>NC_064839.1:35511377-36136377 GCF_024166365.1 Elephas maximus indicus | reverse complement strand
AGTTTTAAATTTTTGCCATTAATGCTATGTAATGTTGTCTTCAAAATAAATAATATTAACTTTAAAAAAATAATAAAAACACACTCATTATAAAAACTTCAAAAAAGACAGAAAAGTAAAACATGGCTCCACCACACATACACACACACACCTTAAAGCCTTTTCCCAGGATATAACCCACCGTTAACAACTTTGTATAAGTCAGGGTACCTGCAAACACTAGCACAAATTCAAATATGTAAACTATATATGCAAAATTGGGTTTATCCTAGACACAAAGCTCTTGCCTTTTGACTTTTTGCTTACTATATTCTACAAATTTTTTTATTTTTCACCGTTCGATCTCTTTCCTCTCACCCACTTTTTTTTTTAATTGTACTTTAGATGAAGATTTACAGGACAAACTAGCTTCTCATTAAACAGTCAGTATACACACTGTTTTGTGATATTGATTACCAAGCCCATGACATGTCAACACTCTCTCTTCTTGACCTTGGTTCCCTATTACCAGCTTTCCTGTCCCCTCCTGCCTTTTCATCCTTGCCCCTGGGCTGGTGTGCCCCTTTGGTCTTGTTTTGTTTTATGGGCCTGTCCAATCTTTGGCTGAAGGGTGAACCTCCGGAGTGAATTCATTACTGAGCTAAAAGGGTGTCTGGGTGCCATACTCTCAGGGTTTCTCCAGTCTCTGTCAGGCCAGTAAGTCTGGTCTTCTTTTTTGAGTTAGAATTTTGTTGTACATTTTTTTCCAGCTCTGTCCAGAACCCTCTATTGTGATCACTGTCAGAGCAGACAGTGGTGGTAGCCGGGCACCATCTAGTTGTACTGGACTCAGTCTGGTGCAGACTGTGGCAGTTGTGGTCCATTAGTACTTTGGACTAATCTTTCCCTTGTATCTTTAGTTTACTTCATTCTCTTTTGCTCCCGATGATATGAGACCAGTGAAGTATTTAGATGGCTCCTCACAAGCTTTTAGGACCCAGCTGCTACTCACCAAAGTAGAATGTAGAACATTTTCTTTATAAACTATGTCATGCCAACTGAGCTAGATGTTCCTGGAGACCATGGTTCCCACAGCCCTCACCCCAGTAATTCAGTCCCTCAGGGAGTTTGGCTTACATGACCTTGCCTTGTACAAGTTGTGCTGACTTCTCCAGTATTGTGTACTGTTACCCTTCACCAAAGTTATCACTTATCTATTGTCTATTTAGTGTTTTTTCATCCCTGTCCCCCTCCCCTCCCTCATAACCATCAAAGATTGTTTATTTTTGTGTGTAACCTTTTCATGAGTTTTTATAATAGCAGTCTCACACAATATTTATCCTTTTGTGATTGACTTATTTCACTCAGTATAATGCCCTCCAGATTCATCCATGTTATGAGATGCTTCACAGATTCATCCTTGTTCTTTATCATTGTGTAATACCCCATTGGAAACCCTGGGGGTGTAGTGGTCAAATGCTACGGCTGCTAACCAAAGGGTAGGTAGTTTGAATCCACCAGGCACTCCTTGGAAACTCTATGGGGCAGTTCTACTCTGTCCTTCTAGGGTTGCTGTGAGTCGGAATCAACTCGATGGCACTGGGTTTTTAATATTCCATTGTGTGTATGCACCAGTTTGTTTATCTATTCATCTCTTGATGGACATCTAGGTTGTTTCCATCTTTTTGCTATTGTGAACAATGCTGCAATGAACATGGGTGTGCATATGTCTGTCTGTGTGACAACTCTTTTTTTTTAATAGTTTTTATTGTGCTTTAAGTGAAAGTTTACAAATAAGTCAGTCTCTCACACAAAAACCCATATACACCTTGCTGCACGCTCCCAATTACTCTCCCCCTAATAAGACAGCCCGCTCTCTCCCTCCACTCTCTCTTTTCGTGTCCATTTCGCCAGCTTCTAACCCCCTCCACCCTCTCATCTCCCCTCCAGGCAGGAGATGCCAACATAGTCTCAAGTGTCCACCTGATCCAAGAAGCTCACTCCTGTGTAACAACTCTTATTTCTCTAGGATATATTTCTAGGAGTAGGATTGCTGTATCATATGGTATTTCTATTTCTAGCTTTCTAAGGAAGCACCATATTGTTTTTCAAAACGGTTGCACCATTTTGCATTCCCACCAGCACTGCATAAGAGTTTCAATCTCCTTGCAGCCCCTCCAACATTTATTTTCTTTTTTTTATTCATACCGGTAACACTGGGGTGAGATGGTATCCCATTACGGTTTTGATTTGCATTTCTCTAATGGCTAGTGATTGCAAGCAGTTCCTCATAAGTCTGTTAGCCTCTTGAACGTCTTCTTTGATGAAATGTCTGTTCATTTCCTTTGCTCATTTTTTAATTGGATTATTTGTCTTTTTGTTGTAGAGGTGTTGAATTTTCCTGTAGATTTTAGAGATTAGACCTTTGTTGGATTTGTAATAGCCAAAACTTTTTTCCTTGTCTGTAGGTTCTCTTTTTACTATTTTGATGAGCATAAGTGTTTAATTTTTAGAAGCTCCCACTTATCTAGCTTATCTTCTGGAGTTTGTGTGCTGTTAATTATGGTTTGTATGCTCTTAATGCCATGTATTAGGGCCTCTAGCAATTATCCTTTCTTTTCTTCTATGATCTTTATAGTTTTTGGTTTTATATTTAGGTCTTTGATCCATTTTGAATTAGTTTTTGTTTATGGTGCAAGGTATGGGTCCTGTTTCATTTTTTTACAGGTGGACATCCAGTTTTGCCAGCACCATTTGTTAAAAAGAGTGTCTTTTCCCCCATTTGATGGACTTTGGGCCTTTGTCAAAGATCAGGTGACCACAGGTGGATGGATTTACATCTGGGCTCTCAATTCTGTTCTATGAGTCAATGTTATCTGTCGTTGTACCAGTACCACGAAGTTTTGACTACTATAGCTGTAGAGTAGTTTCTGAGGTCAGGTAGTGTGAGTTCTCCTACTTTATTCTTCTTCAATAGTGTTTTACTTATCTGAGGTCTTTTCCCTTTCCATATAATGATTAGTTTTTCCATCTCTTTAAAGAATGTTGCTGGTATTTGGATCAGGATTGCATAGTATCTGTAGATTGCTTTGGGTAGAATCGTGGTTTTCACAATGTTGAGTCCACCTATCCATGAGCAAGGTATGTTTTTCCATTTATATAGATTTCTTTTGGTTTCTTGCAGTAGTGTTTTGTAGCTTTCTTTGTTTAGGTCTTTTACATCCCTGGTTATATTTATTCCTAAGTATCTTATTTTTTTAGGGGCTATTATAAATGGTATTATTTTCCCAATTTCCTTTTCATCGTTCTCTTTACTGGTGTATAGGAATCCAACTGATTTTTGTATGTTTCTCTTACATCCTGCTCCTCTGCTGAATCTATCAGCTCCAGTAGTTTTCTCATGGAGTCTTTTGGGTTTTCTACGTACAGTATCATATCATCCGCAAATAGGGACAGTTTTACTTCTTCATTATCACTTTGGATACCCTTTATTCTTTTTCTTGCCTTATTGTTTGAGCTAGGACTTCCAGAGAACAATGTTAAATAGGAGTGGTGATAAAGGGCATCCTTGTCTTGTTCCTGTTCTCAAGGAGAATGTTTTCAGCCTCTCTTGGTTAAGAATGATGTTGGCTGTTGGTTTTGTATAGATGCCCTTCGTTATGTTGAGAAATTTCCCTTCTATACCTATTTTATTGAGAGTTATTATCAGAAATGGGTGTTGCATTTTTTCAAATGCCTTTTCTGCATTGATTGAGATGATCACGTGATTCTTTTATTTATGTGGTGGGTTACGTTGATTGATTTTCTAATGTTGAACCATCCTTGCACACCTGACATGAATCCCACTTGGTCATGGTGTATTATTTTTTTTTTATATGATGCTGAATTCTTCTGGCTAGAATTTTGTTGAGCATTTTTGCGTCTATATCCATGAGAGATATTGGTCTGTAATTTTCTTCTTTTGTGGTGCCTTTGCTTGGTTTTGATATCAGGGTTATGCTGGCTTCACAAAATGAATTCAGAAGTATCCCTTCTTTTTCTGTGTTCTGAAACAGTTTAAGTAGTACTGATGTAAGCTTTCCTCTGAACATTTGGTAGAATTCTCCAGTGACACCATCTGGGCCAGGGCTTTATTTCATTGCCTTTTTTTTTTCACCTGTTCAATCTCTTCCCTCGTTATGGATCTGTTCAGATTTTCAAAATCATTTTATATTAGCTTGGGTAGATAGTGTGTTTCTAGAAATTTGTCCACTTCCTCTAGGTTTTCAAATTTGTTGGAGTATAGTTTTTCATAATACTCTGTTACAATCCTTTTTATTTCAGTTGAACATGTTGTAATGTCCCCCATTTCATTTCTTATTTGAGTTATTTGCATCCTCTCCCGTTTTTCTTTTGTTAATTTGGCCAGTGGTTTGTCGATTCTGTTGATCCTTTCAAAGAACCAACTTTTGGTTTTGCTGATTCTTTCTATTGTTTTTCTACTCTCCATTTCATTTATTTCTGCTCTGATCTTTATTATTTCCTTTCTTTTGGTGGATGTGGGTTTCTTTTGCTGTTCTCTTTCTATTTGTTTGAGTTGTGTGTTGTTTGACTTTGTCCCTTCCTTCTTTTTTGATGTGTACATCTATTGCTATAAATTGACCTCTGAGCACTCCCTTTGCTATATCCCAAAGGTTTTGGTATGATGTGTTTTCATTCTCGGAATTTTTTAATTCCATCTCTGATTTCTTCTATTACCCAGTGGTTTTTCAGCAGGATGTTATTCGGTTTCCATGTAACTGATTTCTTTTTTTCCTTGCTCTTCCTGTTGTCAGTCTCTGCTTTGATGGCATTGTGTATTATCTCAATGTTTTAGATTTTGTTGAGGGTTGCTTTGTGTCCTAAGATATGGTCTATTCTGGGGAATCTTCCAGGTGCATTGGAAAACAACATATACTCTGCAGCTGTTGGATGGACTATTCTATATACGTCTACGAGGTCAAGTTGGCTGATTGTGGCCTTTATATCTGAATCTTTGTTGAGTTTCTTTCTAGATGTTCTGCCCTCTACCCAGAGTGCTGTGTTGAAGTCTCCTACTATTATTGTGAAACTGTCAGTTTCTCTTTTCAGTGCTGTTAGAGTTTGTTTTATGTATTTTGGAGCCCTGTCATTGGATGCATAGATATATATTATGGTCATGTCTTCATGATGGATCATCCCTTTAATCATTATATAATGTCCTTCTTTGTTTTTTATGGTGGATTTTGCTTTAAAGTCTATTTTATCTGAGATAGTATTGCCACTCTAGCTCTTTTTTGGTAGCTCTATGCTTGATATATTTTTTTCCATCCTTTGATTTCAAATAAATTTACATCTTTGTTTCTAAGGTGTGTCTCTCATAGGTAGCATATTGAGAGATCCTTTTTTTTTTTTTTTTAATCCATTCTGTTATGCTCCGTCTCTTTATGGGTGCATTTAGGCCATTTACGTTCAGTGTAATTATTGATAGGTGTGAGTTTATTGCTGTCATTTTGTAGTGCTTTGTGTGTGTGTGTGGTGGGATGTTTTCTTTGTTCCTCTTACTCTCCTGTGCTGAATTCCTCGTTTGTGGATTTTTTTTTTCATTGATTTTGTTTTTGCAGATTTTGTGTTTACTTAGACTTTATGTTTTTCTTCTTTATTTTGATGAGTAGGTTTATTAACTTTCTTTGTAGTTACCTTGAAATTTACCCTTATCTTCCTAAGTTTGAACCACTCTTTTATTACTTGGCATCACTTTGCCTTCCTCTCCATTAGAAAGTTCTATACCTACACCGCTTGTTCCTTCTTTTACTGCTCTGATGTTGTCTTTGTCTCTGTTTTGCTTAGTTTTTTGGGTCTTTGCTGTGGAGGGACAGCATGGCGTTTCTGTCTATGTTGTTGTCGTTAGGTACCATCAAGTTGGTTCAGACTCATAGCGACCCTATGTACAACAGAACGAAACAATGCCTGGTCCTGCGCCATCCTCATGGATCATTGTTATGCTTCAGCCTATTGTTGCAGCCACTGTGTCAATCCATCTCATTGAGGGTCTTCCTCTTTTCCACTGAACCTCTACTTTACCATGCGTGATGTCCTTCTCCAGGGACTGGTCCCTCCGGATAACATGTCCAAAGGCCAAGGCCTTCAGTGCAGCTTAAACTTCCTTCAGTACCACTGGTTCCTGATTATATGTTACCTCTTTAAATGGTTGAACGCTGACCAGTTCTTTTTGGTGTAATGACTCTGTGTATTCATTCCATCTTCTTTTGATGCTTCCTATGTCATTTAATATTTTCCCCACAGAATCCTTCACTATAGCAATTCAAGGCTTGAATTTTTTCTTCAGTTCTTTCAGCTTGAAAAATGCCGAGCACGTTCTTCTCTTTTGGTCTTCTATCTCCAGCTCTTTGCATATGTCATTATAATACTTTACACTGTCTTCTCAAGCTGCCATTTGAAATCTTCTGTTTAGCTCTTTTACTTCATTTCTTCCTTTTGCTTTAGCTGCTCGACGTTCGAGAGCAAGTTTCAGAGTCTCTTCTGACATTCATTTTGGTCTTTTCTTTCTTTCCTGTCTTTTTAATGACCTCTTACTTTCTTCATATATGATGTCCTTGATGTCATCCCACAACTTGTCTGGTCTTTGGTCATTTGTGTTCAATACATCAAATCTGTTCTCGAGATGTTCTCTAAATTCAGGTGGGATATACTCAAGGTCTTATTTTGATTCTCACGGATATGCTCTGATTTTCTTCAGTTTCAACTTTAACCTAATATGAGCAACTGATACTCTGTTTCACAGTTGGCCCTTGGCCTTGTTCTGACTGATGATATTGAGCTTTTCCATCGTCTCTTTCCACACATGTAATCAATTTGATTCCTGTGTATTCCATCTGGTGAGATCCATGTGTACAGTCACTATGTTGGCGAAAAAAAGGTATTTGCGATGAAGAAGCCGTTGGTCTTGCAAAATTCTATCATGTGATCTCCAGCATCATTTCTATCACCAGGCCACATATTCCAACTACCGATCCTTCTTCGTTTCCAACTTTTGCATTCCAATCTCTAGTAGTTATCAATGCATCCCGATTGCATGTTCGATCAATTTCAAACTGCAGAAGTTGGTAAAAATCTTCAGTTTCTTCATCTTTGGCCTTAGTGGTTGGTGTGTAAATTTGAATAACAGTTGTATTAACTGGCCTTCCTTGTGGGTGTATGGATATTATCCTATCACTGACAGCATTGTACTTCAGAATAGATCTTGAATTGTTCTTTTTGATGATGAATTCAACGCCATTCCTCTTCACATTGTCATTCCTGGCATAGTAGACCATATGATTGTCTGATTCAAAATGGCCAATACCTGTCCATTTCAGCTCACTAATGCCTAGGATATCAATGTTTATACGTTCCATTTCATTTTTGATGATTTCCAATTTTCCTTGATTCATACTTCGTACATTCCACGTTCCAATTATTAATGGATGTTTGCAGCCGTTTCTTCTCATTTTGAGTCATGCCACATCAGCAAATGAAGGTCCCGAAAGCTTGACTCTATCCATGTCATTAAGGTTGACTCTACTTTGAGGAGGCAGCTCTTCCCCAGTTGTCTTCTGAGTGCCTTCCAACCTTGGGGGCTCATCTTTTGGCACCACATCAGACAATGTTCCATTGCTATTCATAAGGTTTTCACTGGCTAATTCTTTCAGACGTAGACTGCCAGGTCCTTCTTCCTAATCTGTCTTAGTCTGGAAGCTCAGCTGAAACCTGTCTGCCATGGGTGACCCTGCTGGTACCTGAATACTGGTGGCATAGCTTCCAGCATCACAGTAACATGCAAGCCCCCACAGTACAACAAACTGACAGACAAGTGGGGGTCTATCTATAGCACCATGTTCATATTCTACAAATCTTTTAAAATATAAACAAATGCAATACATCCATTCAGAAAGGTTTTGGGTTGAAGTTCAACGTGAATTTAGCTTTTCTGTGATATTGCCCCTTTAAAAGAATTAATTCCTATATGACATGTATAAAGAAGAAGTTGCCATTTAGTCAGTTCCAACTCATGGGAACTCCATGTGTGTCAGAGTAGAACTGTGCTCCACTGGACTTTCAGTGGCTGGTTTTTGAAAGTAGATCACCAGGGCTTTCTTCCCAAGCATCTTGAGCAGACTTGAACCCCAACCTTTCGGTTTGCACTACCTAGGGACTCCACACATGTAAATAAACATTAATTAATAGAGGGAAGGAGGGAAAACGGAAGAAAGAGAGAGGGAGGAAGGCAGGCAGTCACTCAGGCAGACATAGGCCATATTCTGAGAAATGTGCGCTTTACTGTCCTCTATGTAATGAAAACAACACCCAGGCCAGGGCCTGGCACCAAAGTGAAAACCCCCACTCTAAACTTAAAAGTGGCACTAACCGGGCAGGGCATATAATTGGGTTACTTTTACTCTGGTCCAGGATCACCCCCACTCTCCTATGAGACTAACTCTCCTAGTCTAAGAAATTTTCTCCTAGAATCCTGGAAGACTGAAGGAAAAGGAAAAATAAAACACTCAAATACGATAAATGAGGTTTGATTTTAACACTATCCCAGCAGCTGCAGCGTCTCCCCTGGGAGAACCTAGGTAGACTAGAATTGACAACCAGGTGGGAGTCACTCTCACACAACTGGCACAAAGCAGAGGCCCAAACATTAGATGAAATGCTTCGGTTTTCTTTTTGGAAAGGGGAAGAAAATAACTCATATCTAGGCAACAGTCTTATTTTCCTATCACTAATTCTAGGCTATATGCAAAGCCACCATTCCATGCCTGTAACAGTTGTCAGTCTAGAATCTGAATGCTATGTGGCTGATTAGAAACAGCATGGGCCCGCTGGGAGATAGCACAACAGCTCTGTGGGGCAGGATGACAAGGAATGGAAGAAGTTTCTAGAACTGCACAAATAATAAAGTCCTACGCTAACAATAAGGAGTATCTGGGGGCTGCAAATGTTAAGCATGCTAACCAAAAGGGTGGAGGTTTGAATCTACCCCAAGGCACCTCAGAAGAAAGGCCTAGCAATCTACTTCTGAACAGTCACAGCCATTGAAAATGCTATGCAGCACAGTTCTACCGTAGGACACGTGGGCTCACTATGAGTTGGAAATGACTCGACAGTGACTGCTTTTATACTCACAATAACCTGATCTAGAAGAAAAGATTCTCAAATCTTCCCTGAGTGACTCAACCTCTAGAGCTGCAATGTCCAATATGGTAGCCACAGCCACGTGTGGCCACCGAACACTTAAAATGTGACCAGTCTGATTTGAGACTGTAGGTGTAAAATGTGTACCAGATTTCAAAGACTTAGTACCAAAAAAAAAGAATGTAAACCATCTTATTAATAATTTTTTATATTGATTATATGTTCAAATGATAATATTTTTAATATAGTGGGTTCAATAATATATTATGAATATTAATTTTACCTTTTATTTTTAAATTTTTTTTAATGTGACTACTAGAAAATTTAAAATTACGTGTAGCTCGCATTTTATGTCTATTGGACAGCGCTGCTCTAGTGCCTCCTCCCTGCCATTTTTGATCTTTATCTTAAGTCACTCTCACCAAGCTCTGGCTGGTCCCAAGCAGCCTCTGTTTAATTTGACTGTACCAAGCTTGTTTCTGCCTACAAGCTTCCCACATGCTGCTCCCTCAGCCTGAAATGCTTCTCTTCCTCTCCGCCTTCTCATCCTGCTGGCGTTCAGGAGTCACTTCCCCAGAGAAACCTTCCTTGAACGCTCTCCTCCCGCAGTCTAGGTTACTCCCCTGTGATACATTCCCATAGCATCCTGTACTTTCCTCTATCGTATCGTCATAGCTGGAATTGACTGCTGGCAACATTCGTCTGTTTAGTCTGTCTGTTTTCCTCTCTAGACCCCAAACTCCATGAGGGCAGGAATACTGTGTGCCTTGTTCCTTGCCTCACCTCTAGCATCTAGCCAGTGCTCATAAAGAGTCATTGGGTAGATGCTGGTAAGTAAGCTTTATATACTTTTATACATCTCCTCTGCTTTGAGGAAGTCTCACAAATCCTAAGAAAATGCGCCAGAGAGAAGAAGGAAATTTTGTCTCACACAAAACCCTGAGAAATTCTTAAGCCTAAGAAGGGTAAAAAGAAAAGAAAAGAAAAAATTCCTTCACCACCTACTAAGCACTGAAATGCAAAAAGATGAAGAAATAGGGGAATAGCCTAGGCAAGCATTCAGCGTTTTTAGAGGTGGACTCACTCTTTACTCGCATACGTGTATCTGACCCCCATCCATGGCTCAGGTAGGTCTGACTTTCATTCCAAAACTGATACATTTATAAAACACCCTATAGGCTTTAGTACACCTGGGCATAGCCGAGGTGGCCACGGAGAGGGGAAGGGCATCCTGACAGAAAGCTTCTCTTCTTTCTTCGAGTGAGGTTTAACAAGGCAGCCTCTCAGCCTGGGACACTGAAAGCGGGTTTGTTTTAACATGCATTGCAGGGGCCTGTGTGTTTACTTTTTGAGATTCTCAGCTAAAAGGACCTTTTCTTTTAAAAAGCTCTACACTGACACCAAAGCCATGAAATAGGTCCGGCTGTAACTTTTAGAAGTTGGGGGTGTGGGGCCGAGGGAGGGGGTTGTTTTTGGCTTCTTCTAGAATTCCTTGAGGTTCTGGCCTGCGCATATCTGCCTGAGGTGCTGGACGATGGAAAGCAACACACAGAGAGCTTTTCAGAGACTGTTAAAGACAGTTTTAAATCCCCAACCCTGGCATCTGGTGCCAATCAAGAAAACAGTAGTCGATGATGTAACGGCAGCTCCACGGGGTAAAATAAGACAAAGGTTTGCATTTGGAGGCCAGGAATCCACAGCCTCCCCAAGGCAGGCACCCAGCAGGGCCCCAGTCCCGCTCTCTGCCTCAGAGTTGAGCCACAACACAGGCAGGAAAAACCTAAGTCCCAGGAAAAGACGTTCATCCTCACTAATCAGCAGGGAAGTCAGTCTTCCAACATGTCTCATTTGAGGCTGGATGAATTATGGAAACACAGTGCGTAAATTAAAAACAGAGCCCAGAAAAATAGGCAGAAAATCAGTAGGGTATAGGGGAGGACTGATGAGTTGAATCAAATCTTTAAGTCCACTGAGTAGAGGATGAAAGCTAACTGTTAAAACTTAGCAACATAGAGGTCACTGGTAACTTAGTATAAGCCACTGCAGCAGGGTAGGGAGGCAAAAGCCTAACCAGAGAAGAGAAATTAAAACAACAAAAAGAAATCCCTTACATAAATGTTCACTGCAGCACTTTTCACAGCACAACAGCCAAAACATGGAAACAACCAAAATGTCTACCAACAGATGAACGGATTAACAAAATGTGGTATACCTATACAATGGAATATTATGCAGCCATAAAGAGAAATGAAGCTCTGATACATGCCACAACATGGATGAACCTTGAAAACATTATGCAGAGCAAAATACATCAGTTGTAAAAGGAGATACTGTATGATCTCACTATATGAAAGAAGCAAATATGGAGAACAAAGACTATTGATTACCAGAGATGGAAGGGAAGGGGAGAAAGGGGGAGTTTTTGTTTGGGAGGCATTGAGTTTATGTTAATAGTGGTGGAATGTCTTGGACAAGGATAAAATGGAAATGTAACCAATGTCACTGAAGTTGTAAATGTGGAAATTGTTGCATTGGCAGATGTTTTGGTGTATATGTTTTTACCACAATTTAAAAAAAAAGAAATTGCTGTTCACTTAACAGACTGCCAGAGGTTAAAAAGACTGACAATACCCAGTACGAGTGGGGGACAGGCAAACAGGAACTCAAACACACTCATGGTGAGCGTGTAAATCAGTCCAGTCTTTCTGCAGCGTACCCAGAGAGCATGCATCAAAATTTCAAACGTGCCTGCCCTTTCACCCAACAATTCAATGCCAAGAAATGTACCCTAATAATAGCAAAAAAGTAGAAATGGCTAACAATGTTGTTCTTATTGCTGTCAGGTGCCGTCGAGTCGCTTCCGACTCAAAGTGACACTATGCACAACAGAAAGAAACACTGCCCGGTCCTGTGCCATCCTCACAATCGCTGTTATGCTTGAGCTCATTGTTGCAGCCACTGTGTCAGTCCACCTCATTGAGGGTCTTCCTCTTTTCTGCTGACCCTGTACTCTGCCAAGCATGATGTCCTTCTCCAGGGACTGATCCCTCCTGACAACATGTCCAAAGTACGTAAGACACGGTTTCGCCATCATTGCCTCTAAGGAGCATTCTGGCCGCACTTCTTCCAAGACAGTTTTGTTCATTCTTTTGGCAGTCCATGGCATATTCAATATTCTTCGCCAACACCACAATTCAAAAGCGTCAACTCTTCTTCAGTCTTCCTTATTCATTGTCCGTCCAGCTTTCACATGCATATGATGTGATTGAAAATACCATGGTCTGGGTCAGGCGCACCTTAGTCTTCAGGGTGACGTCTTTGCTCTTCAACACTTTGAAGAGGTCCTTTGCAGCAGATTTGCCCAATGCAATGCGTCTTTTGATTTCTTGACTGCTGCTTCCATGGCTGTTCATTGTGGATCCAAGTAAAATGATATCCTTGACAACTTCAATCTTTTCTCCATTTATTGTGATGTTCCTTATTGGTCCAGTTGTGAGGATTTCTGTTTTCTTTATATTGAGGTGTAATCCATACTGAAGGCTGCAGTCTTTGATCTTCATTAGTAAGTACTTCAAGTCCTCTTCACTTTCAGCAAGCAAGGTTGTGTCATCTGCATAACGCAGGTTGTTAATGAGTCTTCCTCCAATCCTGATGCCCTGTTCTTCTTCTTAAAGTCCAGCTTCTCATATTATTTGTTCAGCATACAGATTAAGTAGGTATGGTGAAAGAATACAACCCTGACGCATACCTTTCCTGACTTTAAACCAATCAGTATCCCCCCCTTGTTCTGTCCAAACAACTGCCTCTTGATCTATGTAAAGGTTCCTCGTGAGCACAATTAAGTGTTCTGGAATTCCCATTCTTTGCAGCATTATCTATAGTTTGTTATGACCCACACAGTCGAACGCCTTTGCATAGTCAATAAAACACAGGTAAACATCCTTCTGGTATTCTCTGCTTTCAGCCAGGATCCATTTGACATCAGCAATGATATCCCTGGTTCCACGTCCTCTTCTGAACCCAGCCTGAATTTCTGGCAGTTCCCTGTCGATATACTGCTGCAGTTGTTTTTGAATGGTCTTCAGCAAAATTTTGCTTGCGTGTGATATTAATGATATTGTTCTATAATTCAGAATTCTTGCGTGCCACGCGGGAGGCCCGGGTTCGTTTCTTAGCCCATGCAGCCCACTGGCTAACAATAGATTGGTTAAATAAACTATCATGCATTCATACAATAAATCAGTATTGCAGCCATTAAAAATGGCTTTTTTCACTGATGTGGAAAAAATTGGGCCAAAAATAAAGCAAGTTATAAAACAATATGTATAGTGAGTTCTCATTTTAGAAGAAAAAAAGGCATATAGACACACACACATACATCTATGATAATATGCCAAAATAAATAAATAAAACACTTAATGGAAAGACAAAAAAATATTAGCAGGGTTAGCTCTGAATAACAGGATTTCAAGTGATTTTTTCCTTTCTCCTTCATCGGAAGGCAGTACAGGTGGTCCCCCACATATGACGTATTAGAGTTACGCACTTAGGACTGTCCCTTTTTTTTTTTTTTTGGTACATCTTCTTGTTAGTAATATGTATTACATACAATGTCATAGTATATAATGTGCTGATGGTATCATCTAAAGATGTTCAATATTACCATTTATTGATCAAAACTATGGCGTGGTCTACAATGAAGTAGATGTCGGAAGTCGTAATGGATACAAAGTTGAGCAATGCTAAACTCTAACCATGTGACAACTGAAGTCTGCATGTGCCCAATAGCCATTATGATTCCAGCGTCATTGTTACAACACTGTCACTGACAAAGATTAGATTCAGGGTCAGATGAACAGTAAGCAAGGTATGCATGGGCTTAATTGTATTTACTGACTAATCCGTAGTACACAATTTCACGTGGGTTTCACCACATCAAGATGTGGTGAACAACAGGTGAAATTGTGCACTACAGAATAGTACATAAGCAAGTATGCCCATGCGCCCCCACATGTCTGTCAGTTTGTCGTACTATGGGGGCTTGTGTGTTGCTGTGATCCTGGAAGCTATGCCACCAGTATTCAGATACCACCTGGGTCACCCATGGAGGACGGGTTTCAGTTGAGCTTCCAGAACAAGACAGACTAGGAAGAAGGACCCGGCAGTCTACTTCTGAAAAGCATTAGCCAGTGAAAAACTCATGAATAGCAGCAGAACATTGTCTGATATAGTGTGGGAAGATGAGACACTCAGAAGATGACTGGCAGGCACTCAAAAGATGACTGGGGAAGAGCTGCCTCCTCAAAGTAGAGTTGACCTTAATGACGTGGATGGAGTAAAGCTTTCAGGACCTTCATTTGCTGATGTGGCACGACTCAAAATGAGAAGGCACAACTGCAAACATCCATTAATAATTGGAACCTGGAATGTATGAAATGTGAATCTGGGAAAATTGGAAATCGTCAAAAATGAAATGGAATGCATAAACATTGATATCCTAGGCATTAGTGAACTGAAATGGACTGGTATTGGCCATTTTGAATCAGACAATCATACAGTCTACTATGCTGGGAATGACAACTCAAAGAGGAATGGTGTCGCATTTATCGTCAAAAAGAACATTTCAAGATCTATCCTGAAGTACAACGCTGTCAGCGATAGGATAATATCCATATGCCTTTATAAGGAAGACCAGTTAACACGACTAGTATTCAAATATACACACCAACCACTAGGGCCAAAGATGGAGAAACAGAAGATGTTTATCAACTGCTGTAGTCTGAAATTGATCAAACATGCAATCAAGATGCATTGATAATTACTGGCAATTGGAATACGAAAGTTGGAAACAAAGAAGAAGGATCAGTAGATGGAAAATATGGCCTTGGTGATAGAAACAATGCTGGAGATGGGATGATAGAATTTTGCAAGACCAATGACTTCTTCATTGCAAATACTTTCTTTCACCAACATAAACGGTGACTATACACATGGACCTCGCCAGATGGAGCACACAGAAATCAAATTGACTACATCTGTGCAAAGAGACGATGGAAAAGCTCGATATCATCAGTCAGAACAAGGCCAGGGGCCGACTGTGGAACAGACCATCAATTGCTGATATGCAAGTTCAAGCTGAAACTGAAGAAAATCAG
Source organism: Elephas maximus indicus (assembly GCF_024166365.1). Taxonomy (NCBI): domain Eukaryota; kingdom Metazoa; phylum Chordata; class Mammalia; order Proboscidea; family Elephantidae; genus Elephas; species Elephas maximus. Next base: position 36,121,048 of record NC_064839.1, on the reverse strand, counting down.
AGCAAATCCATGAGAGCCAAAATATGACCTTAAGTATATCCCACCTGAATTTAGAGGCCATCTCAATAATAGATTTGACACATTGAACACTAGTGACTGAAGACCAGACAAGTTGTAGAATGACATCAAGGACATCACCCATGAAGAAAGCAAGAGGTCACTGAAAAGACAGGAAAGAAATAAAAAAGACCAAGATGGATGTCAGAGGAGACTCTGAAACTTGCTCTTGAGAGTCAAGCAGCGAAAGCAAAAGGAAGAATTGATGAAATAAAAGAACTGAACAGAAGATTTCAAAGGGCCTCTCAAGAAGACAAAGTAAAGTATTATAATGACATGTGCAGAGAGCTGGAGATGGAAAACCAAAAGGGAAGAACATGCTCGGCGTTTCTCAAATTGAACGAACTGAAGAAAAAATTCAAGCCTCGAGTTGCAATAGTGAAGGATTCCATGGGGAAAATATTAAATGACACAGGAAGCATCAAAAGAAGATGGAAGAAATACACAGTCATTATATCAAAAAGAATTAGTCGATATTCAACCATTTCAAGAGGTGGCATATGATCAGGAACCGACGGTACTGAAGGAAGAAGTCCAAGCTGCTCTGAAGGCACTGGCGAAAAACAAGGCTCCAGGAGTTGATGGAATATCAATTGAGATGTTTTAACAAACAGATGCAGTGCTGGAGGTGCTCACTCATCTATGCCAAGAAATATGGAAGACAGCTTCCTGGCCAACTGACTGGAAGAGATCCATATTTATGCCTATTCCCAAGAAAAGTGACCCAACCAAACGTGGAAATTATAAACAATATCATTAATATCACACGCAAGCCAAGTTTTGCTGAAGATCATTCAAAAACAACTGCAGCAGTATATCGACAGGGAACTGCCAGAAATTCAGGCTGGTTTCAGAAGAGGACGTGGAACCAGGGATATCATTGCTGATGTCAGATGGATCCTGGCTGAAAGCAAAGAATACCAGAAGGATGTTTACCTGTGTTTTATTGACTATGCAAAGGCGTTCGACTGTGTGGGTCATAACAAACTATAGATAATGCTGCGAAGAATTGGAATTACAGAACACTTAATTGTGCTCACGAGGAACCTTTACATAGATCAAGAGGCAGTTGTTTGGACAGAACAAGGGATACTGATTGGTTTAAAGTCAGGAAAGGTGTGCGTCAGGGTTGTATTCTTTCACCATACCTACTTAATCTGTATGCCGGACAAATAATATGAGAAGCTGGACTATAAGAAGAAGAACAGGGCATCAGGATTGGAGGAAGACTCATTAACAACCTGCGTTATGCAGATGGCACAACCTTGCTTGCTGAAAGGGAAGAGGACTTGAAGCACTTCCTAACGAAGATCAAAGACCACAGCCTTCAGTGTGGATTGCACCTCAACATAAAGAAAACAAAAATCCTCAAAACTGGACCAATGAGCAACATCATGATAAACGGAGAAAAGACTGAAGTTGTCAAGGATTTCATTTTACTTGGATCCACAATGAACAGCTACGGAAGCAGCAGTCAAGAAATCAAAAGACGCATTGCATTGGGCAAATCTGCTGCAAAGGACCTCTTCAAAGTGTTGAAGAGCAAAGACATCACCCTGAAGACTAAGGTGCGCCTGACCCAAACCATGGTATTTTCAATCACATCATATGCATGTGAAAGCTGGACGGACAATGAATGAGGAAGACTGAAGAAGAGTTGACGCTTTTGAATTGTGGTGTTCGCGTAGAAAATTGAATATACCATGGACTGCCAAAAAAACGAACAAAACTGTCTTGGAAGAAGTGCGGCCAGAATGCTCCTTAGAGGCAAGGATGGTGACACTGCGTCTTACATACTTTGGACATGTTGTCAGGAGGGATCAGTCCCTGGAGAAGGACATCATGCTTGGCAGAGTACGGGGTCAGCAGAAAAGTAGAAGACCCTCAACAAGGTGGATTGACACAGTGGCTGCAACAATGAGCTCAAGCATGACAAGGATTGTAAGGATGGCACGGGACCGGGCAGTGTTTCTTTCTGTTGTGCATAGGGTCGCTATGAGTCGGAACCGACTCGAGGGCACCTAACAACAAGAACAACAAGCCCATGTGTGCCTCGCTTATTGGGTAATCTGTTCCTATTAGGATTTACAAAGATACTGACAATAAAAGACAATAATAATGAAAACTGAAAAGAAAGATGTATTGGGCGGAATCATCACAACAGTGCTCCATTGTAAATCAGGGGCTACTGGTATTGTGCTGGTTACATGCAAAGGCTCTGGGGCCAAAAGGTCAGGTTAAGTCTAAGCTCTGCCACTCCCTGCTGCGTGATCTTGGGCATGTTACTAAACATCTCTAGGTTTCTGTTTCCTCATCAAAGGGGATGACAGTATGATCTACCTCAGAGGTATAAACCAAAACCAAGACCAAGACCAAACCCCCTGCCAACTCATAGAGACTCTATAGGACAGAGTAGAACTGCCCATAAGGTTTTCAAAGCTGTAATCTTTATGGAGGCAGACTGCAGCAACTTTCTCTCAAGGAGTACCTGGTGGGTGTCAACTGCTGAACTTTCAGTTAGCAGCCGAGCACTTAGCCACTGTGCCACCAGGACTGCCCTCAGAGGGGACAAGTAAATAAGTTTTAATATTATATAAAGAATTTAGAACAATGCCCAATACATATTAAGCACTCAGAATTTTTTTTGTCTTTTTTTAACAATAAGTATGAGATAAAACAAAAATAATAGCAGTAATTATAATCAGAAAAAATATTAATATTTTCAATTTTGAGAGCATATACTGCTTTTATAATCAGAAGAAAATATCTATTAATAATACTTCCAGTTTTGGGAACAAATTCTAAGAGTCTAAGATTACTGTGATCATTCCACGAGGTTGAAATAACCAGGCCTTAGTGGTTTACCAGGTTCATAAAAAGACCTAACCAGCTATGCAGTTCTGAGTGGTTTAGTCATTTCTACTCTTAGGTCCATTCACGCTACTGGAGTTCCAGGCTATGTTCTTAATGTTACCTTACCAGTTTACAATAGGAGCCCTGGTGGCGCAGCAGTTAAACCGTTCAGCTGTTAACCGAAAGGTCGGGGGTTCAAACCCACCAGCCACTCTGTGGGAGGAAGCTGTGACAGTTTCCATAAAGATTTACAGCCTTGGAAACCCTATGGGTAAGTTCTACTCTGTCCTATAGGATCACTATTAGTCAAATCGACTCTACAGCAGTGGGTTGGTTGGTTGGTTACCAGCTTACAAAGTAGCCCTGGTGGCTCAGCTGCTAACAGAAAGGTGGTCTGAACCCACCAGCCGCTTCATGGCAGAAAGATGTGGTGGTCTGCTTCTGTAAACATTACAGCCTTGGAAACCCTGTGGGGCAATTCTACCATGTCCTATAGGCTTACTATGAGTAGGAATCAACTCCACAGTAACAGGTTTGTTTTCTTTTGTTGGTTTGTTTACCAGTTTATAGGTCTGTAACATACTACCTTCACCTTTGTCCCTCACCCTTCACCACCTCAGCTAAAAAAATGGTGGACACATTTTAAAATTAAATTTAAAATAGTTTTCAATTCAAAAGCAGATGTTCTTTATTTTCTCTCTTTTCCGCCTGACTTAAGTTCCAAGGTTCGGCAGTTTTATTTCTCTTTCAGCCGAAAAACTGGAAAAACAGTGCTGTGTTTACTTTAAAATAAATGCATGCACTGTCTGTCAGGCCTGCCTTTGAGGTCCACAGCCCACCCACCAGAACACTTCGTCCTATGGAGGACTGGGGGGTGGGGGCTCCGCTCCTGACTGGCTTATCTGTTCTTGGGATGTAAGATGTGGTAACAACCCTCTGCTCGAGAGGTGTTAAAATAAACAGGGAGCTGTTTTCTTTCTTTCTCTCTCTCTCTTTCTCTCTTAATCTGGGAAACACACATTGAGAAAGAAAAGAAACATACACAGAAAATAGAGAACATAAGCATGGAGGTTTTCAAAGACTACTTCGTTTTTCCCAGGGGTATAAAAAATTCTCAAACTACTTTCTGTGTATTGGAGAATTAAGGAAATTAGTAAATATATGGGTGATGTTAAGAGCCAGAGTTCTCATATAGAATGGAGTAAGGTTAGGAAGAGCCCTGTGGGGCCGAATTGGAATTGAAGACCTTAATAGGAACCGAAGACCAGGCGGTTTGTGAGATGACATAAAGGACATATATGAAGAATGCAAAAGGTCACCAAAAAGACAGGAAAGAAAGACCAGAATGGATGTCAGATGAAACTCTGAAACTTGCTATTGAACATAGAGTAGCTAAAGTAAAAGGAAGAAATGATCACGTGCAAGGGCAACTCGAGAAGACAAGGTAAAGTATTACACTGAAATTTGCAAAGACGTGAAGTTAGAAAACCAAAAGGGAAAAACACGCTTGGCATTTCTCAAGCTGAAAGGACCGGTGAAAAAAAAAAATCATGCCTCGAGTTGCAATATTGAAGGACTCTAGAGCGGAAATAATGAACAACACAGAAAGCATCAAAACAAGACAGAAGGAACATACAAAGTCACTGTACCAAAAAGAATTGGTCAACATACTGCCATTTCAGGGGGTAGCATATGATCAAGAACCAATGATACTGAAGGAAGAAGTCCAAGCTGCACTAAAGGCACTGGCGAAAAACGGGGCTCCAGGAATTCACGGAATATCAACAGAGATATTTCAACAAACGGATGCAACACTGGAAGTGCTCACTTGTCTATCTCAAGAAATTTGGAAGACAGCTATCAGGCCAACCAGCTGTACGAGATCTATATCTGTGCCCATTCCAAAGAAAGGTGATCCAACAAATTTGGAAATTATTGAACAATATCATTAATATCACACGTAAGAAAAATTTTGCTAAAGATCATTCACAAGAAGTTGCAGCAGTATATCAACAGAGAACTGCCAGAAATTCAAGCCGGACTCAGAAGAGGACATGGAACAAGGGACATCATTGCTGTTATCAGACGGATGTTGACTGAAAGCACAGAATACCAGAAAGACGTTTACCTGTGTTTTACTTGCTATGTAAAGGCATTTGACTGTGTGAATCATTACAAATTATGGATAACATTGTGAAGAATGGGAATTTCAGAACGCTTAATTGTGCTCTTGAGAAACCTGTACATTGACCAAGAGGCAGTCATTCTAATAGGACAAGGGGATACTGCATGGTTTAAAATCAAGAAAGGTGTGTGTCGGGGTTGTATCCTTTCACCATACCTATTCAATCTGTATGCTGAGCAAATAATCTGAGAAGCTGGCCTATATGAAGAAGAATGGGGCAACAGGATTGGAGGAAGACTCATTAACAACCTATAATATGCAGATGACACAACCTTATTTGCTGAAAGCAAAAGAGGACTTGAAGCACTTACCAATGAACGTCAAAGACTACAGCCTTCAGTATCAATTACACCTCAACATAAAGAAAACAAAAAACCTCACCATACATAAAAACTAACTCAAAATGGATCGAAGACCTAAATATAAAACCTAAACCTATAAAGATCATGGAAGAAAATATACGGACAATGCTTGTTTCTGTAGTTGTTAGGTGCCATCGAGTCGGTTCCTACCCATGGCGACCCTATAGGACAGAGTAGAACTGCCCCATAGGATCTCCAAGAAGTGGTTGGTGGATTTGAACTGGGGCCTTTTGATTATCAGCCCAGCTCTTAACCACTACGCCACCAGGGACAATGCTAGGGGCCCTAATATATGTCATAAATAGTATATAAACCATAACTACCAGTGCACAAACATCAGAAGATAAACTATATAATCGAGAGCTCTTAAAAACTAAACACTTACACTCACCAAAAGACTTCACCAAAAGAGTAAAGAGAGAACCTTACAGACTGGGAAAAAATTTTTGGCTACAACATAACTAACAAGGGTCTAATCTCTAAAATCTATAAAATACTTCAACACCTCAACAATAAAAAGAGAAATAATTCAATTAAAAATGGGCAAAGAATATGAATAGACACTCCACCAAAGAAGATACTCAGACGGCTAACAGACACATGAGGAAATGCTCAAGATCATTAGCCATTAGAGAAATGCAAGTCAAAACAACAATAAGAAACCATCTCACTCTGACATCACTGGCACTAATAAAAAAGCAAATAACAAATGCTGGAGCGGTTGCAGGCAGACTGGAGCCCTTATGCACTGCTGGTGGGAATGTAAAACGGTACAACCACTATGGAAACTGATACGGGGCTTCCTGAAAAAGCTAGACACAAAACTGCCATACGATCCAGCAATCTCATTCCTAGGAATATGCCCTAGAGAAATAAGAGCCGCCACACGAATAGACATATGTACACCCATTTTCACTACAGCATTATTCACAAGAGCAAATAAGTCAATCACAAGAGGACAATTATCGTATGAGACCACTATTATAAAAACTCAAGAAAAAGGTTTACACACACACACAAAAAAAAACAATCTTCGATGGTTATGAGGGAGGAGAGGGCTGGGAAAAGGAAGCCAATAACTAGATAGTTGTTGTTAGGTGCCGCCGAGTCGATCCCGACTCCCAGCGACCCTATGTACCACAGAACGAAACACTGCCCAGTCCTGCGCCATCCTTACAGCCGTTGTTATGCTTGAGCCTATTGTTGCAGTCACTGTGTCAATCTATCTCCTTGAGGGTCTTCTTCTTTTCCACTGACCCTGTACTTTACCAAGCATTACATCCTTCTCCAAGGACTGATCCCTCCTGACATGTCCAAAGTATGTAAGATGCAGTCTCGCCATCCTTGCCTCTAAGGAGCATTCTGGTTGCACTTCTTCAAAGACAGGTTTGTTCTTTCTTTTGGCAAGTCTGTGGTATATTCAATATTCTTCGCCAACACCACAATTGAAAGGTATCATTTCTTCTTCGGTCTTCCTTAGTCATTGTCCAGCTTTCACATACATATGATGCGACTGAAAAAAACCATGGCTTGGGTCAGGCGCACCTTAGTCCTCAAGGTGACATCTTTGCTTTTCAACACTTTAAAGAGGTCCTTTGCAGCAGATTTGTTGAATGCAACGCATCTTTTGATGTCTTGACTGGTGCTTCCATGGGTGTTGATTGTGGATCCAAGTAAAATGAAATCCTTGACAACTTCAATCTTTTCCCCGTCTATCATGATGTTGCTTATTGATCCAGTTATAAGAATTTTTGTTTTCTTTATGTTGAGGTGTAATCCATACTGAAGGCTGTAGTCTTTGATCTTCATCAGCAAGTGCTTCAAGTCCTCTCCATTTTCAGCAAGCAACTCAGGTTGTTAATGAGTCTTCCTCCAATCCTGATGCCCCGTTGTTCTTCATATAGTCCAGCTTCTTGTATTATTTGCTCAGCATACAGATCAAATAGGTATGGTGAAAGAATACAACCCTGACGCACACCTTTCCTGACTTTAAACCACGCAGTATCCCCTTGTTCTGTTCAAACAGCTGCCTCTTGATCTCTACGTACAGATTCCTCATGAGCAAAATTAAGTGTTCTGCAATTCCTATAGTTTGCAATGTTATTCACAATTTGTTATGATCCACACAGTCGAATGCCTTTGCATAGTCAATAAAACACAGGTAAACATCCTTCTGGTATTCTCTGCTTTCAGCCAGGATCCATCTGACATCAGCAATGATATCACTCATTCCATGTCCTCTTCTGAAGCCAGCCTGAATTTCTGGCGGTTACCTGTCGATATACTGCTGCGGCCGCTTTTGAATGATCTTCAGCTAAATTTTAAATGCATGTGATGGTAATAACATTGTTTGATAATTTACGCATTCGATTGGATCACCTTTCTTGGGAACAGGCATAAATATGCATCTCTTCCAGTCAATTCGCCAGGTAACCGTCTTCCAAATTTCTTGGCATAGACGAGTGAGTACTTCCAGCACTGCATCCATTTGTAAACATCTCAATTGATATTCCGTCAATTCCCAGAGCCTTGTTTTTCGCCAATGCCTTAAGTGCAGCTTGGACTTCGTCCTTCAGTACCTTTCATTCCTGATCATATGCTACCTCTTGAAACGGCTGAACATCGACTAATTCTTTTCGGTATAATGACTCTGTGTATTCCTTCCAAACCAATAACTAGATAGTAGACAAGTGTTAACTTTGGTGAAGGGAAAGAGGACACACAATATAGGGGAGATCATCACAACTTTACCAAGGCAAAGACAAAGAAGATTCCTAGACATACCCAAACATCTTGATGGACTGAGTTACTGGGGCTGAGGGCTGGGGACCATGGTCTCAGGGGACATCTAGGTCAACTGGCATAACATAGTTCACAAAGAAAATGTTCTACATCCTACTTTGGTGAGCAGCATCTAGGGTCTTAAAAGCTTATACGCAACCAATGTCACAAAACAATATGTGTATTAATTGTTTAATGCGAAACTAATTTGTTCTGTAAACCTTCATCTAAAGTACAATAAAAAAGGTTTTTAAAAAAGTTTGTAACAGCTATCTAACATACATCTATTGGTCCTATCCCATCTGGAGCAAAGGAGAATGAAGAAAACAAAAGACATGAGGAATGTATTAGTCCAAAGGACTAATGGACCACATGAACCACAGCCTCCACCAGCCTAAGTCCAGAAGAACTAGATGGTGCCCAGCTACCACCACAAACTGCTCTGACAGGGATTGCAATAGAGGGTCTTGGACAGAGTGGGAGAAAAACATAGTACAAAGTTCAAATTCACAAACAAAGACCACGTTTACTGGTCTGACAGAGACTGGAGGAGCCCCCGAAACTATGACCCCCGGACACCCTGCTAACTCAGAACTGAAGCCACTCCCAAGGTCCACCTTTCAGCCAAAGATTAGACAGGCCTATAAGACAAACAATAACAGATGTGAGGAATATTATTCTTAGTTCAATCAAGTGTACAAGACCAAATGGGCAACATCTGCCCAAAATCAAAGAGAAAAGGACAGAAAAACTGGACAAATGGACATGGGGAACCCAGGGAGGAAAGGAGGAGAATGCTGACACATCACAGGGATTGCAACCAATGTCACAAAACAATTTGTGTATAAATTTTTGAATGAGAAACTAATTTGCGCTGTAAATTTTCACATAAAACACAATAAAAAGAAAAAGAAAACAAAAATCCTCACAACTGGACCAATAAGCAACATGACGATAACTGGAGAAAAGATTGAAGTTGTCAAGGATTTCATTTTACTTGGATCCACAATCAATGTCCAGGGAAGCAAAAGTCAAGAAATCAAAAGAAATATTGTACTGGGAAAATTGCTGCAAAAGACCTCTTTAAAGTGTTAAAAAGCAAAGATATCATTTTGAGGTCTAAGGTGCACCATAGTATTTTCAATCACCTCATATGCATGTGAAAGCTGGACAATAAATAAGGAAGAATGAAGAAGAACTGATGCCTTTAAATTATGGTGCTGGCGAAGAATATTGAGTGTACCATGGACTGCCAGAAGAAAGAACAAATCTGTCTTGGAAGAAGTACAGCCGGAATGCTCTTTAGAAGCAAGGATAGCGAGAGCTCGCCTCATGTATTTTAGACATGTTATCAGGAGGGACCAGTCCCTGGAGAAGGGCATCATGCTTGGTAAAGTTAACGGTCAGCAAAAAAGAGGGAGACCCTCAAGGAAATGAAGTGAAACAGTGGCTGCGACAATGGGCTCAAACATAGCAACAATTGTGAGGATGGCACAGGACCGGACAGAGTTTAGTTCTGTTGTACATAGGGTCGCTATGAGTTAGAACCAACTCAACAGCACCTAACAACAACAACAAGTATGAACTTGTGGTGTTTAATACAGAAATAGATTTTACGTATTTGTGTGTATGTGTGATGCGTGTGAGCGTATGCACATGCTTTTGGATATATATGAAGCCTGTAAGGAGAAATGAACTCTAAAGAGCCAAGAAAATTTTGAAAAAGAAGAGCAGTGAGAAGGGATATATCTAACTTAATGGTGATACCTGCTCCAATGAAAACAGTGTGGTATTAGTGTGAGAATGAGTAATACCCACTAGGGAAGAATACAATTAGATGCCTACCCCATACCATATGCCAAAATAAATTCCAGATTAATTAAAGGATAAATGTTTTTTAAAAAAAAAAAAAAAAATTTTTTTTAAGCTATTGGTGTAATGATGGTATCTAAATTTATTTTTCCCAAGTGGTTAGCTTAGTGTGTGCATCACAATTCCCAGAAGGGCTTGTTAAAACTCAGATTGCTGGGCCTTATTCCCAGAGTTTGATCCTGCAGGTCTGGGGTAGAGCCTGAGAAGTTAGATTTCTAACATGTTCCCAGGTGATGCACATGCTGCTGGCCTGGGAATCACACTTTGAAAACCACTGGGTTAGCTGAAGGTCCTAATGCCATTTGTTCACCTTTTCTGATTTTAAATAACCACCATTAGTCATTTCTTTACCATATAGTAAATTTCAAATTTTTATTTGAAAAAAGTAAATATGACAGGGACATGTCAAAAGGATACAGGAACAAGTTTGAAGAGGCACCCGCCAGCCAAACCAGGGATAATTTGAGCATCAAGATAAAGACAGTAATAAATTCTAACCCACCAAATAAAATAAGTATCCATGAGTCAAGACTGATAATACATACCTACATGCATACATAGAAAAAAATGGAAAACTCTTTCTAGAAGTATAACTAAAACCAAACTCATTGCCATCAAGGTGATTCCAACTCATAGCAACCCTACAGGACAGAGTAGAACGTCCCCATAGGGTTTCCAAGACTATAAATCTTTACGGAAACAGCCTGTCACATCTTTCTCCTGAGGCGCAACTGGTGGGTTCAAACTGTCAACCTTTTGGTTAGTAGCCAAGTGCTTTAAACAGTGTGCCACCAGGGCTCCTCTCTAAAAGCATGCCAACTAATAAATGTAGAAGGAATGATGAAAATAGGACAAAATTTTGCAACCATCACAGTAGTAACTGATTCAGGCAAAAACTATTAATGAATGCAAATACTAATGGGTATGATAGTTTCAAAATACCTCCCTTTAAATTACTTTTTAATTACAAAAGGAAAATAGAAACTTCGCAGTGGAGAAACCTGGCAGACATCACCGTAACCAAATGATCCAAGTTAACGTCACCATAATGAAACAAACGGAATCACGTGCCTCCTGATATGATGCACAGAGAAGGACACATCAGCTCTGCGGTATTTCTGCCAAAAGTTCATACCCTGAAGCTAATCATGAAGAAACAAACATAAGACAAACTCAGGTTGAGGAGTCTCTACAAATGGCCTCTACTCTTCAACAACGACAGTGTCATGAAAGAGAAAAACAGGCTAAGGAACTGACCCAGATTTAAGGAGACACGACAATTAAGTGCAATGCACAATCTTGCACTCAATCCCGGACCAGAGGAAAATCTTTCACTATAAAAATAATTAGAAAATCTGAATATGACTACAGATTAGATAACAATATTGCAAAAATGTTAAATTTCTTGATTTGGTTTATTGTACTGTGGTTATGCAAGAAAATGTCCTGTTCCTAGGAAACAGACACTTGAAGTATTTAGGGGTAAAGAATTACAAGGTTTATAATTTGCCCTAAAATGGTTCAGAAAAAAAAAAAAAAAACAGACAGACAGCAGACAGATAGACAGATACAGTGTTAAAGCAAAATGTCTCAAAATACTAAAAGTTCAGTGAAAGATACAGAGTTCTTTGTTCCATTCTTGTAGCTTTTCTCTGAATTTGAAACTATTTTAAAATTAAAAAAGAAAAAATCTACAAGATTTTTTCTTTTTTAATTTTAAAATAGTTTCAAATACATTTCCATCCTTGAAAACAGGACAATGTGGCAGAGGCCAAACGCAGGAGAGAGAGCTTCAAGAGAAAATTTAGTCTTGGACTCAATTGCTCCAGGTTTATAAAGAAATGAAGATAATCCCAGTATTGCAGGTACAGATGAAACATATGCTGCTAATTATTGAAGCTGAGCGATGGATGTTATGTGAGAAAATTACCCTAATAAAAAGGCTAAAAACAAAAAAAATTCAACCTCAAAATCTGACTGCCACACAGAGATGATTAGAGCTAACCGTAAGAGCCGTACCAGCATTTATGATCAAGTCCTCTTTGTGGCCATAGCCAGGTCAATGTCCCCTCACAAAGTCAGCCAAGACTGACCATTGTGCAACCGGAGGACTTGTAAAAAAAACCTTCATCACATCACTCTGCCAGGGAGGAGGCAAAAACAGCCAGCTGAGTTTTCCAGTTAACTTCCAAGTCCACCCAAGGAATACGAGAGACTGAATCAAAGAACGAATTATGTTTTGTGGAGCAGAAGAATGCCAGGTAGGGCAACCACCACCCATGAGGTCCCTTCCCAGAAAAGCTGCTTCAGGAAGACCAGGCCACAATGAGATGAGTCACCAAACACACTGTGACCACTTACCCTACATAACTGTAGTCATACTTAGACACTGCTCTGGAAACATTTCCAGCCCAGCAGCTCCACATAGAGACCAGCGGTCAAGCAAGACCATCGTGCTGAAATGTCTCAGGCTAATGACAGCCTCCCTTCTCCATGACCCCCAAAGCTTTTGCATTTGTCTAATCTTAGAATTAATTGTCTCTTGGAACAACTTCACAGCTGCCTCCCATTTAAGTAAGAAGGTCCCACATCAGGAAATATGGTCTCTGTTGTCCATCTTTGCAATTCCAACCTCCCAATTTGGGGAAGAAGGACATCAGAGAAGACAGAACAATGACTACTACTACTACTTATACAGTACTCATATGTGACAAGTACTGTTGTTAGCTCATGTAATCCCTAAAAAACATTTTACAGATAAGGAAATAGAAGCACACACAGGCTAAGTGACAGTCCAATGTTATAAAACTGGCAGAATCAGGATCCAAACCCAGGTAGTCTGACTCCAAAGTCCACATGTTCTTAACTATTTCCCTATATGACAGATTTGCAATCACCATAAACTGCCTTGCTTTAAATGGAAGGTTTTACGAAACAAGGTCAGAATATTATGTATACAGGCTATGTCATTGTCATTCTCAAGGATTTGTTTCTGTGATGGCTTACTGCCATCAGATTCTGTCCTAATGTGTCTCGCTGCCCAATCCAGTCACACACATAAGGTGCTAAGGCTGGTGTCAGCCACAGCAGCAGGAGCTGTAACAACCACCACAAACAGCAAAACCACTGGAAAACATAAAAAACATCCTCCTAAGTAACTCTTGGATCAAGGAGAAAAATCACAACAGCAATTACAACGTCAAAACTTACAGAATGGCAAATTGGTAAAACTCTTTGGCAGACCATTTGATAGTATCTACTAAACGTAAACATATGCCAACCCTATGAACCAAAGTCCCTAGATATGTATATGCCCAAGAGAAATGCCTGTACGTATCCTCCAAAATACTGCTCATGATGTTCATGATGACCAAAAATTTGTAACAACTCAAATGTTTCTCAACAGGAGAACGGACAAATAAACCGTGGTATTATATCCATATGATAGAAAACCCTATAAGCACAGCTCTACTCTGACAAACATGGGGTTGCCATGAGTTGGAATCGGCTCAATAGCAACTATTTTTTGATATCCCAATTTAAAAAAATAAAAAACTGATACATTCAAAAACATGGATGAATTTCAAAGATAAAATGATGTGCAAAGCACAAGAGAACAAAGTGCATGATGTCATGATATAAAATTCACGAATAGTCAAAACTAATCAGTAGTGACAGAACTCAGATTAATGGCACCTCAGGGTGGGATGAGGGGGTATTGACAGGAAGGTGGGTGTGGAACCTTCTGGGGCACTAGATGTTCTTTATCTTGATCTGACTGGTGATTACACAGATGTGAATATATGTAAATATTTGTCTTGCTTTAACACTTAAAATTTGTGCACTTAAAAAAAATTTCTAACACCCAGTGGAAAAAAAAAATCAAAGACAACTTCAAAAAAATAATGTTCTCATTATTAAACAAGAAAGGATAAAAATAAATGCATTAAGCCTTCAACTCAAAAAATTATGAATGAACAAATAAATGATTGATTAAAACTGGACAAACAGTAGAAAAAAGTTAATGAAGTTAAAACCAGAAATTAATATGTTAGAAAATATGGTATAATTGATAACTAAATCCAAAAAGCTGTTCTTTGAAAATAAATTAAAAACCAAAATTAAAAGAGAAAATGTGATGCTAGTCCAAAAAAAAGAACAAAAACACACAAATACCAAAAATATAAAGTGAGAAAAATTATAAACATATTTTAAATGTGAATACTATTTATAATCCTTATACTAATAAATTTGAAAATCTCATGAACCAAATTTTCTCAGAAACATGAATTAACAAAATTGACTCAAGATGAATCAGAAAAGCTGAACAAACCAATAATTATGGGAGAAAAAACTGAAAAAGTCATCAAAGAATTATTTCAAAGAAAGATGCCAGACCCAGTTGGTTTTATGGGTGAGCTCTTTCTTGCACTCACGGAACAGATAATTCCCATGTTATAGAGTATACTCCAGAAGTTGGAAAGAGCTTCAATTTACTTTATAAAATTAGCTTAGCCTTGATCCCAAAACTGACAAAAATAGTACCAGACTACAGACCAGTCTCATTTATGAATATAGATGGAAAACCTCTAAGTAAAGTATTAACAAGTGATTCTAGCAAAATTTCCAATCTACCATGAACAATTAGGTATATTCTAGAAATTCTAAGATTATTACTATTAGGAAATTAATATGATAAACTGAAAGAAGAAATAATCCTTTAATTATCCCAATGGTTGCTTAAAATCTTCTGATAAAAATTCAATACCCTTCCTGATTTAAAAAAAAAAAACTATTAATAAACTAAGAAGGCAGGTTACTAACATCAACCTTACACCTAGAGATGAGTCACTAGAGGCATCACTATCAGTGCTCCAACACCACTAAAGCCAAAAGTTGCACACAAAGCAACTAACAACATGTATACTAACAACATGTATACTTAGGATGAGCGAAGTCATCGATCTTAGAAATGACATATGTGTCTACCAAGAAAACCCAGAAGAAACTATTGAAAAACTACACCAATGTTCCTATACTAAAGCAATCCAAATAAAACACAGACTAACAATACCAAAAGTTAGAAAAGATAATGGGGAAAAAATCCCACTAAAAATAATACCAAAACTATTTCAAAAATTAAAGTCTATATAAACTTAACTTCAAAATATTTGAATGAATTTACAGACATTTCATGTTCCTGGGAGGAAAGATTCAGTATGGAAATTGTCCATAAATTAACTTTACCTATAAAATGATACATTGCACCAGGCAAATTTGCTGCAAAAGACCTCTTTTTAAAAGTGTTAATAAGCAAAGATGTCACTTTATGGTCTAAGGTGGGCCTGGCCCAAACCATGGTGTTTTCAGTCACCTCATAGGCATGTGAAAGCTGGACAATAACTAAAGAAGGTCAAAGAATTGATGCCTTTGGATTACAGTGTTGATGAAGAATATTGACTATACCATAGGACTGCCAAAAGGATGAACAAATTCATCTTGGAAGAAGACAGCCAGAATGCTCATTAGAAGCAAGGATGGCAAGACTTTGTCTCACATACTTTGGACATGTTATCGAGAGGGACCAGTCCCCAAAGAAGGACATCATGCTTGGTAGAGTGTCAGTGAAAAAGAGGAAGACCCTCGATGAGAAAGACTGACACAGTGGCTGCAGCGATGGGCTCAAGCATAGCAATGACTGTGAAGATGGCAAAGGACTGGACATCGTTTTGTTCTGTTGCACAAAGAGTTGCTATGAATCGGAACCGACTCGATGGCACCTAACAACAATAACAACAACAATGATAGGATTATAAGGAGCCCTGGTGGTCATTAAGCTCTTGGCTGCTAATCAAAAGGTCGACGGTTCGAACCCACAATTTGTTCACAGGAGAAAGATGTGGCAGTGTGCTTCCGTAAAGATTTACAGCTTATGAGCTGGAATTGACTCAACCAAACCAAAACCAAACCCAGTGCTGTCGAGTCGATTCCGACTCATAGCAACCCTAGAGGACAGAGTAGAACTGCCCCGTAGGGTTTCCAAGGAGCACCTGGTGGATTCGAACTGCCGACCCTTTGGTTAGCAGCCGTAGCACTTAACCACTACGCCACCAGGGTTTCCAATCAACTCAACAGCAATGGGTTTTTTGGTTATTATGATAGGATTATAATCAAAATCTCAAAGGAATTCCCCATTCCTCGTGGGGAGTAGGGGAGAACCTGACAAAATAATTTTAAGTTCATGGATGGCAGAATCAAACAGGACAAACAAGAAGATTTCGAAAAGAAGAGAAATTTGCACTGTCAGATTTTAAAACATATTATAAAGATATAATAACTAAAACATAACGATCTGAAAAGGAGAATAAAACAACAGACGAAATGCAAAGCCCCCAAACAGAAACAAGTATGCTAATATTTTAAACGTAGCAACTCAAAGCACTGGGAAACAGATGGATTACTCCGTAAACAGTGCTGAAGCAATCAGTTAACTATCTGGGTAGAAATTATATCAGAACCCTACTCACACTATACACCAAAATGAACTTGGATGACTGAAGAACTAAATGTGAAAAAAAATAAAATCACAAAGAACTAGAAAAACATAGAGATGATGGACTTTTTAACTGATTTGAGAATGAGAAACTCCTTTCCAGTCATAAAAGAAAGGCTGAAAATAGAAAGGGTGATAGATTTGACGACAAAAAGTTTAAAACACCTATATGGAAAAAAAAAGGGGGGGGGGGGGGAGTCCGCAAAACTAAAAGTAAATTAAAATGCAAATGAAAAACTGGAAAAATATTTGTAAATTATAAGATTTAAGATAGAAAGAGCTCTTTCAAAACCGAAGGAGAAAATGCACACTTCAGTATGAAAAGGACATTAATAACCTGTTGCCATCAAGTCAATTCCAACTCATAGAAAGACCCTACAAGATAGAGTAGAACTGCCCTCATAGGGCTTCCAAGGCTATAAATCTTCACAGAAGCAGACTGCCACATCTTTCTCCAAAGGAGCAGCTGGTGGGTTCAAACCACCGACCTTGCAGTTAGCAGCTTTAGCCACTGCACCACCAGGGCTCCTTAAACAACATTAATAGGGCACTTTAAAAGCATTCAAACTCCTTCAACAAATCACAGCATAAAAAAAGGTAGGGTGGAGACAGGGGGATTTCAGAGACATAACAATCAAATGCTATGTGTGGACTTTGCCCAAATCCTGGCAAAACCAACTGGAAAATAACATTTTTGAGACAAAATGTGAAACTGAATGTGAACGAGGTGTTAGATAATAACAAAGAATTTGTGCTAATATTGCTAGGTGTGATAATGTTATTGTAATTATGCAGGATTTCTCCTTTTTTTAAAATAAACGTATATTGAATAATCTAGGATAAAATGTTGGGCATCTGTAATTTACTTTTAAATGCTTCAGGAAAAAAAATAGATGAAGCAAATCTAGCATATCGTTCATAATTATTAAATAGGCAAAAAAAATTTTTTTTTTTTACAAATAATATCCAATATATGCCAATATATGATGCGACAGGCCACTGCTTATGGGAGGATAAACTGGTAGAACTTTCCTTGAGGGTGTCACAAACCTGATGTTTATCCAGCAAGTCCATACTCAATAATTTATTCCAAGGCCGTTTTCAGTGATGGGCACAGAGATTTATAAACTTACAAGTTTATCACATTACTTGTGACTGAGAAATACTAAAAATACTCAATTGCTCAAACCTTAAGCTCTTACACATCCTTATGATAAACTACTACTAGGCAGTCATTAAGAACTGAATTGTAGAAGAATAATTATATATTTTAAAGAAAAAAACCATAGTCCCAGACAGAATGAGAGAAAAACGTAGAACTAAACTCAAATTCCTAAAAACAAACAAAAAAAAAAAAAAGGCCAGACTTCCTGGACCAGTAAAGACTAGATGAATCCCCTGAGATTACTGCCCTGGGATTTCCTTTAAATGTGGAACTCAAATACTCCCAGAAGTCACCTTTCAGCCAAATGACAGACTGAACCATAAAATAAATAATATCACTCATGACTACTGTACTCCTCTAAATAATCATCTAAATGAAACCAAACAGTAAACATTAGCCCTAGATCAAAGATGATGAGAAGGTATAGAAGGACAGAGAAGCTAAATTAAGGGAAACAGAACAACCAGAATGGAAATAATGAGAATGCTGATATATTGTGAAAAATGTAACCAATGCCACTGAACAATATGTACAGAAATTGTTAAATGAGAATCTAATTTCCTATGTAAACTTTCATCAATAAAATATTAAAAAAGAAAAAAGCATGTTGCAAAATAATACATGCAAGTATGATCTTAATTTTATTTTACTGATATCTTAAATATTAATATATATGTGCACACAGAAAAAAGCTCAAAAGGGTATACATCAAAATGTTAACAGTAATTATCACAAGGCGTTTTTTTTATCGCAAGTAAATTTTATCTTCTTTTGGGTTCTCTGTGCTTTTCTGCAATTTCCAAATTTTCTGCAATTACTTTTATAGTCAAAAGCAAAAATATGTTGACTGGACAAATGAAGAAGGAAAGAAAAGGGGCACCCATGTTGGCTGCTATGTCCTAATATTAAAATTTTCACACTGTATTTCCAAATAATGTAATAAATAAAATTCTTCTTAACACTCAAATTATAAAAGACAGGTGAAGGTTTGGGAAAATAAAGACCCACTCAGGAGGAACAACACCAGGGAAAATTCCCTGTAGAATTAAAATAGAGGCATATCTCTGGCTTTAAACAATTGCAGAGGTTAGAGGGGGTGCCCACATCTCTCTATGCCCAGCAGAAAGGAAAAGACCAGGTGAGGCTCAAACCCCATTCAAGTGACCCATTAGAAAACAGCAGGCACAGAAAGAAAAGATCTTGAATTGATGCATTGCTCTCTCTGGACTAAACACTCCTGCCCCTGCCCCCCACCCTGACATCTCTCAAGTTAAATCCACTTTCTGAAAATATTTTCTAGACATCAGACATCAAGAGAAAAAGGAGCCTTTCTTCCTGTCGCGTTCACTCACTGCATATGGTGGTGCTCCTCTGAATAGAGGCTTTATGAGGCAGGGTCCAAATACCACAGCTATGGGTTATGCCACTGACCACAAACAGCAATAAACAGATGTGGGGATTTATATTTCCACGCAGCAAAGGCACCCTGAATAATGAAGACAGAGCTTCCACCACATTCCAACATCCAGTAAATGTTTATTGAATGCCTACTAAGCACAGGACACTATTTGTAACACCATCGCAACAGTCAGTCACACGCAGACACACACGCACGCACGCACATTGCTCCTTTGTTCTCTTCTGGGGCTCCAACTAAAAAGGCAATGATTTAGGCTGAAGGCATTTGACAGTTTAACTCTACATACACATACCTCCTGGAATGGGAAGAAGGGCAGAGGCAGAGGGAAAGATCCTGAGGAAAGATCAAGGGGGACTCATCACTGTATCCCACCATTGGAGCCCCTGGGCAGAGGGGGCTGACCCTGCAGTGGAGGCAGAGGAGCTCTGAGCCTTCCTACAACTCCCTGGAAGGCATCAAAGGGGAGTGAGCCCACTGCAGCCCCCAGTCCTGGAGAAAACTGCTTCACCAGGTTTCTCTGCCAGGTTGAGAGAATTGCCCCCCTTCGTACTCTTCTCCCCACCCCGACAAATGAATCACTCCACCAGCCCTTCATCATACATACTTTTACCCCCATTGTTCTTCAGGACATTGAAGAGGTTGACAGAGGCGGTGCCTAGAAGTTCATTTCTCAAGGTATGGCAGCTCCAGACCTTCAAATCTAAATGACTCTGGGCCGTGACATTCCTGGAAAACAAACACTGGATTCATCACTTCCAAGTAGACGAAAACAAACTATATTGCTGACATGTTGGGGGAAGGGGAAATACAGGAAGACACTCACATATTTATCCCCCACAAAGCTGACCCTGTAATCATCTAGCTAATAATGAACACTCTATGAGCTCAATGAGGTGGAAACACCTAAAGAGAGGTGCTTCAGGTAGCAAAGGCAGAAGAGTTTGAGGCTTCACAGGAAACCTGTACCTCCCACAACACTCCCGGGGTGCCTTCTCTCTTTCCCCCCCAATACTACTGCATTCAAAAAGAAGGGACATTCTCTTACAAAATGATGATCTCATTCCAGAGAAGCTCAGAGCTCCCAATTCGCTTCCCAGTCTTCTTGGTCTCACTGGGAAGGCCATCCACTGCCACTTCCACAAAGGAGTTAATTCGAGGTTGACGATTATGCACCTTGGGCTTTGCTGACACCACTGAACAAGAAAGAAAGAAAAAGTCTGAGATGAGTCAAAGGGCTCTCATATGCCCCCCTGTGGCAGATGCTCTCACTCTTTATGTTGTTCCTTCTAAAAAATAAATTCTGTTTCTTCCCTCATCTAAAATACAGCTTACTTTAGGGGAAAAGTGAGTATATAAAAAACATGAATAAGAAAAGAAAAATCACTCCTAACCTGAAGACACTGTGATAATTATCACTAAGATTTCAGTAAACCTCCTTCAAGATTTTCATCTTTTATTTTCCCAATTCTTTTAACAATTCTTCTCCCTGCAAAGTCGATTTTAAATGGCTGCAATAGAAGCCCATTGTATGGAGATGTCATAATTGAATTAATCATTCTCTTGTTATTGAATAGATTGCCGCCAATTTTTACTCAGTGAAAATTACAATGAATGTAAATATTTGCATGCATTTCTGAGTATTCCTTTAAATGACATGAATATTTTTAAAGCTCTGAAAACAGTTTAATTCCTTTCCCAAGAGGGTAAAGCCATGTAGATTCCCATCCACACTACAAGTATATCCATTTCACCAAACACTGCACAGCACTGAGTATGTTCATTTATTCTTTGCAGAATGTATAGGTAAAAAAATGGTATAAAGTTGATGGCTAAGATTTAACGAGCACTTAATACAGACACTAGGTTATATACATATTATCTGACCAAATCCTTGCAACAAACTAGTGAGACACTGAGTATTATCATCACCCTCATTTTACCCAGGAGGAAACTGAGGCTTGGGGGAGCTAGGTGATTGTCCACACTACACAGCCAGGGAGCTTCGAGAAGCAATATGCATCTGAGCAGTCTGACTCCACAGTCCATGCACGTAGCCACCATGCTGTAAACCAGGCTCTGCTTATTTGTTCTATCACTTTTCTTCAATTACTAGTGAGGCTGGATATTTTTTCCATGTGCTTGTTAGCCATCAGCATTTCCTCTTCTGTTCATACCCTTCATGTGGCAGCATTTCTGAAGTTCATTTAGCACCAGCAAGACGGAGACTCACAGAGCAGAAGCCAAGCAAGTGTACACCCTAGAACTAGACAAGCACCCTCTTGTGGCATACAAGTTACCCGTGGTAGGAACTCAAGGTCCGTAGGACGAGACACACCTATACATCCTCCGTTCCATGCCCCATTTCAGAGAATATTACAGACGTTCCTTATCCATGATGGCAACACTGTTCTAGCCTAAGCTCGTTTTTGTTAGGAGTTAGCAAACCTCTCCTCCCAGACCCTTTCAGGAGGTGACAGTCCTATAAGGGTCAAAAGTCAAATTCGCCTGCTTTCTCCAGGCCCAAAAGGAACAGTAGTGAGAAAATCAAGAAACAAACACACACAGAAAAAAAGTTATGGCTAAGGCTTGGAAGCAATGAGAGATGATACTAGGAATAAAGGTTTGTGGCCCTGGGAAATAGCCCAGAGTAGAAAAATGAAACGCTCTGCAGAGTCCAAAGTTATCTGGGGCCACCTGGTGGTGGGAGAGTAGCTCTGCAGGCAGATCCTTAATTTAAAAAAATTAAAACTACCACACTAGTTACTGGAGCCCTGGTGGCGCAGTGGTTGGTTAAGCTTGGCTGCTAATCAAAAGGCCAGCAGTTTGAATCTACCAGTCGTTCCTTGGAAACCCTATGGGGCAGTTCTACTCTGTCCTATAGGGTTGTTACGAGTCAAAATCTACTAGGCAGAAACAGGCTTGATTTTTTTAATATATATACGAGTTATTGGAGCCCTTGTGGCACAGTGGTTAAGAGCTCAGCTGTTAACCAGAACGTTGGCAGTTTGAATCCACCAGGTGCTCCTTGGAAACTCTATGGGGCAGTTTTAATCTGTCTTATAGGATGCTATGAGTCAGAATTGACTCCACGGCGAAGGGTTTGTTTTTGTTTGCTTTTGGTTACACAATATATTATTTCTTTAAGGGTGTGCATACAGAGCTAGGCCACCACCAGGTGGCCTCAGTTAATTTTGGATTCTGTAGAGTGTTTCATTTTTCTACTCTGGGCCATTTCCCAGTGCCACCTTTACTTCCAGTACCATCCCTCACTGTTTCTAAGCCTTAGCCACAACTACTATACTAGTTACGGAGCCCTGGCAGCACAGTGGTTAATAGCTACAGCTGCTACCCCAGATACCCTTATAGCTCAGTGACTCCCGAGGTCCACCCTTCCAAAGATTAGACAGGCCAATAAAACAAAGCGAGACCACCAAGAGAAAACTACTGGAACTAACAGAAAGGTTCGGCAGAGTTGCAGGACACAAGACAAACATACAAAAATCAGCTGGATTCCTATACACCAATAAAAAGAACAATGAAAAGGAAATCGGGAAAATAATACCATATATAATAGCCCCTAAAAAAGTAAAATACTTAGGAATAAATCTAACCAGGGACGTAAACGACCTACACAAAAAAAACCTACGAAACACTACAGCAAAAAAAAACATTGACCAATGAACAGAACTGAGAACCCAAATGTAAATACATCCACCTAATCTTCGACAAGGGCCCAAAGTCCATCAAATGGGGAAAACACAGTCTTTTTAACAAACGGAGGTGGCAAAACAGGATGTCCATCTGTAAAAAATGAAATAGGACACATATCTCACACCATACACTAAAACTAATTCAAAATGGATCAAAGACCTAAATATAAAGCCGAAAAGTATAAAGTTCATAGAAGAAAAAACAGGATCAACGCTAGAGGCCCTAATACACGGCATTAACAGGATACAAACCGTAACTAAAACACAGAACTCCAGAAGATAAGCTAGGTAACCGCGATCTTCCAAAAGTTAAATGCTTATGCTCATTAAAAGATTTCACCCAAAGAGTAAAAAGAGAACCTACAGACTGGGAAAAAAATTTTGGCTATTACAAACCCGACGAAGGTCTAATCTAAAATCTGTAGGAAAATCCAACATCTCTACAACAAAATGACAAAGAATCTAATTAAAAAATGGGCAAAGGAAATGAACAAACACTTCACCAAAGAAGACACTGAAGCAGCTAACAGACACCTGAGGAAGTGCTCATGATCATAGTCATTAGAGATTCCATCTCACCCCCGCTTCACCGGCACAAATCAAAAAAAGAGAAAATGAAAAACGTTGGAGAGGCTGAGGGGAGATGGGAACTCTAACGCATTGCTGGTGAGAACGCAAAATGATACAACCGTTTTAGAAAATGATATGGCGCTTCCTCAGAAAGCTAGAAATAGAAACACCACATGATCCAGCAATCCCACTCCTAGGAGTATATCCTAGAGAAATAAGAGTCATCACACAAATATACATATGCACACCCGTGTTCACTGCGGCATTGTTCACAACAGCAAAAAGATGGAAACAACCTGGATGCACATCAAAAGATGAATGGATAAACAAACTATGGTACCTACACACAATGGGGTGTTACACAATGATAAAGAAAAACAATGAATCTGTGAAGCATCTCAACATGGATGAATCTGGACAGCATCATGCTGAGTGAAATGAATCAATCACAAAAGGACAAACATTGTATGAGACCGCTACTATAAAAATTCATGAAAAGGTTTACACACACACACACACACACAAAAATCTTTGATGGTTAGGAGATAGGGGAGGGGTAGGAATGTAAAAACAATCGACAATAGATAACTGGTAACTTTGGTGAAGGGTAAAGATAATACACAATACTGGGAAAGCCAACGCAACCTGTACAAGGCAAGGTCATGGTAGCTCCATAGATACATCCAAACTCCCTGAGGGACCGCATTGCTGGGCTGAGGGCTGTGGGGACCATGATCTCGGGGAACATGTAGCTCAATTGGCATAGCATAGTTTATAAAGAATATGCTCTACATTCTCCTTTGGTGAGTAACATCTGGGGTTTTAAAAGCCTGTGAGCCTCCAGGAGAGCAGTGGGATGCAGACCTCAAATTCTTGTAAAAAGACCAGACTTAATGGTCTGACTTAGACTAGAAGGACCCCGGAAGTCATGGTGCCCAGACCTTCTGTTAGCCCAAGACTGGAAATATCCCCAAAGCCAACTCTTCAGACAGGGATTGGACTGGAGTATAGGATAGAAAATGATACTTGTGAGGAGTGAGCTTCTTGGATCAAGTAGACATATGAGACTATGTTGGCAACTCCTGTCTGGAGGGGAGATGAGAAGGCAGAGGGGGACAGAAGCTGGCTGAATGGACAGGAAAATAAAGGGTGGAGAGAAGGAGTGTGCTGTCTCATCAGGGGGAGAGCAACTAGGAGTATATAGCAAGGTGTATATAAATTTTTGTATGAGAGACTCACTTGATTTATAAACTTTCGCTTAAAGCACAATTTTAAAAAAAAGCCTGTGAGCCGCCAGCTAGGATACTCCACTGGTCTCACCTCTTCAGGAACAAGGAAGAATAAAGAAAACTAAAGATACGAGGGAAAGATTAGTCCAAAGGACTAATGGACCACATCTATCACAGCTTCCACCATACTGAGCCCAGCACAATTAGGTGGTGCCCAGCTACCACCACTGACTGCTATGACAGGGATCACAGTAGAAGGTCCCGGACAGAGCTGGAGAAAAATGTAGAACAAAATTCTAACTCACAAAAAAAGGCCAGACTTACTGGCCTGACAGAGACTGGAGAAACCCTGAGAGTACGGCCCCTGGACACCCTTTTAGCTGAGTAATGAAATCACTCCTGAGGTTCACCCTTCATCAAAAGATTAGACAGGCCCATAAAACGAAATGAGACTAAAGGGGCACACCAGCCCAGGAGCAAGGACTAGAAAGCAGGAGGGGAGGGGAAAGCTGGTAATAGGGAACCCAAGGTCAAGAAGGGAGAGTGTTGACATGTTGCAGGGTTGGCAACCAATTTCACAAAACAATATGTGTATTGATTGTTTAATGAGAAACTAGTTTGCTCTGTAAACCTTCATCTAAATTAAAAAAAAAAAAAAAAAAGAGCTATGTTTGCTAACCAAAAGATTCGCAGTTCGAATCCACCAGCTGCTCTTTGGAAACCCTATGGGGCAGTTCTACTCTGTCCTACATGGTCACTATGAGTCAGAATTGACTCGATGGCAATGGGTTTTTGGTTTTATACTAGTTATGATTTTGTTGATATTTGCCATCAAGTCGATTGTTCATATGGGTGACACTAAATTTAATCCCTTGGTTAATGTGGGATTGGCTGTATCTCTCCACTGTAAAGATATATTTTCCTTTCTATAATTTGTAGTTGATCTGTAGGGTAATATTTTGAATGTTTCTTGTCCTTAAAAGACAAACCAAAATAAAAGCATCAATGTAAGAACAAATTTATCTGGAAAGTTTATTTATTGTTTGGTGAAACATAAATGTCAGTTTCTTATTCCTGGAGTCACACCTTCACATAAGATGTAGCTTTTAAAGTCAACAAGTAAGGCAGAATTCACATATGGCCAAAATTTACACCCTTGAGAAGCTCTTAGGGAAGGCACCACAATACAGTCTGGCATATTGTCTTTCAATAGGTTCCAAACAGACAGTTTTTTGCTGTGTTGTATTTTTCAGTGTTCAGTTTGCCAGTGTTTTTCAGTGTTTCTTAAGTTTAACATCTGATAAAATAGTTGGCTTATGTTTAAGGGCCTTGATGTCTTTAAAAAAAAAAAAAAACTATCTTAAAACTCTAGGATCACACTATGGGAAAGCACAAGGGAGGACGCAAACAGAGAACGGTACAGTAACACTTCCCAAATTACACTATAGGCTCTGTGAATGAAATGCTCGGGGGGACGAATTATCCACAACATTTAAATTCTTTCTTTCTCTCCCCCCACCCTCTCCCTTTACCTGGATGGTATTATTGAATCCCTGTAAGCTAAATGCCTATATAATGAGATGTTACTAAATTACCAAGTTAGCTCCTTCTGCATTAGTAAGAAAACTCATACACTGAGGAAATACAACAGAGAAGCCTTTAGAAGTCAGTGTGTGCCCCTGGATAATATGGTACCAAAACAAGGACAACAGGATGTCACCAGGTTCCATGGGTGGGCTTCTGTTTTGACCCAGGCTTGCCAATTATTAGGTAATGTAGTAAAGGGTGCAGTCCTGAACCCAAAACTCTATCACTTCACTCTAAACCATCTCCCTGCTCAAACGGCTACAGCAGGCATGAAACTCCAAGAAAAGTAATTAAAATGTTTCAAGATTACAAAAATAATAATAATAATTAACTCAATAAGAAACAGGCAAAACACACCCATGTTTATTGCAGTACTGTTTACTATAGCAAAAAGCTGGAAGCAACCAAGGTGTCCATCAATAGATGAATGGTTAAATAAATTATGGTACATTCACACAATGAAATACTACGCATCGATAAAGAAGAGTGACGAATCTGTGAAACATTTCATAACATGGAGGAACCTGGAAGGCATTATGCTGAGTGAATTAGTCAGATGTAAAAGGACAAATACTGTATAAGACCACTATTGTAAGTTCTTGAGAAATAGTATAAACTGAGAAGAACACATTCTTTTGTGGTTACGAGAGGGGGGAGGGAGAGGGTTATTTGCTGATTAGTTAGTAGATGAGAACTACTTTAGGTGAAGGGAAGGACAATACTCAATACAGGGAAGGTCAGCTCAACTGGACTGAATGAAAAGCAAAGAAGTTTCAGGGATAAACTGAATGCTTCGAAGGTCAGTGGAGCATGGGCAGGGGTTTGGGGACTATGGCTTAAGGGGGCTTCTAAGTCAATTGGCATAATAAACTCTATTATGAAAACATTCTGCATCCCACTTAGAAGTGCGGCGTCTGGGGTCTTAAATGCTAACAAGCAGCCACCTAAGATGTATCAATTGGTCTCAACCCACCTAGATCAAAGGAGAATGAAGAACACCAAGGTCACACGATAACTATGAGCCCGAGATAGAAAGGGCCACATGAACTAGAGACTTACATCATCCTGAGACCAGAAGAACTAGATGGTGCCTGGCCACAACCGATGACTGCCCTGACAGGAAGCACAACAGAGAACCCCTGAGGGAGCAGGAGATCAGTGGGATGCAGACCCCAAATTCTCATAAAAAGACCAGACTTAATGGTCTGACTGAGACTAGAAGAATCCCGGCAGTCATGGTCCCCAAACCTTCTGTTGGCCCAGGACAGGAACCATTCCCGAAGACTACTCATCAGACGTGGAAGGGACTGGACAATGGGATGGACAGTGATGCTGATGAAAAGTGAGCTACTTGTAACAGGTGGACACTTGAGACTATATTGGCATCTCCTGTCTGGAGGGGAGATGGGATGTAGAGAGGGTTAGAAACTGACAAAACGGTCACGTAAGGAGAGACTGGAGGAAGGGAGCGGGCTGACTCATTAGGGGGAGAGTGAGTGGGAGTGTGTAGTAAAGTGTATATAAGCTTATATGTGATACACTGACTTGATTTGTAAACTTTCACTTAAAGCACAATGAAAATTATTTAAAAAAAAAAAAAAACAGACAAAGGTATGAATAGGCAATCCATAGAAAAAGGAAATACAAATTGCCCTTCAACAAATGGTAAGATGCTAAAAATCGCTTACAGAGAAATGCAGAATAAAACTACACTAGGAAAATAATCTTTTACCCAACAAACTGACAAAGATTTTTTTAAGTCTGACAACACACTGTGTTGGTAAAGCTGTGAGAAGACAGGCACTCACACACACTGCTGAGAAGGACCCCTTAGAAGGAAGGCAGTGGGTTCTCAAATTACATCCCCTCCAACCCAGCACTTCCACTTTTAGGAATTTACCTTAGAAACAGTCTCACATATATGCAACATGTATACGTTCAGGACTACTCACTGCAGTCCTCTTTGCCCTGATCATCCATAGAGGGCTAAAGGCATGTTTGTATGTTCATACAATGGAATACTATGCAGCCATACCAAAAAAAAAAAAGAATGAGGAGGCTCATTTATAAAATGATCCTCAAGAGTTAATAAATGAATAAAGGAAAGGGCAAAACAGTATAGAGCATCATAGTGTGTACAGCATGTTACTTGTATAACGTGTACTGGTATATGTATAAAGTATCTTGGAAGAGATATGTAAGAAACTTATACCACTGGTTTCCTCTAAGCTGGGACACCCTGGGCTGGAAGCAAGGAGAGACTTTTGAACTGTGCAAGTATAATAAGTAAATGAATAACAATTACACCCCCAAAATAATCATGAGAAATAGAATTTGTCAAAGGACACGATTGTGCCTCCAGATGACCAGGTTTAAAGGTCTGAGGTTGGATCCTGAGTGCAGCCCCCCACCCCAAGCATCTGCTCAGTCACATGACTCTTCTGCAGAGCTAAGGCTACTGGAATATTCTTTCATTCCACTATGTGTCAGGCACTGTTCCAGTTGTTAGAGTATCAAGAGTGAACAAAAACAGAAAAATCCCTGCCTTTGTGGGGCCTAATTCTACTGAAGGAAACAGTCAATGAGTGAAATAAAATAAAGTATACTCAGGAGTGACAAGGGCTGAGGAGAAAAACAGAAAACAGGGAAAGGGATAGATGTGAAGGAGTCACAGGGTGGGAGCAGCGTTAGACACTCTTGAGTAAAGACCTAAGACAGTGAGGGAGCAAGTCAGGTAGATATCTAGGCTAAATGCATTTCATTCAGAAAAAAAAAAACAAAAAAGTTTTTTTTTGTTGTTTTTTTTTTTTTCAGAGGGAACAGCAAATGCAAAGGCCCAGAGGCAGGAGGTTGCCTGGTGAATGCAATGAACAGTAAGGAGGCCCACACAGTTAGAGCACAGTAAATGTGGAAGAATAACAAGAGACGAAAAACGAAGGGTTGTATCATGTGGGCTCTTCGGGCTTTTTCTCTGAGTAAGATGGAGAACCTTGATGGTTTAAGCAGAGGAGTAACAAGAGCTGGCTTACATATTAACAAGATTGCTGGCTACTGTGTGGCCAACAGGCTGAAAGAGGGCAAAGGGCAACAGCAGGGACACAGGTTAGGAGGCTATTGCCTTAATCCAGGCTAGAGATGATGGCAGCTTAGA
Organism: Elephas maximus indicus; assembly: GCF_024166365.1. Classification (NCBI taxonomy): domain Eukaryota; kingdom Metazoa; phylum Chordata; class Mammalia; order Proboscidea; family Elephantidae; genus Elephas; species Elephas maximus. The sequence continues at coordinate 36,091,553 of NC_064839.1, read as the reverse complement.
TGGGGCTGGGGGAGTGGGGTGCTGAGAAGCGGCTGAATGTTGGATACATTGTGAAGATAAAGCAAACCAAATTTGCCTATGGGTTAGATATAGGATCTGAGAAACAAAGAATCTGAAATCTCAACTGTAGACAAATTTTAGCGGTTTACTAAACATTCAAGTAGAGATGACAAGATGGCTATTGGATATACGAATCTGAAGTTCAGAGGATAGGCCCAGGCTAAGATAGAAATTTGAGAGTGATCTGCGTATTGATGGTATTTAAAGCCATAAGGTTGGATAAGATCATCAATGCAGCAAGTATAAGTGGCAAAGCGGTCCAAGGACTAAGCCTTGGGGCATGAATCACCATTTTAGACAATTTTAGCTAAAAGTTCCTCTTTCTCCTTCTTCTTCAAGAATTTCATGTGTAACTGGGTTCTTCTAAAAATCAAATACCTATGCTCATCCAAAGACTTCACCAACAGAGTAAAAAGATTACCTACAGACTGGGAAAAAGTTTTTAGCTATGACATTTTTGATCAGCGACTGATCTCTAAAATCTACATGATACAGCAAAAACTCAACTACAAAAAGACAAATAACCCAATTAAAAAATGGGCAAAAGATATGAACAGACACTTCACTAAAGAAGACATTCAGGCAGCGAATAGATACATGAGGAAATGCTCACGATCATTAGCCATTAGAGAAATGCAAATCAAAACTACAATGAGATTCCATCTCACTCCAACGAAGCTGGCATTAATCCAAAAGCACAAAATAATAAATGTTGGAGAGGTTGTGGTGAGACTGGGATATTATACAATGCTGGTGGGAATGTAAAATGGTAGAACCACTTCGGAAATCAATTTGGCGCTTCCTTAAAAAGCTAGAAATAGAACTACCATATGATCCAGCAAACCCACTCCTTGGAATATATCCTAGAGAAATAAGAGCCTTTACGCAAACATATATGCACACCCATGTTCACTGCAGCACTGTTTACAATAGCAAAAAGATGGAAGTAACCAAGGTGCCCATCAACGGATGAATGGATAAATAAATTATGGTATATTCACACATTGGAATACTACGCATCAATAAAGAACAATGATGAATCCGTGAAACATTTCAAAACATGGAGGAATCTGGAAGGTATTATGCTGAGTGAAATTAGTCAGTTGCAAGAGGACAAATATTGTTGAAAAGACCACTATTATAAGAACTCGAGAAATAGTTTAAACAGAGAAGAAAATATTCTTTGATGGTTATGAGAGGGGGGAGGGAATGAGAGAGGGAGACTGGTAGTCACTAAGTAGATAGTAGATAAGAACTACTTTAGGAGAAGGGAAAGACAACACACAATACAGGAGAGGTCAGCATAACTGGACTAAACCAAAAGCAAAGAAGTTTTCTGAATAAACTGAATGCTTCGAAGGCCAGCATAGCAGGGGCAGGGGTTTGGGGACCATGGTTTCAGGGGATATCTAAGTCAATTGGCATAATAAAATCTATTAAGAAAACATTCTGCATCCCATTTTGGAGAGTAGCTTCTGGGGCCTTAAACACTAGCAAGTGGCCATCTAAGATGCATTGATTGGTCTCAACCCACCTGGAACAAAGAAGAATGAAGAACTCCAAGGACACAAGGTAATTATGAGACAGAAAGGGCCACATAAACCAGAGACTACATCATCCTGAGACCAGAAGAACTAGATGGTGCCCAGCTACAACCGATGACTGCCCTGACAGGGAACACAACAGAGAACCCCCAAGGGAGGAGGAGAGCAGTGGGATGCAGACCCCAAATTCTCCTAAAAAGACCAGACTTAGTGGTCTGACTGAGACTAGAAGGACCCCAGTTATCATGGCTCCCAGACCTTCTGTTAGCCCAAGACAGGAACCATTCCCAAAGCCAACTCTCCAGACAGGGATTGGATTAGACAATGCGATAGAAAAAGATACTGGTGAAGAATGAGCTTCTTGGATCAAGTAGACACTTGAGACTGCATTGGCATCTCCTATCTGGAGGGGAGATAAGAGGGCAGAGGGGGTCAGAAGCTGGCAGAATGGACACGAAAAGAGAAAGTGAGGGAAGGAGCGGGCTGTCTCATTAGGGGGAGAGCAATTAGGAGTATATAGCAAGGTGCATATAAAATTTCTGTATGAGAGACTAAATTGATTTGTAAATTTGCACATAAAGCACAATAAAAGTTAAAAAAAAAAAAGATTACCTGTTGCCATGGAGTCAATGCCAACTCATAGTGACCCTAAAAGACAGAGTAGAACTGCCCATAGGATTTCCAAGGCTATAAAATCCTACGAGAAGCTCTGGTGGCACAGTGGTTAAGAGCTGGCTGCTAACCAAAACATCAGCAGTTCAAATCCACCAACTGCTCTTTGGAAACTCTATGGGGTAGTTCTACTCTCTCCCATAGGGTGGCTATGAGTTGGAATCGACTCAATGGCAGTGGGTTTAACCCTTATGGAAGCAGAAGGCCACATTTTTCTCCTGCAGGAGCAGCTGGTAATTTGAACCACCGACTTTTTGATTAGCAGCTGACCAGTTAACCACTGTGCCACAGCCAAGAAAACCCTACAAAGCAGTTCTACTTGGTCACATGTGGTTGCTATGAGTTGAAAATTGACTCAACAGCACCTAACAACAATAACATGAAAATGAATAGTTATACTCTTAAACTACTTCCCAAAATTTGGCTCTACAGACCAAGATGTGACATAATTCCACCTCCTCCCCAGAGATTAGGCTGAGACTTCAAATGATAAATACTGCACATGGTACCACTCACCTTTCAAAGTAAGCTGAGACTTCTCAAAAGGCAGGGCCACTCCTGCCCGGCTGGAGCTGGCAGATGCCATGTCATTACCATGAAACTGCAAAACAAACACAACCGTGGGTTTAGAGAACATCTGCTAAGAAGACAGAAGAACTGAACCCAGTGTTAATACTGAGCTTAAAGAGACAGAAGGAAGAAAACACAAACATCCAAGCAACTGTGGCCATGCTACTTCCAGCAGAGTGTTTGTCTGTCTTGTAACGGCTATTGGACCTGAATAGGTCTTGGATAGCCTAGGAAGGACTTAAGACCGCTATATCCAAGTCTAGACGAAGTTCTCTCAAGGCAGTACGCTGGAGCAGATGCATGGCTGTCCTCATTTGTTCCCCGTCTCTCAGAGCTCACTCACCTTTGTTGCCTGATGTCCACTGTCTTAAAAACTGTTTTTTTCATATATTTTGTCTGGTGTTTGATTATTTCAGGCAGGAGGGTAAATCCAGTCCCTGTCATTCATTCTTGGCTAAAAGTAGAAGTCTATCTTCCACTCCGAACTGATCTTTTACTCACAGATGATTTTGTACCATCATCATTTGTCATTTGGAAAGTATTGGTTCATTAAGTTATGTAGGTATTCCAACTGTTGACAGATTTCATTATATAATATCAAAAAATCACATTTGTTAATGTCACCACTAAGCTCATCAGATAACTCTTAAGTATTGGGAAACTGTCAAGCTCTTGGTGATAGCTATAACTCATGTAAAATACTAACTTTTACTTTAAAAACTTATATTTTATAATTGGCAACAAATACTGTCAGTTGTTTTCCTTGAAGCAACAGACTCATTTCATTAATTTTCAAGAAATGTCTGCAAATTTCCAAATCTAATAACATTTGTCTGTTTGTAAGAATGGCATGGTGGAGGCATCTGACCTCCTCTAACTTCACCAGATCAACAGCCCAATACTGACTGCTATGAGGTGGAGGTCAGACATACCTCCTCTCACCACCATCTTTACCAATCCTGACATCAACCTTCGCTGCCACGGTACTCTCTACTTCTCTGCCGAGTTTGATAATTCATTACGATGGCCACACAGAACTCACAGACAATATTCATGATTATGAGGTTTATTAGGGAAGTAACAGGTTACAGTTCAGGTTGAGGAATGCTCAAGGTAAGGTTCTTCCATCAGGACAGCCTCTTCCCAGCTGTGCCTATAGGCACACCTCTCTCTGGTCCACAGAGCCTCTGCCCTACTCAGGCAAATGTTACAAAGCTCTTCCAGCTCTGCCAATAAATGCCCAGAGGCACCCCACTCCGCCAGTAAGCCCTGGCCCAAAGGCACTCAGCTCTAGCTCTGTGGGCTGGGAAGCCCGCTGCACCATCTCTTGCCAGCCTCTCCTTCTGCAATGGAAACCCCTGAAATGTTAGCTGGAACAGAAGGAATACAATCATAAAGCTATTCTTATGAAGCTCTCTAGAGACCTCCACCTTACTAAATTCAGCAATGAATTCTCGCTCATCTTACATGACCTATTGGCAGCATCTGACACAGTTGATCACTCTTTCTTCCTTCACTTTCAGCCCTTGGCTTCCAGGATAGTACACCTGCCTGATGTTCCTCCTACCTCGTGGCTGCTTTTTCTCAGCCTCCTTTGTGGGCTCCTTCTCTACTTGTCAACCTCTAGCCATCTGAGTATCCCACGGCTCAGGCCTTTCACCTCTTCATTATCTCATCCTGTCTCACAGCTTTGAATACCATCTATTTGTCGACAACCCCAGATTTGTGTCTCCAGTAGGAACCTCACCCTTGGACTTCAGACGCTCATATCCATTGGTCTACTTGGCAAAACCTTCAAACCTCTTCCTTCCACAACCTTCCTCATCTCAGTGAATGACAGCTCTTCTGTCCAGTGACTCAGGCCAAAAATCTGGAACTCAGTCTTGCTTCCTTTTTTCCTCTCACACCCCACATGCAATCTGCTAATACATCCTGTCAGTCCTACCTTAAAGTTTTTCTGAGTTTGTAGCAACTGTTGAACTGGTGTATGTTTTGCAGTGTATATTCTCAACCACAAAAGAAGTAAAATTTAATTTAAAAAAATAAAATAAAAACAAACAATAGTTTAGCTTAACTAGTAAAAAATGTCTGCCTTGAGCATTATGCCATTTTAAGGGATCAAAGTGGTAACAGCAACTCAGAAGAATTAGCTAGGAACCTTAGGCGGGGCACTGAGTTTATGTTAATGAGACAGGAACAACTCAGAGGAGGGTGAGAACTCAAAGAATGTAATTAATGTCATTGAACTGTACACATAGAAATGGCTGAATTGGCGTATGTTTTGCTGTGTATATTCTCAACAATAACAATAAAAAAAATTTTTTTTTTTTTTAAAGAAAACCCTATGGAGCACAGTTCTACTCTGAAACACGTGGTCACCATGAGTCAGAATGGACTTGAGGGTAACTTATTTTTTTTAATTACATAAAAAATACATATATATATTTCCGAGTTCAACCACTTCTCACCACCTATACTGTCATTGCCTTGGTCCAAACCACCATGATCTCCCACCTGGATTATTGCAAAAGCCTCCTAATTTTTTTTCCTGCTCTACCCTTTGCCTCCTTTCACTTATTCTCTAAGCTCAGCAATCAGAGTGATTTCTGTTACTGTATTTTTAAACAAACAACATACATATTATACATTTTTTGCAAACCATACAACCCATCCCCCCATGCATTTTTTTTCATAAGCGCCATATACAGATATTTTTTTCCATGTTGTTGACTTCAATTTAAATTTTTTTTTCTGTTCTATGGATTTAATGTTACAGGGATAAAACTGATCTCATGCAAACATCATTTAAGGTGGGTATTTTCCTAAACCAAGTGCAACCAGTGGTGAACTGAACAGACTAGTAATGGAAATGGCACGCCATGAAACCAAAGAGTATGAATGCACAAAGAGCTACAAATTAGTAAGCGCAAAAATGATCCTAGGCCTAAAACTACAAGAACAAGGCGTTGTTTATATTTTATTGCTTTCGTAAATCTTAAACTGAAACATAATTCTTGAGACTCAACATCTTTGAAATCAACAAATAAAATCCACCAGAAAAAACTGTTTTCATCTTAAAATGGGCCATTTTAGTTTATTCACTCCTTGTCATCATCAGTGGTTCTCACTCTCATGGAAAGGCCATTCCTTTTCATGAATTTAGAAACCCAGGTGAAACCTGCCTTGAAATCTGCGATTCTTCTTTCATTTGCCAAAAGCTTCACTTTGATCTGAATTGAGACAGTAAAGACAGCTTGATTTTGTTCCCTTCGAGAGAAATAATCCACTCTTTCAAGTCATTCTCCAACTCAGGCCATTTCTCTTTGGGCCCACAACACGCACATTTTAGCGATTTCATTTTCTCCAGCTCCTGTTTCTTTCTCCGTTGGCGAATGGAGTACTCTCCAACCTCAAACTCTCGCTGCCGCTCTGTTGCTTATTTCTTCCACCCTCAGTTTGAAGTCAGTGGTGGAGGGCTTGCATTTAATTCCTTCCATGACCCTAAGGGGTTCTAAGATTCAGATTTATAAACTGAAAAAAATGTGCACGACATAATCGGTAACTAGCTGGTTCTTGTAAAAAGATCACAAAATTCAAATGTGAGGTATATAAGAAGCAAAGGTCTTTTTACATTCTCACAAGCATATGACTAAGGTGGCTTATGATCGTTGACCAAACACATTGGTGCTAATAAGACATAATTAGACTATGAAAAAAGCAGACCTAACATAGCTTAATGGTTTCACTTAAGATGATCTGATAAGGTTTTCATATTCAATTTATGAGCCAAAAGCAACTGTGTATCAGTTTTGCTTTGTTTACTCCCCCAATTAAAAGCCAGAGTCGGAAGGCAGGAATTGACTGTGATAATTATGTCAATGCAGATTGCATCAAGATTCCTACTGATAGCTACTTGATGTCATTTATGCCAGTGTAGGCTTCGCTTTGTTTATGCTTCCAAATGACCACAGATGATTTATGGATAGGCTTCAGTAGGTTCAAGGCTCCGGCTGATTAACTCAAAAGCAATGGGGATATAATTATCAACTTACATTAATAGAAACAAAAGCACAGCTGCAATTGTTTATTTTCCAATTACCAGAGTACTACCAAACTCATCCATGACTTCTTAACCATGGCTGATACTTTTATCATACAAATATGATCAAAAGTAACATTTTTGGACTATTGAGTGAGGGTGAATGAGGCTGAAATTTACTTCTGGAAATGTCGTGAGACATGCACGTTATGTGCATGGGCGCACTATGCCAGAACTTTTTTTACAAAATTTCATCATTTCCACATGTTATATGTGTGTGCGTGTTATTTACATGGGCACGCTATTTGGGAAAAATACAGTAAATGTGTAAGCCAGATCATGTCACTGTGCTGTTCAAAACCATTCGGTGCCCTCCCGTCTAATTCAGAGTAAAAGCCAAAGCCCTTAAAATGACCTTTGAGGCCCTACAATCCACTCTCCCCGCCCCCAACACCGCAATAACTTCATCTCCGTCTTCTATCACCCTCACTCACTCTCCTCCAGCCACACAGGCTCCTCACTCGCTGTTCCTTGAACATGCAGACATGCTCTCACTCAGGTATTTGTACTTCTATACCCTTCATCTAGAGTGTTCCTTTCCCAGCTCATAAGGTTTTTTTCTCAAACTGCCCTCAGACATTTACTCAAATGTCAATTTCTTAACCAGCCATTCCCTCCCTCCTTATTTTTCTCTTTGGCATTTATCACTGGCATTCTACACACTGTATTTACTTATATTATTCATTGTCTGTCTCCCCCATCTAGAATGTAAGATCTGTGAGGGCTGTGGTTTTTGTCCCTTCTGCTCCCTGCTGTAGCCTTGGTGCTTAGAATGGTGCCTATTCTTAGTAGGAACTCAATAAATATTTACTGAATGAATTTGAGCATCAATTTTCTGAAATTTCCAAAGATTATATTTTAACTTCCTTAGAGGGCAGTAGTGGCTAATGGTAGAATTCGCGCCTTCCCTGCTGTCTTAGTCACCTAGTGCTGCTATAACAGAAATACCACAAGTGAGTAGCTTTAACAAGCGGAAATTTATTTTCTCATCATTTAGGAGGCTAGAAGTCTAAATTCAGAGCACTGGTTCTAGGGAAAGGGTTTCTCCCTATTGGCTCTGGAAGAAAGTCCTTATCCTTGGAGATCTCTACGTGTCTTGGCATTGTCTTATCCCATCTCTGCTCCCTTGTTTAATCTCTTTTATATCTCAAAACAGATTGAAGCAAGACACACCCTACACTAATCCTGCCTCACTGACATAACAAAGACAACCTACTCCCAAATGAGACTACAACCACAAGTATAACAACCAAAAACCACAAGCATAGAGGTTAAGATTTAAAACATATTTTGGGGGCACACAATTCGATCCAAAACACACGCATAAGACCCTGGTTGGATTCTCGGCTAATGTACCTCAAGTACAGCCACCACTTATCTGTCAGCACAGGCTTGCGTGTTGCTAAGATGCTGAAGAGGCTTCAGCAAAGCTTCCAGGCCAAGACAGACTAGGAACAAAGGCTTGGTGATCTACTTCCAAAAATCAGTCAATGAAAAACCCTATGGATCACAACAGTCCAACCCTGTTGTACATGGGGTTGCCATGAGTCAGGGGATAACTCGAAGGCAGCTAACAACAATAGACTAAATTTGTTTTGGTGAGACATTAAAAAGATCAACTCTCTTTCCTATCTATCAGATTAACAAAGAGATTATAGCTCTGACAATAAGTATTGGTGACAAGCCTCATATGCTTCTGGCACTTGGCAACTTCTAATAGAGTTAAAGACACATATACTGTTACCCGCCCCCCCCCCCCCACTCCAATGTTTATACTTCTACTTATCTGCCAGGAGAAAGTTCTCCAACACACGCAGAAGAAACCATGTTCAAGGATGTTAAACACAGCAATGTTTATAGAAGTAAAAAATCTGTTAACAATCTAAATGTCCATCAGTGGAGGAACGGATAAATTGTGAGATATTTTAAAAATGGAATGCTACCAAAAGGTTGGTGGTTTGAACCCACCCAGCAGCTCTGTGGGAGAAGGACCTGGCAATCTGCTCCTGTAAAGATTACTGCCTACACAATAAAAGAAAATTACAGATCAATATCTCTCATAAATACAGATACAAAAATTCTCACCAAAATTCTAGCCAATAGAATTCAGTATCATATCAAAAAAATAATACACCATGTCCAAGTGGGATTCATACCAAATAGGCAAGGATGGTTCAACATTAGAAAATCAATCAATGTAATCCACCACATAAATAGAACAAAAGAAAAGAATCACACGATCACCTCAATTGACACAGAAAAGGCATTTGATAAAGTCCAATTTTCATTCCTGATTTAAAAAAAAAACAAAACTCTTGTAAACGTTCACTTAAAGCTCAATAAAAATTATTTTTAAAAAAACTCTCAATAAAATTAGAAGGGAAATTTCTCAACATAATTAAAGGCATCTATACAAAACCAACAGCCAACAACATTCTCAACAGAGAGAGGCTGAAAGCATACCGCCTAAGAACAGGAATGAGATAAGGATGCCCTTTATCACCACTCCTATTTAACATTGTGCTGAAGTCCTAGCTAGAGCAATAAGGCAAGAAAAAGAAATAAAGGCATCCAAATTGAAACCCAAAAACCAAACCCACTGCCATGGAGTCAATTCTGACTCATAGTGACACTATAGGACAGAGTAGAACTGCCCAATTGAGTTTCCAAAGAACGCCTAGCAGATTCGAACTGCTGAGCTCTTGGTTAGCAGCTGTAGTACTTAACCATTACACCACCAGGGTTTCCCCAAATTGAAAAGGAGGAAGTAAAATTACTTCCTCCATGATACTATACATAGAAAACCCCAAAGATTCCACAAGAAAATTACTGGAACTAATAGATTCGGCACAGTAGCAGGATATAAGACCAACATTTAAAAAAAAAAAAAATTCAGTTGCATTCCTAGACACCAAACAAAGAGAACTTCAAAAAGGAAATCAGGAAATCAATGCCATTTATAATAGTCCCTAAAAAGGCAAAATATTTAGGAATAAATCCAACCAGGGACATAAAGACTTATAAAAAGAAAACTACAAAACACTGCTGCAAGAAACTAAAAGAAACCTACATAAATGGGAAAACATACCATGCTCATGGATAGGCAGACTCAACACTGTGAAAATGTCAATTCTACCCAAAATGATGTACAGATACAGTGCAATCCCAATCCAGATACCAACAGCACTCTTTAACGAGATGGAAAAACTAATCGCCAAGTTTATATGAAAAGGAAAGAGGTCCTGGTTAAGCAAAGCATTACTGAAAAAAGAAAAAAACAAAGTAGGAGGTCTCACACTATCTAATCTCAGAACCTACTACACAGCCACAGTAGTCAAAGCAGCCTAATACTGGTACAAAAACAGACACACAGATCAATAGAACAGAACTGAGAACCCAGACATAAATTCATCTACCTATTTTTTTTTTTTATGGTCAGCAAATCTTTGACAAAGGACCAAAGTCCATTAAATGGGGAAAAGATAGTCTTTTTAACAAATGGTCCTGGCAAAACTGGATATTCACCTGTAAAAAAATGAAAGAGGGTCCATGCCTCATACCATACACAAAAACTACCTCAAAATGATTCAAAGACCTAAATATAAAACCTAAAATGATAAAGATCATGGAAGAAAAAATAGGGTCAATGCGAGGGGCCCTAACATATGGCATAAATAGAATACAAACCATAATTAGCAATGCAAACACCACAAGATAAAGTAGGTAACTGGGAGCTCCTAAAAATTAAACACTTACGTTCACCAAAAAAATCAAAACTCATTGCCATCAAGTCGATTCTGACTCACAGTGACCCTATAGGACAGAGCAGAACTGTCCCACAGGGTTTCCAAGGAGCTGTTGGTGGATTTGAACTGCCGACCCTTTGGTTAGCAGCCAAGCTCTTAACCACTGCACCACCAGGGCTCCAATGCTCATCAAAAGACTTCACCGAAAGAATAAAAAGGGAACCTACAGACTGGGGAAAAAAAAAAAACTTGGCTATGACGTATTCAACAAGGGTCTAATCTCTAAAATCTTACTTCAATACCTCAACAACAAGAAGACAAATAACCCAATTTAAAAAATAGGCAAAGGATATGAACAGGCACTTCACCAAAGAAGACATTCAGGTATCTAACAGACACATGAGGAAATGCCCGTGATCATTAGTCATAAGAGAAATGCAAATCAGAACTACAATAAGATACCATCTCCCCCTGACATTATTGGTTCTAATCAAAAAAAAAAAAAGAACATATGTTGGAGAAGTTGAGCGGAGACTGGAACTCTTATACACTGCTGGTGGGAACATAAAATGGTACTACCACTATGGAAAATGATATGGCACCTCCTTAAAAAGCTAGAAATAGAAATACCACATGATCCAGCAATCCCACTCCTAGGAATACAGCCTAGAGAAATAAAAGTCGTCACACGAATAGACATGTGCACACCCATGTTCACTGTAGCACTATTCACAATATCAAAAAAGATGGAAACAACCTAAGTGCCCATCAACAGGTGAATGGATAAACAAACTATGGAACACACACACAATGGAATACTATGCAACGATAAAGGACAATAATGAATCCACAAAACATGTCACAACATGGATGAATCTACAAGGCATTATGCTGAGTGAAATAAGTTAATCACAAAAGGACAAGTATGGTACAGGACCACTATTATAAAAACCCAAGGAAAGGTTTACACGTACAAAAAACAATCTTACTGGTTACAAGTAAGGTGTGGGGTGGGGAGGAAAAATCATTAACTAGATAGTAAAAACAAAACTTGTTGCCGTCGAGTCAATTCCGACTCACAGCGACTCTACAGGATGGAGTAGAACTGCCCCATAGGATTTTCCAAGGAGCTGCTGGTGGATTCGAACTACCATGCTTTTGGTTAACAGCTATAGCTCTTAACCACTGCACCAACAGGGCTCCAACTAGATAGTAGACAAGTGTTAACTTTGGTGAAAGGAGAGACAACACACAATATAGGGGAAATCAGTACAACTTGACCAAGGCAAAGTCAAAGAAGCTTCCTGGACACATCCAAACACTTTGAAGGACTGAGTTACTGGGACTGGGGGTTGGGAACCATGGTCTTGGGGGACAGCTAGGTCAACTGGCATAAAGTAGTTCATAAAGAAAATGTTCTACATCCTACTTTGGTAAGTAGTGTCTGGGGTCTTAAAAGCTTGCGAGCGGCCATCTCGTCTGGAGCAAAGAAGAATGAAAAAGACTGAGAACACAAGGAAAATATTAGTCCAAAAGACTAATGGACCACATGAACCGCACCCTCCGCCAGCCTGAGCCTAGAAAAACTGGATGATACCTGGCTACCACCACCAACCACTCTGACAGCAATCACGACAGAGAGTCCTGAACAGAACAGGAGAAAAATGTAGAACAAAACTGAAATTCACAAAAAAAAAGACCAGACTTACTGATCTGACAGAGACTGGAGGAACCCTCGAGACTTGGCCCCCGGACACGCTGCTAACTCAGACTTGAGGCCACTCCAAAGTCTACCTTTCAGCCAAAGATCAGACAGGCCTATAAAACAAACAGTAACACAAGTGAGGAATGTGCTTCTTAGTGCAATCAAGTATATGAGACCAAACGGCAACTGCTCCCCAAAAGGAAAGTGGAAAAGACAAGAACAGAGGAAAACTGTAGGAATGGACACAGGGGACCCGAGGTGGAAAGGGAAAGGGGGAGACTGCTGACACACTGCGGGGATGGCAACCAATGTCACAAAACTATTTGTGTATAAATTTTTGAATGAGAAACTAATTTGCACTATAAACTTTCACCTAAAGCACAATAAAACTTAAAAAAAAAAAAAGATTACAGCCTAGGAAACCTATAGGGCAGCTCTACTCTGTCACAGAGGGTTATTAAGAATCAAAAGCAGCTCAATGGCATCTAAAAGCAACAACAATATAGTATTTGAATTCAATCTACATACACAGATTTCAAACTGTAATTCTAAGGGGGCAGGGAGGAGGCAAGTGTAGCCAAAGCATGATACTACTGGTATACATTTAAACCTACACAACATAATCATATATGTTGTTGTGGATACACACAAGTATAGTAAAGGCATAAACGCATGGACAGGAAGAAACCACACCACGTTCAGAGCAGAAGTTACCTCTGGGGAAGGGGAGGAGTGAGTAGGGGAAGGGGTGTGGGGAGAGGGACCAGGGGAACTTCAATTGTATCTGCAATATTTCATGTTTTTAAATAACAAAGTTCTGAAGCAAATACAGCAAAATGTTAATATTCATTAAACCCAGATAGTGGTTTTTACGACTTTGTTATCTTAATCTCGGAACCATTTTATACGTTGAATCTTTTTCAAAATTTAACAATAATTTTAAGGAAAAGAAAAGATCGTATCTTGAGTAATGAAGGAAAGAGTAAGGATTATAAATTAAGCCTTAGGGCTTTTAGTCACAGAGTTAAAGCACCAAAAGCTGGAAATCCATTTTTTATAGACTTTAAGAACAAAAAATATTTTTAGAAGCTTTAAGTCTTCTAGGACTCTTTCTTAAGGCAACCTGACTGATGGTAGTATTTAAACAAGCTTGTTCTCCATAAGCTAAAGACCTCAACTGGTTTAGCTTTTGGTCCTAAGTCTTAGGGAATAAAACTGAAGCCTCCACATGCCCTGTTACACGGGGAAAAGACCAAGCCTCTTGATCTACACTTCACGGCCCCAGAACACAATCAGATAAATTCTCCAGAAGGCACAGGAGGAAGAAAGCCAACTGGGAAAGGAGGAGAAACATGGTAGATACACCGCCATGTTGTCCTTCTCCAATGTCTTTAATAAAATCCACTGTTTATTAACAATAATCCATGTTATTATGTGAGTCTTTGTCTGGCATTCCAAATCCAGTTAGCAAAATACCATCTTGATGTTACTAGGTAATGTCCAGAATAAGCAAAGAGACAGAAAGCAGATTTGTGGTTGCCAGGGGCTGGAGGGAGGGGCATATGGGGAGTGATTGCTAATGGGTATGGGGTTTCTTTTCAGGTAATGAAAACATTCTGGAATTCTAATTCCAGCAGTGATGATTATATCACTCTGTGAATATACTAAAAACCACTGAGTTGTACACTTTAAAACAGGGTGAATTTTAAAGTATGTGAATTATATCTCAATTTCTTAAAACAAGAACTCAGTTAAAACAGTTCAAAAAAAATCTCAAAATACAATATCCTCAGAGATAAAATGTTACATACATCAAACAAGAACAGAGTATTATTTTTTAAAAAAGAAAAAAAAGTACCGTTCAGAGAGCAAGAAAGTGCTTTTGAAAAGGAAAGCTGATAGCAGAAACAAAACTGGTATATAAAGTAAGGAAATGTACTAAAAAGTAGAACCAAAAGAAAGGGATGGTAAATAGGAGAGAAAAGATTTTTTTTTAATTGTGGATTAGTCTAAAATGCCCAAAGTCTGACGTAAAGGAAATCCAGAAATAGAAAAGAGAGACAGAAAAATAAGACAGAGAAATTGTCAAAGTATTGTTACGAAATATTTTTCTTAAACTGAAGGATACATATTTTTAGACAGAAAGGGCCCAATTGAGTGCCTAGAACAATGAATGAAAAACAGAACCCCACTAGATCCTACGGTCGTGAAATTTCAGAACGTAAGAATAAAGAAATATTATATGAACTTCAGTCAGATTTACAAAGAACAGGAATCAGAACAGTATAAGACTTCTCAGCATTAATACTGAATGCTAGAAGAGAATGCAATGCCTTCAAATTCTAAGGTAAAATTATTTCCAATCTAGAATTCTGTAAGAAAACAACCCATCAAGTATGAGAAGAAAATATTTTCAGATGTGCAAAGTCTCATAAAAGTTACTTCCCAAGCTCCCTTTCTCAGAAAGCTACCGAAAGATGTAAACTGGGGAATAAATGAAAAATACAGTGGACATTGCGTATCCACACGGGAGAGGCAAAAGGAATGCCTAGAATAACGATGAAGAAACTTCCCAGGGCATCGTTGTGCAATAGATCCAGAGAGAACCAGTCCAGATTAGAGGGTTTGCAGGAGATGTCATCTCTAAGTAAGAAAATGGGAGATGTAGATTACATGATGCATCTGACAGCATTGAAAGAAGTGTATTTTAGCTCTATCAGAATGTTTGGAGCTGAACTAGTGATAGTACGGAGAAAATTATGCAAATGGAAAAAAGCATGAAGACTCTTTCCTTCAGTCATATTCAACTGGAAACAGTAGAGGAAGCCGAACAGCATGTGGAGCCACGGCAGCCAGGAGGTGAAGGATAGTGGCTGCTGTTGCCTACTCTAAGATCTGGACTTGGCCCCCCCCCAGGGAGCCAGAGGGTACACTGGAAACAGGACTGGTTGATTCCATTTTTTAATTATTGAGATATAATTCACAAACCATAAAACTCATCCTTCTAAAGTGTGCAATTCAGTAGTTTTTAGTTTACCCACAAAGTTGTGCAACCATCACCACTGTGTGATTCCAGAACATTTCATCACCCACCTATTAGCAAACAGTCCTCATTTCCTTCTTTCCCTATCCCTCGGCAACCACTAATCTACTTCCTGTCTCTATGGATTTGCCTGTTATGGACATTTTGTGTAAGTGGGATTGTACAATATGTGGTCTTTTGTGTCTGGCTTCTTTCAATTAACATAATGTCCATTCACGTTGTAACATAAATCAGTACTTTATTCTTTTTCATGGCTGAATAATATTTCATTGTATACACATGCCACACTTGGTTTATGCATTCATCAGTTGATGGGCATTTGAGTTGTTAGAACAAGTGGATTCTTGAAGGGCTGTGGGGAACGATGCCTCTTCCAGACCTCTTTTATTCACCCTGTCCAGTTCTGAAGCAGGGTTAGTCATTCAAGAGATGCTTGTAGACCCGCTCTGTGCCAGACCCTGGGTATACAAAGGTGAACGCCACAGGGCCGTTGCCTTCAGGAGCTCAGAGACTTTCCTCAGAGATACCTCTTTAAATAAACCCCTGAAAAGGTGGAGAGGAGAAAGCAACCACAGCACCTAATCGTTCTGACCACTCAACCTCAGCAAGAACTGGAATCTGAGATGAAGTGACCCACTGGCCAGTCTCTGGAGGCAAACAGACTTAACCACTCACTAGCTGGGTAGGGAGGGTACCCTCTCTAGATCTCAGTTTCCTCATCTGTGAAATGAACCTAAAAACACTTAACCTCATGAAATTATTGTACAGATTAAATGAGTTCAGGTAAAGCTGCCAGGACATAGTAAGTGTTCTTCAAATATTAACTACGAGTGAAAGCAGTTCTTCTTGATGCTGAAATTACAGGCCCTGGGATAGCTGGAACCTCAATTCCTGAAATTCTTGACCCAGCTCTGAGTCAAGAAACCACTGAGTCCTGATCTCAAGCCGGAAGGACCTGTGTAGAGGTGAGCCAGGGAAGAGTAGGAATGGTGACTCCCCAGCAGAATTAACCAGCTGTAGAAACAGACAGAGTTGCTTATTTCTAACTATGGATAACTCCACATCCACCTCTAGCAAGATGTGCAAGAGAAGGGTCTGTCCAAAAGATTCCTCCTTTCCCTCACACTCTCATGCTTTTCCAGTTTGCTACACTAACTTTTTTTTGTTGGCTTCTTTCCTCTGTCCAGCATTGAGTTACTTTTCATTCTCCAAAGGCCCATACTGAAAAACAATCAAACCGAACTGAACTTTGCCAAATGACATGTGTACAAAAGACGGAAGCATGTAAAAAGAGTGAGAAGGGGAGGGAGTTACATCATTGGAAGTGCAAGGGAATTAGGTTAATAATAAAGAGATTGGAAAGCAGATCGCAGGACAAAACAGGAAGCAAAAGGCATGGGTGACACAGAGGAAGAGACCTTGTCCTAGGTCAGGACCGCCCAGTCTTGCTTGGTATTTGGGGTTTTCCTAGAAGTAGTTATTAACATTTGACTTAAATCACTGTCTGTTTACAAACTGGGAAAGATTAGGAGGAGAGAGGGGCTGCAACCTTCTAAAAAAGATTCTAGTTGGTTGTCTGCTAGCAGAAACAAGATTTTTCCCTTTCTTCCTAACTCTCAGAAATTCCAGAGTCCATCAGAGACTGAAGTGACTCAAAGCCCCTTAAAAGCAGCTCACTGATGGATTCCCGGGGAAGTTTATATTCATACACCCACTACCACACTAGCATACAGATCGAAGCAACAAATTTGTACTCAGAGGACCAAGATTCAAAGCCTAGCTCTTTCACTGCTTAACTCCATGACCTCACTCGGGTCACTTCACCTCAGTGGGGTTCTGCTTTTTTTTTAAATCTGTAAAATGGCAGGATGTCTAACAAACAATATCCGCTCAATACATGTTTGGGAAAACCAACATTTTAAAGTTCTAAAAACCCATTACCCATCCTTCCTGGAAGTCTCCAAATTGTTTGTCAACCCAGAAAGCCAGATTAATTCCAGAAATTGGCATTGAAATTGATTTCAGGGGCACTACAAAGATGCACACTTCTAAGAGTAGCCTCCTCAGATGCACACTTCTAAGAGTAGCCTCCTCAAGAAAAATGAGATCCATTAGCTTGTGGTTTTCAAAAGAATCTCTAAACAAAAAGCAAAATGGAGAGAAAATCAAGTTCCCAGAGATATCCTACAATGCTCTGATGTACTTAAAACGTCTACTAGTATAATAGTCTAAGTTGAGATTTTATATCAAAATTTAACTTCGAACAGGAAGCACTCCTCTTGGATATATATCTACAGTACTCCCTTGGTGACCTCATTCACTCTCCTAACTCTAAATACTATCCATATGCTAACAGCTCCCACATGTATTATCTCCAGCCCAGGATTGCTGCCAGACTTCTATACCTAATTGCCCACGACTCCTTCATTTAGATTTCTAATAGGCATCTTACAACAGACATGAGCAAAATTGAGTCCCAACCCAACTCCTCCTGCAGTCTCCCCCATCTCAGTTAGTTGGCTCCTTTCTTAGAGTTGTTCATGCCAAAGATCCTGGAGTCATCCTTGACCCCTCTCTTTCCCTCACATCCCATATCCAACTCAGCTCATAAACAAATCCTTTTGGCTATACTTCAAAATATATCCAGAATCCAACTGCTTCTCACCACTCCATCACTACCACTCTGGTCCATCTTTCACCTGGATATGGCAATAGCCCCCTAACTTCTCTCCCTGCTTCTACCCTTGCTTCCCTTTACCCTCTCTTCGCAAACCAACCAAAGTGAGTCTGTTAAAACGTAGGATAAATCATGTCACGCCACTGCTCAAAACCCTCAATGGCCCCAACTCACTCTGAGTGAAAATCGACATCCTTACAATTGCCTACAAGGCCCTGAACAACCTGCCCATCTCTCCCTCTGCCCCTCAATACCTCCCTATCCCCCACCCTCACTTCCTTCCAGCTACACTGGGCTCCTGGAAGGTCCACAAACGTACTAGGGGTGCTCCCTCTTAGGCCTTTTGAACTTGCTGTTCCCTCTGCCTAGACCACTATGAGTCCACTTAGCCACATGACTCCTTCCCTCACTACTTTCAGATCTTTACTCAGCCATCACCTTCCCAGGGAGGCTTTTCTACATGCCCTATTTAAAACTGCAACCCCACCCAACACGCCACATTCCTCTTGTCTGCTTTCTCACAATATATATTTACTTCTTTGTTTTGCTTCTGCCTTTCCCCCCTAAAATTTAAGATCCACGAGGGCAGGGATTTTTGCCTCTCTTGTGTACTGCTGTAGTCCCTGCGTCTAGAACACTGTCCAACAGAAATATAAAGGGAGCCACAAATGTAACTTTTCATTGTCTAAGATCTACCTTTAACCCAATAAATCCAAAATGTTAACATCTACACTATACATATTGTAATGCAAATAATACAAAAATACCAAAAAGATGTGTTATTTTTTTTATACTAAATACTCAAAATTTTATACTTACAGCACATCTGAAACACTGGACAGCCACATATGGCTAGTGCCCACCATACTGGACAACGCAACTCCAAAGAAATGCCTGGCATAGAGTCGGCACTTATAGTCATTGAATGAAAACAACATTTTCCCTGAAATAAGAGCCAACTGTGGCATAGTACGGAGCCCTGGTGGCGCAGTGGTTAAGCATTCAGCTGCTAACCAAAAGGTCGGCAGTTCAAATTCACCATTCACTCCTTGGAAACCCTACGGGGCAGTTCTACTCTATCCTATATATAGGGTTGCTCTGAGTCGGAATAAGGTTTTTCTGGGTTTTATGAGTCGGAATCGACTCAACAGCAACAGGTCTGGTTTGGTTTTATGACACAGTACAGGGTTTTCTAAACCTCCATTATTCACGTTCTATAAGCATGATTTTTGCTGTGACCTTTATTATTAGTGTTTTTCCTTAAAATGCCACGTATTTTTATACTTGAAAAAAATATTTTCAAACAATGTTTTATTATGTTCATAAATGAAAAAGAACAACTCTGGGGATAAAATGACCTGGGCATGACTCCCTGCTTAGTCATTCACTAGCTCTGGGACCTAAAGCAAAAACATCTCTAAGTCTCGGCTTCTTCATCTGTCAAGCGGGGACAATATTTACCTTCACAGGATCCTGGTGACGATTAAATGAGATGTTTGTATAAGCTCTTTGTAAATGGGAAAGTAGTGGAAGAGACTGAGAAGCCAAATGAAGCCTTTCTCCCATGCCTATCATTTTCATATAGATCAATAATAGAAAATAGCAAGCCTATCAGATAAGAGCAAGGATAGACGATGTGAGTGCAAATCCCTTGTCTGCCACTTACCAGTGTGTGACGTCTAGAAATTAATTTATTCTCTAAACATTTGCCAAGTGCCTACAACATGCCAGACCCAAGGCTAGCAGCCAAATAAGCCAAATAAGATATGAACCCTATCCTTGAGGTATCTGTAGGCTAGTAGGGAGAAAGGAGGAATCCCTGGATAGCAAATGGTTAAGCTCTTGACTACTAACTGAAAGGTTGGCGGTTTGAACCCATGGAGAGGCATCTCAGAACAAAAGCCTGGTGATCTGTTTCAGAAAGGTCACAGCTTAAAAACACTGTGGAGAGCTGTTCTACTCTGCAACACATGGGGTGGCCATGAGTCTAATCCACTCAATGACAACTGGTTAAAAGGGAGAAAGGGACAGCAAACAAGAGCGAGCAATAAATTGTTAACAATCAATTCATCTCTCTTAGGCCTGTGTTCATTGTGAAATGGGAATAACACCTTTCCAACCTAACTCACAGGACTGCTACAAAAATTAATTTAAATATGTTCGTCAAATACTCCAAAAACTTGGACTCATAAACGTAAGTACTTTTTTCCCAACTTGTAACCCAAAATGATTCCTGTTTCTGTGAAGGTCCAGTTTGAACATTCCCTGCAGTTACACTGCACCATGAAGTTCATTTCCCTTTTGCAAATTTCGGTAAACGTGAAGAGAAAGAGGAGGGATGAAGAGCTTTAACGCAGATATTTAACCTCAAAATCATGATTCAGGCCAGAGTTCTCGCAAACACAACACAGACCTCTCAGTCACCCCTACCTAGTTACAGTTTGTCAAGATAAGGACTCACGTGGTAAGGGAGGCTGAATAATTTAGACCTAAGAAAAATGAAAAGTCATAAAGCAGTACAGGTGAACACTCCTCCGTCCCAGGTTTCAGCAGACACTATGTTGCTGAGATAATGCTGGGCTGGGTTGCGGTCAACAGTTTAGACTAAAAGCCATTTTACCGCCAAAGTGCCCATACTTTTTTTTTTTTTTTTTAAAGCCTTGACCATGACCTGATCTGGGAAAATCTCAAAGAAAGATGATCTGAAAGGCTAGGTTCCCAAGACGTGGAAACCCTACCAAGCAGGACTAAAGGGCTGGTGAGGACAGCAAAATGATCAAGATTGTATGATGCCTCCTTAAGTTTATAAACTGAACGGAACCGGAATCAAAGTCTCTGGTAACAAACATTTCCAAAGAGGAAGGAAAGAAAGAGACTCTCAGACGGGGTTCAGGAAGCACCTTCATCCAGTTCTCCCTCTTTCCCTCCAAGTCATTCTCACGCACCCTGTTCTAGCCCAGTTGCAAAGCACCCCTTCCTCCTCTCCTGATCCCTCCACAAAGGTCACTCCTTTCCATCCCTGGGCACCTAAGGTCCTCATCTTTCGGAATGACCTGCTCCCCGCTGCACCCCTGGCTGCCTTAGCGCCCTCCACCGAGAAACCCCCGCGCGCGGCCCGCGGCGCGCCCACCGACTCGGGCAGGAGCCGGGACACCCCTCCTCGGAGGCCGGAACCGCCGCGCCAGGCCCCTCCCACAGGAAGCCACCGCCCCCCGGCGCCCGAGCCGCGCCGCCCCCGGTCCACCCCGTGCCGCTTGTCGCCCCCCGCCCGCTCCGCGCCGCCCGCCAGCCGGTTGCGTTGCCCACGCCCGCGCTCACTACCTGCCGTGACCACAGAAGCGGTTTCCAACTCCTCTCCCACTTCCGCCTCCCACCGCCCTCACTCGGGCAGGGTCACGTGAGAGCGCGCGGTCACCTGACTCGGAAGAGGCTGGCCGGGCTCGCAGGTGTGGGCAGCCGAAGCTTGGCAGCGGTGTTTTTGGTCTTGGAAAGACTTTCTCATTGTTAGTATTTTTCAAAGTGTGAGGGTTTTCCATCGGCAGGCTGCTCCCCTAGCAGTCATGAATTGAGGGTTCACTGCGCGCCAGGTGTCTCTTTACCGTTCCCATCAATCCTGTTGAGGCGGGTATTATCATTACCCCCCTGCACAGGTGAGAGGAAAAGATTCAATGAAGTAAGGTTGCCAGAAAAATACAGGATGCCCAGTTACATCAGGGCAGATTATCCGATAGGCAAGGTAAGCATGGTACTTACTTTGCTTACCAGATCATCAGTAGAGAACAAATCTCACATGTTTTCACCACATAAAAGATTCTGCTTCTAGGTATGGCTAGCATCTGTCTGTTTCCCAACACCACAACACCTTCCTGCAGAATCAAAGCTTCTTTACAAATGCACACTCCCTGACAGGAGTGAATGACCCAGTAAGCAAAGTAAGCACAAACTTACTTATGCTTGCTACTCTGTACTGAACAATTTTATCATGTAGTGAAACCGACTCTACCACATCTACCAGTGAAACCCTGCATACCTTGCCTATTGAATAATCCACCACTATAAACATCACTTTTTTGTATATGTCGCATCTGATATTTAAGTATGTCCTCCACCACTATAAACACCACTTTTTTGTGTGTATGTCCCATCTGATGTTTAAGTATGTCCCGGATATTTCATGTTGTTGCTGTTGTTAGGTGCCATGGAGTTGGTTCTGACTCATAATGACCCTGTGTACAACAGAACGAAACACTGCCGGGTCCTGTCCCATCCTCACAATCGTTGTTATGCTTCAGCCCATTGTTGGAGCCACAGTGTCAGTCCATCTCCTTGAGGGTCTTCCTCTTTTCCAAGGACCTTCTATTTTACCAAGCATGATGTCCTCCTGCAGGGACTGATCCCACCTGATAACATGTCCAGAGTATGTAAGAGGTAGCCTCGCCATCTTTGCTTCTAAGGAGCATTCTGGTTGTACATTCTCCAAGGCAGATCTGTTCATTCTTTTGGTGGTCCATGGTATGTTCAATATTCTTCTCCAGCACCACAATTCAAAGGCGTCAGTTCTTCTTCGATCTTCTTTATTCATCGTCAAGCTTTCACATGCACAGGAGGCGATGGAAAACACCATGGCTTGGGTTAGGCAACACCTTAGTCTTCAAGTTGACGTCTTTGTTTTTAAACACTTAAAAGAGGTCTCTTGCAGCAGAGTTGCCCAGTGCAGTGCTTCCTTTGACTTCTTGACTGCTGCTTCCATGGGTGTTGATTGTGGATCCAAGTAGAATGAAATCTCCGACAACTTCAGTCTGTTCCCAATTTATCATGATATTGGTTATTGGTCCAGCTGTAAGGATTTTTGCTTTCTTTATGTTGAGGTGTAATCCATACTGAAGACTGTGGTCTTTGATCTTCATCAGTAAATACTTCAAGTTCTCTTCACTTTGAACAAGCAAGGTTGTTCATCTGCATCAGCATGTTGTTAATGAGTCTTCCTCTAATCCTGATGCCCCGTTCTTCTTCATATAGTCCAGCTTTTCAGATTATTTGCTCAGCATACAGATTGAAGAGGTATGGTGACAGGATACAACCTTCATGCACACCTTTCCTGATTTTAAACCACATGGTATTTCTTTGTTCTATTCAAACGGCTGCCTCTTGAACTATGTACAGGTTCCTCATAAGTACAATTAAGTGTTCTGGAATTCCCATTCTCTGCAATGTTATCCATAATTTGTTATGATCCACAGAGTTAAATGCCTTTGCATAGTCAATAAAACACAGGTAAATATCTTTCTGGTATTCTCTGCTTTCAGCCAGGATCCATCTGACCTGATCAGCAATGATATCCCTGGTTTCACATCCTCTTCTGAATCCAGCTTGAATTTCTGG
Organism: Elephas maximus indicus; assembly: GCF_024166365.1. Classification (NCBI taxonomy): domain Eukaryota; kingdom Metazoa; phylum Chordata; class Mammalia; order Proboscidea; family Elephantidae; genus Elephas; species Elephas maximus. Next base: position 36,068,055 of record NC_064839.1, on the reverse strand, counting down.
CAGTTCCCTGTCAATATACTGCTCCAGCTGCTTTTGAATGATCTTCAGCAAAATTTTACTTGTGTGTGATATAAATAATATTGTTTGATAATTCAGTGGGATCACCTTTCCTGGGAATAGGCATAAATATAGATCTTTTCCAGTCAGTAGATGTCTTCCAAATTTATTGGCATAGACAAGTGAGTACTTCCAGCACTGCATCCATTTGTTGAAACATCTCAGTTGGTATTCTGCCAATTCCTGGAGGCTTGTTTTTCACCAATGCCTTCAGTGCAGCTTAGATTTCTTTCTTCAGTACCATTGGTTCCTGCTCGTATGGTACCTCCTGTAATGGTTGAACGTCAACCAATTCTTTTTGGAATAGTGACTCTGTATTCCTTCCATCGTCTTTTGATGCTTCCTGAGTTGTTTAATATTCCCATCATAAAAAAAAAAACCAAACCCATTGCCGTCGAGTCGATTCCAACTCATAGTGACCCTATAGGACAGAGTAGAGCTGCCCCACAGAGTTTCCAAGGAGCGCCTGGTGGATTTGAACTGCCGACCTTTTGGTTAGCAGCCGTAGCACTTAACCACTACACAACCAGGTCTTCCATTTCCACCATAGAATCCTTCAATATTTCAATTCAAGGCTTGAATTTTTTATTCAGTTCTTTCAGCTTGAGAAATGCAGAGCATGTTCTTCTCTTCTTGTTTTCCATCTCCAGGTCTTTGAACATGTTGTTATCATACTTTGTCTTCTCGAGCCGCACTTCGAAATCTTATTTAAACTCTTTTACTTCATCATTTCTTCCTTTTGCTTTAGCTACTTGGCATTCAAGAGCAGATTTCAGAGTCTCTTCTGACATACCTTTTGGTCTTTTCTTTCTTTCCTGTCTTTTTAATGACAGTCTCTCGCTTTCTTCATATGTAATGTCCTTGATGTCGTTCCACAACTCATCTGGTCTTCGGTCATTAGTTTTCAATGTGTCAGATCTATTCTTGAGATGGTCTCTAGATTCAGGTGGGATATACCCAAGGTCATACTTTGGTTTTCATCAACTTGTTCTAATTTTCTTCAGTTTCGACTTGAACTTTATATGAGCAATTGATGGTCTGTTCCACCGCCAGTCAGCACCTGGCCTTTTTCTGACTGATAATTTTGAGCTTTTCCATTGTCTCTTCCGACAGATGAAGTCAATTTGATCCCTGTGTATCCCATCTGGCAAAGTTCACATGTATAGTCACCATTTATGTTGGTGAAAAAAAGTATTTGCAATGAAGAAGTCGTTGGTCTTGCAAAATTCTATAATGGGATCTCTAGCATCGTGTCTATCACCAAGACCATATTTTCCAACTACTGATCCTTCTTTGTTTCCAATTTTGCATACCAATATGCAGTAATTATTGATGCATCTTGACTGCATGTTTGATCAATTTCAGACTGCAGAAGTTGGTAAAAATCTTAAGTGTCTTCACATTTAGCCTTAGTGGTTGGTGCGTAAATTTGAATAATAGTTTTATTAACTGGTCTTCCTTATAGGTGTATGGATATTATCTTATCACTGACAGCATTGTACTTCAGAATAGATCTCGAGTTGTTCTTTTTGACAATGAATGCAACGCCATTCCTCTTCAAGTTGTGGTTCCCAGCATAGTAGACCATATGATTGTTGGATTCAAAATGGCCAATACCAGTCCATTTCAGCTCACTAAAGCCTAGTATATCAATGTTTATGTGTTCCATTTCATTTTTGATGACTTCCAATTTTCCTAGATTCATACTTCATACATTCCACGTTCTGATTATTAATGGATGTTTGCAGCTGTTTCTTCTCATTTTAAGTCATGCCATATCAGCAAATGAGGGTACTGAAAGCTTGACTCCATCCATGTCGTTAAGGTTCACTCTACTTTGAGGAGGTAGCTCTTCCCCAGTCCTCTTTTGAGCACCTTCCATCCTGAGGGGCTCGTCTTCTGGCACTATATCAGACAGTGTTCCACTGCTAGTCATAAGGTTTTTACTGGCTAAATCTTTTCGGAGGTAGACTGTCAGGTCCTTCTTCCTAGTCTGTCTTAGTGTGGAAGTTCAGCCAAAACCTGTTTGCCATGGTTAGCTCTGCTGGTATTTGAATACCGGTGGCATACTTCCCAGCATCACAGCAACACACAAGCCCCCACAGTATGACAAACTGACAGACAAGTGGGGGAAATACTGCATGGGATATATTTATACTAAGGAGCTCTGGTGGCACAATGATTAAGTGCTAGGCTGCTAAATGAATGGTTGGCAGTTATAACCCACCTAGGAACTCTGTAGGAGACAAGACCTGGCAATCTGCTCCAATAAAGATTACTGCCTAGGAAACTCTACGAGGCAGTTCTACTCTGTCCTATGGGATTGCTATGAGTTGGAATCAACTCTTTGGCACACAACAACAACAACATATTTATACTTAAAAAGTATTCATTGTTTATCTGAAATTTAAATTTAGTTGGACATCTTATATTTTTATTTGCTAAATCTGACACTTCTACTATGTGCCAGATGCTGTTCTAGACTCTCTTATTGTTGTTGTAAGGTGTCTTGGATCACTTCCAGCTCACAGCAACCCCATGTACAACCGAAGGAAACACTGCCTGGTCCTGCACCATCGCCACAATTGTTACGCTTGAGCCTATTGTTGAAGCCACTGTGACAATCCATTTTGTTGAGGGTCTTCCTCTTTGTCCCTGACCCTGTACTTTATCAAGGATGGTGTCCTTCTCCACTGACTGATTCCTCCTGATGACATGTCAAAAGTACATGAGACAAAGTTTCGCCATTCTTCCTTCTAAGGAGCATTCTGGCTGTACTTCCAAGACAGATTTATTCATTCTTCTGGTAGTCCATGGTATTTTCAGTATTCTTCACCAGCACCATAATTTCAAGGTGTCAGTTCTTCTTTGGTCTTCCTTATTCATTGTCCAGCTTTCACATGCATATGAGGTGATTGAAAATACCAAGGTTTAGGTCATGCACACCTTAGTCTTCAAAGTGACATCTTTGCTTTTTGTTCTAGGCTCTAGAAACACAAAAATCCCAATGTTAGTAGAGCATGTGTTCTTGTGACATAAAGCAAAAGTAGAAGAGCTTCAAAAACCGCTGCTTACATCTTGTAAAATGCCTCACCACACCAAACTGTCTCTGTTCACTTAATCTATAGAGTAGATAGAACCATTTGACATTAGCAAAAGCATTTTAAATCAACATTCTTTACTGATGGTCTAGGTCCTCAGCTTTGACAAGCTAATTAACCTTAAGTATTTTTACTGTGCACTAATCATTCCATTATTTTGGGTTCTTCACATTTGCAGGAATCCTATTATACATACTAATTTAAATTGGTTGAGCATTTAGTCTCTACTTTCGTTCTCATTCCAAATCCAGGAGATGGACTTTCCAGGAGCTACAGTCCTAACCCCTCTCTTATTAAACCCTATTTTAATCCCATGAGGAAATCCTGGTAGCATAGTGATGAAGAGCTGCAGCTGCTAACCAAAATGTCAGCAGTTCAAATCCACCAGGCACTCCTTAGAAACTCTATGGGGCAGTTCTAATCCGTCCTATAGGGTCACTATGTGTCGGAATCAACTTGATAGCAACAGGGCATTTTTTTTTGTTTTAATTCCATGGAGTCCCTGGGTAGTGCAAACCATTAACAAGATTGTCTGCTAATCAAAGGGTTGAAGATTTGAATCCATCCAGAGGCTCCTTGGAAGAAAGTCTTGGTGATCCAGTTCCAAAAAATCAGCGATTGAAAACCCTATGGAGCACAGTTCTACTTTGACATGCATGGAGAGTTGCCATGAGTCAATCAAATCTATGGCAAGTGGTGTGTGTGTATGTATACATATATATACATATATACATATGTACATATATACATGTATACATACAGGTGTGCTTAAGAGATATTTTGGGCTCAGTTCCAGATCACCTCAGTAAACCAAATATCGCAATGAAGTGAGTCACACAATTTTTTTAAATTCTCAGCATGTACAAAAGTTATGTTTACACAATACTGTATAAAGTATGCAATAACATTATGTCTAAAAAAACAATGTACAGAGGTGGAGCCAAGAGGGCGAAATAGCCAGACACTTCCTGTGATCGCTCTTACAACAAAGACACAAAAGAACAGGCGAGACGATGATATTTAAAAAAAAAAAAAAAAATTTTTTTAGGAGCCCTGAACATCAAAGACTAAGTGAAAAAATGGACTCAGTGGTGGGGGAGGGAGAGACAGTTCAGAAGAGGAGAGGAGTTGCCGAGGCTGAATCACCAGGATCCCTCAGGCACCATTCCCAGAAGCGGCTGCGGTGGGCTTGTAGTAGCCTTCAGCCACACTTGCCTCAGGGAGAAGCAGCCAGCCTCACAGCCTACTCACACGTCAGAAGCCAGAGAAGAACGGCACTCTTGGCAAAAGCTAAGTACTTGCATATATTTTAACACGCCCCAGCCCCCAAACTGGCTTCAGTGGCTATTAATTTACCTGGGCCTGAGATAGGCACTATTAAGCGACCTGAGCCATCCTCCCAGCCTTGGAGTAGGAATAAATTCACAACTGGGGGAAAAGATAATTAGCCAGCTCCACTAACTGGGGGAGCTCAGGATAGAAGCGGCTTCTGTCCAGGCATAAACAGTCCACGGTCTTTGAATACCTTTCCCCCCGCATGGTCCTCTGTGGGCCTATTTCAGGAGAATAGGCGCAGTTGGCAGACTGCAACCATTTCAGCTGTGCAGTGAAAAGGTGGATGTTTGATACTTGACACTGCTTTGCCTATTAAACAGGGTTTTCACCTACTCACATCAGGGGCGTAAGGACAGGTGGCTCCACTCAGGTCACCTAGCCACCTGGGACAGGGGCCCAAGGCTAACTGGTACCTCCCAGTGCTTACAACCAAAAGCATTGGGTGCCCAAGGTCCGTCTGCAGAACCCACCCACCTGTATGCTCTAGGGAATGGGGACACACTTTCCTCACAGACACTCTGTGGACAATTCTCAGCCCACTAGCTTGTTCAGAGCGTGGGCCCCTGCTGCAGCCAGATACCGGTACCTAAACTCGTCACCCCTGCCCCTGTAAGACGTTAGGACAGAGCCTGTACCACACACTTGATGATCAGCTACCTGGACACACGAGCTGAATTTGTACATGAAAAGTGAATGGATTCCTAGACTGATATACCTGATAACAGATCTAGCCATCTGGTGACAGGACATCAGAGCTTCAAAGGTGAAAATAATAAAGCTAGCTCACTCAAGCATCCCATTTGGGCATATCAAAACAAAACAAAGCAATAAGCCAGGATACAGTAAGCAAACATAAACTAAACTAATACAGTAATTTATAGATGGCTCAGAGATGACAGTGAATATCAAGTCACATAAAGAAACAGACCATGATTGCCTCAACAAGCTCTCAAAACAACCAATAGATCTTCTGGATGAAGGTGCTTTCCTGGAATTACTGGATGCAGAATTCAAAAGATTAATATACAGAACTCTTCAAGACATCAGGAATGAGATTAGGAAGGAGATCAGGCAATACACAGAACAAGCCAAGCAACACACAGATAAACCAGTTGAAGAAATTAAAAAGGTTATTCAAGAACATAATGAAAAATTTAATAAGCTGCAAGAATCCATAGAGAGACAGCAATCAAAAATTTAGAAGATTAACAATAAAATTACAGAATAAGACAACTCAATAGAAAGTTAGAGGAGCAGAATTGAGCAAGTTGAAGGCAGAATTGGTGAGCTTGAAGATAAAGCACTTGGCACCAATACATTTGAAGAAAAATCTGGTAAAAGAATTTTAAAAAATGAAGAAACCTTAATCATGTGGGACTCTATCAAGAGAAATAACCTACAAGTAATTGGAGTTCCAGAAAAGGGAAGGACAACAGAAAATACAGAGAGAATTGTTGAAGATTTGTTGGCAGAAAACTTCCCCGATATTGTGAAAGATGAGAAGACATCTATCCAAGATGCTCATTAAACTCCACGTAAGGTAGATTTTAAAAAAGAAAGTCACCAAGACATGTTATAATCAAACTTGCCAAAACCAAAGATAAAGAGAATTTTAAGAGCAGGTAGGGATAAACAAAAAGTCACTTTCAAAGGACTGTCAATAAGAATAAGCTCGGACTACTCGGCAGAAACCATGCAAGCAAGAAGGCAATGGGATGACTTATATAAATCATTAAAGGAAAAAAATTGCCAACCAAGAATCATATATCCAGCAAAACTGTGTCTCAAATATGAAGGTGGAATTACGACATTTCCAGATAAACAGAAGTTTAGGGAATTCGTAAAAACCAAACAAAAACTACAAGAAATACTTAAGGGAGCTCTTTGGTAAGAAGATAAATAATATCAGGTATCAACCCAAGACTAGAACGCTGGACAAAGCAATCAGAGGTCAACCCAGACAGGGAAATCACAAAAATAAATCAAGATAAAAATGGCTCAAAACAGGGAAACAGCAATGTTGTTATGTAGAAGAAAACAAAATTAAAACAATAAAGAGGGACTAAAAAATGTATTCATACATCTTTCATATGGAGAGGAAGACAACACATATAAAGAAATAAAAGCTAGGTTTAAACTTAGAAAATAGGGGTAAATATTAAGGTAACCACAGAGGAGACTAGCTATCCTGCTCATCAAAATAAAATATAAGAAAAAATAGAGACTCAGCGGAAACAAAATCAATGACAACAAATAAGAGGAAAAGACAAAATATAAAGATAAACTACTCAGCACAAAAAATTAAGTGGGAAAAAGAAAACAACACATAGAAAAAGACATCAAAATGACAGCACTAAACTCATACCTACCTATAATTACACTGAATGTAAATGGATTAAATGCATGAATGAAGAGACAGAGACTGGAAAAAGGATCCATCTATATGCTGCCTACAAGAGGCACACCTTAGACTTAGAGACACAAACTAAAACTTAAAGCATGGAAAAATATATCAAGCAAACAACAATCAAAAAAGAGCAGGAGTGGCAATATTAATTTCTGACAAAATAGACTTCAAAGTTAAATCCACCACAAAGGACAAGGAAGAATACTATATAATGATTAAAGGGACAATATACCAGGAGGATATAACCCTATTAAATATTTATACACCCAATAACAGGGCTGCAAGATACACAAAACAAATTCTAACAGCATTGAAAAGTGAGATAGCTAGCTCCACAATTATAGTAGGAGACTTAAACACACCACTTTCAGTGAAAGACAGACGATCAAGAAAGAAGCTCAGCAAAGACACGGAAGATCTAAATGCCACAATCAACCAACTTGACCTCACAGACATATACAGAACACTCCACCCAACAGCAGCCAAGTATACTTTCTTTTCTAGTGCACATGGAACATTTTCTAGAATAGACCACATATTATGTAATAAAGCATGCCTTAGCAGAATCCAAAACATTGAAATATTACAAAGCATCTTCTCTCACCATAAGGCCATAAAAGTAGAAATCAATAAGAGAAAAAGCAGGGAAAAGAAATCAAACACTTGGAAACTGAACAATACCCTGCTCAAAAACAACTGGGTTATAGAAGACATGAAGGATGAAATAAAGAAATTCATAGAATCTAATGAGAATGAAAACACTTCCTATTAGAACCTTTGGGACACAGAGAAAGCAGTGCTCAGAGGTCAATTTATATCAATAAATGCACACATCCAAAAAGAAGAAAGGGCCAAAATCAAAGCATTATCACTACAACTTGAACAAATAGAAAGAGAGCAATAAAAGAAACCCTCAGACACCAGAAGAAAGCAAAAAATCAGAGCAGAATGAAAATGAAATAGAAAACAGAAAAACAATTGAAAGAGTTAACAAGACCAAAAGCTGGTTCTTTGAAAAACTTAACAAAGTTGATAAACCATTGGCCAAACTGACAAAAGAAAAACAGGAGAGGAAGCAAATAACCCAAATAAGAAATGAGATGGGCAATGTTACAACAGACCCAATTGAAATGATTACCACGAAAAATTGTACTCTAAAAAATTTGAAATCCTAGAGGAAATGGATGAATTCCTAGAAACACACTACTTACCTAAACTAACACAAACAGAGGTAGAACAACTAAATAAACCCATTACAAAAGGAGAGATTGAAAAGGTAATCAAAAAACTCCCAACAAAAAAAAAAAGCCCTGGCCCCGGTGGCTTCACTAGAGAGTTCTTCCAAACTTTCAGGGAAGAATCAACACTACTACTCCTAAAGGTATTTCAGAGCATAGAAAAGGGCGGAATACTCACAAACTCATTCTATGCAGTCAGCATATCCCTGATACCAAAACCAGGTAAGGACTCCACAAAAAAAAGAAAATTACAGACCTATATCCTTCATGAACTTAGATGCAAAAATCCTCAACAAAATTCTAGCCAGTAGAATTCAACAACATATCAAAAAAATCATTCACCATCACCAAGTGGGATTCATAGAGTTGACGCCTTTGAATTGTGGTGTTGGCGAAGAATATTGAATATACCATGGACTGCCAAAAGAACGAACAAATCTGTCTTAGAAGTACAACCAGAATGCTCCTTAGAAGCAAGGATGGGGAGACTGTCTCTTACATACTTTGGACATGTTGTCAGGAGAGATCAGTCCTTGGAGAGGGACATCATGCTTGGCAGAGTACAAGGTCAGAGGAAAAGAGGAAGACTCTCAACAAGGTGGATTGACACAGTTGCTGCAACGATGAGCTCAAGCATAACAATGATTGTAAGCATGGCGCAGGAGCAGGCAGTGTTTCGTTCTGTTGTGCATAGGGTCGCTATGAGTTGGAACTGACTCAAGGGCACCTAACAACAACATGCAGGGATGGTTCAACATTAGGAAAACAATTAATGTAATTCATCATATAAATAAAACACAGGACAACCACATGATTTTATCAATTGATGCAGAAAAGGAATTTGACAAAGTTCAACACCCATTCATAATAAGAACTCTCAGCAAAATAGTAATAGAAGGAAAATCCCTCAACATAATGAAGGGCATTTATACAAAGCCAACAGCCAACATCATCCTAAATGGAGAGAGTCTGAAAGCATTCCTCCTGAGACCAGGAACCCGACAAGGATGCCCTTTATCACCATTCTTATTCAACATTGTGCTGGAAGTCCTCGCCAGAGCAATTAGGCTAGATAAGGAAATAAAGGGCATCCAGATTGGTAAGGAAGAAGTAAAAGTATCTCTATTTGCAGATGACATGATCTTATACACAGAAAACCCTGAAGAATCCTCAAGCAAACTACTGAAACTAGTAGAAGAGTTCAGCAGATTATCAGGATACAAGATAAACATACAAAAATCGGTTGGATTCCTCCACGCCAACAAAAAGAACATCGAGGAGGAAATCACCAAATCAATACCATTTACAGTAGTCCCCAGGAAGATAAAATACTTAGGAATAAATCTTACCAGAGATGTAAAAGACCTATACAAAGAAAACTACAAGACACTACTGCAAGAAACCAAAAGAGATCTACATAAGTGGAAAAACATACCTTGCTCATGGATAGGAAGACTTAGCATTGTAAAAATGGCTATTCTACCAAAAGCCATCTATAGATACAATGCAATTCAGATTCAAATTCCAATGACATTTTTTAATGAGATGGAGAAACAAATCACCAACTTTATATGGAAGGGAAAGAGGCTCTGGATAAGTAAAGCATTACTGAAAAAGAAGAACAAAGTGGGAGGCCTTACTCTACCTGATTTTAGAACCTATTTTACTGCGATAGTAGTCAAAACAGGCTGGTACTAGTACAAGAACAGATACATAGACCAATGGAACAGAATTGAGAATCCAGACATAAATCCATCCATATACAAGCAGCTGATATTTGACAAAGGCCCAAAGTCCATTAAATGGGTAAAAGACAGTCTTTTTAACAAACAGTGCTGGCATAACTGGATATCCATCTGCACAAAAAAAGGAAACAAGACCCATATGTCACACCATGCACAAAAACTAACTCAAAATGGATCAAAGACCTAAATCTAAAATATAAAATGATAAAATTCATGGAAGAAAAAATAGGGACAATGCTAGGTGTCCTAATACACGGCATCAACAGTATACAAAACATTACTAATAATGCAGAAGAGAAACTAGATAACTGGAAGCTCCTAAAAATCAAACACTTATGCTCATCCAAAGACAGCACCAAAAGAGTAAAAAGATTACCTACAGACTGGGAAAAAGTTTTTAGCTATGACGTTTTCGATCAGTGTCTGATCTCTAAAAGCTACATGATACTGCAAAGACTCAACTACAAAAAGACAACCCAATTAAAAAATGCACAAAGGATATGAACAGGCACTTCGCTGAAGAAGACATCAAGGTGGCTAACAGATACATGAGGAAATGCTCACGATCATTAGACGTTAGAGAAATGCAAATCAAAACTACAATGAGATTCCATCTCCAACAAGGTTGGTGTTAATTCAAAAAACACAAAATAATAAATGCTGGAGAGATCGGAACACTTATACACTGCTGGTGGGAATGTAAAATGGTACAACCACTTTGTAAATCGATTTGGCGCTTCCTTCAAAAACTAGAAATAGAACTACCATACAATCCAGCAATCCCACTCCTGGGAATATATACTAGAGAATTAAGAGCCTTTACACGAACAGATACATTCACACCCATGTTCACTGCAGCACTGTTTACAACAGCAAAAAGATGGAAGCAAACAAGATGCCTATCAACAGATGAATGGATAAATAAACAATGGTATATTCACACAGTGGAATATTAAGCATTGATAAAGAACAATGATGAAACATTTCATAACATGGAAAAATCTGGAAGGCATTATGCTGAGTGAAATTAGTCAGTTGCAAAAGGACAAATGGAAACCCTGGTGGCGTAGTGGTTAGGTGCTACGCCTGCTAACCAAAAGGTCAGCAGTTTGAATCCACCAGACACTCCTTGGAAACTCTATGGGGCAGTTCTATTCTGTCCTGTAGGGTTGCTATGAGTCGGAATTGACTCGAAGGCACTGGATTTGGTTTTGGTTTTTGGAAAAGGAAAAATATTGTATAAGATCACTATTATAAGAACTGGAGAAATATTTTAAACAGAGAAGAAAATATTCTTTGATGTTTAGGAGAGTGGAGAGGGAGGGAGGGGGGGTGTTCACTAATTAGATAGTAGATAAGAACTATTTTAGGTGAAGGAAAAGACAACGCACAATACAGAAGAGGTCAGCATAACTGGACTAAAAGAAGTTTCCTGAAGAAACTGAATGCTTCAAATCCCAGCATAGCAGGGGCAGGGGTTTGGGGACCGTGGTTTCAGGCAACGACTAAGTCAATTGGCATAATAAAATCTATTAAAAAAAACATTCTGCATCCCACTTTGGAGAGTGGCTTCTGGGGTCTTAAATACTAGCAAGCAGCCATCTAAGACGCATCAATTGGTCTAAACCCAACTGGAGCAAAGGGGAATGAAGAACACCAAAGGCACAAGGTAATTACGAGCCCAAGAGATAGAAAAGGCCACATAAACCAGAGACTTCATTGGCCTAAGACCAGAAGAGCTAGATGGTGCCCAGCTACAACAGATGACTGCCCTGACAGGGAGTACAACGGAGAACCCCTGAGCGAGCAGGAGAGCAGTGGGATGCAGACCCCAAATTCTCGTAAAAAGATCAGACTTAATGGTCTGACTGAGACTAGAAGGACCCCAGTGGTGATGGCCCCCAGACCTTCTGTTAGTCCAAGAGAGGAATCATTCATTCCCAAAGCCAACTCTTCAGACAGGGATTGGACTGGCCTATGGGAAAATGATACTGGTGAAGAATGAGCTTCTTGGATCAAGTAGACACTTGAGACTATGTTGGCATCGCCTGTCTGGAGGGGCAATGAGAGAGCAGAGGGGGTCAGAAGCTGGCCAAATGGACACGAAAATAGAGAGTGGAGGGAAGAAATGTGCTGCCTCATTAGGGGGAGAGCAATTAGGAGTGTATAGCACAGTGTATATAAATTTTTGTATGACAGACTGACTTGATTTGTAAACTTTCACTTAAAGCACAATAAAAATTTTTTTTTAATGTACAAACCTTAACTAAAAAATACTTCATTGCTAAAAAGTGTTACCCGTCATCACAAAAGATTTCTCTGTAGCATATGATGCTTTTTGATAGCATTTTACCCACAGTAGAACTTCTTTCAAAATTGTAGTCCATCCCCTCAAACCCTGCTGCTGCTTTATCAACTAAGTTTATATAATTTTCTAAATCCTTTGTTGTCATTTCAACAAAGTTCACAGCATCTTCACCAGGAGTACCTTTCATCTGAGGAAACCAGTTCCTTTACTCATCCATGAGAAGCAACTCCTCATCCGTTAAAGTTTTATCGTGAGATACACATCAATTCAGTCACAGCTTCGGGCTCCACTTCTAATTCTAGTTCTCTTGCTGTTTCTACCACATCTGCAGTTGCTTCCTCCACTGAAGTCTTGAACCCCTGCAAGTCATCTGTAAGTGCTGGAATCAACTTCTTCCAAGCTCCTCTTAACGTTGACATTTTGACCTCCTCCCATGAATCATAAATGTTCTTAGTGGCATCTAGAATGGTGAACCCTTTCCAGGAGGTTTTCCATTTACTTTGCTCAGGTGCATCAGAGGAATCACTATCTCTGTCAGCCATAGCCTTATGAAACGTATTTCTTAAATAACAAGTCTTGAAAGTCGAAATTACTCCCTGATCCATGAGCTGCAGAATGGATGTTGTGTTAGCAGGCGTGAAAACAACATTAATTTCCTCGTTCATCTCCATCAGAGCTCTTGGGTTATCGGGTACACTGTCAACAAGCAGTAATATTTTGAGAGTAATCTTTTTTTCTGAGCAGTAGGTCTCAATGATGGGTTTAAATATTCAGTAAACCATGTTATAAACAGATGTGCTATCATCCAGGCTTTGTTGTTCCAGTTATAGAGCACAGGTAGAGTAGATTTAGCATAATTCTTAAGGGCCCTAGGATTTTTTGAATGGTACATGGCCTCTGGCTGCAACTTAAAGTCACCAGCCGCTAACAAGAGAGTCGGCCTGTCCTTTGAAGCTTTGAAGCCAGGCACTGACTTCTCCTCTCTAGCTATGAAAGTCCTAAACGGCAGCTTTCCCCAATATAAGGCCATTTCGCCTACATTGAAAACCTGTTGTTTAGTGTCCCCACCTTCACCAGGTAGCTGGATCTTCTGGATAACTTGCTGCACCTTCTACATCAGCAGTTACTGCTTCACCTTGCACTTTTATGTTATGGGCATGGCTTCTTTCCTTAAACCTTATAAACCAGCCTCTCCTAGCTTCAAACTTTTCTTCTGCAGCTTCCTCACCTCTCTCATCCTTCATGGAATCAAAGAGATTTAGGGCCTCCTCTGGATTAGGCTTTGCCTTAAGGGGATGTTGTGGCTGTTTGATCTATCCAAACGACTAAAACTTTCCCCATATAAGCAATAAGACTGTTTCGTTTTCTGATCATTCATGGGATTCACTGGGGTAGCACTCTTAATTTCCTTCAAGAACTTTTCCTTTGCATTCACAACTTGGCTAACTGTGGTGCAAGAGGCCTAGCTTTCAGCCTATCTCAGCTTTCGACATGCCTTCCTCACTAAGTTTAATGATTTCTAGCTTTTTATTTGAAGCGAGAAACGTGAACTCTCACTCAAACACTTAGAGGCCACCATAGGGTTATTAATTGGCATAATTTCGATATTGATGTGTCTCAGGGAATAGGGAGGCCCAAGGAGAGGGAGAGAGAGGAATGACTGGTCGGTGGAGCAGTCAGAACACACACAATATTTATTAAGTTTGTCATCTTATATGGGTGCAGTTCATGCTGCTCAAAAACAATGACAACAGTAACATCAAAGATCACTGATCACAGACCACCATAACATATATAATAATAATGAAAAAGTTTGAAATATTGTGAGAATTATCAAAATGTGACACAGAGACACAAAGTTGGCACATGCTGTTGGTAAAATGGCACCCACAGACTTGCTTGACTCAGGGTTGCCACAAATCTTCAATTTCACAGTATCCGTGAAGCACAATAAAAGGAGGTATGCCTGTATTATGTCTCCAGCAAGAATGTATGAAGGCAGGAGCTATATCCCAGCCACTAAAGGAGTACTGGCCCATAAAAGTCCTCTTTAAATGAGTTGTTGAATGAATAGATTTCAGTCACATTTATTGAGCACTGAACTCGTTGCTGTTACAGTGTAGGACTGATTTTTTTAAGACACATTAAAAAGTCTGAAATATATTATCCTAAGTCAGGTAAGTCGCTATAAGTTGGAATCAACTCAATGGCAGTGGATTTTTTTTTTTTGAGGAGGGGGTTGAGTCAGGTAAGAAGAGGAGTTCCAGAAAGGGGGGACTATCAGCAATGCCAAATACTACAGTGAAATTTAGAAGGCAGAGAAATGAAAACCAAAATTAAAAAAAAAAAAAAGATATCATATTAGAAAATTAGAAAGAGCTTCCAACTACACAATTTCAAGCAGGGATGGTAAGGTAAAAACCATTGGCTCCAGAGGTTGAAGTGACTAAGCTGCTAGAAAAGCCCATACGGTTCTTTGTGGAAGAAGGATTTGGGCAGTTCCTCAAGGTTTGACCCCGCCCACATCTCCTTGGCTGGGCCTGTGGTGTAGGCGCGCATGCTCGCAGGTACTCCTCAGTCGGGAGATGCAGGCCAGGCCGCCAGGAGGCGCCGCTGAGTCGCAGCTGCTCTTCCGGTTCCCAGAGGCCTGGAAAGGGAAGCAGGGGCCGACTTGAACTCATTGCGCATGCACTATCGGTGCTGGCTCGACCAAGATGGCTCCGGTAGAGCACGTTGTGGCAGACGCCGGGGCTTTCCTGCGGGACGCGGCTCTGCAGGTACGGAGGGCTCCTGCCGAGAGGAGCGGAGTGTGGGCCGGCGGCTGCTGAAGGAGGGCGTAAAGGCAGGCGGGGGATTGCGTGGTGCGGGTGGATCTGAGCTGGGCCCATCTCTCCGCAGGACATCGGGAAGAATATCTATACCATCCGGGAGGTGGTCAGCGAGATTCGGGACAAGGCCACGCGCAGGCGGCTCGCTGTCTTGCCCTATGAGCTGCGTTTCAAGGAGCCCTTTCCGGAGTACATACGGCTGGGTGAGTGCCTCTGCCCCAGCGTTGACGGGAAGTCGGGCCCCAGGGCGCAGACCAGACCGGACCTGCTCCGCTGCGAGTTGGGGTCTGGCTCCGTCATCAGCAGTTGATTTAGAAACAACACGTTCTGGGAGATCGTGGCGAGAGAGAGGTTCCGGGCGTCAGCCAGGCTTGAGCTCAAGGCTAGGCCTTGGCAGTTACTAGCTATGTGTTCTCCGGCCTGTCATTCAGACTGTAGGTCTCGGTCTCTTCATCTGTTAAGTGGGAATAAAAGGTAGCCAGAATGCTTCTTAGAAGTAAGGATGGCATACCTTGGGCGTGTTATCAGGAGGGACCCGTCCTTGGAGGACATCATGCTTGGTAAAAGAGGAGGACCCTCCACGAGATGGATTGACACAGTGGCTGCAACAGTGGGCTCAAGCATAGCGACCATTGTGAGGACGGTTTCATGCTGTCGTGCACAGGGTCACTCATGAATCGGAACTGACTCCATAGCATCTGACGGAAACAACGCACCTCAGAGGTTAAATGAGGCATAACTCAGCATAATGTGTAGCACTTTGTAAGCACTCAATAAATTTGTTTCAATTCAAGATGAAAGAAACCAAATCTGTTACTCTTGCCTACTTTCCACTACATCATCCCCATAGGGTGATGATGGTTTTGGAAAAGCCAGCCAGCCTTAAGCCAGAAAAAGGCTTTTTAGGCCTTAAACTAGGCCTGAAAGAAAACTATAAACAAGTGTCCCTCAGCTTAGGGGTCAGTGTTGTCTTGTTAGGGATCAAGATGGTTATACCCAGGAAAGTTCCTTAGTGGTTGGAAATATTTTAGGGGCTAGAGGCTATTAGTGGAGATATTGTTACCGAGTCAGTCTCTGACTTTGAGGCTCTGCAGGAGAAAGACCTGGTGATCTGCTTCCATAAAGATTATTGCCAAGAAAACCCTGTGCCACAGTTCTGATGTCACACGGGGTCGCTGTGAGTCAGAAACAGCTGCAGGGCACCCCACAACAACAGTGGCTTTCTCCACCAACTTACTGGCTTTGTAATCTTTGACAAGTTATTTAACTTTTCTGAGTAAATATTAATAGTACTTCATGGGATTTCACTGAAAAACGAATTAATTTGTAAAGCTTTTAACACAGTGCTTAATACGTAGTAAGTGCCCAGCGAAAGTAAGTGAAAACTTCTTCCTGTTACTGTGTCAGAAAATTTGGTTGTGATTATTGTCTATGTCTCAGAAGAATAACAATAACATCTGGCATTTGCTATATGTTAAGCGTGGACATGAAGAAAATCCTGGTGGCGCAGTGGTTAAGAGTTCGGCTGCTAACCAAAAGGTTGGCAGTTCAAATCCACCAGGTGCTCCTTGGAAACCCTATGGAGTAGTTCTGCTCTGTCCTATAGAGTCACTGTGAGTCGGATTCAACTTGACGGCAACAAGTTAAGCATGGACGTGGGTTTTTCTTTTTTTAAAAAAACAATACTTGTTAACAAAGCAACGGAGTATTTTTGTTTTATTATAGTCTGCAATGGTTATCGGTTGAATTAACTTCCCATAATGTTTTGGAATCTGCTCATCAGTCTATTAACCTGGATTGATATACTTAGAACAAAGAAGCTTAGAAACTGTTGTGTTCCTTCACCAGCACTTGATAAGAATGTCACAGTAAACCTAACAGGCATAGATCTTTGTGGTAGAGAATACAGAATTCTCAACTATGACTAGAAAAAGTTCAAGAAGTAGATGAAAATGTTAGAAGTAGAAGTTTTTCTTGAAAATTTATCCTTTCTCAGTTCTTGTCCTGTTTTCATTGTGGTTATTTAAGGCCATAGGAGCCCTGGTGGTGCAGTGGTTAAGTGCTCAGCTGCTAGCTGAAAGGTTGCTGGTTCGAATCTACCCAGCTGCTCCACAGAAGAAAAGACCTGGCAATCTGCTCTGTAAAGATTACAGCCAAGAAAACCGTAGGGGCAGTTTTACTCTGTCACATGGGGTCACTGTGAGTTGGAATCGACTCAGCGGCACCCAAAAGTGTTCAAGACTGTATGACTTTTTGCCTCTAACTGAAGTTGAGAATCTTTTGTTTACAGTGACCGAGTTTTCAAAGAAAACTGGAGACTATCCCAGCCTCTCTGCCACAGATATCCAAGTACTGGCGCTCACCTACCAGTTGGAAGCAGAATTTGTTGGGGTGTCCCACCTAAAACAAGAACCAGAAAAGGTAAATCAGGAAGCTATTTTTTTTTTTAACTTTCTTGTGGAAAATATCAGATATTCAAAAGTAGAGGGCATAGTATGGTGAACCCATTGTCCCTATCCACAGTTACCAAAAAAACTCGTGGCTAAATCTGTATTTGTGTGTACCTGCCTTCAGCCCCAAGTACTTTGAACCTCAGACATAACATTATGGCACCAATAAATATTTCAGGGTGTATCTCTAAAGATAAGGATTCTTTTCAAATTACCCACAAAATCACTATTACTCCTAAGCAAAATTAATAGTAATTCCTTAATGTCATCAAATATGCAGTCAGTGTTCCCATTTCCTGATTATTTTATAATTTTTTTTAACAGTTTGTTTGAATTTGAATTGGAGTCCAAATAAGGGATTGGCGAACGTGTCTCTTTGGATCTGTAGATTCCCAGGAAGGGTTGTTTAAATTTGAAAAAATGCAGAAAGAAAGTAAAAATTGCCTATGTCCCCCCTTAATTTTTTTAATGTAGAAAGTTCTTTCTGGAAGTTAGAAAGAAGTAAACATTAAGTGCTTTCCTTTTTTTTTTTAAACCCGTGTACACTCAGAACTCTGGGTTCCTGTTGTGCTTTTAGGGACCCAACTTAGTTAGGCTGAGGAGGCTGATGGATTTGTGCCTGGGACTCTAGCTGGCTGTATTTTCCACGCCAGACAGTTTTGACTTGATAAATAATAAACTGATAAAACCCAGTTTCGAGTTGTGTTGACAGTTGTGTGATCTCCTCTGCCTAGAGTCAGAACTTCGGTGGACTCATGTACCTGTGCTCATTGGAACTGCCCTCACTTGTTTCAACCAGGTTCAGAGTCCTTTATTCAAAGACTCTAAACATGATGCTTAAAACATACTTCTGTGTGTTGATAGAAAGTTTGTCGGGGAGAATATTTTTATGTAGACTCCAACTTTGTGACTGACCACTGTGTAACTAGTAGCTGATCTTCCATTTGGCATCCGTCTCTCCATAATGACTAAAAATTGCCCTTCTCTTCAGCCTTTTTGGCAGGAGTTAGATATTTTGTATCAAAAGCTTTAAGATGACATATTCTCTGTCCCAACAATTCCACTCTTAGGTACTCATCCTAAGGATATAATCAAAGATACTTTCAAGTTTTACAATTAACAATTTTCATTACAATTTTATGTGTAATGGTGTGAAGCAAACGTCCCAGAGTGGTTGTCCAGTGGTGATGGGATCACTGAATGTTGTTTTTTTCTATTTTGTTAATAATTTCCAATTTTTTAAGCAAGTAAAGTTTTTTACTTCATTAACGAGGAGGAAATACTTTTATTTTTATTTGTGAATTACCCTTCCATGTTCAATTTGCAAGCTGTATTTTCTTGCTTAGAGTTGTCATTTTTGTTCGTTTTAGGTTAAAGTAAGTTCATCTGTTCAGCATCCAGAAACTCCTCTGCTCATTTCTGGTTTCCATATGCCTTCAAAGGTAATTCCTTCCACAAGCCATGCTGTCACATTCTTTTTCTGCCATTTGTCATACCGCCACGGTTTATCTGTTTACAGTGAACCAGACTTTCACTGTACCTGGACTAATGTCGTAGTTTATCAGCCCTGTCAATCTGACTTATGTGTCATACATGTTTTCATCTGTACCCTCTCCATTTTCATTTCATTTTTTTTTCATAATCATTTCTTTTAATCTCAGCTTAAACCCCCACCAGAAAAAGTAGATCACGAACACCCAGCCAGTGAGCCTGAAAACCTGGAATTCAGTTCCTTCATGTTCTGGAGAAACCCTTTACCTAATATTGATGGTGAACTCCAGGAGCTGTTGGTAAGGCCTTGATTCTTGATCTCCTGGTGACAACACAGTAGCTTCTCCCTGCTGCTCCTGTGGGCTGGGAGTTTATGAATTCTTCCTGTTTCAGCTTGACAAAGGGGGGAGTGTGCCAGGTGAGGAGGAGGAAGAGGAAGAAGAAAATGGATTTGAAGAAAGGAAAGACGAAGACAGTGACGATGATGGGGGTGGGTGGATAACCCCCAGCAACATCAAGCAGATCCACCAGGAGTTAGAACAGTGTCGTGTCCCAAATGACGTGCGAGTTGGCTGCGTGACAACAGACTTTGCCATGCAGGTGAGGGGTTGAATGGGCACGGACTGGCCCTGGGCTGTGTGTCATACCCGTCATCGGCAGTGGTCGCTTGGAGGTTGAGGATTGTATACAGAGCTGTGTGTAAGCTTCTGGTTCCAGAAACCTTACCTGTGCCCTTTGGTAATTTTTAATTTTGGTTGGAGGCTAGAGAATACAATTTTTAACGTTTAACATTCATGATTTGTTGATGCCTTTCCATATGTATAACTTTCTATACTCATTTAGGTACTTAGAGAAATAGAGAAGGTTTCCAGCCCAGAAATAAGTATGTTTGCCTTGACAAAATAATTGTGTCTGTAGTTAATGAGTAGAGTTAATGAGGGGCCTTGGCACTTGAGATGAGGGAGAAACCTGGGTCCTTGTCCTAGTTCACACATTGTAAGACGCATCCTAAAGCTTACTTTTCCTTAGCAAAAGCCCTTTATGAGCGGAACCAGGTTTGTGAGGTTCCCTTGAGTGTAGTTGTAAAATTAACATTAAAAGCAAGTTTAGTTTTGCCGTGAGTTCAGTTGTGCTTTCCCTTGTTGGTTGTAGAATGTTCTGCTACAGATGGGGCTGCACGTGCTGGCGGTGAATGGCATGCTGATCCGAGAGGCCCGGAGCTACGTCCTGCGCTGCCATGGCTGTTTCAAGTGCGCAGCAAGTATTCTGCACCCCTCTGTCTAGCATGCTCTTCTCTCCCTAACCCTCCCATGAGCTTTTTCAGAAAGAACACTGCATTATATACACATACTCCCTCCGTCTCATCATTCCTTCTGTCAGCTGGGCTCTGCCCTTACCAAGGCACTGAAACCCCCGGGACAGGTCACCAGTGACCTTTCACTTGACAAATCCAGGGGATGTTTTCAGTCTTTAAATTAATGGCATTGGGTTAGGGATCTGGGTTCTGGAACAAAAGAGCTGTCATCCTTTAGAGATTCACATTGAACTGTTAATGAATGGGATGCTGTCTGGGATTTGCTTGGAAATAATACACAAGTGGGGGGAATGGATGGAGGTAGAAATGAAATGAGATTGGCCATGAATTGATATTTGTCAAAGCTGGGTGTTGGTTACAGAGGGATTCCTTGTGGTCTTTGGCCTACTGTAGTCTATGTTTGAAATTTTTTATTTAAAAAAAGTAGTGGACTACTTGGGTTCCAATCCAGTTTCTGTCCTCTACTGCGTGTGGTTTTACAAAAGTTACTTAACATTTCTGTGGTTCAGATTCTTCTTAAAGTTGAGAAGGTTGTGAGGAACTAGGGAGATAATTGTATAAAGGTTTTGCTTGGTGTCTGGCACAGAGGCGCGCTCATTCAGGAGAACTGTTGGATTGTGAGGCGCTCTCTGCTCTTCCGTCTGTTTTCTGGCTCTTGAACTGGTTCTCTCTGTGAGGGCTGGTGTTCCACTAGAGACCCTCTGGTTGGATGGAAGAACACCGACCTCACTACAGCCTTGCTGTTCGAGTGTGGCCCTGGGAACTTGTGCTGGTGGCTTCCAGCCATCCCATGGACTCGGTCTGGATTTCGTGGCCATTGTGCAGGTTGTCTAGTGGACCCTCCTCACTGTGGAGGGCTGTGTAAAACGTTTGGGAAGCAGCCAGGTGTATTACTGGGTCCCTAGTGCTATCCCACTGGGTAGAATCGTCTGGAACCATGTTCCCCTGTGGGCTTAAAAAAAACAGTGACTAACTAGAAAAAAAAAAAAAAAATGGGCTCAAAGGGCTTTTTTTTTTTTCTTTTCTTTTCTTTTTGGCCCTGCCTACCATTATCTGCAGTCCTGCCAGTGACTTACGAGTGAGGAAACAGCCACTCCTCAAAGCTGCCTCTGCGTTCTTGGTCCTTCTGTTTCTTAGTGCTTAAATTTAGATGCACCAGGCTTATGACAGTAAACCCCCTTTCCTTATAAGATACCGCCACCCCGCGATTGTCCTTTGTTTCAAAAGCCCCGCGTTCCCCAAATTAACATTCAATGTCAGGTACACTTGGAAGTGTTCTCCCAATTTAACATTCAGTGTCAGGTACACTTAGAAGTGTTCTCCCGTCCAGTGAGATTAGCCCCAAAGCTTGAACAGTTTCTTGTATAGGATAATTGGTTCCAAGCACTTACATAGAGCCCCTTCATTCACTTTCAGAGACTTGGAGAGAAGGAATTTGGCTTTTCCAGCAGGTTGACACAGCTCTTACCTTGTGACCATTGGGAATTCACAGAAAACTCAGGACAGGAAGCAGCAGCTTTTCCTGCCCAGGGTCCACCATTGGGACTGGAGGGGAGGGAAGAGGGCCAAGGCGTTGGGGTCTCCCCTCAGCACCCACGCCCAATTCCAGTATTGCAGCTTTTATGGTGTCTTCTATGTAATGTGTTAATAAATTCTTGGCACCTCCAGAGCTACTTCCTGGTTAACACCCAGGCTGACATTTGGGGACAGGTCATTAGAGCTGTAAAAATACGTCCCTTGAGAAAGCACAGCAGTATTAAGAGCATTGTTTTCTGGAGCCAGACTGCCTGGGCTTGTGTCTGCCACTCAGCAAGCAGTCTTATCTTACCTCAGTTTCCCAGTTTGTAAAATGGGGATAGTACCAACCTCATGGGATTTTTTTTTTTATGTTAAACTTATAGAATGATACTTGACATTCAGTAATGTGACAACATTCAGCTTGTTTTCACATTTACTTATTTGCTCGTTGTGTCATTTACTGTAGCCCTCAGAGAAATGCTCGTTCCTTCAGCCTGAGGCCACCTCTGTACTGCATGTGCCTGATGGTTCAGCCTTTCCCCTGTTTCCAGTTGTTTTCTCCTCTGAGGCCTGTGACTTGCCTCTGCTCTGGGGATGGGGTTTGTTCCTGTGGGTCCATTACAGACCATCTCCTTTTGTGTTTCCCAGGACAACATCTGACATGAACCGAGTGTTCTGTTCTCATTGTGGAAACAAAACCTTGAAGAAAGTGTCTGTGACGGTCAGCGACAATGGCACCCTGCATATGCACTTTTCCCATAACCCTAAGGTGCTGAACCCTCGGGGCCTCCGGGTGAGTGTCGTCTATCTCCAACTCCCCAACAGCAGGACCTAATTTTGGGAAAGTGGAACCTTTTAATGCCAGAATCAAGATTAACAGAGAGGACCAAAAACCCCAATCATTCCTATAGGGTAACTATTCCAAACCCAAAACCCACTGCCGTCAAGTCAATTCCAACTCATAGCAACCCTATAGGACAGAGTAGAACTGCCCCATAGAGTTTCCAAGGAGCGCCTGGTGGATTTGAACTGCCAGCCTCTTGGTTAGCAGCTGTAGCACTTAACCACTATGCCACCAGCCTATTAAGAGGCTGTAAATAAGGCACCGACAGAGATGGGGAAAGTGTACAAGATAGCTTCCATGTGAGTTTCTTGAGGGGTCTGCGATCTAATGAGAAATAACCAGTAATTCCAGATAGTAAATGATAATGGCAAAATGTGTGGGGTTCAAGAAGAGGGAAATTGTTGGAACATGGTGGAGGTTGGATTTGTGCAGGGGTCTAAAGGATGGGCAGGATTTCTAGAAGTTCTGAACCAGAGGGGTAGGATGAAGACTGGAGAGACAAGTGAGAGCCAAGGTGTAGCTGATCTTGGGGACAAGATTTTTTTTTAAACTCTTATTTTGAAATAATTTTAGATGTATAGAAAAGTTGCAAAAATAGTACAAAAAATTCCTGTTTACCATTCACCTAGATTCCCCAATGTTAATCATTCTCTCCGTGTGTGTATGTGTGTGTGTGTTTCTGAACTGTTTGAGAGTGAGTTGCACACATGATGCACCTTTACCAGTAAATACCTTGGTATGTAGAGTATTTCCTAAAACAAGGACTTTATCCTAGGACTACAGTATAGTTGTCAAAATCAAGAAGTTTAATCTGTAGACCTTATTCAAACTTTGCCAGTTGTCCCTCAGATTTCCTTCATAGCAAAAGGGGTTTCTGTGTGTGTGTCTGTGTCTGGTATCCAGTTTAGGGTCACATGTTGCATTTAACTGTCATGTCTCTTTTAAACTAATCTGTGAGTGGAAACCCTGGTGGTGTAGCGGTTAAGTGCTGTGGCTGCTAAGCAGAGGGTCGGCAGTTCAAATCCAGCAGGCACTCCTTGGAAACTCTATGGGCCAGTTCTACTCTGTCCTATAGGGTCGCTATGAGTCGGAATCCACTCGATGGCACTGGGTTTGGTTTTTTGGTGGTTTAGTCTGTCAGTCTTGTCTTTTAGGACCTTGACATTTTTGTCTGAGGTATCCTTGTGATGAGACTCAGGCTGTGCGTTTTGAGCAGGAACACCCGGAAGGGAAGTTGTGTCCTCAGTGCATCATACCAGAGGGTACATGATGGTCAAGGGTCCGATTTACTAATGATATTAACTTTAATTACTTAGTTAAGGTGGTTTCTGCCAGAAATGTCCTCTGTAAAGTTATTATTTTTAATTAATAAATAACTTGTAGAAAGATACTTTGAGAATATATCATTCTCATCAAAACTCATTTATTAAAGTTGCCTGAATCAGTCATTACAATAATGGTTGCCAAATGGTGGCTTTCTAATTCCATCATTCCTTCTGTACTTAATAGTTGACATTCTAATGTAAGAGGGAGCTTTCCTTTTGTCCCTTTTTATTTATTCATTTACCTATGAGTGTGGACTTGTGGGTCCTTATTTTAGTCTACAGGCTGTGGTATATTACAGTCTTTATTTTGATACCCACATTGTTCCATGATTGGTCAGCGAGAGCCCTTTCAAGCTAACTTGTTTCCTTTTGACATGTTCCTATTATCTTTGAACACTTTCTCACTTTCGGACATAGTAACATGTCCCAGGCTCTTCAGTCTTCCCTGCCCCAGCACTGGAATCGGTTATTTCTCTAAGAAGCTCTGGTTCCTTTTATGGAGAATGGTTTTTAGAAGCAAAGATCTGGGCACTGGGTGTGCTCATAGTCCTGGGTATCCTTGTTCCTCAGCTCTCAGTAGACAGAGACAGGAAATATAAGTGATGTGTATAAGTACAAACATTAACATTATGTATTTTTATATATTAAATACATAAATTTGTAATTTCAATTTCAATCCAACGTCTCACAGGGTTTGTTCTGGTTCTCCCCTTTACCATATTTGTAATAGGTCTATCCTCCTCTTTTTCATAATTACTTATTTGCTCATTCCTAGAATATACATTGTTTTAGGATTGCTAACCTATACCAAAAAAAAAAAAAAGTTGCTGTCAAATCAGCTCTGACTCATGGCGACCCCACATGCATCCAAGTAGAACTGGGCTCCATTGGGTTTTCAGTGGCTGATTTTTCCAGAAGTAGACTGCCAGGCTTTTCTTCTGAAGAGCCTCTGGGCAACCAGACCATTGCAAAAATAGTAGAGTTCTGTATTGATACATAATTCTTTTTGTTTTTAGCTGGGGGTATAAAGTCAAAATATTGTGTTCAAATAGATTAGTTTGTTTTTTCCTTCAGTGTAATTAATTTTTTGAAATACAATTAAGTTCATTTTCTGTTTAGAAAGGCATTTTTTGGTGGAACATAAATTTAGAATTTTTATTTCTAAGTTCCTCATTTGCAACTTTGTGGCTATTACTGGTTAGGAAGATGCTCAGTTTTTAAAAATATATATGGGTTTAAAGAAAAAAGGTTGAGTAAATAATGACACAGGGTCTGCAGATAGGACAGAAATTGTGAAAGCAGGTCTGGAAATTTGGGGAATATCAGACAAAGGAGTTGAGTGTGTGTCAATGGAAGGGTGCCTTGTTGAAAAGAAAATTATCTGCTTGAGGTGAGTGGGGCAGGGGTGTGACTGGGTTGAATGTTTTCTATCAAGAGAGTTCCTATAGAGAAATCCAGGACCTGAGAGTGAGAAGATACTGAGGAGTACCTGTAAGCTGTTGGTGCCAGATGGGTAGATTGTCAGCCCCTCCATTCCTAGAATTTTATTTGATTCTTTTGTCACTGCGTTTCTCTGGAAAGCAGTAGGTTTACAAGACAACTCATAGGCAAGTGACTTGACCCCCTGAGCCTCAGTGTCCTCATCTGTGAGTTTAGGTGAAGCTCAAGTGGGAAGATGCATGCCAAGTACTTAGCACCTAGTGGGCAGCACATTACTGACACTGTTGTTGTCATCTGGCTGAATCGGGATCTGTAAGGTGAGTTTTGCTATAAGAGGATATGGCTATATATCAATGAATGTGGATCCCCATTCTTCTAACGGCCCTTCCTGTCTTATTTGCAGTATTCACTTCCCACTCCTAAGGGGGGCAAATATGCTGTCAACCCGCATCTAACTGAGGACCAACGCTTCCCTCAGCTGCGACTCTCCCGAAAGGCCAGGCAGAAAACCAACGTGTTTGCCCCTGACTACACAGCCGGGGTATCTCCCTTTGCAGAGAATGATATTTCCAGCCGATCAGCTACCTTACAGATCCGAGATGGCACCTTGGGGGCTGGGAGGAGACGGTTAAATCCCAACGCTTCCAGAAAGAAGTTTGTGAAGAAAAGGTGATTGGAAGCTCCCCCAGGCACACTGGATTGCTGCTGCTGTGGAGTTCCTGTGTCCCATTTCCCCAGCTGTATCCTCTCCAGAACCATCTGGATGAGAAGAGTAGGCTCAGCTTTCAGCTTACAGAGTGCCGCTTTGTGACATGCTGTGGTATGCCGGGTCTGTGGTGGGAGCGGGCAGCCCTGGCCCGTGAGCGTCCAGAGAGCTGGAGTTCTTGCCGCGTCAGGTGGAATTTGATACAAACAGAAGGACAATGTCCTGAACTTCAAAGAGGGAATTTCCAAATGATATTTTTCTAATAAATGTGGTTGCAAGCTTCTGTACATTTTTATGAAATAGCCTAATTTTTTGCTGGTTAGGTACTTGGAAAGCTAACATTTAAGGTGTATATCCAAGGAATAAGCATTTAGATTTATCTTTTTGCCAGAAAATATAATAAACCAAAAAATGAACCAGTTGCCGGGGAGTCGATTCTGACTCATGGAAACCCATGTGTGTCGGAGTAGAACTGTGCTCCATAGGGTTTTTCAAGGCTCTGAACAGATTGCCCAGCCTTTATTCTGAGGTACCTCTGAGTGAGTTTGGACCACCAACTTTGTGGTCCCCAAAAAATGTCCCTTGTCCCCATCCCCAGAACCTGTGAATGTGTTACCTTACATGTCAGAAGGGACTTTGCAGATGTGATTAAGGACCTTGTGATGGGAAGATTATCAGGTGGGTCAGTGTAATTACAAGGGCCCTTATGGAAAGGAGGCAGGAGGGTCGTTGTTAGAGAAGGAGATGTGACCAGGGAAGCAGAGGTTGGAGTGGTGCAACCATGAGCCAAGGAATGCCAGCAGCCTCTTGATGCTGGAAAAGGTAAAGAAGAGATACTCCCCTAGAGCATCCAAAAGGAACACACCTCTGACAACACCTTGATTTTAGCCCCAAAAGACCCGTTCTGGACGTCACACCTCTAGAACTGTAAGATCATAAATGGTATGTTGTTTTAAGCTACTAAGCTGGCGGAAACTATTACATACGGATACCTCTAATTCCAAACCAGCACCTAGGGAGACTCTTACCTTCCCCTTTTCATGTATACAGCTCTTCTCACTGAGAACACTAGTTCCAACAACTGATTTGCTCAGTGTGAATTCCCATTAAGTGGTTTCAGAGTTGCTATACCCATAGCACTACCAGAACAAACCTGCTGAGTACAAGATTCAGTTCTTTAGACTGATAGTATATATTCAAAGTGCTATCTTCAAAAGCTCCTTAAATTAGGGTTTTTTCACCTCTGTGGTAATCTTGTCCATTTGGTATATAGATCAATCATTTGTTTTGGTTTATATTCAGTTTAAAAATTTCCCCCATCCTACTGATCTAATTTTACTTTTTTAAAATATGAAAACAGTAACTTAGTTCCAAAAGTCAAAAGCACTAAAAGGAATATGTAGAGTTGGATGCCATTACTTTCCTTATGCTACCCCATTTGCCCTCAACCCCTAGATAATTTTATTTGTTTCTGACTTACCCTTGTTTCCGTTTGCTAAAATATGTGTGTATGGAATTAATAAAACCAGAAGTTCTTAGAAAAGATCAATGAAATTGACACACTTCTAGTTGACTGACAAGGAAAAAATGCAAATAACCAAAATAAAAAGCAAAAAGGGGGGACATGTTACAACAGACCCAGTAGAAATAAAGAGAATAATGACAGAATATTAGAAACAACCATATGGCAACAAACTAGATAACACTGATAAAATGGAGAGATTCTTAGAAGCACACAACCTACCCAAACTGACAAGAGGAAGGAGAAGTCTCAACAGGCCCATAACAAGTGAAGAGATGGAATCAGTGATCAAAAACCTACCAACAAAAAAGACCTGCACCAGATAGCTTCACTGGGGAATTCTACAAACATTCAGAGAATTGACACTAATCCTGTTTAAACTCTTCCAGAAGATAGGGAAACAAGGCATACTGCCTAATTCATTCTATGAAGCAAACAAGCTCGATACCAAGACCAGATAGGGACGCAAGAAATGAAAACCATAGGCCAATGTCTCTTATGAATATAGATGCAAAAATCCTCAATAAAATAACAATCCAGCAGCATATTAAAAAAGTCATACATCATGACTAAGTGGGCTTTATTTCAGGAATGCAGGGATGGTTCAACATTAGAAAATCAACATAATATACCATATCAATAGAACAAATTAAAAGAACCACGTGATCATCTCTATGGATGCAGAAAAAACATTTCATAATATCCAACACCCTTTCCTGATGAGAGCCGCAAAGGAGACTGGAATAGAAGGGAAAATCCTCAGTATGATTCAAAGTATATATCAAAAGCCCAACATTAAAGAAGACAAACAGAAGCCAATATTGTTAAGATGTCAATGCTACCCAAAGCAATCTATATATTTAATGCAATTTCAATCAAAATTCTAACAGCTTTCTTTAAAGAAATACACAAACCAATCCTCAACTTTATGTGGAATGCAAGAGGCCCCAAATAGCTAAAGCATTGTTGAAAGAGAACCAAGTAGGAGGACTCATGCTTCCTGATTTTAAAGCATACTATGTACAGCTACAGTAATCCAAACAGCGTGGTAGTGGTATAATAATGGACACACAGATCAATGGAATAGAATTGAGAGTTCAGAAATAAACCTACGAATTTATGGTCAGCTGATTTTTTGCAAGGGTGCTAAGTCCATTTCATGGGGGAAAGAAGAGTCTCTTCAATAAATGGTGTTGGCAAACTGGGTTTCCACATGCAGAAAAATTAAACAGGACCCATGCCTCACACCATACACAAAAACAAATTCAAAATGGATTAAAGACCTGTGTTAGTCTTCTAGTGCTGCCATAACAGAAATACTACAAGCGGATGGCTTTAACAAAGAGGAATTTATTTCCTCACAGTAAAGTAGGCTAAAAGTCCAAACAAGGCGTCAGCTCCAGGGGAAGGCTTTCTCTCTCTGTCGGCTCTGGAAGAAGGTCCTTGTCCTCAATCTTATCATGGTCAAGGAGCTTCTCAGGTGCAGGGACCCCGGGTCCAAAGGACGTGCTCTGGTCCTGGTGCTGCTTTCTTGGTGGTATGAGGTCCCCCAACTCTCTGCTTGCTTCCTTTTCATCTCTTGAGAGAGAAAAGGTGGTGCAAACCACACCCCAGGGAAGCTACCTTGGATCAGGGAGGTGACCTGAGTAAGAGTGGTGTTAAAATACCACCTTAATCCTCTCAACATAAAATTATAATCACCAAATGGAGGACAATCAATACTGAGAATCATGGCCTAACCAAGTTGATACACACATTTTTGGGGGGACATAATTCAATTCATGACATTTCATCCTTTGCAGAAATAAACCTACAAATTTATGGTCAGCTGATTTTTTGCAAGGATGCTAAGTCCAAAATGGTGTTGGGAAAACTGAGTTTCCACAGTGCAGAAAAATGAAATAGGACCCAAGCCTCACACCATACACAAAAACAAATTCAAAATGGACTAAAGACCTAAACATGCAAACTAAAACCATGAAATTCTTAGAGGAAAAAAGCAGGGACAAGGCTGTAAAGCCTAGTTTTTAGCAATGAATTATCTAATAACAAGCACTAACAACAAAAGACAAATAAATAAATGGGACCTCATAAAAAAAGCTTTTGTTCACCAAAAGACTTTACCATAAAAGTGAAAAAGACAAGAAGCTACCTACTGGGAGAATATCTTCGGAAACCATGCATCTGATAAGCATCTAATAACCAAAATACACATAAAACTTCAACAGCTTAACAACAAAAAGACAAATAACCCAATCATAAAATGGGCTAAGGACTTGAGTAGACATTTCACTGAAGAGGACATTCAAATGGCCACCAAACCCATGAAAAGATGCTTAGCATCATTACGCATCAGAGAGATGCAAATCAAACCCACAATGAAATGCCATTTCACTCCCACTAGGATGATTAAGATTTAAAAAAAAGCAGAAAATAATAAATGTTGGTGACGATGTGGGGAAATTAGAACCCTTATCTATTGCTGGTGGGAATGTAAATGGTGCAGCTGTTGTGGAATACTGTGGTGGTTCCTCAAAAAGCTAAAATAGAACTACCATACGACCCAGCAATTCCAGGAGCAGGAATAGGAGGAGGACATAGAATGTGTGGCTATTTGCCTCCATGAACAACTGACTCCTTTGCCATGAGACCAGAACTCAATGGTGCCTGGCTACCATTACTGAACATTTTGATCAAAGATTCCCTAGAAGAATCCTGATTAAGAGGGAGGAAATGCAGAACACAATGTCAAACTGTCATGAACTCCATACTCTCTGGAGCAACGGAGCCTGGATGAACCCCTAAAACTATTGCCCAAGATAATTTTTAAAACTTAAACCAAAAATATCCCCCCCACCCCCCACGAAGTTTTCTTAAAATCAAGCAATAGTTTAGCTTAACTAGTAAAAAATGTCTGCCTTGAGCATTATGCTCTTTTAAGAACTATCTATATGGGGTCAAAGCAACAACAGCAACTCGAAAGATTAGATAGAAACCTTAGGGGGCAGTGAGTTTATGTTAATGAGGGAAGAACAACTTGGAAAAGGAAGCTGAAAATGGTTACACAACTGAAGAATGGAATCAATGTCACTAAATCGTGCAGGAAGAAACTATTGAATTCAACAACAAAATAAATAAAATTTAGAAAAAAATAAGTGTATGTATGCATTACATTCCCTTTCTTTTTCCACAAATAGTACAGTATATATACTTTTTTCAATGGAAATCACCCTATATCAGTTCAAAGGCATGTTCATTCTTTTTTTTAGCTGTCTAGTACTCCATTTAACCAGAGTCCTGGTGGCATGCAGTTGTTAAGAGCTCAGCTGCAAACCAAAAGTTTGGTAGTTTTAATGCACCAGCCACTCCTTGGAAACCCTATGGAGCAGTTCTACTCTGTCCTGTAGGGTTGCTATGAGTCAGAACTGACTCAAAGGCAATGGGTAGTACTCCATTTAACTGTTTAATCTACATTGGCCAATTTAACCCATAGAATATCATTACGAGATATGGGTATTATTATCTCTAGCAGTCCTGGGCTACAAGAAGTTAACTGACTTGCCCAGAGTCACATAGCTCAAGTGGCCAGGTCAGGATTTCACCTTAGTCCATTTGTGCTTTTGTATATAACAAATGTACCTGTGAAGGAAATATCAGTCAACTGGCATAATAAAATCTATTAAGAAAACATTCTGCACCCCACTTTGGACGGTGACTTCTGGGGTCTTAAACGCTAGCAAGCAGCCATCTAAGATGCATCAACTGATCTCAGCCCACCGGGAGCAAGGAAGAATGAACACCAAAGACACAAGGTAATTATGAGCCCAAGAGACAGAATGGACCACATAAACCAGAGCCTACATCAGCCTGAGACCAGAAGAACTAGATGGTGCCCAGCCACAACCGATGACTGCCCTGACAGGGAACACAACAGAGAACCCCTGAGGGAGCAGGAGAGCAGTGGCATGCAGACCTCAAATTCTCATAAAAAGACAGGACATAATGGTCAGACTGAGACTAGGGGGACCCCAGAGGTCATGGTCCTCAGACCTTCTGTTAGCCCAAGACAGGAACCATTCCAGAGCCAACTCTTTGGATACGGATTGGACTGGACTATGGGATGGAAAATGATACTGGTGAAGAACAAGCTTCTTGGATCAAGTAGACACATGAGAATATGTTGGCATCTCCTGTCTGGAGGGGAGATGAGAGGGCAGGGGGAGCCAGGGGCTGGCCAAATGGATACGAGGAGAGAGAGTGGAGGGAAGGAGTGGGCTGTTTCATCAGGGGGAGAGCAATTAGGAGTGTATAGCAAGGTGTATATAAATTTTTGTATGAGAGACTGACCTGATTTGTAAACTTTCACTTAAGCCCCAAGAAAAATTAACAACAGCAAAAAGTGTACCTGTGGAGGTCAGAGCAGGCTTGAGTACTTTCTGCACCACTCAACCACCCATCTTTGTAAAGCTCATACTGAGGTGCCAGCTGATAGATTGATACACACCTAGGGCCCAGAGTGCTCGAGTAGAGGTCAATAGTAGTTACAGCCTAATACTAGTACACTTTCTGCCTTTTTAGCAAAAAAGGGTAGCTATGGGTCGGAATCAACTTGACAGCAACAGTTTTTTTTTTTTTTTTTTGCTTTCTGCCTTTTCTATATTCCCTCCTCATTCTACAATATCAAACACACAGAGAAGTAGGGAATAATATAGCAAACGCCGCTGTACCCAACACCTAGCCTTTTCAAATCTTAACATTTCACTAAGTTTGCTTCGAAATTAAGAAATAAAACATTTCAGGTACCAAAAATGTCTGGGTTGTAAAGAGAAAACAAAACATGAATTAGGTAGAAAATCGGCATAAGCATTCAGCTGCTTACCAAAAAAGTTGGTGGTTCGAACCTGCCTGGCAGCTTTGCTGGAGAAAGACCTGGTGATCTGCTTCCATTAATATTAACAGCCAAGAAAATCCTATGGGGGCAGTTCTACTCTTGTCACATGGGGTTGCTATGAATCTACTCAATGACACACAGCACCACCACATTCCTGGAGGAAGGACTGGAAAAGGTGATGGCCACTGCCCTCTAAAGGACACTTCTGACAGAACAGCCGAATCCAATTATACACTAAGGGTTTTCCTGAATATTCCCACGAATCCAGGGGCATGGCAGAGAAAAGGAATGGAAATCTTATAAGGGCAGACCTTCCCAACCCCAAGAGAATACAATTCTCTTTTATCCTGATGTAATGGTTAAAAATAAATAAATAAATAAATAAGGTTGTGTGTCAACTTGGCTGAGCCATGATTCTCAGTGGTTTGCAGTTATGATGTAGTTTGGCAGTTATGTAATGATGTAATCAACTCCATGATGAGATCCGCCATAAGCAGCCAATAGGCTGAAAAGAAATTCCCTTGGGTATGTGGCCTGCCTCCAATATATAAATGATGTTCCAGCAAGGCTCTGGATCCTGCATCCGGCTGGGAATCCTAAAGACACCTGCTTTTTCTTATTGTGGCCAACAGAATGAAATCTATAGAGAAGGGGGCCAAGGACAGTTTCTAGGTTAAATTCACCCTGGTTTCTCACGCCATGTTTGAATTCCTTCCCCCTTCCTTTCTTTCTTCCTCATCTCAACCAGTTGCCTTAGAATGGTACTATTCCATTCATGAGGCCACAAAACTTTACTAAGACTGGTAAGGTTTTTGCAAGAGATCTATTTAAAAAGGATAGCCAGGGTAACTACCTTTTTTAAAAAACTTACTAAAACACTTAAACTCATCTTAAACACTATGGAAAGAAATTTTAATCCACTTGTAACCCTGTTACTTAAAACAGAAACTATGCCATCATTTTCCTTTCTGATCTTTTATCCAGGTACCTAATTTTTTCAGAGATGTAATGATAAATATTTTACAAAACAGTTAAATATCCTTTTTACTGGGAAAGCCTTAAATTCTGAAATGTTAGCAGCCACCCACATTTCCACAAATTTCTATCCATTTCCAGTGAAACCTGTTTCCTTTAAGTGCAAGCAAGCACATAGGTAAATTTAAATATTATTTCCTGTGATTTGCTGCATCATGGCACAACAACGAACTATGATTTTTCATTGTAGATATCTAGGATTTAAGCCACAAGAGAGGCAATAGAATATAATGAGAACAAAAAAGGTGGGTATTGGATTCCAATCGTGGTTACAGGCCCCTGTACCAGCCAGGTAACTAGGAAAAATTCTCTAACTTCTCTGAAGGCTCAATATTTTTCCTCAGTAGAATGGGAATATCATACCTACTTCAAAGTATTGCTGTGAGAAGTAGAAAAAATTATATATTTTAGGAAGATGCTGCAAATGAAATACTAAGGAATTCACATGTATGTATTTAACTATTGTTACGAACTGAATTGTGTCCCCCCACCCAAATATGTGTTGTAAATCCTAACCTCTATACCTATAGTTGGAAACCATGGTGGCGTAGTGGGTTAAGTGCTATGGCTGCTAACCAAAAGCTCAGCTGTTCAAACCCACCAGGCATTCCTTGGAAACTCTGTGGGGCAGTTCTACTCTGTTCTAAAGGGTCACTATGAGTCAGGATTGACTGGATGGCAACAGTTTTTTTTTTTTTTTAATGCCTGTAGTTATAATCCCATTTGGAAATGGGTAGTCTTTGTTATGTTAATGAGAAAGGATTAGGAGGGTATGTCTTAAATCAATCTCTTTTGAAATATAAAAGTTTAAACAAGCAATCGAGAATCAGAAATGGGGTAAGAGATGCTGTCTTGTCATTTAGTGCTGCTGTAACAGAAATACTAAAAGTGGATGGCTTTAACAAAGAGAAATTTATTTCCTAACAGAACAGTAGGCTAAAAGTCCAAATTCAGGGTGTCAGCTCCAGGGGAAGGCTTTCTCTCTCTGTTGGCTCTGGAGGAAGGTCCTTGTCTTCAATCTTCCCCTGGTCGAGGAGCTTCTCAGGCACAGGGACGTGCCCAGGTCCTGGTGCTCCTTTCTAAGTGGTATGAGGTCCTCCTCAACTCTCTGCTAGCTTCCCTTTCCTTTTATCTCTTGAGAGATAAAAGGTGGTGCAGACCACACCCCAGGGAAACTCCCTTTACTTTGGATGGGATGTGAGCTAATCCTCTTTAACATAAAATTACAATCACAAAATGGAGGACAACTACAGAATACTGGGAATCATGGCCTAACCAAGTTAATACACACATTTTGGTGGGGGGAAATAATTCAATCCATGACAGATGCCAAGACACATGGAGATCTCCAAGGAACCAGGAAGCACAAACTGAAGAGACAAGGACCTTCCTCCAGAGCCAACCAAGAGAAAGCCTTCCCCTAGAGCCAGAGCTCTGAATTCAGACTTCTAGCCTCCTAAACTGTGAGAAAATTAATTTGTTTGTTAAAGCCATCCATTTGTGGTATTTCTGTTATAGCAGCACTAGATAACTAAGACAACTATGTATAAATGTTGGTTTATATATACTACATAAATGTTAATGTATGTTAGTGCAATGCTATTTCTTATGTAAAATGCATTTCAAACTTTTGGGAAATAGACCTTTGTTGTTTGATGAATACTTGTGTATAGGTATAGACAGGGTTTTCTTTATCTTAGCTCTTAGCAGAGAATGCCTTTTCTACTTTTTTGATTCCCATAGTACCCAGCACCTTTTAAAAGATGTCAGATCATGTCACTCCTCTGCTTAAAAGCCTCCAGAGTTTTCCATTTTTATCCAGAGTAAGAACCAAACTTTTTGCTGTAGCCTACAAAGCCCTGTATCAGGGGCTGATAAAATTTTTCTTTAAAGGGCTATATAGTAATATTTTTTACTTTGAAGACCATACAGTCTTTGTTGCAGCTACTTAACTCTGCTGTTGTAGAGCAAAACTGGCCCCAGACAATTCAAAAATGAAAGGGTGTGTCTGTGTTCCAATAAAACCTTATTTACAAAACAGACAGTGGGCCAGTTTTGGCACATAGTTGTAGTCTGCCAACCCATGTCTTATATGATCTGACCACCTCTCCTCCTGCCCTAACTTCAAATCTCTCACCTTTCCACTCCTTCCTGTCACCATTTGGTATATATTATTTGT
This sequence comes from Elephas maximus indicus, assembly GCF_024166365.1. Lineage (NCBI taxonomy): Eukaryota > Metazoa > Chordata > Mammalia > Proboscidea > Elephantidae > Elephas > Elephas maximus. The sequence goes on along the minus strand of NC_064839.1, from coordinate 36,032,320 downwards.
TGCCCATTCCAGTTATAATGGCTGCATAACATATTAACCCAAAACAGTGGTGTAACGCAACTGTTCATCATGCACACCGATTCTGTGGGTCAAGATTTTGGACAGGGCACAGTAGGGACAGCTTGTTCATGTCTGGGGCAGAAGCCCTCGTGGTGCAATGGTTAAGCATTCAGTGACTAACTGAATGGTTGGTGGCTTGAACCTACCCAGCAGCTTTGCAGGAAAAAGACCTGGAGATCTGCTTCTGAGATTAGATTGAAGCCAAGAAAATCCTGTGGGGCGGTTTTACTCTGTCACTATGAGTCGGAATCAACTGGACAGCCCCTATCAACAACAGCAACGTGTCTTGGGTCTCAGCTGGAAGACTTGAAGTCTGGGGGCTGGATTCATCTGAAGGCTCATTCACTCAAATATCTGGTGGTTAATAAATGGCTGTAGACTGAGACCTTAGCTGGAACTTTCAGCTGTAACAGCTATAAGTCACCTCTTTATGTAGTCTGGGTCCTCACAGCATGGTGGCTGGGTTCCCAGGGCAAGCACCCCGAGAGAGATACAGGCTGAAGTCCTATCATTTTTTGACCCAGCGTTGGAAGTCACACAGCATCACTTATGCTACATTCTTGGATTGGAGCAACTACATAATCCTGTCCATATTAAAGGGAAGAAAAATTAGATTTCACATTTTGATAGGAGAAGTTGCCAAGGCTTTGGAAGAGCAGGTGAGATGGAAAATACCGCTGTGGTCATCTCTGGACAAGAAATTTCTGTGCTGTATGGTCCATCTCCTGCTATTACACTATCAGCTCCTTGAGGGCAAGGGCTTTACTTTGTTCATGGCTCTATCCTCACCACATTGAACAGTGCCTGGAACATGGCAGGTGCTCAGTAAATATTGTAGTATACATATTTAAAGTTAATATGCATAACATAACTCCACCTGCTGCGTAAAACAGTTTTGACTAGCTAGCCATGAAGCACAATTTTCTATCCAACTCTTTCAAAGTCCATTTGCAGGTACCAAAAATAGTGCCAGAATACCAGCTAGGTTGTAGAGAAATTTTTTGAGTTGTCGTTAAACTTGGAATAGATTTTATGTCATCTAGTTTCACTTCTGACCAAGATGTTGTAAAAGCGACCAGGTTTACCCTCCTGACTGAAACAACTTAAAAACCAGATAAAAGAGATGAAACAAAGGTTTTCAGCCTTTGGACATCAGGCAGCACAATATGGTGATCCCTGAGAGAGGAGGACACAACAAGTTGAGCACTACACCTGCACTGGTTTGCTGCCTAGAGAGAATTTCCCAATGCAATGCAGGGAGGGAGAATCCTGGTGGATCCCAGAAGCCTTCCTGAGTTAAGGAAACACAGCTAAAAGTCCAGGGGGGCCAAGATGGTTAGAATTTGCAAGACAGAGTACTAGAGAAAATTCACAGAGAGAAAGTTCTGGAGATCTGCAGAGGGTCCCCCTTGAGTCTTAGCTAAGTACTGATCAGCATATGCATTTGCGGAGCTACCTGAGGCTGGGGAAAGGAATACCCAAAGGAAGCAGAGCAAATAATCCTCGGAGCTCACACAAGGCCAGGAATAGTTTGTGTTCCCACTAACAAGTGAGAAACTCCATAATTCATGAGGCAGCAGATAGAGAACTCAGGAATAAGGAAATATTATCTCTAGACCAAAGGCTGTTCTAGTCCTGCCCAACAAAGCAAACCTCAAAAGTATTCGGCTCACAGTTCAATGGCCAGAACTAGTCCTGTGGCCCCACCCAACCATACAGGGCCAAGAAATTCAATCCCAACCTGTGTGTGGAAGGTGAGGTGCTAGATAGAAATATTTGGCACACGGCATTAGTGACAACCACAGTTGTAAAGAGGCATATGTGACACTTTGTAATGTACCTGTAAGTGGAAACATTATGATAAAAAAGGGGACTATTAATCCCAGTTTTTTAGTCAGCAGGACTACAGATTTTAACAGATTAACCAGTTACCAGTGAGTCAATTCTGACTCATGGTGACCCCATGCGTAGACCCACAGAGTAAAACTGTGTCCCAAAGGATTTTCAATGGCTGATTTTTTGGGAAGTAGATCGCCAGGCCTTTCCTCTAAAGTGCCTCTGGGTGGACTCGAACCTCCAACCTTTAGTTTAGCAGCCGAGCCCCTTACTTCCAAATGACTGTGATATTTCACCTGCTGATAGTCTCTACTGTGCAGAAGAGGGGAGAAGTCTGCCTCCTGGCCGCCTGATATCTGTACTCTAGAGCTGGGTTCAAGGTTAATTTACATTGATTAGGAATCACCTTAAGGCAAGACAAACATGGTTCCGATCTAATGCTGGAAAGAAAAAGAGTCCCCAAAATAAAGAGAACCAGAAGGGTAACTCGTCAAGGTGAGAGCAAACTGGTCACTGGAGTCAACTCCAGGAAGATGGGAAATTAGAAACTCCTGGATTATGGTGACCACAGCTGGGCAATGGTCGCACAAGAGATAGGCAACCTGCATATCCTCAAACACATTCACTTAAGTCTTTATCTCCAAAACACCCATTTATTCCTCTTACTTGCAAAGAAGTAAAACTCATATTAGAATGGTGGGAATACCATTAAAAAGGGAACTACTTCAAGCTTTATGTCCAAACTGGGCTTGTCTTAACATCCAGGAACAGGAAATTGAAGTCCTGTGGCCCATGTGTGGCACAAGAAGAATAAGGTAAATTTTGTTTACTGAGGCAAATACTAGATACTGTGATGATGTTATGGACTGAGCTGTATCCCCCCCAAATATCTGTCAACTTGGCTTAGGCCATGGTTCCCAGTATGTGTGACTGTCTACCATTTTTATCTGATGTGATTTTCCTATGTGTTGTAAATCCTATCTCTATGATGTTGATGAGATGAGATCAATGGCAGTTATGTTAATGAGCAGGACTCAATTTACAAGATTAGGTTGTGTTTTAAGTCAATCTCTTTTGAAATATAAAAGAGAGAAGCTAGTGATACGATGTGAGCAGCCAATCAGCTGAAAGAGGAGTTTCCTTGGGGGCTGGCCTACATCCACCAACATCCCAGCAGAACACACCAGAACACAGAAAGTCCAACCTCATGGCGTGTTCTGTGCAATAGTGATACTGATAGGAAGACAGAAGGGCAGGGAGGAATTTTATAGGAGAAAAATCTCTTCTTCCCTAATACCAAGGACCTGTCCCCTTCTAGGGTCACTTGGCTGGTATCCATAGGAACACTGAGGACAATAAATGCTGAGTTCCCCAGTCAGGTCTGAGCATGGCTCTGAGCTAATGTACCAAGTCCATCATCCAAAGCTGAGAGAAAAGCAAGGGGGCTTTGGGGACTTCTTATTGTGCAGGAAAGAAGCCATACACACAGACATGTTGCATTACCAGGTGACAAGGCCGTTTGTGTTCTCTCATTTGGAGGAGGATGGGGTGACTCCCGAGAATTCTCCTATCCCTGCTTTTTATTTCTAGATAATAAAGACAATCAACAAAGCTTCCTAAGGCTCCCTGGTCTCAGTCTGCACCCTGGGGATGTAAGAACGGCCTTGAGGACAGTTTTCAGTTGACACACAATGTCCCAGTACATACATGCACCTGGGATCTGAGGCCTGCTTCAGAGAAGACCATGGGAATTGTACAAATCTTGTATTGCCAGCAAACTAAAGCTGAAAGGGACCTTGAAGGTGACGCAGCTCAAACCTACATTTTTGCAGATGAGGCAACCAGAGCTCAGAGAGAAGCAGCTGACCTAGAGCTAGACTCAAGAACTCTGATAGCAAGTAGGGACTGGGAGCTGGCTCTGGAGTACGAATGCCTGGGTTCAAATTCTGGACTCCACCATTGACTAGCTGTGTAACCACGCGCAAGTCACATAACCACTCGGTGCCTCAGTTTCATCTGTAAAAGGAGGATTTTATTTCCTACCTCACACCATACACAAAAATGTATTACAGACCTAAATGTAAGAGCTAAAAGTATAAAATTCTTAGAAGAAAACACCGGAGTAAATCTTCATTACCTTGAGTTAGGCAATGATTTGTTAGATACAACATCAAAAGCACAATCCATAAAAGAAAAAATTGATTTCACTGGACTTCATCTAACTTTAAAACTTTTTTGTTTCATAAGACACCATGAAAAAAGTGAAAAGAAAATCCACAGACTGAACAAAATATTTGTGAGTCACAATATCTGGTAAAACCAAAACAAAACAAAACCCCATTGCTGTGGAGTCAATTATGACTCACAGCGACTCTATAGCACAGAGTAGAATTGCCCCATAGGGTTTCCAAGGTTATGATCTTTACATGAGCAGACTGCCACATCTTTCTCCCATGGAGTGGCTGGTGGGTTTGAACCCTTCTGGTTAGCAGCTAAGTGCCTAATCACTGCACCACCAGGGTTCCTTTAAATCTGTAAGGGACTTGTATAAAAAGCACTTACCATTCAATAACAAAAAATGATCTAATTAAAAAATGAGCAAAAGATTTGAATAAACGTTACTCCAAAGATGATGTATGAATAGCCAATAGGCATAAGAAAGATGCTCAACATCATTAGTCGTTAGGGAAATGCAAATCAAGACCACAATGAGATACCACTTCAACCCTACTAAAAAAAAGGATGACTGTAAAAACAGCAGTAACAAGTGTTGGCAAAAACGTGGAGAAATTTAGAACCTACAGGTGAGAGCGTAAAATGGTGGAGCCACTTTGGATAACAGTTTGGCAGTTTCCTAAATTTTAAACATAGAATTACCACATTACTCAGCAATTCCATCCCTAGATATATTCTCAAGACAAATGAACACAAATGTGCTCACAAAAACGTATGTAAGAATGTTCACAGCCGCATTACTCATAATAAATTGTCCAAAAGTGGAAACAACCACACGTCCAACTGATGGATAAATAAAATGTGGTGAGCCCATACAGTGGAATAGTGTTCGTCAATAAAAAGGAATAAAGTACTGATACACACTACAACATGAATGAAAAAAGCTAAGTGAAAGAAGCTAGTCACAAAAAGCCACGTATTGTATGATTCCATTTATACGAAATGTCCAGAACAGGTAAATCTATAGACAGAAAGTAGATTAGTGATTGCCTAGGCCTGGGGGTAAGGACAGTTAGGGGTGGGGGAAATGGGGAGCGACTGTTAACAGAAGGTTTCTTTTGAGAATGATGAGAATATTCTAAAATTAGATTACGGTCTTCATTAGAAAACTCTGTAAATACACTAAGTCCATAGTCTTGTCCATTCGAACTTTATGGTATGTAAATTATATTTCGACAAAGATGTTTTAAAAAAGTGGTGTTACAATAGTATCTCTCTCAAAGGGTTGTTTTGGGGATTTACATGAATTAATACATATTATGTTTATAACAATTCCTGTTGTAGACTCAGTATTCAATACGACAAAAACTAACGAACCCACTGCCTGCCGGGCCAGCCTGGGCCCAGCTTGTGGGAGGCGTAACCAACTAAAAAAAAAAAAAAATCCCAGGAAGTCCTATTTCCAGAGTGTGGGAAGTAAGAGTCTGCCTGAGTAAGGAGTGGCTGGGGTGCGTGCTCCATGCTGGCTGTGCTCATACTTGAGCTGTGGCCAAGCCGTGGGCCCCAGCACCTCTTTGGGCCTGGAGGGTGGGGCAAGGGGCTCCCTCTGGGGACATCTGAGCTGGGGCCCAGAAAGGAGGAGTGAAGGAAGGGAGGTGGTGGGAGAGGGACATGGAGAGAGGCCAGCACACACTGTTTGAGGAGAAGCAGTTGGTTCTGGCATGCTTGACAGCTGTCACACGGAAATAGTGCCCAATTATCTGGCGGTGAGGGGCAGGCAGCCAGGGAGGTGAGTTCTGTGGTCCCTCCGTCGCCCGCCCCCATCGCTTCAGAGGAAGAAACAAGCTCACTCCCACGGAGGCAGGTCTCCCTAGTTCTCTTCGGTCTCCCTCGCCTGAGCTCTCAATATTCACGCCCGTAGTCACCATGACTAAGCAGAATGTGAGAGCCTCAGGGCCGCAGGCCTGCGCGCTTTGCACTCCGCCGCCCTTCGCGTGCCGAGGCGACTTCCGGGGCGGGGGAGAGGCACGAAGGGCGCGCCCAGAAAACCCCGGTCTCCATGGAAAATTTTCTTCTCGCAGCCCCGGCTGTTCCCAGGGCAGGGTCCAGAGGGGCATTCCTCCCACCCCTACGCAGAACCCCCGAGTCTCCGCTCACCACCCCCCCGGGAGCTTTCTTGAGTACCACGTACCCTACTCCACCCCCCCCCCACGACCCGCCACGACTGCTGAAGTCAAGGCCCCGCGACTCAGGGCCTGACCACCTGGTCCCGCCCTTTCTGGCAGCCCAGCACGACTGGGCCGGGCCGGGTCGGGCAGGGTATAAAATAGCGGGCGCTCAGGCGGCAACGCCAGCCACGCGTTCCCAGCAGCAGCCTGTGCCGCAGCGCTTGGACTTAGCCCCGCCAGGTCGCCCCGGCAACCAGCAGCTCGGTCAGTCAGCGCTCGGGGACTGGGCCTCCACCGCGCGCCAAGAGCCATGGCTGGTGAGTGCAGGGTCCTGTTGCAGTCAGTCCACGCGCACGGTGCACGGCTTCTGCCAGCCTTGGAGGATGCCAGCGCCAGGCCCTTTTTCGTCTGAAGAAGTGCTCCCTTAAGAGAGGCTGTGTAGGAAAGGAGGCTGAACCTGTAGGAAAGGAGACCTGGCGGCGCAGCAGTTAAGCGCTCGGTCGCGAATCTGGTGGTTTGAGCCCACCGTCTTTCCTGGGCAGAAAGGGGGCAATCATCTTCGGTGAAGATTTACAGCCTTGGAAACTTTATAGGGCGGTCTACTCTGGTCTATATGTAGGCTCACTATCGGGTGGAATCGATTGGAGGGCAGTGGGTTTGATTTTTTTTTGGCACCTGTAGGGTCGCTATGAGTCGGAATCGACTCGACGGCACTGGGTACTGGGTAGGCGCTTGGCCCTGGTTTTTGTTCGTAGATTTAAAGTGGAAAAAGTGAAGGGATTAGGGCCCTGGAATGAGCCCTGACCACACTCCGGGAGAGGGGACGGTTCTGTTTCTACCCCAGAGTCACGGATCCGCCACCACCGCACACGCATAAATCCTGGAAGGGGGTTTAGGAGAGATATGACCTCTGAAGCAAAAATCCCGCCCTAAACATAGGTCGGAAATTGACCTCAAAGGCCAAATCTGGCCCACCGTCACGTCTTGTTTGGTCTCATAGTATTTAAAAACTTTTCCAAGTAAGTTGCTGGTATTTAAAATAAATTTTGGTAATTTCACTTAAAAACGTGCATTCCAAGCTTCTGGGGGGAAATTGGAAGATCTGGCGTTTGGTGGGCTGAAGCTACAGAGGCTGCCCCCTTTGGTTTGATAGAGACCCACCCCCAGGTTGCCTGGCCCAGGAGGTATTCCAGTTGGTGAATCTGATCTGGTATAGGGTCCATTTCTTCTTTAAGGAGGGACTGAGGCTCCCATACATCATCCTGCAGGAAGCTTAGTGGTCCCCACAACGTTATCTGATGCATAAGCATCCTTGCAGTTTCAACACCTGCAAGGGCAGGGAGCTCCGTTTCTGGGAGGGCCTCACTTTCGAGTTTGGATAGCAGTAGGGTTTAGAAAACTATTTCTTCAACTGAGGCAGAACTCTCCTTCCATAATTTCCTTCCCTCTAATCCTAATTCTGACTTTTGGAAACATATACACAGTCTGATCTTGCTAAAATTGGGGGAAGAGATTGCTGTTGCACTTGACAAGTTACAGTTGTTAGAATGTCTGAGAAAAGGGCTGAGCTGGGGATTGCTTGGCCTAGAACAGAAGCATCTGGGAGAGACTGCAGTGAAGGAGGTTTTGACAGCTGATAAGGCTTCCCCAATGCATGCTAGCTGTTCTCTCTGCTTGCTTTGTTGTTCAGCTGCCTTGAGAGGCACCAGCAGCCCCTACTCCAGAAACTATTTCCTGATTCTCCAGTCCTACAGAAGTTTCTCTAAGTGTAACTTAAGGTGTAGAGTTAATGAGGGAGAGTGGGTAGATTTGGAGTTTTTTTTTTTTTTATACCTAGTTTTAGCTCTACCCAGCTAAACAAATCTAGAGGTTAACTGAAACGTTCAGAGCATTTTTTTGCAACACATAGATGTATCTGGCTCTCACGAATACTCCCTTGAAGATTCAAATGAGACCAGAGGGCAGAGGCAGAATGCATGAAACTGATTTGACGGTCCGGCTTTATTACATTTCTTACAGGTTTTCCTTTATTGTTGCTCTTCCTGCCAAAAAGATTGCATGATTACTGCTAAAGATATCTAAGCATACTTTCCAGTAAAATGATGTACTACATGCTACAGTTTTATCTTCTTTTGTCACTAGGTTCTACTCTGTTTGCCATCAATGAAACTATGCAGCTTGACCCAAGTACAGTTTAATTTAGAAGGTTGTTTGGTTTTAGATTGGCCTGTGGTTGAAGATTGAGAATAGTAGGAATGTTGGAGCAATAGATGAGGGCAGAGGTCAGCTCCCAGGAAACTGTTAGGATGCTTGGGCCATCAGAATTTACATTCCACAAGGACAGAGATTTGTGTCTCTTTCGTATACTGATGTAGCCAAGAACGGTGTCTGGCATATAGCAGGTGCTCAGTAAACAGTATGGGATGAATGGCAGAAAGACTAAGTCTGGAGCAAAAGGAGTAAGCCAAGACTAGCATTTCAGTAGGTTAAAGAAGAGTTGAATGATGTAGACATAGAATGGTGGGGGAAGGAAGGCAAGCGGGCACAGAGGAGTGAGGATGAACTGGGAGCATATTTCATAGAGCCTAAGATCGGTTTATATGTCCCTAAGTGGTGCAAACAGTTGGTACTCAACTGATAACCTTAAAGCTGGCAGTCTGAACCCACCCAGCAGTACCATGGAAGAAGAGTCCTGGTGATCTGCTTCCATTAAGAAGATTATAGCCAAGAAAACTCTGTGGAGGAGTTCTGCTCTGTAACATACAGGGTCGCCACAAAGTGAAATTGACTCGATAGCAGGAAAAAGGAAGATCTGACAGCAAACCAGTGCTGGAGAGAGATGCATTAACAAAGATGTGCTGAGCCTCTGTGAGCAGCAGCAGTGCACTCAGCTGTAAAGAAGACAAAGCTATGTTAAATATGGTAGCTTCCAATAGACAGGTCAGTGACATAAAGCAGAAATGAAAAACTAGTGGTACTTTAATAATCCCATTTGTTTTTCAAGACGCAGCTCAAATAGCAGCTCCTTCTGAAGTCATTCCCTAAGCTGTCTGCCGTGAAGCCAGCCATTTCCCTGTGAATTCTGTTCCCTTACCTATTAATTTAATATCATTCCACTCTGGGTAGTTAGCTGGGTATGTGCCTTATCTCCAATCTTAGTGTAAGTTCTCTGAAAATCTAACTTGTCCCAGGTCATGTAGCTGGTCAAATAGTAGGGCAGGGAACCCAGGCCTATTTGGCTCCAAGTCCAGAAAACTCAGGTTTGTCATGAAAAATGATCTCAACTAGTGACACAGGATTATTAAGTTTGAGTAGTAGAATTTCTCCTGATTTACCCTTTACCTCAGGCAAATAAGCTTGAATGTTGTTAATTGTCTGTCCATAGCCTTTCCTCATTTTTCTATTGGGTGGTTTTCAGGAATCTGTTTTGGAGGAGTACCTGAGTGGTGCAAATGGTTAATGCCCTTGCACTGCAGAAGAAAGGCCTGGCAGTCCACTTCCAATAAATCAGCTATTGAAAATATATGGAGCACAGTTCTACTCTGACACAGATGAGGTTACCATGATTTGGAATCAACTCACTAGCAACTTTTTTTTTATTCCAGATATGGCAGTTTCTTGGTTATATTCATTGCAAATATATTCTTCCCGTTTGTCCCTTGCCTTACTTTTTTTGTTTTTAATGTTAATAGGCATGCCTATAGTTAACTCAGATGGTAAGCTTGTTGAAGGCAGGGGACGGGTTTCCTGTCTTTCTAATTTTCTGAAGTGCCTTTATGGTTTTACTACTTAAGAAATACTTACTGAGTAAATCAAGAGAATAAAAAATGACAAAGCAGTAGTCAGCAACCACTAACATGAATAATGTAAAGGAAAGTCACAAAGAAAATGCATGTCACTCCTCTGTCTCTCAAAAGTGTTAAACCCATGAGTTAGTAAGAAAGGGGGCAGGAATTTGTTGAGGCAGCCTCAGGAGTCTCTTTCCGTTTTCCCAGGCCCTCCAAAGCAGATAAATCACTTCCATAGCATTTATAACTTTGTCAAACTCATATTCCACTGAATCTTAGTTTTAAGAGTCCTGTATCCCAGAACAAGGAGCCCTGGTGGTGCAGTGGTTAAAGCACTCGGCTGCTAACCAGAAGGCTGGCAGTTTGAACCCGTTAGCCGTTCTGCTGGAGAAAGATGAGACAGTTTGTTTCTGTAAAGATTTACAGCCTTGGAAAACTTCAGGGGCAGTGCTACTCTGACCTTATTAGAGGGTTGCTGTGAGTTGGAACTGATGATGGCAATGTGGTTTTTTTTCTGATAGCCCAGAACCAAGCTTGGAAATTCCTGACACTGTTTTTTGGTGTGCTGGGCTGAAGTTTTATACTTCACTTAACCCAAGAGGAGGTACCTAAGCCAGGCGTGGTTAAGAACAAAAGAAGAAAGAGAACTAAAGGCTTAAATGTGCCTTTCTAGCTGTTTTACTTCAAGCAGTACAAAAAAGTTGCAGGTGCTTTCTGTCCAAGATCTGCCCATAGTCATCACTGTTAATAGTCAGAGAGATGACATAGTGGGATAAATTATTAGGAGAAACTCCCCTTGCTACCTCTTTCACCCACATTGCTGCATGTTTATTTCTATGTCTATATATTTTAAATTATTCCAGCTCCACCACTTACTGTGTAAACTTGGGCAAGCTGTTTAACTTTTCTGTGCCTCAGTTTTTTCATTCATAATATAGGGATAATAATTGCATCTACCTTACAGGGTTGTGACAACTGAGAATAAATGCAAAGCACTTAGAAAAATCTAGAACACAGTAAGCACTCATTAAATACTATTATAGCAAAAGTAAAGGATGGGGTGGGGCCAAGATGGCAGACTAGGTGGACGCTACCGCGGATCCCTCTTGCAACAAAGACTCGGAAAAACAAGGGAATCGATCACATACATAACAATCTACGAACTCTGAACAACAAGCACAGACTTAGAGACGGAAAACGAACAAATACGGGCAGACAGCGACCGTTTTCAGAACCAGGAGCCAGCGTACCAGGCAGGCGGCCCCATTAACATCCGAATACCCGGAGCCAGAGGGAGAATTCAGATAGGGATCTGACTGCATTTTCTTTTAGCCGACTACCTGGAAAATCTAGTTTCCCAGTGATGGCTCGGAGACAGCAGTCCATATCAAACCACGTAAAGAAACAGACCATGACAGCTTTTCCAACCCCCCAAACAAAAGAATCAAAATCTTTCCCAAATGAAGATACAATCCTGGAATTATCAGATACAGAATATAAAAAACTAATTTACAGAATGCTTAATGATATCACAAATGAAATTAGGATAAATGCAGAAAAAGCCAAGGAACACACTGATAAAACTGTTGAAGAACTCAAAAAGATTATTCAAGAACATAGTGGAAAAATTAACAAGTTGCAAGAATCCATAGAGAGACAGCATGTACAAATCCAAAAGATTAACAATAAAATTACAGAATTTGACAACGCAATAGAAAGTCAGAGGAGCAGACTCGAGCAATTAGAATGTAGACTGGGACTTCTGGAGGACCAGGGAAACAACACCAATATAGCTGAAAAAAAATCAGATAAAAGAATTTAAAAAAATGAAGAAACCCTAAGAATCATGTGGGACTCTATCAAGAAGGATAACTTGCGAGTGATTGGAGTCCCAGAACAGGGAGGGAGGACAGAAAACACAGAGAAAATAGTTGAAGAAATCCTGACACAAAACTTCCCTGACATCATGAAAGACGAAAGGATATCTATCCAAGATGCTTATCGAACCCCATTTAAGATTGATCCAAAAAGAAAAACACCAAGACATATTATCATCAAACTTGCCAAAACCAAAGACAAACAGAAAATTTTAAAAGCAGCCAGGGAGAAAAGAAAGGTTTCCTTCAAGGGAGAATCAATAAGAATAAGTTCAGACTACTCAGCAGAAACCATGCAGGCAAGAAGGGAATGGGACGACGTATACAGAGCACTGAACGAGAAAAACTGCCAACCAAGGATCATATATCCAGCAAAACTCTCTCTGAAATATGAAGGAGAAATTAAGATATTTACAGATAAACACAAGTTTAGAGAATTTGCAAAAACTAAACCAAGACTGCAAGAAATGCTAAAGGAGATTGTTTGGCCGGATGACCAATAATATCAGGTACGAGCACAATACAAGGTCACAAAACAGAACGTCCTGATATCAACGCAACTCAAATAGGGAAAGCACAAAAACAAACAAATTAAGACTAATTCTAAAAAATAAATAAATAAACAAAATAATACACACAACAGGAAATCATGGAAATCAATAGATAAACGATCACAATAATCAAAAAGAGGGACTAAATATAGGAGGCATTGAACTGCCAGATGGAGAGTGATACAAGGCGATATAGAAGGATACAAGTTAGGTTTTTACTTAGAAAAATAGGGGTAAATAAAAAGGTAACCACAAAAAGGAATATCAATTCCATAACTCAAGAAAAAAGCCAAGAAAAACGTAATGACTCAATAAACACAAAGTTAAACATTATGAAAACGAGGATCTCACAAGCTACTAAGAAAAACGTCTCAGCACAAAAAAGCATGTGGAAAAATGAAATGGCCAACAACACACATGAAAAGGCATCAAAATGACAGCACTAAAAACTTACTTATCTATAATTACGCTGAATGTAAATGGACTAAATGCACCAATAAAGAGACAGAGAGTCACGGACTGGATAAAAAAACACGATCCATCTATATGCTGCTTACAAGAGACACACCTTAGACTTAGAGACACAAACAAACGAAAACTCAAAGGATGGAAAAAATATATCAAGCAAACAATAAGCAAAAAAGAAGAGGAGTAGCAATATTAATTTCTGACAAAATAGACTTTAGACTTAAATCCGCCACAAAGGATAAAGAAGGACACTATATAATGATAAAAGGGACAATTGATCAGGAAGACATAACCACATTAAATATTTACGCACCTAATGACAGGGCTGCAAGATACGTAAATCAAATTTTAACAGAATTGAAAAGTGAGATAGACACCTCCACATGTATAGTAGGAGACTTCAACACACCACTTTCGGAGAAGGACAGGACATCCAGTAAGAAGCTCAATAGAGACACGGAAGACCTACTTACAACAATCAACCAACTTGACCTCATTGACTTATACAGACTCTCCACCCAACTGCTGCAAAATATACTTTTTTTCTAGTGCACATGGAACATTCTCTAGAATAGACCACATACTAGGTCATAAAACAAATCTTTCCAGAATCCAAAACATCAAAATATTACAAAGCATCTTCTCAGACCACAAGGCAATGAAGCTAGAAATCAATAACAGAAAAACTTGGGAAAAGAAATCAAATACTTGGAAAATGAACAATACCCTCCTGAAAAAAGACTGGGTTATAGAAGACATCAAGGAGGGAATAAGGAAATTCTTAGAAAGCAACAAGAATGAAAATACTTCCTATCAAAACCTCTGGGACACAGCAAAAGCAGTGCTCAGAGGCCAATTTATATCGATAAATGCACACATACAAAAAGAAGAAAGAGCCAAAATCAGAGAACTGTCCCGACAACTTGAACAAATAGAAAGTGAGCAACAAAAGAACCCATCAGCCACCAGAAGAAAACAAGTAATAAAAATTAGAGCTGAACTAAATGAATTAGAGAACAGAAAAACAATTGAAAGAATTAACAAAGCCAAAAGCTGGTTCTTTGAAAAAATTAACAAAATTGATAAACCATTGGCCAGACTGACTAAAGGAAAACAGGAAAGGAAACAAATAACCCGAATAAGAAACGAGAAGGACCACATCACAACAGAACCAAATGAAATCAAAAGAATCATATCAGATTACTACCTAAAATTGTACTCTAACAAATTTGAAAACCTAGAAGAAATGGATAAATTCTTGGAACAATACTACCTACCTAAACTAACACATTCAGAAGTAGAACAACTAAATAGACCCATAACAAAAAAAGAGATTGAAACGGTAATCAAAAAACTTCCAACAAAAAAAAGTCCTGGCCCAGATGGCTTTACTGCAGAGTTCTACCAAACCTTCAGAGAAGACTTAACACCATTACTATTGAAGGTATTTCAAAGTATAGAAAAAGACGGAATACTACCCAACTCATTCTATGAAGCTACCATCTCCCTGATACCAAAACCAGGTAAAGACATTACAAAAAAAGAAAATTTTAGACCTATATCCCTCATGAACATAGATGCAAAAATCCTCAACAAAATTCTAGCCAATAGAATCCAACAACACATCAAAAAAATAATACACCCTGATCAAGTGAGATTTATACCAGGTATGCAAGGCTGGTTTAATATCAGAAAAACCATTAATGTAATCCATCACATAAATAAAACAAAAGATAAAAACCACATGATCTTATCAATAGATGCAGAAAAGGCATTTGACAAAGTTCAACACCCATTTATGATAAAAACTCTAACCAAAATAGGAATTGAAGGAAAATTCCTCAACATAATAAAGGGCATATATGCAAAGCCCACGGCCAATATCACTCTAAATGGAGAGAACCTGAAAGCATTTCCCTTGAGAACGGGAACCAGACAAGGATGCCCTTTATCACCGCTCTCATTCAACATCGTACTTGAAGTCCTAGCCAGGGCAATTAGGCTAGACAAAGAAATAAAGGGTATCCAGATTGGTAAGGAGGAAGTAAAGCTATCACTATTTGCAGATGACATGATCGTATACATGGAAAACCCAAAGGAATCCTCCAGAAAACTACTGAAACTAATAGAACAGTTTGGAAGAGTCTCAGGATATAAAATAAACATACAAAAATCACTTGGATTCCTCTACATCAACAAAAAGAACACCGAAGAGGAAATAACCAAATCAATACCATTCACAGTAGCCCCCAAGAAGATAAAATACTTAGGAATAAATCTTACCAAGGATGTAAAAGACCTATACAAAGAAAACTATAAAACTCTGCTACAAGAAATTCAAAAGGACATACTTAAGTGGAAAAACATACCCTGCTCATGGATAGGAAGACTTAACATAGTAAAAATGTCTATTCTACCAAAAGCCATTTATACATATAACGCACTTCCAATCCAAATACCAATGTCATACTTTAAGGGGATAGAGAAACAAATCACTAATTTCATATGGAAAGGAAAGAACCCCCGGATAAGCAAAACAATACTGAAAAAGAAGAAGAAAGTGGGAGGCCTCACCCTACCTGATTTCAGAACCTATTATATAGCTACAGTAGTCAAAACAGCCTGGTACTGGTACAACAACAGGCACATAGACCAATGGAACAGAATTGAGAACCCAGATATAAATCCATCCACGTATGAGCAGCTGATATTTGACAAAGGACCAGTGTCAGTCAATTGGGGAAATAATAGTCTTTTTAACAAATGGTGCTGGCATACCTGGATATCCATTTGCAAAAGAATGAAACAGGACCCATACCTCACACCATGCACAAAAACTAACTCCAAGTGGATCAAAGACCTAAACATAAAGACTAAAACGATAAAAATCATGGAAGAAAAAATAGGATCTACCCTAGGAGCCCTAATACAGGGCATAAACAGAATACAAAACATTACCAAAAATGATGAAGAGAAACCAGATAACTGGGAGCTCCTAAAAATCAAACACCTATGCTCATCTAAAGACTTCACCAAAAGAGTAAAAAGACCACCTACAGACTGGGAAAGAATATTCAGCTATGACATCTCAGACCAGCGCCTGATCTCTAAAATCTACATGATTCTGTCAAAACTCAGCCACAAAAAGACAAACAACCCAGTCAAGAAGTGGGCAAAGGATATGAACACACATTTCACTAAGGAAGATATTCAGGCAGCCAACAGATACATGAGAAAATGCTCCCGATCATTAGCCATTAGAGAAATGCAAATTAAAACTACGATGAGATTCCATCTCACACCAACTAGACTGGCATTAATTCAAAAAACACAAAATAATAAATGTTGGAGAGGCTACAGAGAGACTGGAACTCTCATACACTGCTGGTGGGATTGTAAAATGGTACAACCACTTTGGAAATCCATCTGGCGTTATCTTAAACAGCTAGAAATAGAACTACCATACAACCTAGAAATCCCACTCCTCGGAATATACCCTAAAAATACAAGAGCCTTCACACAAACAGATATATGCACACCCATGTTTATTGCAGCTCTGTTTATAATAGCAAAAAGCTGGAAGCAACCAAGATGTCCATCAACGGACGAATGGGTAAATAAATTGTGGTATATTCACACAATGGAATACTACGCATCGATAAAGGACAGTGACGAATCTCTGAAACATTTCATAACATGGAGGAATCTGGAAGGCATTATGCTGAGCGAAATGAGTCAGTTGCAAAAGGACAAATATTGTATAAGACCACTATTATAAGATCTTGAGAAATAGAAAAAACGGAGAAGAACACAGACTTACGTGGTTACAAAGAGGGGAGGGAGGGAGGGAGGGAGAGGGCTTTTTATTGATCAGTCTGTAGATAAGAACTGCTTTGGGTGAAGGGAAAGACAACACTCAATACAAGGAAGGTCAGCCTAATTGGACTGGATTAAAAGTAAAGAGGTTTCCGGGATAAAATGAAAGCTTCAAAGGTCAGCGAAGCAGGGGCTGGGGTCTGGGGAACTTGGTTTGAGGGGACTTCTAAGTCAATGGGCAAAACAATTCTATTATGAAAACACTCTGCATCCCACTTTGAATTGTGGCGCCTGGGGTCCTAAATGCCAACAAGCGGCCATCTAAAATACATTAATTGGTCTCAACCCACCTGGAGCAAAGGCAAAGGAAGAACACCAAGGTCACACGACAACTAAGAACCCAAGAGACAGAAAGGGCCACATGAACCAGAGACCTACATTATCCTGAGACCAGAAGAACTAGTTGGTGCCCGGCCACAATCGATGTCTGTCCTGTCAGGGAGCACAACAGACAACTCCTGAGGGAGCAGGAGACCAATGGGATACAGACCCCAAATTCTCATTAAAAGACCACACCTAATGGTATGATTGCGACTAGAGGAATCCCAGAGACAATGCTCCCCAGAACCTCTGATGGCACAGGACAGGAACCATCCCTGAAGACAAATCATCAGGCATGAAAAGGACTGGTCAGTGGGGGGGAGAGAGATGCTGATGAAGAGTGAGCTAATTAAATCAGGTGGACACGGGGGAAAAAAAAAAAAAGTTTTCCTGTACCAATATGGCATGAGACCATGGTGATAATCGGGACATTTTTAATTGAGATAAAATATTATTAACCAAGGAGGCAAAATGCAAGAGGCCCAGTGGCAGCTCCTATAAATGGTAGGGTGTGAATGACTCTTTATGCTATTATTACTAATCACCCAGGCACAGCAGCACCAAGTTCTTACAGTCAGCAGAACAAGAAAGGTTGCTGAGCATAGGGCAGTGGTTAGGAGCAGAGGTGAAATAAGAGGAAGTGCTACCGTGGAAGTAAAAGTATAGCCCAGTGTCCTTAGACAAGTCATTTAAAATGTATGGACCTCAATTACTTAAAAGCTTAGGCTTAAAATTTACCAGTATCTTTTGCCACTTTAACAGTAAATTAGCCTGGCCAGTGACTCAATAAGACTACTTCTATAAATCTGTGTTAAGTAGGTAATTAGAAATGAAGAAATTATGTGTGAAATAAAATATTTAGTGCTAGCATTATTTATAAAAGAATAAATATTCAAACAGTGGAAATGTGCAACAGCAGAATGATTCAATTATAATAAATTCCTCTTATTTCATCATAATGAAAAAAAAAAAAAGTAAAGGATGTCTGTTCTCACAATTTTATTAACACAGAAGAGGACCTATACCCCCTTGCCACCCCTTATAATGTAATCAAATATTTCTCCCTCATAACAACATACTGTGTATGTATATAGATATATATACACACACCAAACCAAACCTGTCATGTCACCGTCAAGTCAATTCTGATTCATAGCGACCCTATAGGACAGAGTAGACCTGCCCTATAGAATTTCCAAGGAGCGCCTGGTAGATCTGAACTGCTGACCTTTTGGTTAGCAGCTGTAACATTAACTACTACGCCACCAGGGTTTCCGTATGTATATATAAAGAGAGAGAGATTTTTTCCATTTTTAAATAAAAATGGATTCGCATTCACTTGTTTATCAGTTAACAATATATTGTGGATATCTTTCTGGGTCACTATATATATTTACCATTCTTGTTAACAGCATAATATTCTGTAGTATGGATGTAATTTTATTCAAATGCTCCCCGTTAACAATCAGGTCATGCCTAATTTTTGCCAATAAAGAGCATGCATCCTTGCCAATATATCTTTATGTCCTGATGCTTTTAGTCTGTAGAAAAGATTACCCAAGGTTGAAGTGGTATAGCAAAAATACATGTGCCTTTAAAATTTTAACAGATTCAGCCTGGTTACTTTCCCAGAAGTTTGAAGCAATTCATAATCCCACCAGCAATGTGCCAGTTTTCTTGTTATCTAAATAGCCTGCAGTGTTACTGATCATAAAATTCGTGACTAATCTGATGGGTAAATGATATTTCTATTTGCTTTTCTTGAGAGGCCAGGCAGAGCATTTGTTTATTGTCATTTACATTTCTTCCTCAGTGAATTGTGTTTATATCCTGGACCCATTTTTCTACTGCATTGCCTGTCTTTTCTAATGATTTTAGGCATTCTTTTATTCTTTGAGAGATTTTAACTCTGTGGATAAGAATTACAGGTATCTTCTCCTAGTTAACTGTCCTCCAACTTTATTATGGTGCTGTAAGTGAAAGTTTATAGTTCAAGTTAGTTTCTCATACAAAAATTTATACATTTTATAATGTGACCATAGGTGCTCTCCCTGTAACATGACAGCACACTCATCCTTTCCACCCTGGATTTTCCGTGTCCATTCAGGCAGCTCCTGTCCCTTTCTGCCTTTTCATCTAGCCTCTGGACAGGAGCTGCCCATTTAATCTCATGGATCTATTTGAGCTAAGAAGTGTGCTCTTCACAAGTATCATTTTATGTCTTATAGTCCAGTTAACCTTTGTCTGAAGAGTTAGCTTTGGGAGTGGTTTCAGTTTTGGGCTAACACAGAGCCTGAGGGCCGTGCTTTCCGGGGTCCCTCCAGTCTCAGTCAAACCATTAAGTCTAGTCTTTCTACTAGAATTTGAGTTCTGCACCCTACTTTTCTCCTGTTCCATGAGGGACTCTCTGTTGTGTTCCCTGTCAGGGAGGCCTTTGACTGTTTATATGGTGCTGTTAACAAAAATTCTTGTGTTTATGTGGCTTTATCTGTCAGGCTTTTCCTTCATTACTTCAGAATCTCTCATCTTTCTTAAAAGGTCTTCTCCACCCTGAGGTTTACAAATTCTCCCTTGACTCCTCTACTATTTAAATAGTTTCATTTCTAAAAATGTAGATATTTTATCTACCTGGAAATTATTGGCGTTTATGTGGTGTGTTAGTGGGATAATTAAAGACAAAAACTTTTTTATTGAATAGACACACAGAAAAGTGCGCAAGTTCTAAAGTGTAGCACTCAATGAAATGGCACAAACTGAAGCAGCACCCAATGTAATCAGCACCCAGATGAAGAAATAGAACATTGTCAGCACCTCCAAAAGGCCCTTTTTGTGTCCTTCTAGTCACTATCCCTGAGAGAGCAGAGTGCCTTTGCATAGGAGGGAGGCTTCCTGGAGGAGTGGTGGGCCTCCAGGCACTTAGCAGTGGAGCTAGGCTTGCCAAGTCATAGAGCAAGAGGGCTGAGTGCTTTCTGGCTGAAGTTTACTGGTGGAATGGGGTGCCTCCAGGCACCTATTGGTGGAGCTAAAGAGCTTTGGAACACTTGCCCCAGCAGGGCAGACGTGGGGCAGCAAAGCCCAAGGGGCCAAGAGGCCAAGGAACCAGGAAGCAGAAGCTGAAGAGACAACGCAGGAAGCAGCAGAGCTGCCTCAGTCTCAAAGGTCAGGGCCGTGACCTCTGGGGTCTGAAAGGCTGGAGCCACAGCCTCCCAGGTTTCAAAGAGTCAGATCTTCACCAACTCGGTTGTGGAGTGCAGGGCTGCCATTCAAGAGTGCCAGCAGGATATGGCTGGATTCGCTGCCCAAAGCTGAGGGGGCAGGGCTGCCAGGCCCAAGGAGCAGAAAAACGGGGCCTGCTGACTTGGATGAACTAGGAGAATGTGGTTGCCAGAGCCGAGGGCGTAGAGTTGCCATTCCATAGGGCTGGAGGGCAAAGCTGGAGCCCAGGCCCAGGGGCCTCTACCCAGAATCGAGGGCAGGGCCATTGTCTAAATGATCGCAGAGAACAAGATTATTTTCAAGCCTTTAGAGGTAATATAATGTGTTCTGCTGACTTGCTTGGTGCCTGTTATTCCTTCTTTTCCTCCAGTTTCTCCTATTTGTAATGGAAATGTCTAGCTTGTGCCTGTTTCACCATCGTACTTTGGAAGCGAGTAATTCACACTCTGGATTTCACAGATGAAGAGGAATTTTTGCCCCAGGATGGAATTTGGACTTAGAGTTGATTGAAAGATTTTTGAAATGATATGATGGGGTGAAAGTGTTTTATATGGCAAGGGCATGAGTTTTGGGGGGCCAAAGGATAGAATGTTATAGATTGAATTGGGTCCTTCCAAAATGTGTGTCAACTTGGCTAGGCCATGATTCCCAGTGCTGTGTAGTTGTCCTCCATTTTGTGATTTGATGTATTTTTCCTATGTGTTGTAAATCCTAACCTCTATGATGACAATGAGGCAGGATCAGAGGCAGTTATGTTAATGAGGCATGACTCAAGCTACAGGATTAGGTTATATCTTCAGTCAGTCACTTTTGAAATATAAAAGAGAGACGCCAGCAGAGAGGAGAGGAACCTACCACCAAGAATGAAGAACCATGAGGGGAGTGTGTCCTTTGGATCCAGGGTCCCTGTGCTGAGAAGCTCCCAGACCAGGAGAATACTGCAGACAAGGATCTGCCCCCCAGAGCTGACAAAGCAAGCCTTTCCTTGGAGCTGGCACCCTGAATTCAGACTTCTAGCTTCCTAGACTGTGAGAGAATAAATTTCTCTTTGTTATGGACTTCCAGTTGTGGTATTTCTGTTATGGTAGCACCAGTTAACCAAGACAAGGGATAATTTTATTTCTATGGAGATGGCTAATTAAGTATGTCACCACCATTTATTTAATTAGCCATTGTTTTCCCACTGAATCAAAATGCCTACTTTCTGCGTTGGTACCTTTCAGGAGAAAACAGATTTTTGTCTGCAGGGGACAGATTGCATAACCTAATGTCTAACCACATTACCTCTTCCGTTATGGATCCTGACTGCCCTGTATCTGAAATTTTGCAGACAGGTAACTGATTTTCTCCATATGCCCTGTGTGTGTCTAAATAGTCAGAAAAGCACTGATCGTACTGGCTCACTCAGAGAGGACGTCCTTCAACTATGCCATGAAGGAGGCTGCTGTAGAGACTTTGAAGAGGAAAGGATGGGAGGTCACTGAGTCAGACCTCTATGCCATGAAGTTCAACCCCATCATTTCCAAAAATGACATCAAGGGTAAGACTGGCTCTTCTCTTAAATTAGGGTTTTGTGAAACTTCTTGGCTGGAAGTTCTCTGGCTCAGCCTCAACCCCCCTGGCCTCAGCCTCTTTTTCTTCTCTGCAGGTAAACTAAAGGACCCAGAGAACTTTCAGTATCCTGCTGAGTCTGTTCTAGCTTACAAAGAAGGCCGTTTGAGCCCGGATATTGTGGCTGAACAAAAGAAGCTGGAGGCTGCAGACCTTGTGATATTTCAAGTATGGTAGGGGGTGTTGGGACATCTGAGTTCGTATTGTCCTAGACCTATTACTCTTACGGTATGTGATCTCAGAAAAGTCATTTAGTCATTTTACCACATTCTGTATAAATCAGGGTGAGTACTTCAAAGGTGCAGTATTACACCGATCTATAGATGTGTTCTGGCTCTGTTACTCTTTGGGTATATGAATGTGACTGCAAAGATGACATATATACCTTGAGCTTTTTTTCCCCCTTGTGCCTGATCTTCCCTTCACTTGGTCATTCCTGGTTTATTTTTTCTGAGTTTGCAGTTTTCTCTCTTTCTTCTTAAGGATCCTGAATAGTTTCTAGAGTGATGCGTGAGAGATTGATCTGTTTGCCATTGTATCTTCCCAGTCAGAGTATGCATTGCTCTGCTTAATGTGTTCCAGCAGCACATCATGGCCTTTCTTTTCCCTGAAGCTGCCTCTCCACTTAACAGCCAATACTGGAACTGTCTGGGCGTTTGCCAGTCAGTCTTCCTTAAAGCATCTGGCCGTATTCAACAACGTCCCTTGTATTAATTCCAGTTAGCCTTTTGACAGTGTAGGACAGAAGCCTCACAAGGAGGGCGATGTTCTCTGTGGCTCTTGTAGTTATTCAGGCAGTTGCAGAGAATGCAGCCTTTGAAGTCCTTTATTCCACCCCCCCCGCCCCGCCCAAGCTTGTTGATATGAGTCAATGCCACATGCCCCAAAAGGTGCCTTCTAGATCGAGGCTTCCTACCTCATCTTAGCCTAGTGCAGTTAAGGCAGTGGCAGTAGCAGCTTTCAGTTCTGTGTCTCCGAATCACTGTACTTTAGAATTGGAAAGGACCTTGGCGGTCTTTGCATTTAGCTTCTATCTGATGCATAAATTTTGTTCATTATCAATACAGTTGTGCAGGTTATACACTGTAAAATAGCATCACATCTAAGGCAATGTAAACACTGTAGATTGGAATATTTATTATATCAGTTTTCCAACAGATGACAGGAAAATATCTTATTCTAGCAAAATGAGGTGTACTAAGGCAGACTTTCAACATAAAGTATGCCTAGGAAGGAATGCCTTAATTCATGTCAAGGTGCCACCTAGACTAGAACTCGGCTCAGTTTTCTTACTTCTCTAAGAACAGCTTGAGGGAGACTGAATTTTTTTTTTTTTTTTTGGCTTAAAACAACAGAAATTTATTCTCCCACAGTTCTGGAGGCCAGAAGTTCAAAATGAAGGTCTCAGCTGGGCCACACTCCCTCTGAAAGTTATAGAGAAGAACCTTTCTTGCCTCTCCCAGCACTTGGTGACTCCAGGTGTTTCTTGGCTTGTGGCAGCATAATTCCAGTCTCTACCTTCATCTTCACATGTGTGTCTTTTCCCTCTGCCTTTTTAAAAAAAAATTTTTTTATTGTGCTTTAAGTGAAAGTTTACAAATCAGTTCAGTCTCTTATACAAAAATTTATACACATCTTGCTCTGCACTCCTAATTGCTCTTCGCCTAATTAAAAAGCACACTCCTTCCCTCCACTCTCTCTCCTCGTGTCCATTCGGGCAGCTTCTGGCGCCCTCTGCCCTCTCATCTCCCCTCCAGACAGAAGATGCCAACATAGTCTTGTGCGTCTACTTGATCCAAGAAGCTCGTTCTTCACCAGTATCATTTTCCATCCCATATTCCAGTCTAATCCCTGTCTGAAGAGTTGGCTTTGGGAATGGTTCCTGTCTTGGGCTAACAGAAGGTCTGGGGACCATGGCCTCTGGGGTCCTTCTAGTCTCAGTCTGACCATTAAGTCTGGTCTTTTTATGAGAATTTGAGGTCTGCATGCTACTGCTCTCCTGCTCCCTCAGGGGCTCTTTATTGTGTTCCCTGTTAGGACAGTCATCAGTTGTGGCAGGGCACCATCTAGTTCTTCTGGTCTCAGGCTGATGTAGTCTCTGATTTATGTGGTCCTTTCTGTCTCTTAGGTTCATAATTACCTTGTGTCTTTGGTGTTCTTCATTCTTCCTTGATCCAGGTGGGTTGAGATTAGTTGATATATCTTAGATGGCCGCTTGCTAGTGTTTTAAGACCCCAGGTGCCATGGCGAGTGAAATTTTAATAACCCCAAGGCAACCAATTCCATTTTCAGCTCTGACTGTGGCTGCATTTATTATTTATTATCCGACTTGCATGTGGCTTTATTCAGACCTAGTCAGTATTTGTAGACAGAAGCAGGAGTGTCAAGTTGGACTGACCAAGGATAATACTTTACTCTTTATGTATTAACTCCTACAGAAGGAATGAAAAGGGCCTGAAGAAGGGCACATCCCTACAGTGACATGATAGGCAGCAGCTGAGCACCCTGAGCTGCCCTCTGTGCTGGGGGTGTCCCTGACCTGACCTTTTTGGTGTCTTCTGTCCCACAGTTCCCACTGCAGTGGTTTGGAGTCCCTGCCATTCTGAAAGGCTGGTTTGAGCGAGTGCTCATAGGGGAGTTTGCTTACACATATGCTGCCATGTATGACAAGGGACCTTTCCGGGTAGGTGGATGGTTCTAATTTTTCTAACAGCTGGATTCTGTCCTGAGGCAACTTTTGAGCACGATTAGATATTACGATTAGGATACAGGTCTTTCGGAAGAGATGCATAACCAAGTTTTTATAGCTAAAATGACATGTTAAAGATTTGCTTTAAAATACTTTTCCATAATAATAAAAAGTCTGTCTTAGTTTTTTGGAGACCCAAATACTGTACAAGAAACACTTTGAGACCTTCTGTGTTAAAGCTCCTATTGTACAACATGCCTAGCACCGTGGGGAGACTGAGATAAAAATGACAAGTAACTCTACCAAGGTAGCCAGCACTGATTTTAAATAATTGTGACAGCCTTGCCACACTCAGGAGTATGGGATCCTTTGGCTTGCCCCTGGCTACCTGTCCGTGTGCAACCTTCTAGGCTGGTACTTCTGCAGAGTCAGACTGGGTGGCTCAGAGGAGTCAAAGTGTGAAATAATATAAGCAGCAAGTAGGGCGGACTTGTGTGTTCTTTTCCCTGGGGTTGTTTCATTAACTTCCTGTCACCAAGGAGATGTGGAGAGTAATTTTTTTTTTCCCTTTTACAGAATAAGAAGACAGTGCTTTCCATCACCACTGGTGGCAGTGGCTCCATGTACTCTCTGGAGGGTGTCCATGGGGACATGAATATCATTCTCTGGCCAATTCAGGTACCTTGTTTTCAGTGAACCTTTAGGGGCATTAGTTAATTGAGGGTCCAAACTCTCAAGACAGCAACTGAAAACAGATCTGGGTTGGGAAGATGAAAGAACAGTAATGATTCAGAACTACAGGAGGCCCCCGTGGTTACTGAATACACCCATGTGCGCACATACTCAAACATCATTGTCTCCCAACCAAGGACTAGAAAGCAGGTGGCCCTTGATTTCTATAACCATGTGCCCTGATTCTCTTCAGATGACTGACATCTCTCTCCAATCTTCCTGTCCTCCTCCAAACTGCTGCTATAGTCTCAGACTGTTAGAGTCCATGAACATATAAGAAATGATCTGGTCCAGCCAGTTTTAGAAATGAGTCAAACTGAAGTCTGAGGTAGGCTTTTTGGTGGTCATGGGGTTCTCAAATAATCTCTCACAAGGAAAGGGGCTGGAAAGAACAGCAAATGAGGTGGCCACCCAGAAGAATCATTTGTTAAGAATCATCTAGTTATCTGGAGCAAGAGGCAGAGAAATGCACATCTGTGTGCTTGGCAAGAGTCAGCTGCCAAGAAGCTGAAACTCTCCCTTATGTAATAGAATTTCCGGCACTTTTGGCAGACGATCCCAGGCTGGCAGGGTTTCAAGGTTTTATTCATTTAAAGAAGAGTACAGCTGAATAGGCTTAAAATAGGTAGCAGGTAGGTATAGAGAAGGTGAGAGAATATATTTTTGAACTGATTCTCCAGGTTACCTCAGACCTCCCTACTGAGGTGCAGGCCGTCCCAGGGTTCTGAATGTCTGACTTACGTACAACCTGTAGTTACAAACCAACCCCATAAAGCCTATTATATTAAAAAGTCGAGGCATATACAATGGTTTGTAATAACAAACGGGTACTACTTGGCGACAGGCATCAAAACATTATTATTACTGTATTATGTTAAAGATGTTTTAGTGTACCTGGAAGTGTTTCTTGAATGTTCTTTATGCATAGAAAGGTACACTGTATACTAAGACAAACATTTGACTGACATTAGGTACTAATTAGATACTAGACTAACTGTTCCTGTTTTAGTATAAATTCAACTTAAAGACAGATTTAGGAACCCAGCACTTGATAATCCAGGGACTGCCTGTATCTTATTGAGAAGCCCAGACCAACTTCTGTTGTTTGTATTCAATACAAACAATATGGGGTTTGTTCTGTCACTCACCTCTGTGCTTTGTGTATCCCCAGAGTGGTACTCTGCATTTCTGTGGTTTCCAAGTCTTGGAACCTCAGCTGACGTATAGCATTGGGCACACTCCACCGGATGTCCGGATCCAGATCCTCGAAGGATGGAAGAAACGCCTGGAGAATATTTGGGATGAGACTCCACTGTATTTTGCTCCAAGCAGCCTCTTTGACCTAAACTTTGAGGCAGGGTTCTTAATGAAAAAAGAGGTACAGGATGAACAGAAAAAGAAGAAATTTGGCCTTTCTGTGGGCCATCACTTGGGCAAATCCATCCCAAATGACAACCAGATCAAAGCCAGAAAATGAGATGCACAAGACTTAGATTTCCTTCTAAATATAGCCAAATGTAGGTATCCTTTTCAGGATTCTTTGACTTGCTTTGGTTTTCAAGGTTAAACCTTTTGTTTTTCATAAGGAATGAATAGAAGGGAGAGAATAGACTATACTCATATATTCTTGGATAGTTTTATTCTTAAATTTAACTGATTCTTTTGATTGTTACCATGGCATATGACCAAAATCTGATTAGAGTTAAGGTGCCACTTAGGTTATAAAGCAGGGAAGGACACAGAAAGATGATAGAGAATATTCCTTAAGGTCATCTACACAATTTAATCTCTTTTTTATAGCTAAATTTTTGGGATGCTGTTGACTAAACAGCATCTAGGAGCCCTGGTGGTGCAGTGATTCAGAGCTGTGGCTACTAACCAAAAGGTCGGCAGTTCGAGTCCACCAGTTGCTCCTTGAAAACTCTATGGGGGTGGTTCTACTCTGTCCTGTAGGGTCGCTATGAGTTGGAATCGACTCACTGGCAATGGGGTTTTGTCTTTTTTAATGGGTAAACAGCACCTAACTCTTCAGTTACCTGTTTTTCTTTTAATCATCTCTCTGTGGTTTATGTCAGAGGGGAATTGCTCAGAGAAAGAAATGACTGAATCTGTCTGACCTAAGGGACTTAATTTGTTTAGGAATTAGTAATCTAATGCTTGTTGATGATACCTTTTGGTTTTAATGACTACACAGTGACTTACATGCCTAACGTGAGTGTGATTCTTCAGCCTTTGTTGTTTGTATACAGTGCACACAGATACCTTGAAATGAAAAGCTAATATAAGTTTCTTCTTTACCTCAATCTTCCAATTTAATATTTGCAGAAATAAACCAACACATGTACGTCCTAGGTCTGCTACACTGAATGAAATCAAGAAAGGAAAGAGTACCTCCAATACTTAAAAATTTTTTATAGTGCTTAGGATATACAGCTTGGAAAAGGAAGATGAAAAGAAAATGATAAAATTCTTATCAATAATCCATAATTGCCTTACAACAATTTCTCTTAAACTTGAAATTATATTGGAGTTGTGAAGGACCATAGAAATCATTTCATTTACTAGCACCCCTCTTCCCACCACTAAATAACAACTTTACAAACAAGTGAGTGCTTGTAGTCAGCCTTGTGATCTAAAATCCTGGAAGGTTACCCTCTATCTTCTGTACCACTGCTAAATTGACAACCGACCTTTTAATGTTTTGGTTCCATGACTTTTGGAGTAAAATTGCATGCCTAGATGTTTGTTAACTTTGGTGAACAATTTTAGCATAATATTCTAATTTCCCATTTAAATTGTTGAAGTTTATCTTTTCCCACTATTGGTGTAATTCAAGTAGAATATGATAAAAGATCGCCCTCTTGTGGTACACTGAAAGAAAATGAGAGAAATGAAGCCAACTTACCTGCCAAGGAAATGATGACTATAGGCTGGAGAACCTCCTTTACCGGATACTGACTAGTGTTGGATATTTTTTCCCTCTACGGTACACACAATGGCAGAAGGATGGGTGTTTCATTTTGAAAGTATTTTTTGTTGCCTTCAGTGTCACTGCAATTTTGTGTAAACTTTAGAAAATTTCAAATCGAATAAAATTAATTTCTGTAAAACACCCACATTCATTGGTTTCAGTGAATTTAGTGGTAAGAGGCATTCAGGCAAAAGTGGATTCTACTGTGGAAGACAGGATCAGAGATTTGAATAATAAATCATGGTGACTTTGCTTGAAAGCCCACCCAACAAGGCTGCTTCATACTGAATGGAAATGGAATAATGGACTCTGACCCTCTCATGGAATTTGAAAGAGAAAAGTTACTTTGTCCTAAGCAATAGAGAACTGATATGATGGAGCTTTGAAAACTGAGCTGAACCTGTTACTGTTGAGTCACTTCCTACTCACAACGACCCAAGAAAATGAGAGTGAAAGGAGTGGCTAGTGAAGCAGAAGAGCCAAGAAAGTGTGGTGTCCCGAAAGCCAAGTGAAGAAAGTGCTTCAAGTGGGGAGTGATTAAGTATATTAAGTACTGATAAGCTGAGTAAGATGAGGACTGAGAATTGACCATTGGACTTGGCAGTGTGGAGGCCATTGGTGACTTTGACAGGAGCCATTTCAGTTGAGTGATTCGATGAAAGCCTGATTGGAATGGGTTCAAGAGAGAGTGGGAAGAGAGGAAGTGGAGGGGGATGTGGTCAAAGTTTTTTTTTTTTTTTTAAAGAAGAGACACTGCAGCAAATTTGTATGGCAGTGGGAATGACTCTTAGAGAAAAAGTTTTGATGCTGGAGAGTAAAAACAATAAAAAGAACATGTCCTTGAAAAAGCAAAAAGATATGGGGATACAGTGTACAAGAGACAAGCAGAGACAATTACTATCAGGAGAACTAATATTAATACAAAGTAACATTTATTAGGTACTTACCTTTGCCTCAGGAACTAAGTAATTTTACATGAATTAATACCATTTAACTCTTACAAGAACCCCATTGAATTCTATGGTTCTATTATAAAAACCAAACTGGTTGCCGTTGATTCCAACTCGTAGTGACCCTATGGGACAGAGTAGAACTGCCCCATAGGGTTTCCAAGGAGCACCTGGTGGATTTGAACTGCTGACCTTTTGGTTAGCAGCCACAGCTCTTAACCAGTATGCCACCAGGGTTTCTGTCTCCATCGTATGGATAAGGAAATTGAGAAATGGAAGGTTAAATAGTAAGTGCTGGAGCCAGAACTCACCCAGGCAGGTGACCTCCAAAGTCCATGTTTTTAACTGTTATATTGTCTTCGTAGAAGCTGAGATGATGGCATCATGAAGTGTAGAGTACTAGGGTGGCAATACCTATTTCTGAAAGTAAGACTATTAGTGTTGCTGGTGAGAAACTATAGCTGTTTTTTTATTTCTAGAGCCCTTGTTGTATCCTGAGCAGGGATAAATGATGTTCCAGTTCTCTGCTAGGTCTGATTTGAGAATTTGTTCCTTTAAAAGATGACAGAGTAGTGTTCTTACCAGCTTGAAATAAATCAGGGCAATTACATTTCTTGTTCTGGACATAGATACTGTACTTAAATTATGTAACTCAACATTGCATCAGTTTTTCTGGCAGCCACTTCCCATTGTCCCATCTTCACAGCAGACTTTTGTCCACATATGCTGTTTTTTGGACTAAATGAAAATTTGATGTTTATACTAAATTTCATTTGATTATTGCTCCTTTTCAGTGCTGATGAAGTCCATAAATGCTAAAAGAGAACAATGGCAGCATTGTTGAAATAAATACATGACTTCTCAAAACGACAACTCATTAAGATGTATACATTTGGATATGTTAACTACACTCTGGTAACCACTCATTTACATATGTAGAAGTAACTACCAAGAATAAAAAGATTATGTCTAGGTGTGGGACTGCGGGATGGGAAGACTTGGTTTTCATGCAAAGCATCTGCGTGCTACGTGATCTGGTACCATGTGTATGTGTTACTTTACTAAAAATGAAACATTTAAGTAAAACAAAAATTCTGTCATGCCATCTCATCTGTACTATGCCTGAAAAAATAGTAGAAACAAAGTACTCAGAAATATTTCCATATTTCATACCTCTTTCATAATGATTTTATAATTTCATGTTGGTCAAAACTGACATACAAAAATGCAAATTCATTCACAAAGTCTGAAGAGAAAAGACAGCTACTCACTGCAAAATAAAAACTTTCAATGTTTTATTTTTGACTGCAGCTGTTTACAGAAATATAGTTGCGAGTATACAAATGTTCCAATAGAAGCAAAATATCTTTTTAATATTTAACAAGTTATCACGGATAGCTAAAAACATAGATAGATGCAAATAAAATTCCCCCAGAGAACAAACTGAAAACATCTGGTATCA
Source organism: Elephas maximus indicus (assembly GCF_024166365.1). Taxonomy (NCBI): domain Eukaryota; kingdom Metazoa; phylum Chordata; class Mammalia; order Proboscidea; family Elephantidae; genus Elephas; species Elephas maximus. The sequence goes on along the minus strand of NC_064839.1, from coordinate 36,001,569 downwards.
GTGCTCTGAAATCCCAACTATGAAAGCCATATACACGAAAATGTAATTCTTACATCATTGTAGGACAATGGAGGAAGGTAGTTCAGTGGTTGATCAATGTGCCCAAGCAAATAAAATTAAAAAACTTTAATGGCAGAATTGTAGCTAAACCACTTGAGGAAAGGTTAATGAAATATCTGTAGTATACTTATTAAATGACTGAGTGAAAGAAAGTGGATGAAGTGCAGTAAAAGCCGTCAAAAGAGTAGCAACTACTTGGAGCTTATCGGTTAGGATTAAGGGAATAAGGTGAACAGATACATTCATTAGATGAAAGGAAATTACTCAAGTTCATTGAAATCAGTCTGTAGCTACTAAAGTCACAAATACTTTAGTGCAGGACAGTTCTTTGTTAGACACAGAAATCTGATTCCAAACCTACTCTCAAACATCTGAGATTATGTGCGTGTGTGTGTACATGTCTGTGTATGTTGTCCTGAGGTTCATTAGCTAAAATCATAAGAAGCAGTCCTTAGAAAATATTTCCAACCAGGCAAGTGACTTCTGGAAAAGAAATGAGAGTGCTGGGATGATAAAGATTTATGGTTAAACATTGGGTTTTTAAAGGTGGTGGCATTACAAGTTAGAGTTGAATAAAGTGGTTGGATGCTGTCGGTACAGGAATACATTATGCAGTAAAGTGGGTAAGGGGAGAAATGGGATAAGAAAGGAGGAATGTAACCAGAGCATCTCCCAACAGTTTGTCTATGTATTTGCCAGCACCAAAGTTTGTAGAGTAAGCCACTTACATTTCCACTGCTACTAGTAAGTAAAGACAGCAGTGATTTTTATAAAGTGAGTATATATTTAAGATAACCTCCATTCTGAAATGTGAATTTTTTTTTTTTTTATGAGTTAACTGGTGATTTGTAAACAGTGGAAGATTAGAACAACGATGGAGGTATTGTGATCACACAGGGAGACTAAAATGATTGAACAAATTGACTTGTGGTTTACATTTACTGTGATGCGTACAATTGAGAAGGGAGAAATGCCCAAATTATATAATGCATTATCTCGTTTATCATTTAATTTAGTAAAAAATTTTGTCTGAAGCTCCCAAGGATAGCTATATCTCTACTGCATCAGTTCATAAACAAAGCAAGCTACCTTTAAAGAAGTTTTATGTATTAAAAAAATTTTTTAAAAAGGTGCTATGATGACCTGGCCAGCCATCTTGCTACCTCAGATACAAACATAAATATGGGAAATGACAAAGAATTTTGTTCTGAGAGTTGGTCTAGCCAGAGCAAAACTGTAGTCTGCTGGTAAAGTAAGGGGCAATGAAATGAAAGCCCACAATGTACTCATTTTATGGATAAACAGGAGACTTTAGCACCCACCAATTACATTAGCTACTTAAATGTCGGAAGAAAAGAAATACAGAACATTGCACCTATATATTTAAATCAGTCATTTAATGTAAACTTTTTAGTAAGTGGTAGGAAAATGCCAAACTGAGTTAACCAAATATCAATAGACTAATTGTCCATGTACATAAACTATACTGTATTTCTACAGGCAGTACGGAGAATAAATTATCATTGCCAATAAATGATAATAGAAAGTGTATCTATCTGAGTGGAAAAAAAAAAAAAAACCTTCTACATCTTACTATATATAGTTTACACCAGTGGCTCGCAAACTTTAGCATGCAGCAGAATCACCTGGGGGGTTTGTTAAAACAGATTTCTTGGGCCCCACCCCAGAATTTCTGATTCAGTATGACTAGGATAAGGCCAAACATCTACAATTCTGACTAGTTCCTGGGTGATACTGATGCTGGCTGGTGGGCTGAGAACCATACTCTGAGAACCACTGGTTTATATATATGTAGAAAACTATACACTATAATGTTCTTATATACATGACACAGAAAATATATAGGAAGAGGGCTGGTTTTAATTAATTAACTCAAACATATAGATGAGCAAGCTGACATTTTAATTTTTCTAAAATGATTTGCTGAAATGTAATAATTTTTTTTTATATAGTCATTACATGGGATTGCCATGAGTTGGAATCCACTCGATAGCAACGAAAAATGTTCTAAAGGCTTAGGTCCTACTATACAATCATTTTAGAAAACATCTACATAATACTTATACCAAGTTGACTATCCAAAATAAAAATGGACATAAGTATTCTAAGTAATTAAGATGTATTCATTAAGAAGGAATCATCACTATATAGCATTCTTGGCTTCTTTGGAATGATTAAAGTGCATGTCAATAGAGTACTAAGAATATTGCATAAAGGTTTGCTAACTTCAGTGCCACTACAGTCATGGAAATACATGAGAAAAGCTGCTCTATCCCAAAGGTACTACCATCCTGACCTGTTCTGATGGCCTTTTCTTCAGGCACTACCACCACCACAACAACAACAACAACAAAAAACAGAGGGACACTCAATACAACTGCATCTGGTAGAAAGAAATTATTAATTCTGGAGGGCTTCAGATAAAGCTCCTTTCTCATTTCCTTTAACATTATTTTTCCTAGGCAGATTAACTGAGGTTCTGGTGGGCAAAGATACACTATCATGAATTACCTGGCCCTGTCTTGTTAGAAAAATTGATTTTACCAGGCTTTTTACCTAAACTATGTTTTAGTGATTTATTTCATCCATCTAAGATCAGAGCAGATGCTTTAAACACTTTATTGCTGAAATTTCACTATACACATTTTTTTTATACGGAGTCTCACAATTTCATTAGCACTAACATAGATCTATCATTAGTGAAGCTAAAGGAAAAATTTATAGTTAATTTATATAAAGCCTAAACAGTATAATCCTATAATTTTTTACTTACCCTCCTTCTAACACTGCATCTTTTCTGCTATTCTTAGGTCAAAGGGGGTTAGACTTAATGATGTTGTTTCCTATTGTGATTAAGAAATGGAGGAAAATATGTTCTACATCCTACTTCGGTGAGTAGCATCTGGGCTCTTAAAAGCTTGCAAGTGGCCATCTAAGATACATGTATTGGTCCCATCCTGTCCAGAGCAAAGGGGAATGAAGAAAACCAAAGAAACAAGGAAAATATTAGTCCAAGGGACTAATGGACCACATGAACCACAGCCTCCACCAGCCTGAGCCCAGAAGAACTAGATGGTGCACGGCTAATACCACCAACAGCTCTGACTGGGATCACAACTGAGGATCCCGGACAGAGCAGGAGAAAAATGTAGAACAAAGTTCAAATGCACAAAAAAGATCAGACTTACTGGTCTGACAGAGACTGGAGGAACCCCTGAGACTATGGCCCCTGGACACCCTTCTAACTCAGAACTGAAACCACTCCCGAAGTTCACCTTTCAGCCAAGGATCAGACAGGCCTATAAAACAAATAATAATGTACATGAGGAACGTGCTTCTTAGACAAATCAAGTACATGAGACCAAATGGGCAACACTCGCCCGAAAGCAAAGATGAAACGGCAGGAAGGGACAGGAAAACTGGACGAATAGACACAAGGGAACCTGGGGTGGAAAGTGGGAAAGTGATGACACACTGCAGGGATTGCAACCAATGTCAGGAAACAATTTGTATATAAATTTTTGAATGAGAAAACTAATTTACTCTGTAAACTTTCACCTAACGCATAATTTAAAAAAAAAAAAATGGAGGAAAGAATGGCTAAATGGAAAAATTTAGAGTTGGGACCTATTAAAACCTTTTGTTCATGTGTTTTGGCAATAGTGAAAAATGAAATTATAAGAAGGGGGCACTATCAAGGTAAAAAGACACTTTTCCATAAGTATTTAATGTATATATGAAATATTAAAAAAATTTCCAGAAAAAGTGGAATAAAAACAGAATTTTATTAATAAGGCTAGTATGATGTTAAAATAAATGGTGATTAAAGATGTAGAGCACTGGGACAATTGACAAGTGATATTTTAGCTATTATTCTGATATTTACTCCATTATGAACATTATCTCCACCATTTAGCTCTAGTGATACAAATAGGCAGAGGAGAAAATCTGTTCTAAGTACATGTTATAAGACTCTACTCACCCACATGACTAGGGTATACCCTTGTACCACTTCTCTAGGACATCTACTGAACTATCCAGTCTCTCTTTTTCCATTAAGTCCCTCCAGGTAACCAAAGGTATGCAGGTTAGGGATGAAGCTTCTGGTCACAAAGCAGAGTAAAGCTAACAGGACTCATATAATTTTCAATTAAATAGACAAAAATCAATTAAGAAAGAGACACTAGAACAGAAATTTTCACCAGGAAAATGAAAAAAATTCTCATGTTTCTCATTGTGAGTATTTATAAACCATGTTGATGGACTGGACTGGACAATGGGTTGGAGAGGGATGCTGGTGAGGAGTGAGCTTCTTGGATCAGGTGGACACTTGAGACTATGTTGGCATCTCCTGCCTGAAGGGGAGATGAGAGGGTAGAGGTGGTTAGACGCTGGCGAAATGGACATGAAGAGAGAGAGAGAGTGGAGGGAGGGAGCAGGCTGTCTTATTAGGGGGAGAGCAACTGGGAGTACGTAGCAAGGTATATTTAAGTTCCTGTGTGAGAGATTGACTTGATTTGTAAACTTTCACTTAAAGCATGAAAAAAAAAAAAAAAAAACATGTTGAATTTGAGACTTTAACTACTAAAGCAGTTTATTCTGGTCTTTATTTGTTGATGCTTTTCAGATTTCACTTTTCCAAAACAAATATTTATAATGGCTTAAATGTTCCGAACTACATCATACACAAGATTATAAGAGAGGGAGTAAGGAAGGGAGGAAGAAAGGAAAGAAAACCCTTCATTTATACTGTTTCTATAATAAACAAAGCCCTTTAAAAAACCTGTTCTAGGGAGACTGGCTGCAACAGATTTGCACTGGCTAAATAACAACATGATACTCTAATTACACAGGTAAGATGATAAAGCTCAAAAGCAAAATCTGACTTCTAGTTATCTTCTACCACGTTGGTGTGGATACATAATGGAATGACAATAAGGAATAAAACACACTCTCTCACACACACAGATAAGCTCCAAGCATTAATGTAAGTTGCTGAAAGTAAGAACTGAATATAACAATTTAAAGAAATAAAATGTGGCTCACAGTTTATTTAGGTCCTTCTGCCATAAAATAAACCTAATAAACTGTGTCTCTCCCATACGTAGCTATAACTTGTGACAGTAATCTGGATATTGTATTTTTAGCACAAGTATCAACCACTGAGCTAAATCTTCAATAAGGAGACAAATACTTTTTGTGACCAAATCATATACTCAGAATTCTGTACTTAACATTGACCTTTGGGGTAAGGAACAATTAACAATGTTAAAAAAAAAAAAAAAATCTGTCTTATTGAATAAGAATATGGTAGCATAGCACAGCCCTTGTATAAATAACCACAAAATTTGTGAAAATAAAACCTGGTTTTTCTGCCTTCATCCAACCAAACCACTACAGTTCAGGTGTATGTTCTGTTCTAAACTTAGATATCATAAAACAGAAAATTGGTCCCTGGTGACTTGGTATTGGCAATCAACATTTCACCGCAATAAACTTCTTGCTAAACAACAGGATAGAAGTCAGCACACAAGCCAGTCTTCTTGCCACCACTTCATCCATAGCACAGTGTTAACATTCTAAGTGGAAGTTGGTGAACAAATAGACTTTCTGAGTCTCCTATGTAATCTGTTAAAAAAAATTCAGAAAACTCAGAAATAACCTTATGGCATTTTATTTCTTATTTATATACCTGCTGGGAAGGCTTTCTCCGACATTACAGTCAACCCTCTAAAGTCAGAATTTTGTATTTTAAAACTGAAGTACTGGATTATGTGGCTGATCCTTCTCATAACCTGAACTATATTGGGTAATTTTCTTCAGATGGGGTGGGGGAAGAAGAAATGTATTGAGGAAAATGCTTTTGGTTCAGAGAATTTATATAAAATAGCTCTGGATATTACAAGATGGGAAAGATGTTATTAAAATTACAAACATGGTTTTTTTTAGTGTCTTTATAAATAAAAGGCATAGAATACAGAAAGCCAATGAATAATAACAATAACAACAATAATAAAATATTAAATATATAGTGAGCAAAGACTGAATGGCTCATTCTTGTGAAACACCATTTGACAAAACTGCTTACATGGGTTTCCTTACGCTAACATTTTGCTGAGTGAAGACCCAGCAAACATACAGTAAGCTGCCTTTAACCCACTAATAACACCAAGGTACTGCCTGATGGAATGGCCACAGATGAACAGGTCATTTGTTTCAAAAGATACTTAAATACTCAATAAAGACATAATAATCCCCCCACCCCCATCACTGTTATCAGACGCCACGTTGTGGTAGAACATCAGACAAACTCACAAATTTACCACAAAAATGTGTGGCAAAAAAAGAATAGTTTATATATATGTGTATATATATATATAAATTTCTATATTTATGCCAATGTACTCACTCAGTACAAATAGCAAAATAGTATACCATTTCCTAAATACAAAATATAGCTTTCCAAAAAAATGAAACACACATTAGATATAAACCATCCAAAACTTGAACGATTGAAAACTGTATTCAAAATTAAATGACCCAGAGTAGGTCTCTTTCTGAAAAGTTCCCTTCATATCGGCAAGAAGCCTGTACTACTGAAAACGTAATTCAATGCCTCTCAATCAGAGAGAGAAAGGAAGAAAGGGTTGGGGAGGAGGAAGAATATATGAGAATAAAGATAAAAAAACAAATTAGAAGAAGAGCTCAAAGAACCAAGGAAGGCCATCACAAAAAGGGGGGAAAAATCTGGCTGTATATAAACAAAACCAACACCACAATTTCACACAGTTCAACTAAACAGAAAAAAACAGAAAAGTAGCCTTCAACGAACAATTAACAGGCTATTTTTTGTACACTTAAAAAAAATTAAATGGATAAGGATACCAAAAACATTTTATCAACATATAGAAGCCACACACAGTTTGGCCTTAAACTGTATTAACAGCTTTCTACACACCAAAAGGAAAATAAGAAATAAGCACATGTCCAGACAACAGGTTGTAGTGAGAAGCAGGCATCCCATGGGTGGCAAGAACACCCCAAACTGTATAACTAGTGCTGCAACTGCAGGTTCTGGAGTGTGTTATTTTCCTCTTTATAGATGTAACAAAAGTTAATTCTTCATTTTAAGTCAACTGATATGACCCTGTAAAAGCCTAAGGCTTGTGGGAACCATCACAGAAGTGACCACTTCAAACTATAAAGCACTGAGGTGACAAGTGAAGTTACACTCACTGCAGCTCAGGGAGAAGTGATATTTCAAGAAATTTTAGTTTTTGTTTTGTTTTTAATTAAATTTTACACTGTTTCCTGTTAGAGGGGAAAATCTGAAGATTTTAGAACAGCACCGTTCATGGGGGGAAAAAATGCATTTTTTTCTCAGGAATCAACTCCCAATCAATTCCTGAAAGGGTACTCACTCCCCTGCCCTGTACTGCAGGAGCTGGGTCATCCTAGATGAAAGCGGCCTTTTTTCTTTAAGTTGCTACAGGGTCATAAAGCCAGTAAGTATATGAATAATTATCTAAAATGAGAATGAGAGGAAGAATAATATGGATGAATATAAAAGGAACGCCGGTCTTAGACTGAGTTAAGAGGAAAACAGACTCAAATTACTGTCGGTTTAAACTACTGTAGAAGATATCAAAACAGAATTTGCCATATGTTATCCCCTTCATTTTTTATACAGCATGATAGGTACTTTTCTATGCACAGTTATGGCTAAACCTCTTAGTAGAAACACAGAGAATTAACAACTCTCTGAAAAATAAAACCAAGAGCATTCCAGCTGTCCCCAGTTTTGTAACTGTATTGTCTGCCTTTGTGTTAAATAAAGAGTTCTCTCATCTGTGTAGAGTTCTTAATACAGCTTACTTATCAGAATGTTACCCCTTCAGTTTCCCCATAAAAACTGAAAAAAAAAAAAAAATTCCTTCACTTTGGCCCACAGCTGTGCTTTTTTATACTGAAAATCACAGCTTCAGTTATTATTTGAACATTACTTTTTCAAAAGCCATTAATTGACTAAAACAATACAGGAAAGAAAATAACAAAGAACAAAAGTAAACATGGTATATGAATTATTTTCTAATAGCAATAATGACTGATGGTCCAGCCTTAAATTTAAACTGCACTTTCACAGAAATAGTGCCTAGGAAAATAGCAACAATGAATTCTGCCAGCTGGAAACTCAAATAGATTTTCAGTCACCACTGTTATTAGGAATATAAAATATGAAGATGTTAACATTGGTGGCTAATCACTGCAACAGGCTGCAGATGTGTGCTCTTTTGCAGTCAGAGTAAAATCTATTCATTTACTCAAACACAGTTTTTCATATTTTGTTTTGAAAGTAACAGTTCAGTAATCCTCATCAAACCGCAAAATCTCAGGACATCTTGGAATCAGGTTTTCTTCATGGAATTTCTAAAAAAGAAAAAAATTAACACAATTCACTAGGGAGGAAAAGCATTTATAAAGTCTCTATCACCCTGAATAATCCCAAAGTATATTACAGTTCTATAAATGATACCTTATCATATTTACTCTTCCATAGACTTTTCTAAGTATTTGTTTCTTGAGGAAGGGAAAAATGAGACATAATCATACCCAATACAGAGGACAAGGGAAACCTATTTTGCACATTCATCATAAGCTCTGTCATTCCAAAGCAGAGTCTTAGAACCAGAGGAATCCCAGTATTAACAAAGAAACCATAGCTATCACTCAGAGTAATTTGTAAAAAAGTGTTTTTAGAGAAAGCCATATTTTAAGGCATCGGAGTCTAAAGAGTGCTTTTAACCCACTGCTGTCGAGTCCATTCCGACTCACAGCAACTCTGTAAGAACAGAACTACTGCCCAAAGGGTTTCCAAGGCTGTAACCTTTACAGAAACAGGCTGCTACATCTTTCTCTCTCAGAGCAGCTGCTGGGTTTGAACTAGCAACCTTTCAGTTAGCAGCTGAGTGCTTAACCAAGGTTCCTAAATAATGCTAACTTAACCCAAATATGTTAAGAAGAATAAAAGTTGTCAATGCCTTTCAATAAAAAAGAAGGCAAAATGCAACACTTACATATATCCAGTTAAAAGGAGCCAGTCAAATTGTTCCCTTGATTTTGCAATGAAACGAGCAAATCCATCTTTTCCATGTTCTGGTTGGTGTTTATAGAAGATGCCAGTGGAGAGTTCTCTGCCATTTGCTGAGACAGAAGTGTTGTTACAGGTGGCTGGCCCTCATTTTGTGGCTGCCCTGCCTGGCTTATAGCCATCAATTGATCCGGCAAAGCAGCTGGTCCAGAGGTTAAAAGCTGACTACAGTCTGCAGAGACATTTAAAATAGAGAAGCACCCAATTACTTTCTGCTAAAATTCATGAAAAAAACATTTATTAGTTGCTGAGGGACATTTGTTACTGTGTTCACCCAGTATATGACGAAAAACAAGGCACCTAAAGCCCAAGAAAAAGATTTTCACAGAATAGTACAGGAATTCATTGAGAGCTTCCTCTAAGCAGTATAAAAACACAACTTTGCTTAGTTATCATCATCAGTCCTATATCATTTCTTTGGCATATACATATTAAAGACACGTTTCTATCTATATAAACTGCTTACTTTAACTGGCAGAGATAGTTTCTTACTTCATTTCTCTTTGAAGCTTATAGCTTAAAATGGCAAATACATATATTTGTATATATGACAACATTTGTTGTTATTGTTGTGTACCATCAAGTTGGTTCTGACTTATAGTGACTCTGTATGACAGAGTAGAACCTCCCCGTAAGCACTCGGCTACAAGCCAAAAGGGTCCGTGACTCAAACACACCAGCCGCTCTGCATGAGAAAGATGTGGCAATCTCCTTCTGTAAAGATTAAACCTAAAAAGCCAAACCCATTGCCACTGAGTTGATTCCAACTCATAGCAACCCTATAGGGCAGTCAGAGAAGAACTGTCTCATAGGGTTTCCAAGGCTATACATTTTTATGGAAACAGACTGACACATCTTTCTCCTGTGAAGTGGATGGTGGGTTTGAACCAATAACCTTTTGGTTAACAGCTGAGTGCTTAACCACTGCACCACCAGGGTTCCTTCCTGTAAAGATGACAGCATTGGAAACCCTATGGGGCAGCTCTACTCTGTCCTATGGGATCACTATGAGTCAGAATCGACTCAACGGCGATAGATAATTACAGGAGCAGATCACCAGGCTTTTTTCTCCTGAAGAGCCCACTAGTGGGTTCAAACTGGTGACCTTTCAGTTAGCAGCCTAGCAGCACTTAACTATTGCTCTACCAGGGCTCCACATTTAATTTTCCCAATACCCTTGTCAAGTATATACTATTATCAACATTTGAGACATGGAAATTGAGGCTCTTGAGGATCAAAAACTTGTCCTGCATCTTTCACTGTTTCTAAGGGGTAGAGCTGAGATTTTAAACCCAGTTCTAACTCCCATCTGTGCTCTTAAAACCACTGTGTTTTGCTTCCTTTTAATAACCACCTGACCATTTCGACCAAGTAATGAAAAGTTAAGAAAATTTTCTTACTATTCTGAATGCCAAATAAGAACATTCCTGATGTCTGCTGAGATGAACCAGGAGAATTTTGTAGTTGGTTCATTGTGCCTCCTGCAGTGTTGTGAAATAACGTAGCCTGTGGTTGAGGTGAAGATGTGGCTCCTTGTATTCCAGGCATGCTGTTCTGAGGGGAATAAAGAGGAGACTGTTGCATGTCTTGTTGGTTTATACTGGTCTGCAATGCAGACATGGATGCTGGAGAGAGGAAGAGTGTTACTTGCTGCTCTTGAGAACTAGGTGACCCTTGGACCAACTGAATCTGAGGAGAGGTGTGGAATAGGGAGGTCTGTGGTGATTCAGACTGGGTAGAACCTGGGTTTTGAAGTGAGGAAACTGTGGGCTGATTCTGAAATTGCATGGGCTGCTGCTCTTGATTCATTGGTGCCATATTATTTTGTTGGTGAAAAATTGACTGGTTCTGTTGCTCCTGATTAGCCATTGGATTTTGATTTGGGTTGAATATCATGTTAGGTGGTGGTTGCTTCTGAGATGCCATTGTAGCCATGGTATTCTGATTACTGAATAAAAGGCTCTGCTGCTGTTGCTGCTGCTGTTGCTGCTGCTGTTGCTGCTGCTGCTGCTCCTGGGATGGAGAACTACTCTGGATGGCAACCATTGAGTGCTGTGACTGGAAGATTGTTCCTTGTTGGTTTTGAGGCATTGGATTAGGTGGAAGGGAACCCAGGGACACCTGAGGCTGAAATAAACCTTGCTGAGATGGTTGTGCCTGTTCTTGGGAAAGCATAGGGGTCTGGATGTGTGATATGGAAGCTTGCTGTGAGAAAGCAGCTTGTTGCTCAGTGCTTGATGTTGACTGAAGTGGAGAAATAGAGTTCTGTGCGGCAAAAAATGAAATCTGTTCTTCTTGAGCCACTGTGTTAGTTTGGAGATTATTCAGAGGACTCTGGGAAAGAAATATGTTGGTTGGTTGCTGGTCTTGAGAAGAGCCCTGTAGCACAGTGATGGTGCTTTGAGAGTGAAACATTGGAGGCTGCATTTGTTCAGAGGAGGTTGTAGAAGTCTGACTGCGGACAATAGGGCTTGGACTATGAAAAAGAGAACCTTGAGTTTCCTGGGAAAGGTTCTGGGCATCAGCAATTGGATTTTGAGGATGAAAAAGTTGAGCCTGAGAATGAGCAGACTGCTGCAAAAAACTCCCAGATTGAAGTGACATCATCTCATTACCTTGCTGGAATAAACCATTGCCTTGTTGCTGGGTACCACTATTCTGAACACTCATCATACTTTTTGTAGATGAAAAAAGGGTAACTTGAGGTTGACTGTCCCCACTATGTTGCATTTGGACCATGGTCTGAAAGACACTGTTCTGAATCTGTTTTGCTTGTGCTCCAGTTTCTTCTCCATCGCCTGAACTTGATGTCTGAAACATGGTAGTGCCAGGGGTTGCAACCTGCTGAGTGGTGGTTGCAGAAGTTTCCTTTCCAGAAACTGCCGGAGGAGAAGAAAACAATTCACATTGTATTTGCATGTCCTCATTGGTAGATAACGCACTCATCATGTGAGAAGTCTGTTGGTAAACTGGAGATTGTTGAAGGTTTCCATTTGCTGAAGCAGTTGAAGGAAATAACTCTGACTGAATTTGGGCAGCTGCCTGGCAGATACTCTGCTGCATCTCCATCACCATTGCTGCTGACGATTCCATCACTTGCTGTTGCTGTTGCTGCTGCTGCTGATTAGATAGTGTGTTTTCAGACTGTGGATGAACGTTTTCAGCTCTTCCAGGCATTAAATTATCTGGCCTGGTATGGACGGCTGGCTCTGTTGAGGAAAACATCCCTGGGCTTACGCTATTTTGAATTTGACTGACTTGTTGAAAAATGTCTGCACTAAGCTGTTCTTGAACATTCTCATTACCATCTGGAGCAGAAAATAAAACTGAAGATAACTGTTGTTGTGCCTCTAAAACTTGTTGGACCAAGTCAACATTTCCACCGCTGCCACTAGTAGTACTGCCTGTAAAGCTTCCTGCTTGCAACTGCTGAATAGTATTCTGTAGCTGACTCACACTGTTTGGTGATGGAAAAATATTTGATGACATCTGCCGCTGTAAAGTCTGTGCTTGTTCTTGTAGTGGTGACTGCTGTTGTTGCTGTGATGCCTCAGTCAGTTGTGACAAATTAACCACTGTACCATCGGACTGTAATACCTCTCTAGATTGAGTTTCTCTTGTCTGAAACTGTGTAGCTTGCTGTAGTAGTGCATCACTATTAGGCAGCTGACTAGAAGCAGAAACTGCTGGGAAGGTACCAGGCTGGGAAATGTCCTGTGTTTGGATAGTTGTTAGGGTCTCTGGGTTGTATGCCTTGGGCTGAATCTGTTGCTGCTTTTCATTTTCAGACGGTAAGTGGGAAGATGATGATGATGAAAAAGACCCATTTCCTGCTATGTTAGAGATAGTTTCTAATGTTTGCTGAGTTGATCCAACTGGCTTTGTATTCTAAAAAGAAAAAAAATCCCCAAATGATATGTATATATAAATATGCTCATATGGATATTTCAAAAGTCATTATTGTTATAACATCACATGCAGGACCAGTTTTCCACTTGATATTATTTGGAAAATAGGTGCAAGACCATGATTCTCGGTGATAATAAGATGTCTGACTGTCATCAGGGTATTTTTAAAAGACAGTATAAGCAAAGATAAATAAGTAGAATAATCAGCTGCTTTTTTTTTTTTTTTTAAGGGTAATAAGAATATATTACTTCCATGGTTCATGAATTAATAAAAAATTTCAAAATATCTCCATTTTGTGGATCATCAATAACATCATGGAGGGGGGCACATGAAAAAGGGAGGGGAGTTCACAGGAAAAGACTAGGGGAAAAAAGTAATAAAAATGTCCCCAACTTTGAAAATGCTAAACCAGTATTTTTATCAATACCCTACATCCCACAGGTCTAGCTAACATATTAATTTCTCCCTTGTCAAAAATGTATATTGGAAGTCACTTTCTGGGCAATTTTGTTGGAGTATAAGGCATTCACCCTGAATAGCAAAATTCATTAAGTGCATCCAAAGCAAAACAAATGTGAAAAATTAGTAAAAGTAAAAAGTATAAACACAGGGAAAATAAATCAAACCATTCGAGATAGAGCAATTTTTATACTTGAGGGTAAGATTTGGGGCACTAGTCATTGTGGCTCACCTTAAAAATAGGGGAAGATCTTTTTTCTGCTGTTACTTCCATTGGAGTAACATCTTCACTCTTAATCATGCTGCTTGATATGAGCGGAGGGATCAGAGCATTAGGAAGAATATTTACCTTATCCAAGTTACATCCAGTAGTTTTCATTGCTGCACACAAAAACATAAACGTTTAAAATCACAAAAGTAACCAACTACTGCATTCTATAGTGTGTTGACTATTAGTCATGATTTAAATGTCTATTTTCTGACGCTATGATGGTAGGACAAGATACACAATTGGTGCATCAAAATATGCCCTCCCTTTCTTGGAAGCAGCAATGCCCTGAGGACTCCTGGTATAGGCCAGAGAGTGCAGGTTAAATATTAACAAGCTTAAGCCATTCAATTATCAAGCTATTGGTTTTTTTTTTTTTTTTTTACCCTTCAGGACCCTCCCGAGGCTCCTTAAATTATACTGGTCAACATGACCAGGGTATATTATAGGATACAGTTTATAAATCTTCAGGAGGTTAAAGTTACTTAGTTAAAACTGTTACACTCTCCTCTTACCATATGGCTGCCCGGAAAATACAAAGTCTCAAAACCTCTTAAGGGGCATGGGATTGCCTGAGTATTTCTGTTCTCAACAATACTCAAGCCTCCTTTAGAAAATGCACCAAGTATTCAAATAAACTTTGGTTTTCTAAATTGACATCTTAGAAAACTTGAATTTCCCAAGTTAATGCATAAACATATTTCTTTTTTAGACAGGACTTAAAATTTTTCCTTTTCAGAAATTTAAGGACCATTTTAGGCTTACCAATTAAATTTCTAAAAGAAAACAGCCAAGTGTTTCCTACCCACTTCCACTAGAGAGTAGTTATGGATTTTCATCAAGGAGGGGCATCATATAGCATATAAGGCAGATCCTACTACTCTACTACATATACTCCCCTCCCTCCTCACAGATTCCTTTTCTTTTTGTCTCCTTGAGTCTGCCATTGGCAGTTCGTAGAGCCTACTTATATCGCTAATGACAGTCTTCTGAATTGAACACATAGCTAAATACTCATCTAAAAGTTTACCACTACTTTGAGACTCTGTGGAGAAAAATACAATCTGATACGAAGAAGAAATTCTGGCTATAAAGAGGATTTTCAAATGGCACATAGTATATGAGTAGGATGGCTACCTTTGTAAATATTTTGGTCTAAAAATATTTGAAACTTGCCTTACAGCCAACTGTAGAAACTATTTTTGAGGATATACTGATGGAGGGAAAGTACTCACTCAACTTTTTTTTTATTACTCTACCTGAATAATTTGAGAAAGAAATCATTTACCCATGAGTTCTCTGGATGTGTTTTCACCTAGATTCCACCAACATTAGTACCATTCAACCGACAATCCAATTTTGGCTGAAACAAAACTTTAGCTCATGCATGGGCAGGCGTTTAAAAGGTTCGTATCACAGGACACTCTGAAAGACCATTAATGTTGTTTCTTTTACATGAAATACAGTTGATTTCAGTGTTTCAATTGCTATTCTTTTGAATTCTATTTGAATGTGAGCTCCATGAAGGCAGAAATTTTGTTGTTTCTATTATTTACTTCAGAGCCCCTGGTGACACAGTGGTTAATAGCTTAGCTGCTAACCAAAAGGCTGACTGTTGGAATCCACCAGCTGCTCCCTGGAAACCCTACGAGGCAGTTCTACTGTCTTATATGGTCACTATGAGTAGGAATTGACTCAATAGCAACAGGTTTGGTTTTGGTTTATTATTTACTTCATGTTGTATATTTTTTGTAGGTGATCAACAAATATTTGTTAACTGAAGAAATGAATGAATTAATCTTACTTTAGCTTTATCAGTAAATTTAGTTTGTTCTGTATTGGTTAATTCTATTGTGCAATGCTGCATATTTTCAATAATAGTATTTCTGAGGTAAAATTTTGTTATCTAAAGATATGTTTATATTATAGTTCAATTAAAAACTGCAGATAAATATCTATTGACTAAATAAATGCATCATTTATAGTTACTGCTTCACAGATCTATATACCATTTCCCCCAAAATGTATTTACAGAGTAATGTTTATTATCATAGCTTTTTTTCCTATTCTGGAAAGAGAATAGGTTGAACATGAGTCTTATACCCATCCTAAGTAGAACACTGACAAATAAGTATACGTCTATCAGAGTGGATGAATAGGTAAAGGACATTTTGTCTAATACACACTCATAGTGACGCCATAAGACAGGGTAGAACTGCCTTACAGAATTTCCAAGGAGTGGATGGTGGACTCAAACTGTCGACCTTTTGGTTACCAGCCAAGCTCTTAACCACTACACCAACAGGGCTCCCCGCTAGGAAACCCTATGGGGCAGTTCTGCTCTGTCCTATGGGGTCACCAAGTCAGAACTGACTTGACGGCACGCGCACGCACACACACACACACACACATACAAAACAAAGATATGAGTCTTTCTAAGGCCGTATGCCCACGGGTTCATTTTCTTATATTCCAATCCTAAATCTAGTCCCACCACCAAAAATACAAAGTATCTCTAGGTCAGACTGTACGTTTGTCAAATGTGCTCCATTTTCTTAATTTTTGTAGTAATCCTCCAGCAGATTTCAATTTAGTAGTATTTTATAAATGAAAATATATTTTTCTCCTCTTTTTTTAAAATTATGCTTTAAGTGAAAGTTTATAATTCAAATCAGTTTCTCATACAAAAACTTTTACACATATTGTTACGTGACCGTAGTTACTCTCCCTATAATGTGACAGCACACTCTTCCTCTCCACCTTCTATTTCCCATGTCCATTCAACTAGCTCCTGTCCTCCTTTGCCTTCTCATCTCGCCTCTGGACAGGAGCTGCCCACTTAGTCTTAGGTATCTACCTGAGCTAAGAAGCACACTCCTCACCAGGATCAATTTATGTCTTATAGTCCAGTCTAATCTCTGTCTGAAGAGTTGGCTTCGGAAATGGCTTTAGTTTTGGGCTCACAGAGAGTCCGGGGGCGATGTCCTCTGGGGTCCCTCCAGTCTCAGTCAAACCACTGAGTCTGGTCTTTTGACCAGAATTTGAGTTCTGCGCCCCGCTTTTCTCCTGCTCTATCAGGAACTCTGTTGTGTTCACTTGTCCAGGTCTTTATTAAAAGTAACAACATCAAGGAGCTGTCACTGCACTACAATCCAAGGCATATTTTTTTCTCAAATTACCTCTATTTATCAGACTATTTCTTTTATGTGATTTTTTTTTGAAAATTAATAACAAACCCCCAAAGGCAACCCTAAAAAATTCTCACTTAACCACATTCTTTATTTCTAAATAGTAACTTTGTATAGCTATAAAAACACCTAAAATGAAAAAAAGAAAACTGTTGAACTTGAAAGATTACTAGAAAATTTAATTATTAATCTAATCCAGAGCTTTAAATACTGGTAAAATGAGAATATTATAGCAGACAAAAAAGAATTCTTCCTATGGACTAATTTGCATACACAATTTTGAAAAGTATGATGCTTTCTTGTAATATCTTAGGTAACTATGACATGCATCCCAATGTATGGCCTAAATGTTTCTGGTTACTTTGGATGGCATTTCCCCCAACCAATAAACAGAAAATGACACTTGGAACATGATCATTCTTCATAAGTATTATGGATTGAACTGTTTCCCTCAAAAATGTATATCAATCTGGCTAGGCCATGATTTCCAGTACTGTGTGATTGTCCATCATTTTGTCATCTGATGTGATCTTCCTATGTGTTGTAAATCCTACCTCTATGATGTTAATGAGGCAGGATTAGAGGCAGTTATGTAAATGAGGGAGGACTTAATCTGCAAGATTAGGGTGTGTCTTAAATCAATCCTTTTGAGATATAAAAGAGAGAAATAAGGGGAGGGTAGTGACAGGGACAGACCTCATACCACAAAGAAAGCAGCATTGGGTGCAGAATGCATCCTCTGGAACTGGGGTCCGTGCGCAGACAAGCTCCTAGTCCAGGGAAAGACTGATGACAAGGATCTTCCTCCAGAATCGACAGAGAGAGAAAGCCTTTCCCCAGGGCTGAGACCCTGAATTCGGACTTCTAGCCTACTACACTGAGTGAATAAACTTCTCTTTGTTAAAGCCACTACTTGTGGTATTTCTGTTACAGCAGCTATGATGACTAAGACAATATGTAACTATAATTTTTACTGTTTTATTTTAAATTTTAGAAAATTTAACCCTTTTATTTTCAGATTATTTTACATTCATATGCAGTTGTAAGAAATACAGAGAACTAAATGTGGTGCATTATACTGGTGGCACAATGGATAAGCATTCAGCTGCTAACCAAAAGGTTGGTGGTTCAAAACCACCAGCCGCTGCTCAGGAGAAAAGACCTGGCCATCTGCTCCCATAGATTATAGCCTAGGAAACCCTATGGGGCAATTCTACTCTGCCTATAGGGCTTCTAGGAGTCAGAATTGACTTGTTGGCACACAACAACATACAATGGAATATTACTTGATGATCCAAAGAAGAGGAAGTACTGATATGTTATAACATGGATGAGCCTTAAAAACATTATGCTAAGTGAAAGAAGACAATAACAAAGGACCAGATATTGTATGATTCCATTTATATGAAATATCCAGAATAGGAAAATCTATAGAAACTAAGTAGACTGGCTATGGCTGGGGTGGATAGGGAGGTTGAGGGGTGAAAGCTAAGGGGTACAGGGTTTCTTTTTTCGTGTAATGCAAATGTTCTAAGATTGTAGTGATGAATGCACAGATTCTGTAAATACACTAAAAGCCATCGAATTGTATGCTTTAAATGGGTGAGCTGTATGGTATGTGAATTATACCTCAATAAAACTGTTAAAAATAAAAAGAGGGGGCCATACTTACTGTAAAACATTTGGAGAATACAGAAAAGTAAAAAAAAAAAATTATCTACACTACACAAGACAGCCAATATGTTAACATTTCATTATATTTCTTTTCTCCATGACTTTTTAAAATACTCTTAACATACAGTCTACACACAATTTTAGAGGCAGTTTTGTTCCCAGTACGTAATAACATGACCTTTTCCTAGTTTATTAAAAACTCATTGCAAATATCATTTTGAAGCTGCATAATTTTCTATAATGAAGATGTACCCTTGGACTCTAAATTGTTTACTTTTGATACTACAGATGATTATTAACATAAACATCTTTTGAGAATAAAATAATTTTCACATTAAAGGTTACTTTTTTTATGATAGTTACCAAGAAGCAGGATTGGTTCTAGGTATGTTCATTTTAAGGCTTTTGATGTATTTTTGCCCAACTGCTAGTTTATTTCTTTGTATTTCCTGTTTTATCAAATCTTCATAAACACTGAATATTAACATTTAAAAAAACTTTCCAAATTTGATAAATGAAAACCCGTATATCAAAAATCTTTGCAAAAAAAATAAACAATACAGAGGTCCAATATACCCTTTACCCAGTTTCCCTCAATGATAATATCTAGCAAAACTATAGTATAACATCACAATTAGGATATTCATTTATACAATCCACCTATCTTGTTCTGATTTTCCTAATTTTACTGTACTCAGGTGTGTCTGTGTTTTTAGTTCCATGCCATTTTAATATATGTAGGCTTGTGTATCCATCACCACAAGGATCCCTTATGCTGCCCTTTTATAACCACATCCACTTAACTCCCCACCCCTCTGTTCACGTCCTAACCCCTGGCAACAACTAATCTGATCTACATTTGTATAATCCTGTCATTTCAAGAATGTTATATAAATGAAGTCATATAGAGTGCAACTTTTTGGCATTGACTTTTATCACTCAGCATAATTCTCTGGAGATTCATTCAAGCTGCTCCAAGTATCAATAGTTCAATCCTTTTTAGCACTGAACAGTATTCCACAGTATTGACATACCACAATTTGTTTAACCATTCACCCAATGAAGAACATTGGAACTATTTACAGTTATTGGCTATTAAAAATAAAGCTACTATGTACATTCATGTACAGGATTTTTGTGAACATAAATTTCCATTTATCTGGGATAAAACACCAAGAGTACAATTACTGGGGTCATATGGTAGTCATATGCTTAGTTTTACAACAAACTGCCCAACTGTTGACCAATATACCTGTACCATTTTACATTCCTACCAGAAATGTATGAGTGAGTGAGTTTCTTTACATCCTCACTTACATTTGGTACTGTCACTATTTTTCATTTTAATGACATTTCATTTAGCGACATTTAGTGATGGTCATTTAATTTGCATTTCCCTAGTGGTTAATGAAGTTGAATATCTTTTGATGTGCTTATTGCCATCTGTATATCTCCTTTGTGAAATATTTCTCATTTTGCTAATTTTCTAATTGGATCAGTTGTTGCTTTTTTGTTTTTACTGTTGAATTTTGAGAGTTCTTTATATATTCTAGATACTTGCCTTTTGTTGGCTATGGGTTGCAAATATTTTCTCCTAGTCTGTACCTTGTCTTTTCATCCTCTTCAAAGGGTCTTTCAAGTGGCAAAAGTTTTTTTTTTTTTTTTTTTTTTTTTGGATGAGGTTAAATTTATCAATTTTCCCTCTTATGGACTAGGCTTTTGGTATCAAGTCTAAGCTTAAGTACTGTTTGCCTAGCTCTAGATCCCAAAGATTTCCTCCTTTCTGACGTTCCAAGCCTTCTGTTATTATACTCTTTCTGTTTGGAATGCTTCCTCTAGCCATTCTTTAAGGGTAGGTGTGCCAGCAATAGTTCTTTTAGTTTTTCTTCATCTGAAAATGTCTTTACTGAAAGATAATTTTTGCAAGATATACAATTTGTGGTTGACAGTTATTTTTTTTCAACAGAACTTCCTTCTGTCTTTAGTTTTTATAAGTTTAATTGTGAATGCCTTGATGTGGATTTCTTTGGTTTTATCCTATTTGGGGCTTGTTCACCTTCTTGAATCTGTAGGTTTATGTCTTTCACCAAATTTGGGAAGTTTTTGGCCATTATTTCTCAGAATACTTTTTCAACCTCTTGCCTCTCTTCTGGGACTTTTATGACATAATTGTCACACAGATCCCTGAGGCTCTGTTCTTATTTTTTCTTTTCTTTTTAATCTATTTTTCTTTGTTGTTCAGATAGAGTAAATTCTCTTAATCTGCCTTCAAGTTCACTGATTTTATCCTCAGTCATCTCCACTGTACTACTAAGTCTTTACTACACTAAGTCTCCCCACCACGCCCCAGTTAGTATATTTTTCAGTTTTTTAACATCCATTTGGTTCTTTAACTTCTATTTCTTTGCTGACGTTTTCTGCTTTTTCATTTGTTTCAAGGGAAATCACAATCACTTGTGGAAGAAATTTTATGGCGGCTTCTTTAAAACTTCTGTCAGGTAGTTCCAACATATGATTCATCTCAGTGCTGACATCGGTTGTCTTTTCTCATTCATGTTGTTATTTTCCTGGTTCTTGTTATGATAAGTCGTTTTCAGGTGTATCCTGGATATTTGGCATATTTTGTTAGATGACTCTTGATCCTATTTTAGTACTCTGTTTAATCTATGCAGGTTCTATTCTACCTTTTTTGCAGGGTGGGAGGGGACATTTTATTGTGCTTTAGGTGAAACTTTACACACCAAATGAGTTTCCTGTTCAATAATTCATATACAAATTGATCTGTGATATTGGTCGCAATCCCCATAATGTGTCAGCACTCTCCCCATTTCCACCCTAGGTTCCTCTTTTTCATTTGTCCGGTTTCCCCATCCCTCCCTGCCCTCTCAACTTTGCTTTTGGACAAATATTGCACTTTTGGTCTCACATAGTTGACTGTTCTAAGGCACACATGCTTCAAGGGTGTTAATGTTTATTTTATAGGTCAGTCTACTCTTATGTGCTGTGGTTGCAATGGCAATTTAATTTTCTGAGCCCTTGCAATGTTATTCTGGTCTGCTTCATTGTTCTGGCTCTGCTTCAACTCCAGCTGGATCCCTTCTGGTGTAGCCTGCAGAAGTAAAAGGCATTTCTCTGGGCTGCCTAGTGTCATTAGGTAGGGTTCAAGGATGCCAGACCTGTAGGACAGAAGTTTCTCCTGACACATTCTCTCGTTTCCTGGTGCCAGTGGGCTTCCTACTCTAACTCTGCCAGTACTGTTGAGGAAGAAGGGTCGGGAGATCCCAAGCCTGATTTACCTTCCGCCATTGGGTAGAGGGCTGCAAGACACTTGGCCTGAATCTTCTGTTCCTGGATACACAATCATGAGCTGCCAGGTCTGGATCTCTCTCTGCTGTTGGTGGACAGGGCCTCCTGGCACCACCAATGCAGGTAGAAGGGCCTGACTACTGCTGTCTAGTGTGGGGCACAGGATCGCTGCCCTCCTGGCTTCTGCTGTTGCCACTCCTACAGACTGACCCACTGCTGTTGCTGGCATAAGTAGGGCCTAGTGTGCTGGCCCTCACAGGTACCACTGTGGATAGATTGGGCTCAATACTGCTGGCAGATATGGGGCATAGGGTGGGCTGGCCTGCCTAGGTTCTAACTGTTGCTGCTGTGGGCAGACTGAGCTTGCTGTTACTGGCAGGTGTGGTGCGGGGGGGTGGGGGGGTGGGTAGGTTGGCCCCCAAAGTCTGCTGGCAGGCCACCTGCTGCCACTAGGTATGAGTCTTCTCACTAAGTCTCTATTGGGCTTTCCCTTTCCCACTACTTTGGCCAAAGTGAACAGGCTTCTCTTGTTTATTTATTGATTTATTTTTTTGTCTATGCCTTTTTGGTAGTTCCGGGTTGCAGGCCTCTCTGGCACCCAGTTCAAGATAAATGGAAGATAAAAAAGAAAACTCAGGAAACTCACTGTGCTGTTCTTCAAGTTCTAAGATCCCCAGACAATCCATGTTCTTCTTTCCATATTTCAAAGTCCTTTTATGATTATCTGCTGAACTATTTCCAAAGTATTTAGCTGTATTTAGAGAGGAAGAACTGGGAAAACTGAGTCTACACCATCTTGTCCCAGAATCCACAACTGTATTTTAATGGACCTTTAAACAGTATTAAATGGCTTGAGACATATCACTGTATCTTTCCCCCCTACGTTTTCAAGTATGTATTTACTGAGCTCTTACAATGTAAAGACACTAATCTAGGCTCTGGGGATCCAGTGATGAATAAGATGGGTAACACCTGGAAATTATATTTCATTGAGGGAGGAAATAATTACAAATGAGTAAAGTCTACGTATTGCCTAGAGGTTGTGGGGGATCTTTTAAGCCAATTAAGGAAATCCAGGAGTTAAATAAGAAAAGACAGGCTTATTTAATCAACCCAATATCTACTAGAATTTGTGAAAAATATTGGTATTGATAGCTTATGGCACAAAACTTTAAAACAGTCATTTCTTCTACCCATGCCAAATAATGACTTTTGAAACTAAGATAACAATAAACTTTATTAAAACTTTGTTGTCAGCCAAGTAGCATTTAGGCCAAAAATAATTATGTACGGTCATATAAACATAAAATAGAATTTATAAGGGAAGAAACAGAATGGTAAGAATATGGACTTCTGAGGGAAAACCAGGCTGCAACCACTATCGTTTACTAGCTGTGTGACCTTGAAAAACTCACTTAACCTCTCTAAGCCTTGGTCTATTTACCTATAAAATGAGACTGAACTAGATTATCTCTACGGTTCCTTCAAATCCTAAACCTTTCTACACAGCTGCAACCAATTTGAGAAAAGAATATGTTCTCAACTATTTTTCATGCTCATCCAATTAACCACTCCTTACAGAAGCTGACACCCTGGGTGGTACAATGGCTAAGCACTCAACTACTAACCAAAAGGCTGGTGTTTGAACCCACCCAGAGGCATCTTGGAAGAAACACCTGGCAATTTGCTTCCAAAAGGTCACAGCCTCGAAAACCCTATGCAGTGCAGTTCTACTCTACACACATGGGGTCGCCATGATTTGGATTCGACTTAATGACAACAGTATTTTTCCCCCTCTGAA
Source organism: Elephas maximus indicus (assembly GCF_024166365.1). Classification (NCBI taxonomy): domain Eukaryota; kingdom Metazoa; phylum Chordata; class Mammalia; order Proboscidea; family Elephantidae; genus Elephas; species Elephas maximus. Next base: position 35,977,735 of record NC_064839.1, on the reverse strand, counting down.
ACCAGAGAAGAACGCCGCTCTCGGCAAAAGCTAAGTACTTGTGTATATTTTACCATGCCCTCCCACCCCCAAGCCTGCTTCAGTGGCTGAATTCCCTGGGCCTGAGATAGGCACTGTTGGTGTGTAGAGCCATCCTGCCGGCCTTGGAGAAGGAAAAAATTTGCATTTGGGGGAAACGATAATTTGCCTGCTCCACTGACCAGGGGAGCTCAGGACAGAAGCGGCTCCTGTCCAGGCATAAACAGTCTGTGGACTTTGAGCACCTTTCCCCTCTGCATGGACCTGTGTGAGGCTATTTTAGGAGAAAAGGTCCTTGTTGACAGACTCCAACTGCTTCAGCTGTGCGGTGAAGAGGTGGGTGTTTGATGTTTGACATTGCTTTGCCTGTTAAACAGGGTCTTCACCTACCCACATCTGGGGCCTAAGGACTGGTAGCTCCACTCAGCCTCCTGTGACAGGGTCCAAAGATAACTAGTACCTCCCAGTCCTTACAGCCAAAAACGCTGGGTGCCCATGGTCCGTCTGCAGAACCCACCCACCTGCACACTCTAGGGAACTGGGGCGCTCTTTCCTCAGAGACACTCAGGGGTCAGTTCTCAATGCCCTGCCTTGTTCATAGCGTGATCCCCTGCTGCAACCAGATACTGGCACCTACACCAATCACCCCTGCCCCTCTAAGACTATAGGGTAGAGCCTGTGCCACATACTTGATGATCAGCTACCTGGACACCTGAGCTGAATTCATACAAGAAAAGTGAATGGACTCCTAGACTGATATAGCTGATAACAGCTCTAGCCATCTGGGCATAGGACATCAGAGCTCCAAAGGTGAAAATAATCAAGCTGGGTCACTCAAACAACCCACTTGGGCATATCAAAACAAAACAAAGCAAGCAGCTACAACATAGTAAGCAAACACAAACTAATACAATAACTTACAGATGGCTCAGAGACAACAGTCAATATCAAGTCACATAAAGAAACAGACCATGATCACCTCAACAACCTCTCAAAACAAAGAATCCAGGGATCTTCTAGATGAAAGTGCATTGCTGGAATTACCAGAGGCAGAACACAAAAGTTTAATATACAGAACCCTTCAAGAAATCATGAAGGAAATGAGGTAATATGCAGAACAAGCCAAGGAACACGAAGATTAAGCAACTGACGAAATTAGATTATTCAGGAACATAATGAAAACTTTAATAACCTGGAAAAATCCACAGACAGACAGCAATCAGAAATTCAGAAGATTAACAATAAAATTACAGAATTAGACAACTCAATAGAAAGTCAGAGGAGCAGAATTGAGCAAGTAGAAGCCAGAATTTCTGAACATGAAGATAAATCACTTGGCACTAGTATATTTGAAGAAAAATCAGATAAAAGAATTAAAAAAAATGAAGAAATCCTTAAGAATCATGTGGGACTCTATCAAGAGAAATAACCTACGAGTGACTGGAGTACCAGAACAGGGAGGGATAACAGAAAATACAGAGAGAATTCTTGAAGATTTGTTGGCAGAAAACTTCCCTGATATTGTGAAAGATGAGATGTCTAACCAAGATGCTCATCAAACTCCACATAAGGTAGATATTAAAAGAAAGTCACCAAGACGTATTATAATCAAACTTGCCAAAACCAAAGGTAAAGAGAGAATTTTAAGAGCAGCTAGGGATAAATGAAAAGTCACCTACAAAAGAGAGCCAATAAGAATAAGCTTGGACTACTTGCCATAAACCATGGAGGCAAGAAGGCAATGGGATGACTTATTTAAAAAATTGAAGGAAAAAGAAGGCCAGCCAAGAATCATATATACAGGAAAACTGTTTCTTAAATATGAAAGTAAAATTAGGACATTTCCAGATAAATAGAAGTTTAGGGAATTCGTAAAAACCAAACCAAAACTACAAGAAATGTTAAAGGGAGTTCTTTGGTTGGAAAATCAATAATATCAGGTATCAACCCAAGACTAGAACACTGACCAGAGCAATCAGAAGTCAACCCACACAGGGAAATCAAACAAAGCAAGAGTAAAAAAAAAAAAGCTCAAAATAGGGTAATAGTGATGTTATTATATAAAAGAAGACAACATTAAAACAACAAAGAAGGCTTAAGAAATGTAATCACAGACTTCCATACGGAGAGGAAGATACGGCCATACAAAGAAATAAAAGTTAAGTTTAAATTTAGAAACATAGGGGTAAATAATAAGGTAATCACAAAGGAGACAAGCTATCCTACTCATCAAAATAAAATACAAGAAAAAAATAGAGACTCAGTAGAAACAAAATCAATAACAACCAATATGAGGAAAGGACAATATATAATCTACTCAGCACATAAAATTAAGTAGGAAAAAGAAACTGTCAACACACACAAAAAGACATCAAAATGATAGCACTAAATTCATACCTATCCATAATTACCCTGAATGTAAATGGACTAAATGCACCAATAAAGAGATGGAGAGTGGCAGAGTGGATTAAAACACACAACCCATCTATATGCTGCCTATAAGACACACCTTAGACTTAAACAAACAGACAAACTAAAACTCAAAGGATGGAAAAAAATATATCAAGCAAACAACAATCAAAAAGAGCAGGAGTGGCAATATTAATTTCTGACAAAATAGACTTTAAAGTTAAATCTATCATAAAGGATGAGGAAGGGCACTATGTAATGATTAAAGGAACAATATACCAAGAAGATTTAACCATATTAAGTGTTTATGCACCCAGTGACAGGGCTGCAATATAGCTGAAAAAAAAAAACAGATAAAAGAATTAAAAAAAATGAAGAAACCCTAAGAATCATGTGGGACTCTATCAAGAATAACTTGCATGTGACTGGAGTCCCAGAACAGGGAGGGATAACAGAAAACACAGAGAGAATAGTTGAAGATCTTCAGACAGAAAACTTCCCTGACATCATGAAAGACGAAAGGATATCTATCCAAGATGCTCATCAAACCCCATTTAAGATTGACCCAAAAAGAAAATCACCAAGACATATTATCATCAAACTTGCCAAAACCAAAGATAAAGGAAAATTTTAAAAGCAGCCAGGGATAAAAGAAAGGTCTCCTACAAGGGAGAATCAATAAGTTCAGACTACTCAGCAGAAACCATGCAGTCAAGAAGGCAATGGGATGACATATATAGAGCACTGAAGGACAAAAGGATCACATATCCAGCAAAACTCTCTCTCAAATATGAAGGCAAAATTAAAACATTTACCGATACACAAGCTGAGAGAATTTGCAAAAACCAAACCAAAGCTACAAGAAATACTAAAGGAAACTGTTTGGTCAGAAAACCAATCATATCAGATACCAGCACAACACAAGGTCACAAAACAGAACATCCTGGTATCAACCCAAATAGGGAAATCACAAAAACAAATTAAGATTAATTTTAAAAACAAAAAAACGCTCAAAACAGGGAATCATTGAAGTCAATATGTAAAAGATCACAATAATCAAAAAGAGGGACTAAATACAGGGGGCATAGAACTGCCATATGGAGAGGGATACAAGGCGATATAGGACAATACAAGTTAGGTTTTTACTCAGAAAAATAGGGGTAAATATTAAGGTAACCACAAAGAGGTGTAACAACTCCATAACTCAAAATAAAAACCAAGAAAAACATAACGACTCAGCAAGCATAAAGTCAAATACTATGAAAATGAGGAACACACAATTTACAAAGAAAAACGTCTCAGCACAAAAAAGTGGAAAAATGAAATTGTCAGAACACACATAAAAAGGCATCAAAATGACAGCACTAAACACATACTTATCTATAGTTACGCTGAATGTAAATGGACTAAATGCACCAATAAAGAGACAGAGAGTCTCAGACTGGATAAACACGATCCGTCTATATGCTGCCTACAAGAGACACACCTTACACTTAGAGACACAAACAAACTAAAATTCAAAGGATGGAAAAAAATATATCAAGCAAACAATAAGCAAAAAAGAACACGAGTAGCAATATTAATTTCTGACAAAAGAAACTTTAAAGTTAAATCCACAACAAAATTCTAGCCAATAGAATTCAACAACATATCAAAAAAATAATCCACCACAACCAAGTGGGATTTATACCAGGTATGCAAGGCTGGTTTAATATTAGAAAAACCATTAATGTAATCCACCATATAAATAAAACAAAAGACAAAAACCACATGATCTTATCAATTGATGCAAAAAGGCATTTGACAAAGTCCGACACCCATTCATGATAAAAACTCTCAGCAAAATAGGAATTGAAGGAAAATTCCTCAACATAATAAAGGGCATTTATACAAAGCCAACAGCCAACATCACTCTAAATGCAGAGAGCCTGAAAGCATTTCCCTTGAGAATGGGAACCAGACAAGGATGCCCTTTATCACCGCTCTTATTCAACATTGTGCTAGAGGTCCTAGCCAGAGAAATTAGGCTACACAAAGAAATAAAAGGCATCCGGATTGGCAAGGAGGAAGTAAAATTATCTCTATTTGCAGATGACATGATCTTATACACAGAAAACCCTAAGGCATCCTCCAGAAAACTACTGAAACTAATAGAAGAGTTTGGCAGAGTCTCAGGTTATAAGATAAACATACAAAAATCACTTGGATTCCTCTACATCAACAAAAAGAACATCCAAGAGGAAATCACCAAATCAATACCATTCACAGTAGCCCCCAAGAAGATAAAATACTTAGTAATAAATCTTACCAAAGATGTAAAAGACCTATATAAAGAAATACTGCAAGAAACTAAAAAGGACCTACTTAAGTGGAAAAACATACCTTGCACATGGATAGGAAGACTTTAACATAGTGAAAATGTCTATTCTACCAAAAGCCACCTATACATACAATGCACTTCCGATCCAAATTCCAATGACATTTTTTGATGTGATGGAGAAACAAATCATCAACTTCATATGGAAGGGAAAGAAGCCTCGGATAAGTAAAGCATTACTAAAAAAGAAGAAGAAAGTGGGAGGCCTCACTCTACCTGATTTTAGAACCTATTATACAGCCACAGTAGTCAAAACAGCCTGGTACTCGTACAACAACAGGCACATAGACCAATGGAACAGAATTGAGAACCCAGATATAAATCTATCCATATATGAGCAGCTGATATTTGACAAAGGCCCAGGGTCAGTTAATTAGGGAAAAGATAGTCTTTTTAACAAATGGTGCTGGCATAACTGGATATCCATTTGCAAAAAATGAAACAGGACCCATACCTCACACCATGCACAAAAACTAACTCCAAGTGGATCAAAGACTAAAACGATAAAGATCATTGAAGAAAAAATAGGGACAACGTTAGGAGCCCTAATACAAGGCATAAACAGAATACAAAACATTACCAAAAATGACGAAGAGAAACCAGATAACTGGGAGCTCCTAAAAATCAAACACCTATGCTCATCTAAAGACTTCACCAAAAGAGTAAAAAGACCACCTACAGACTGGGAAAGAATTTTCAGCTATGACATCTCTGACCAGTGCCTGATCTCTAAAATCTATATGATTCTGTTAACACTCAACCACAAAAAGACAAACAACCCAATCAAAAAGTGGGTAAAAGATATGAACGCACTTCACTAAACAAGATAGTCAGGCAGCTAACAGATACGTGAGGAAATGCTCTCGATCATTAGCCATTAGAGAAATGCAAATTAAAACTACAATGAGATTCCATCTCACTCCAACAAGGCTGGCATTAATCCAAAAAACACAAAATAATAAATGTTGGAGAGGCTGTGGAGAGATTGGAACTCTTATGCACTGCTGGTGGGAATGTAAAATGGTACAACCACTTTGGAAATCTATCTGGCGTTATCTTAAAAAGTTAGAAATAGAACTACCATGCAACCCAGAAATTCCACTCCTCGGAATATACCCTAGAGAAATAAGAGCCTTCACACAAACAGATATATGCACACCCATGTTTACTGCAGCTCTGTTTACAATAGCATAAAGCTGGAAGCAACCAAGGTGTCCATCAACGGATGAATGGTTAAATAAATTGTGGTATATTCACACAATGGAATACTATGCATCGATAAAGAACAGTGACGAATCTGTGAAACATTTCATAACATGGAGGAACCTGGAAGGCATTATGCTGAGCGAAATTAGTCAGAGGCAAAAGGACAAATATTGTATAAGACAACTATTATAAGATCTTGAGAAATAGTACAAACTGAGAAGAACACCACATACTTTTGTGGTTACGAGGGGGGGAGGGAGGGAGGGTGGGAGAGGGTTTTTTACTGATTAGTTAGTAGATAAGAACTACTTTAAGTGAAGGGAAGGACAATACTCAATACATGGAAGGTCAGCTCAACTGGACTGGACCAAAAGCAAAGAAGTTTCCGGGATAAACTGAAGGCTTCAAAGGTCAGTGGAGCAAGGGCGGGGGTTTGGGGACCATGGTTTAAGGGGACCTCTAAGTCAATTGGCAAAATAATTCTATTATGAAAACATTCTGCATCCCACTTTGAAACGTGGCGTCTGGGGTCTTAAATGCTAATAAGCGGCCATCTAAGATGCATCAATTGGTCTCAACCCACTTGGATCAAAGGAGAATGAAGAACACCAAGGTCACACGATAACTAAGAGCCCAAGAGACAGAAAGGGCCACATGAACCAGAGACCTACATCATCCTGAGACCAGAAGAACTAGTTGGTGCCCGGCCACAATCAATGACTGCCCTGACAGGGAGCACAACAGAGAACCCCTGAGGGAGCAGGAGATCAGTGGGATGCAGACCCCAAATTCTCATAAAAAGACCAGACTTAATGGTCTGACTGAGATTAGAGGAATCCCGGCGGTCATGGTTCCCAAACCTTCTGTTGACCCAGGACAGGAACCATTCCTGAAGACAACTCATCAGACATGAAAGGGACTGGACCATGGGTTGGAGAGAGATGCTGATGAAGAGTGAGCTACTTGTATCAGGTGGACACTTGAGACTGTGTTGGCATCTCCTGTCTGGAGGGGAGATAGGAGGGTAGAGAGGGTTGGAAGCTGGCAAAATTGTCACGAAAGGAGAGACTGGAAGGGCTGACTCATTAGAGGGAGAGTAAGTGGGAGTATGCAGTAAGGTGTATATAAGCTTATATGTGACAGACTGACTTGATTTGTAAACGTTCACTCAGAGCTCAATAAAAATTATTATAAATAAATAAATAAAAGGCACCAGGATTGGCAAGGAAGAAGTTAAATTATCTCTATTTGCAGAGGACATGATCTTATACACAGAAAACCCTAAGGAATCCTCCAGAAAACTACCGAAACTAATAGGAGAGTTCAGCGGAATATCGGGATACAAGATAAACATGGAAAAATCAGTTGGATTCCTCTACACCAACAAAGAGAACATCAAGGAGTAAATCACCAAATCAATACCATTTACAGTTGCCCCCAAGAAGATAAAATACTTAGGAATAAATCTTACCAGAGATGTAAAAGACTTTTACAAAGAAAACTACAATATACTTCTGCAAGAAACCAAAAGAGACCTACATAAGTGGAAAAACATACCTTGCACATGGATAGGAAGACATAACATTATAAAAATGTCTATTTTACCAAAACCGATCTATACATTTAATGCAACTCCAATCCAAATTCCAACGACATTCTTTAATGAGATGGAGAAACAAATCACCAACTTCACATGGCAGGGAAAGAGGCCCCAGATAAGTAAAGCATTACTGAAAAAGAAGAACAAAGCGGGAGGCCTTACTCTACCTGATTTTAGAACCTATTATACTGCTACAGTAGTCAAAGCAGCCTGGTATGGTACAACAACAGATACATAGACCAATGGAACAGAACTGAGAATCTGGACATAAATCCATCCACATATGCACAGTTGATATTTGACAAATGGGGAAAAGATGGTCTTTTTAACAAATGGTGCTGGCATAACTGGATATCCATCTGCAAAAAAATTAAACAAGACCCACATCTCAGTCTATGCACAAAAACGAGCTCAAAATGGATCAAAGACCTAAATATAAAATCTAAAATGATAAAGATCATGGAAGAATAAATAGGGACAACATTAGCAGCCCTAATACATGGCATAAACAGAATACAAAACATTACTAACAATACAGAAAAGAATCTAGGTAACTGGGAGCTCCTATAAAATGAAACACCTATGCTGATCCAAAAGACTTCACCAAAGGAGTAAAAAGACTACCTACAGACTGTGAAAAAGTTCTTAGCTATGACATTTCTGATCAGCGCCTGATCTCTAAAATCTACATGATTCTGCAAAAACGCAACTACAAAAAGACAAAGAACCCAATTAAAAAATGGGCAAAAGATATGAACAGACACTTCACTAAAGAAGACATTCAGGTAGCTAACAGATACATTAGGAAATGCGCACGATCATTAGCCGTTAGAGAAATGCAAATCAAAACTACAATAAGATTCCACCTCACTCCAACAAGGCTTGCATTAATCCAAAAAACAAAACAATAAATGTTGGAGAGGCTGTGGTGAGACTGGAACACTTATACACTGCTGGTGGGAATGTAAAATGGTACAACCACTTTGGAAATCGATTTGGCGCTTCCTTAAAAAGCTAGAAATAGAACTACCATACGATCCAGCAGTCCCACTCCTTGGAATATATGTATAATATATTCTAGAGAAATAAGAGCCTTTACATGAATGGATATATGCACACCCATGTTCACTGCAGCAGTGTTTACAATAGCAAAAAGATGGAAGCAACCAAGGTGCCCATCAATGGATGAATGCATAAATAAATTATGGTATATTCACACAATGGAATACTATGCATCGAGAAAAAAGTGAGGAATCTGTGAAACATTTCACAACGTGGAGGAACCTGGACAGTATTATGCTGAGTATAATTAGTCAGTTGCAAAAGGACAAATATTGTATAAGACCACTATTATAAGAACTCAAAAAATAGTTTAAACAGAGAAGAAAATATTCTTTGATGGTTACGAGAGAGGGGAGGGAAGGAGAGTGGGAGAATGCTATTCACTAATTAGACAGTAGATAAGAACTACTTTAGGTGATGGGAAAGACAACACACAATACAGGCGAGGTCAGCAAAACTGGGCTAAACGAAAAGCAAAGAAGTTTATGGAATAAACTGAATGCTTCGAAGGCCAGTGTAGCAGGGGTGGGGGTTTGGAGACCATGGTTTCAGGGGACATCTAAGTCAACTGGCATAACAAAATCTATTAAGAAAACATTCTGCATCCCACCTCGGAGAGAGGCGTCTGGGGTCTTAAACGCTAGCAAGCGGCCATCTAAGATGCATCAATTGGTCTCAACATACCTGGATCAAAGGAGAACACCACCAAGGACACAAGGTAATTACGAGCCCAAGAGACAGAAAGGGCCACATGAACCAGAGACTACACCAGCCTGAGACCAGAAGAGGTAGATGGTGCCTGGCTACAACCGATGACAGCCCTGACAGGGAATGCAACAGAGAATCCCTGAGGGAGCAGGATAGCAGTGGGATGCAGAGCCCAAATTCCTGTAAAAAGACCAGACTTAACGGTCTGACTTAGACTAGAAGGACCCCCGTGGTCATGGTCCCCAGACCTTCTGTTGGCCCAGTATGGAAACCATTTCCAAAGCCAACTCTTCAGACAGAGATTGGCATGGACAATGGGCTGGAGAGGGATGCTGGTGAGGAGCGAGCTTCTTGGGTCAGGTGGACACTTGAGATTGTGTTGGCACCTCCTCCCTGGAGGAGAGATGAGAGGGTAGAGGGGCTTAGAAGCTGGCGAAATGGACATGAAAAGAGAGTGGAGGGAGGCAGCAGGCTGTCTCATTAGCGAGAGAGCAATTGGGAGTGTGTAGCTCAGTCTTCGTCATTAAAGTACATCTGATTAAATCTCCCACAGAATACCCTGGCATTATACTAAAGTTCTGATTTTCAGAAATCATAAAAATAAGCTATTTGTCAAGGAGAATTTCTAGTTGTAAAAGCTACTGCTTTTTTTAATCAACCAGGAATCCCCAATATTATGTATAAAATGACCAAAAAAAAAAAAATTAAACTAGTAAGATAGTTTAGCATTCAAATTAATTTTATTTTATATCTTCAGAAAAATATTTCTACCATATTTTTAGTTATAAAGTAACTGTCAGTTCAAAATAACAAAGTCTGAATTGTGAAAAAGAGTAACATGTCTGGATGTATTTTTTTTACTTCTTATCCATTTCTTAGGCTAGTCAGATTTTGATCAAAAGACAATCTTCTTCTTATCAAAAATTAAACACAGCATTTAATTTTAAATTTAAAACTTTCTAACCTTGAATTTATAATTTTGTATGAGAAATTTCACATCGATTAGATTCTACCCAGCGTAATGTTCTATGAAAGCAGCATCAAGAGATTTTTGAAGGAAAGCATGGATGCCCCGACATTGAAAGGACAGGCCACAAACATCCCTTTCTTTAAAAATGAATTATAAAATTATTCATCTTATAAACATGATTTGAATTATTTTTGCTTAGAGGTATTACCTTACATACTGAAACTCAACTGATCCTTTTTAAATCCTAGCTAAGTGACATTTGGCCAATTATTTAACCTCTCTGGAGCCTCAGCTTCCTCATCTATGAAATGAGAATTATAGAATCAGGAAGATTAAAATGAGATAATACCTATAAGGGCTTGGCATATTGTCTAGCACTTAGTGTATGTTCGATAAACGTCAGTTGTGACTAAACATTTGTAAATTTTCCTGCAGTTCAACCTGATAATGTTGGCAGTTTATTTACACCCATAATTCCTTCCTGGGAGTAGTGGTGATTCAGAATTCTCATTCCTTCAAGGGACCTGGGTTTGATCCCCCAGCCAATGCACTTCATGCACAGCTACCATAATCAGTGGAGGCTTGTGTGCTGCTATCATGCTGAACAGGTTTTCAGTGGAGCTTCCAGACTAAAACAGACTAGGAAGAAAGGCCTGGTGATCTATTTCCAAAAATCAGCCAATGAAAACCCTATGGATCACACAGTCTGATCTGAAATCAGTCATGGGGACGGCACAGTACTGGCAGCATTTAGTTCCATTGTGCATGCAGTTGTCAGGAGTCAGGGGCTGACTAGATGGCAGCTAAACAAATTCCTCCCTAATCTACTCTGGAAAGTGTTCACGGTCAGAAATTATAATGGCAAACTACACTGAATATGTTTATATGTGAATGCTGAATTTTACTACTGATAATAAAAAAATTTCTAACTGTATTTGATAAAGTTTACTAAGCATGTTATGTCCTTTGAAAACATAAATGAGTATTTTTTTAAAAACTATTAACTCATGGATTTCAGGGCAGAAAAATATAAACATCAGAAGTATAGGCATAAATCACTGATTATCATGTAAGCAGAATCTTCATATAGCAAAGGTGCGAAAGCATCATCACCGTATGCCACAGTAATATTAGAAATCTGGTAACAAGAGTCTACTACGCCACATTATAACATCCTGAGGATATGAGTATACTATCTTCACTGTCTTTTGGGACTGGCAGGGAAGTAAAAAGAATGTCAATAAAAACAATGACAATTAAAGAACCTAAAGTAAGTTTTTCAAATGTCTGCAGTTCATTTTTTGGTCTCTTTAGTCTCAGTGTCAAGTACTAATCTTATTTGTAGCAAGAACCTTTATAAACGCTATCTTATATATGTTATTGTACTTTATATATTCTTTTAAGATTTTTTAATGCATGAGGAATTTTAAAATAAATAAGAGTTCCTCTACTCCAACATATATTATGAAAAAATATGTTTATATGGTGAACATCAATCTGGAAAAACAAGTCTCTGCGTTCAGCAAACTTAAAGAAATATTTATTTTATAATATGATAATCTGCTAACTGTTGTGAGTACACAAGAGTAAACAAAAAGCTAAGGTTTGTTAGACAGAACACATCCAAGAAAAAAAAAAAAAAACCCCAAACCTGTTGCCGTCAAGTCGACTGCAACTCATAGTGACCCTTTAGGACAGAGTACGATGGTCCCATAGGGTTTCCAAGGCTGTAAATCGTTACAGAAGCAGACTGCCTTGTCTTTCTCCTGTGGAGCAGCTGGTGGGTTTGAACCAATAACCTTTTGGTTAATAGCTGAGTGCTTAACCATTATACCATCAGTCCTCCTTTAAAAAACATATAGGATCACATATTTATAATGTTTGAGAAGAATCAATTTGTTACCTTTCATAGCCTCTTCGAAAGAACAAGGTCTTGCCGGACTGGATATTTCCTTCTTCACATTTACATTCAAAGCACTAGCTGTTGCTATTAAAAAAGAATAAAGATAAATTGTATTTATTTTAACTTATTCATCCTAACAAATTCTAAAAATTAGAATATTTTCTCATAAAACATCATTAAATTATTTGTTTAGCAGAAATTCTAGGCTGAGATGAGTTTTTGTAAGCAGCAGTCTACCCTCCAGTGGCCAAGTGGGCAGAAGCATATGCTCACTTACAAAAAAGCCAAAAACCAACTTAGAAAAATCATTCTTGCAACAGTACACATGTTAATGGTATCAGGTAAATAGAAGATTGATATTAAACATTTATAACTTATTGAACATAGTGGAATATTAGCAAAAAAAAATCATCATTCACCTATATAAATGATTTATGAAAAGATACCTATTCAGAAACATTAGTCAATGTTCAAACCGAATTAAAATAACTGTGATGAATACATTGAATGTATAAAATTATGATTACTCCTTTGGTAAAGTTTTAAACAAAACTTTGCCAATATTAATGGAAAATTGCTAGGCTACTATATATAATCATATCAACTACATCTATAATGACAACTTTAAATTTGATGAGCCTAAGAATAGAGATCAGCTCTAAATGAAAAAATTAAATAAATTCCAATTAAGCAGGTCCTTGCTTAAAATGATATTATTTTTATTTAAATAAATTTTAGTTTATATTTCTGAATGTATGTATTTTTTATTCTGTAGCTTAGTCCAAAATGGGATTTGAGTCAGCTTACTTTCAATGTCTTATTCTCGACATGACAATGTCAAATGAGTTAAACCTCACTGAGTAAACAAATAAAATTGTACACAAGTCCTGAGAATTAAGTTAAATAATTTATCTTAGTAAGCACAGTGGGTCTAACAAATGATTTACAGGGAACTAAATGGAAAACAAATCCATACACGATTTAAGTATAACAACATTAATTCTAATAATTACAGATTATAGAATCTAATCCTTGAGAAAATTTTAAATTTCTACTTTTAAATCAAGTTATTAGCAGTTTGTTTTTAGAGTAGCAAAAAATGATAAAAATATACATCCCTATTTCTTACAATTACCACTGTGGAGTCACTGAAAATAATGTTTAAAATTATTTCTGCATCTTAATATGGTAGAGTGCTGGTGGCACAGTGGTTAAGTGCTTGGCTGCTAACCAAAATGCCAACAGTTCAAATCCACCAGCGGCTCCCTGGACACGTTACAGGGCAGCTCTAGTCTATCCTATAGGGTCGCTATGAGTTGGAATCAAATGGATGGGTTGGGTTTTGATTTCTTAATATGGTAAAGTAAAAAAATTAAAGGTGCTTTAATAGTTTAAAGCTTCAGGGACCAACTGGCAAGGAAACAAAGGTTTTAACAGTCTGCAAGAACTAAGAGCCTGTGAGCATGCACATAATATGCATGGGTTTTGGTGGTACAGGCCTAGAGTGGCTTGTGTCTGGCAGAGCATGCTCAGGATATGTTCACTTGAGCCCTCCCCCTCCCCTACCTTTAGACCATGTATCAAGTACTCCGTATCCCAGAATTCCCTGTACAAATACCCAGGTTGTGTGTGCACTCTTAGGCCTATAAAAAAAAAAAAAAAACAAAAAAAAACAGGGTAGACAAAATTTGGAAGCACGGTCTGAGGCATCAAGGCCCTTTAGGTTCAGAATGGAGCCAGGAGTGGAAGAAGAAGGGTGGCAGGCCGAGGGTCCCCCTTTCCCATGATGCCAACTTTCAGCTTGGAAATGATTCCCCTAACATAAGAGTAAGAGCAGTATTTGGCGGCTGTCTTGTTAGGAAATAATGCCTTATCCAAAACAAACTAATATTGACTCATTTTTGGTGAATAAATTTTTCTTTTGGTTGGCTAGTCTTCATATCCTTTCAAAGAACTAGAAATTAATTATTCATTCTAGTTCACAACTTTTTATTTTGACATACCTGGGTCTGGAGTGTAGGTAAATGGCTGAACATCATGAGATCTCCCAGCATTGGTCACTACATATATTCCCACTGATACAGGCAAAGTTATATGTTGGTCATGATATGGGGGAACCTTCACAATAAGATGATTCTAATTTAAAGAAAAGTACAAGAGTCAAAAAAAGAAGCAATATTTAAGTTAAATTTCTGAAACAAAACAATTTTTATTTAAGTACTCTTCCTATTAGTTACAAAATTTAAAAAATCTAAGAAAAAAACATGTATTTTAAAGCTCAGGTTCACAGAAATCAGAACATTCATTGTATGGCCACTTTTAAGGTAAAATTCAACTGATTTTTTTAATGGTCTACAAGGCCCCCTGCACTGTCATCTCCAACTCATTACCCACTCTATTCCTTATTCACTCTATTCCTCTCTAGCCATACTGACCTTTTCAGTCCATTCTTAACAAACTAAATTCATTTTCACCTAAGAGCCTTTATACTTGTTCTGACTGGAATATCCTTCTTCACCTTTTCAAAAGGCTTCTTCCTTTACGCATTTTCAGGTCTAATTCAAACGTCACCTCCTCAGAGTAGCACCCCTCCCTGACCTTATCATACAAATCTTGTTTATTTCCATAATAGCACTTATTACCACCTGAAATTACTAGGACTATCTGCTTGTTTTTTTGTCTCTCTCCAACTGCAAGAATGTAAACTCCCTGAGGACACTTATATTTAAAATTCCAACTTCCCCATAGCTATTCTTTTTTGTTACTTTTTATAATATATAAAACATCCAAAATTTTTTTTCTATTTGCCCACAAATAACTACGAATTCCTTATTTTTTATTCTTATAACTCTAAGAAGTACCAGAGAACTCAGAAGACTAAAGAATGAGAAATGATAATCTATACAATTCTCTATTTTTGAAACACTAATGCCTGTTTCCTGTTTTCAAAAACAAGTTTTTGTCAAATCAAATTGTATAGTTCTTCCTAGCTTCTTATATACCTGTTTCTAGCTTCTAATTTCTTTTAAGCTACCTTCACATTTCAAGCTGCTACACTCTTGCCTTCTTAAAGATACATATACACACACACACACACACACACACACATATATATTTTGTACTTTTGGTTTACAGAACTAGTTTCTATAACTTATCTTAAAGACATATGTATATATATATATTTTATACTTTAGGTTTACAGAACTAGTTTCTCATTAAACAGTTAGTGTACATACTATTTTATGACATTGGAAGATACACATTTTAATACACAATTAGGCCATACAGAACTCATCTAAAGTTGTTAAAACGAGAGTAGATATAATGACCATGTGCCCATCACATTTGGTATACATGAGCATGGGATATATTTGGCCTTGACTAGAGGAGCCAGATATTAAACAAAGAACTTTTTTCCTAGACTTCATTAATCTCAACTGTTATATAACAGAAAAAGTTTAATACCTGATGAGCTGATTTAGAGGTTGCAAATAAATGACTACTACAATTATTCACACCTGCAATTTACAGTTATCTTTAAATGGTCTTTTCCACTTACACCATCTTCTGGGGATTTTTAAAAATATTCTAGATGCCCTTTCAACTTTCATGTGTAGGCCTGATATTTCTTATCGACCACACCCAAAGACTCTTTTCTTTCAAAATATGTTCTCATCACCTTTCCCTCTAAATGTCTGTTTCATTTCCTTAATATCTAGAATTGATTCTTTATATGGCAGTTCTGATTTCACTCTAAGAAAATACTTCCCAGAAAACCCCTTAGGAAAAAATAAAAGAAAAAGCCCTCTATGAAAAAGATAAAAAATTTAAAATGAAAAGCAGAATCACAGAATTAATGAAAGATCCTATTATGATTTAGGTTTTTTTTTTTTATTTTATTCTTGGCTTGTAAAAACCCTAGGACCTCTAAATGTAGTCATCAAATAAGGACATGATTCCTCTCTACTGCACCATGGCTTATTTTTATGATTATTCACCTTTAATAGTTGGTGTCATAACTGCCCTGAAAAAGTGTTTTTAAAAATGCAACTAGCCCATGCCTCAAAGGTAAAGTAAGTAAAGGAGAAAAGGGAAGGAGGTAATGAGTTCTTAATATTAAGTTCTAAATGAAACAGCAAGTTAAGACTATAATTCGTTGGGGCTATTTCATTACTACTTTGTATAATTTATAAGATTAAGTCTCTCAGTCTCCAGCACCAGTTTTTTTAAAAACTGCAGCATAAGATAAAGTAAGAAATACCAATTTTAATGGAATACAGGCAGTCCCTGGGGTTACGAATAAGATCCATTTCTAAGCCTGTCTTTAAGTTGAATTTGCAGGTAGGTCGGGAGAGGTACATATGGTTCTTATTCAGTGTCAGTCAAATGTTTGTCTTAGTATATAGTATATATTTTACCTTTCTAAGCATATAGAACACTTAGAAAACACTTCCAATCATGCAATGTTTTCATAAACATCAAAAAGTAGTGTGTGTGTTCATTACTATGAATCACTGTATTTAAATCAAAATTTTAATATAATAGGTATCATGGCAGTGAGTTCTTAAGTACGAGTTGTCCCTTAGTTGGACGTTCGTATCACAATTAATGCATCAAAAAAGAAAATTTTTTCACGCCAAACAAAAGTATTGCATAGATAAATTAAGCTTCAGTCAGGATCAAACTATAGGCATATAAAATCTGGATGAAACTAGGGTTTGGAAGTACCCTCAGAAAGAAGAACAAAGGACCTTAGGCCATAGAGAAATCTTTTCTTCAGTGATGAATAAAATGAACTAACAAGCTTTTCATGAGTATATATTATGTGCTTGGTATTATGAGAAACACAGAGAGGTACCATACATTGTCCCTAACCTTCAGGAGTCCTCCAGAGGAAGCCACTGTTGATCTCTGGGGAACGGAATGGTCTGACGAATAAGTCATATGTGAAATCATAAAACGTCAGGGTTAGAAGGTGTCTCACACCA
The DNA here is from genome assembly GCF_024166365.1 of Elephas maximus indicus. Classification (NCBI taxonomy): domain Eukaryota; kingdom Metazoa; phylum Chordata; class Mammalia; order Proboscidea; family Elephantidae; genus Elephas; species Elephas maximus. The sequence goes on along the minus strand of NC_064839.1, from coordinate 35,960,494 downwards.
TCTAGTGAAAGAGCTTATTTTAAACATTAGAAAACTGAGGCACAAAAGTGACTTGTCTTACACAGATAACACAGATTATTAAAGACAAAACAGGCACTAGAACTTCAGTTAAGACTAGTCTGGCAATGAACCCTAGCAGAGGCTGTCCAACAGTGTATGTAATAAAGGAATGACTTGACTCCCACTATCTCTTTTCCACAGCATGTAGTAACATGAGGCTAGAGGAAAATTTTCTACACAGCATTTGTCTAGGTATACATGAAGTTCCATTTTATATTATTGTTTTTAAATTTTTATTAGTTTTTTTAATATACAAGGGAATAAAGAAATAAATTTAAAAACAAATTACAAAGTTTTTTACAAATTGGCTATAGATTCTTCCAATTTTTACTTCTTCTACCTCTCCACTTGCTTTCATATGATCTTTTCTATCATCCTCTAGTCTTTACCTAAATTTTTAAAATTTTTTATTGTGCTTTAAGTGAAAGTTTACAAATCAAGTCAGTCTCTCACACAAAAACTTACATACACCTTGCTACATACCCCCAATTGCTCTCCCCCTAATGAGACAGCCCGCTCCCTCCCTCCACTCTCTCTTTTCGTATCCACTTCACCAGCTTCTAACCCCCTCTCTATCCTTTCATCTCCCGTCCAGGGAGGAGATGCCAACATAGTCTCAAGTGTCCACCTGATCCAAGAAGCTCACTCCTCACCAGCATCCCTCTCCAAGCCATTGTCCAGTCCAATCCCTGTCTGAAGAGTTGGCTTCGGGAACGGTTCCTGTCCTGAGCCAAAATAAGGTCTGGGGGCCATGACCACAGGGCTCCTTCTAGTCTCAGTCAGACCATTTGGGGTCTGCATCCTATTGCTCTCCTGCTCTCTCAGGGGTTCTCTGTTACGTTCCCTGTCAGGGCTAACCTAAATTTTTGCTTTGGATATTTTATACATTAGCTTGTCCTGCTTTTCTAGTCTCTCTCTACCTCTGTGATCTACACTTGTACACATTATTCTTCTGCATGTGCAATTCAACCTTGCCTTCTATTTGCACGGGCTCATAAATTTGGCCATCTTGTCTGTTAGTCTTAACCTCTATGAATTCGGTCCTATCTGTTCTACATCCACATTCTTAATTAAGTCAGGCCTTCATCCTTGTTTTCAAGCTCTTTTTCCTTGAACATATGATGCAGTCCTACAAATACAGAATTTTTTAATGTAAGTGTAACAAATAGTGCTTCTGAATGCAAAAAAGTTTAACTATAACAGAGATAAAGCACCTGGCACATAGCAGGTACTCAATAACTATTAGTTTCTGTTTGATTCAACTAAATAGTATGGTTAAATAATCTAAATTCGCAGAGCAAATAAATATTAGGAAAAAATGTTTCATTTATAAACAATGATAACTGTTCTTTGTGGCAGGATTAAAAGTTGATAAAATTTATGTTCTTAAAATTTTCAAGCAAAAGATTGGTCACATTTCTAGCATCAGTGGAATAATTCTATTTCAGTTTAAGAAACTGAAGAAAGAAACTTTAAATGATTCACATCAGTCTTGTATAAAAAGGAAATTTAATCTGTCGGTTCAGGAAAAATTCAGAACAAAACCGAATTTCTCAGAGAGTAAACAACCAAATCATAAAATAGCTTAAATTATACCTGATGAAATAATTCCATGTCGATTTCAGCTTCTGATTTCCAAGAGTTTTCATCTGATTGAAATAAAAACAGTGACTTACAAAAGTTCTGAAAAATGTTTTTACTCTGTTACTATGACTGCACCTTTATTACAAAGTGAAACATGCAACAATCCCTATACCAATATTATGCCTACTTACCAGAAACATTTTCTTGGAAAATAACCTTAGTTCCTTTCAGAAAGTTCTTGCCAATTAAAAACACTTCTTCTTCTCCTTTCACTGAACAGCTATGCAAGCTTTTCTTTAAGATTTCTGGCACTCCTGCTGGCTGAGCTGTGGGTATATAAAAGCATTCAATAAAAAGAAAACCACTAACACTTACTTCTTATAAAATCAACTTTCAATTATCCAGAACTATGAGCTGTCTTTGTTGACCACTGCATTTAACTTCCCTTATTCTGCAACTTAACTTTTATCTTAACAAAGAAAACACCAAAAACCAAACCTAGTGCCATCGAGTCGATTCCAACTGATAGCGATCCTACAGGACAGAGTAGCACTGCCCCATAGAGTTTCCAAGGAGCGCCTGATGGATTTGAACTGCTGACCTTTGGTCAGCAGCCATAGCACTTAGCCACTATGACACCAGGGTTTCCTCTTAACAAAAGGGCAGAGAAAAAAAGGGCACAGAAAAAAACAGGAAAGTCTACATTAATTTTTAAATAGCCCTTTGAAGATCATATATAGAAAAACTAAGATTAGGTTTCAATTTAATATATATCATCTTTGTTTTCTGATTAGATGAATCATAAAAAAAACAAACAAACAAACAAACAAAACCCATTGCCACAGAGTCGATTCTGACTCATAGCGATCCTATAAAACATAGTAAAAGGGCCCCATAGCATTCCCAAGGAGTGCCTGGTGGATTTGAACTGCCGACCCTTTGGTTAGCAGCCATAGTAACTACAATGCCACCAGGGTTTCCAGATGAATCATAATAAGGTTAAAAAATATGAATTTGGTCATATTTTTGTCTTAACAATATTTTTTAAAAATTAAAAAACAAGCTTGTTCCACACACCTAATCTTTTTTATTTTTTATTGTGCTTTAAGTGAAAGTTTACAGCTCAAGTTAGTTTCTCATACAAAAATTTATATATACATTGTTATGTGACCCTAGTTGCTCTCTCTATAATGTGATGGGCACACTCATGCTTTCCACCCTGGACTTCCCGTGTCCATTCAACCGGCTCCTGTCCCTTTCTGCCTTCTCATCTTTTAGCCTTGGCTGATTGATACAAACAAATATCCTATCCTTGTTAAATATTTAAATAACACGACATTTGCAACAATTCCTGGGAGTTAAAAAGAAATTTTGACTACTGTTTATACATATACTCTGTCTTGAACCTACAGGGTTATGAACCAAGTAGAAAGAATTATTGGCCATATTACATACCCTTTTAAACTAAGAAGTAATTAACAACCAATTTATTTAATTGTAAGGTAAATTTTGGGGGAAACATAGGAACTAGATATTTGTGTCTAAAAGACATTCAAGAAAAATATGGTAAATATCATTTTGATTAGAAAACAACAGGAAGTGCCAAACTGTATGAACACTGCATCAAACAAAATGGAATGGAAAGTCTATAACCTTTCCTCCATTTTCAAATACTATGTGGAAACTGCACTTTACTGACGACGATTAAAAGTTTTTTTTCTATGTTATTTTTTCCTTTTATGTATTTAAGACGTAAGACTGCCAAATGAGGCCCTCTGGAGGTACACTGTGTATTTATCTCCTACATATTTGTATTTATACTATACAAAGAACTAGTCTGTTACTATTCAAGATAACTTTTAACTTTTGTCCTTTTAAAAGGTCTTTTCTATTAAAAAGTTTAATGGTTACCTAACAGGACTAATTCCACACTAAACGGAACTAAACTCAGGATTATTTAAGCATTAACTGCTTTATTTTTATCCTTAAGTAATTTGTAAGCTGACTCTTGAAATCGATCATATTACTTAAAAAAATTATCACACGCCAAAAAAGCAGCCAGCTTTCTGCTATAAAAGGAATGCGTTTTTATACGCTTTTCATATAACCCACCCATCACCTTTGAGTAGATTTCGACTTATAGTGACCCTACAGGACAGAGTAGAATTGTCCCACAGGGTTTCCAAGGCTGTAATTTTTACGGAAGCAGACTGTCAGATGTTTCAGTTAGCAACCAAGCGCTTTAACCACTGCCCAAGGCTGTGATCTTTAAGGAAGCAGACTGCCACATCTTTCTCCCTTAGAGCAGACGGTGGGTTCAAACTGCCAACCTTTCGGTTAGCAGCCGAGCAATTAACCACTAATGGCACCAAAACCAAAACTAAACCCACTGCTGTCAGGTCAATTCCGACTCATAGCGACCCTACAGGGCAGAACAGAACTGCCCCACAGAGTTTTCAAGGAGCGCCTGGCAGATTCGAACTGCTGACCTTTTTGTTAGCAGCCGTAGCACTTAACCACTACACCACCAGGGTTTCCTATAGCACCAGGGTTCCTTAAATCATTAAATTACTAATTGTGCCCAAAATTTTAAGAGAAGGGAAGTTCAATTTCTGTTATTATCCTTTTTCCAAAGTTGTGGGATAGACAGAAAAGAGGGGAAAAAAATGTTAAATTCAGTCAGATTAAATTCTATAAAAATTTTAAGATAAAATCAGGTAATATCTAAGAAAGCTATGATTAATTAATTTTGCCCTACTAAACAAAATTATTATTATAGTAGGGAGGATACTGAAAAATTATGAAAATTGATATTCTTTATTTAATATAGTAGAATCACAGAATATATACACCTATACTGTCTGGAGAGCTATGAAGTTGTCAATAGTGTACAAAACGATGATTCTTCCATGCCCTTAAAATCGAACAAACAAAAAGACAGCCAATGGGTTCAATGGCCATTTTTAAACCAACATTAATTTGAAGAGAAGTAGGATTTTTTTGTAAGGCCACAAGCATGAATTCTGCAATTCATGCCTTCTTTCCACTGAGCATCTCCAGATGAAAGATCACGTTGTTTCCTCTCCTCCCTTCCACCTTTATCACCTTTTGGACCCTCTTCTTTTTCTACCTCCCTCTCATCATCCTGTTTCCTTCTATCTCCCATTCTAATTCCAACTCTTCTTAGTGACTTCCTTTCCACCTCTCATTATACTCCAACTGCTCAAACCTGCCAAAAAGGTTATATTCACGGAAATAAGCACAAACCAGAAGCTCACGGTGGAACATTCTTATTTTTAATACTTTAAATGAAAACATCTTTTGGGTCTTTGCTTCACAGTGTATTATTTATATGTTTATTCTTCCTCTCCTTCTCACCCCTCAGGACTAAATTCAATCCTCTAGCTCCTTAAAATAGCCAGGATAAAATTCAAATTCCCTAGCCCAACACAAAAGTCTCTTTATAAAAGAAATCTTGCCTAGCTCTTTAGCCTCAAGTCTTACCTCTTCTTTATGTATACCCTTTTGCTCTAATCACATTAAGCTATTTTTAATTCCCCCTAAATAATCATGCCCTTTCAAGAAGTATATTTATACACTGTTCCCTCTGTCCAGAATAATCTTCTAAATCCTACTTTGCCTGGCTTACTCTATTTGTCCTTTAGGACATAACACAAGTTATACCATCTCCAACCTGTCTAAATTAGATGTTCTTCTCTCCTATGTTTGTACTGCAACCTATTTATGCATCTACTGTAGCCCTTACATCGTATTACAATTATATGTTTACTGATTTGTTTCTCCCCCTAGCCTGCTAGACTGTAAGGTCCTTAAAATTCCAGCTATTTATTTCCACAGCATGGCACACTGTAACTACTCATTAACTATGAGCTTTCTAAAACAAACATGCCTAAAACCTACCTTTAGAGATATAAAACGGCGTGTCTTTTCTTAAGCATCACAGATAACTCTAACATACAGGCAGGATTGAGAACCATTGCATGTTACATTGAATAAATGACTGAATAAATGGGCAATGACATACTATTTTGTCATTAGAATACACAACTGTTTTTCTGAAGTGTTGTAGCCCCCAATAACACCAACTGTTAAAAAGAAATCACCTGAACAATTTTACCACCTGCCAAAATACTTTGACTGATCCCAAGAATATGAAAATTTTAGTAGTATATTTCATTTTTTTATATAGATAGATTTAGAAAAGAACAACTAAAGAACGGACACAAAACAATGATCAAGTTGAGGAAAGAACTCATTTGCTTTCAATATTTTTAGGAAATAATATTAAAGTATGGAGAAATGTTAAAAAAAAAAAAACTGTCATCTGTAGGTCAGAAGATGGAAATTCAGAGAAATGTTAAACAAGAAATTATCTACCATATGATCCAGCAATTCTACTCTTTTGATATATACCCAAGAGAAATGAAAACATGTCCACACAAAAATTTGTCAATGTTTAAAACAGTATTATTCATAATAGCAAAAAATGGAAACAACCCAAAGGTCCATCAACTGATGAATGGATAAACAAAATATGGTATATTCATATTATGGAATATATTCAGCCATTAAAAAAAAAGTGAAGTACTGATAACATTTCGAAAGCATTTTGTTACATGAAAGAAAGCAGGCACAAAAGGCCATATTGCATCATTCCATTATACAGAATGTCCAGAATAGGAAAATCCATAGAGACAGAAAGTAGATTAGAGGCTACCAGGAACTGGAGTGACACGGAAATGGAGAGTGACTGCTAATGGGCGTGTGGTTTCTTTTTGGGATGATGAGGAAAATCGTCTAACATTATGTAATGTTGACAGTTACACAGCTTTGCAAATATACCAAAAACCAAAGATTAGTAACTTTAAAAGGGTGAATATGTGAATTATATTTCAATAAACTTGTTATAAAAGAAACTATCTTCTATGGGACAGCAAATATGAGTCTGATTGTATCTAAATTTAAAATAAGCAATTAAATGCCTATATGCCAATACTCTGTCAGGGATTAAACTGTGTCCCCCCAAAGTATGTGTCAACTTGGTTAGGCCATCATTCCTAGTATTGCGTGGTTGTCTTCCATTTTGTGATTGATACACTTTTTCTATGCGTTGTAAATCCTATCACTATGATGTTAATGAGACGGATTATCGGCAGTTATACTGATGAGATCTACGAGATCAGATTGTCTCTCAAGCCACTCTTTTTTGAGATATAAAAGACAGAAGCGAGCAGAGACACATGGGGACCTCATGCCAGCAAGAAAGCAGGGCCAGGAGCAGAGCACGTCCTTTGGACCCCGGATCCCTGTGCCTTGAGACGCTCCTAGATCAGGGGAAGGTTGATGACAAGGACCTTCCTCCAGAGCTGGCAGAGAGAAAGCCTTCCCCTGGAGCTGAAGCCCTTAATTTGGACTTCTAGCCTACTAGACCGTGAGGGAATAAGTTTCTGTTTGTTGAGCCCATCCACTTCTGGTATTTCTGTTAGAGTAGCACTAGATGATTGAGATACTCTCCTAATAAATTGTAAGCTGTATGACTTATGAGGTATACCCTATTATGTTTCATTCGATCAAAATAAAATCCTTCCTATATTCTACAGTAGACACCAGCTCAAAACAATGGACAAATAAAAGCAGGGATCTTTTTATTTTTTTTTAATTGTGCTTTAAATGAAAGTTTACAAATCAAGTCAGTCTCTTATACAAAAATTTGTATGTACCTTGCTATGTACTCCTAGTTGCTCTCTCACTAATGAGACAGCACACTCCTTCTCTCCACCCTGTATTCCCTATATCCATTCAGCCAGCTTCTATCCCCCTCTGCCTTCTCATCTCCCCTCCAGATAGGAACTGCCCACATACTCTCTTGTGTCTACGTGAGCCAAGAAGCTCGTCGTCACTAGTATCATTACCTATATTATAGTCCAGTCCAATCCCTCTCTGAAGAGTTGGCTTTGGGAATGGTTCCAGTCTTGGGCTAACAGAAGGTCTGGGGACCATGACCTCTGGAGTCCTTCTAGTCTCATTCAGACCATTAAGTCTGGTCTTTTTACAAGATTTTGAGGTCTGCAACCCACTGCTCTCCTGCTCCATCAGGGATTCTCTGTTGCATTCCCTGTTAGGGCAGTCATCGGCTGTAGCTGGGCACCATCCAGTTCCGGTCTCAGGCTGATGTAGTCTCTGGTTTATGTGGCCCTTTCTGTCTCTTGGGCTCATAATTACCTTGTGTCTTTGGTGTTCTTCATTCTCCTTTGCTCCAGGCAGGTTGAGACCAATTGATGCATCTTAGATGGCTGCTTGCTAGCATTTAAGACCCCAAACACCACTCACCAAAGTGGGATGCAGAATATTTTCTTAATAGATTTTATTATGCCAACTGACCTAGATGTCCCCTGAAACCATGGTCCCCAGGCCCCTGCCCGTAAAAGCAGGTATCTTGAATAAAAATGGTTTCTTCCCTCTCCCACTATATAAACAGTGAAAATAATCATCTCTATTCTACTAACATTACATAGTTGTCAGGACCAAATGGGATAATTTTTGCATTATTAGTGGGAAACTCCATTACAGCAATATTCACTAGACAGAAGGAGGAACATATATAATGTGGAGTTGGGAGGAAGGCCAGGGCATGATTAGTCTAGCATTCTTTCCCACCTCCCACCCCCATACAGGTTTTCATTCAGGTGGTAAGATCAACAGGTGCATCTAGTTCAGGACTGAAGAAGTCAGCCCTATTCTCTAACAATTTTATTAGTAGTAAAGTTGGTATTTTCATCTCAATTTCTCTAATTCCTATGTGTCTAACTCCAATTTCAAGGGGAACATTTATTTATTAACTTTCTAAACCCTCAACAAATATGAAAACACCTCATAAACTACAGAGTATAATATAAAGCATTACTATTAAGCTAATATTAAAATTAACATATTTTCCTGTTCATCTAGTTGAACATTTAAGGAAAAAAAATTTTAATGTACAAAAAACACTTCAAAATTTTTCATTTGTTTGTTGCCAGTTAAGCAATAAATAAAATTATCTGAACAAGCTACAGATCTCTGAACAGTACACACCCATTCTTCACTTATCAGCATGGTTAAATTACAAAGACCAGGTCATTATGTGAAAATCAGTCTTATGTAAAAATGGAAGACCACATCAGATCACAAACAGAGCATGACTATACATCATTACATAAGTGCCAAATTACATCATCACATAACTGCCAATTACATCATCACATAACTGCCAAATTACATCATTACATAACTGCCAAACCACTGGGAATCATGACCCAGACAAGCTGACACAAAATCTTAACCATCACAGCCAGCGTTACTCTCACATCTCATACCTCCACATTTATTACTGCTAAACATACATTGGCAATGTGCAAAATAGATAACAGATTTTTTACTATTGTTATAAATGCAAAATGTCAGATAATGAGAGTAGATAAGTGAGGATTAGGTGTATTTACTGAAAACTCATGAAGATCAAGTACAATTACATTTCAAATATGGAAATGATGGATTTAAAAAAATCAAATCACTAACCCATTAGGAGTGTGCAGATCAAGAGGCTCAGACTCCTTTCTAAATGAAGGATTAGATCTAACTGATATTCATGGAAATTACTATTAAAAAATACTTTAAGCTAGTTATACAGTATGTTAAGAAAAATTCATTTTACATGAAAATAAGTAACAATAAGACACAAATATGAAAATTCTTTACCATATAAACTTATTTACAAATTAATTCTTACTCTAGCATTTTCTCTTCTAAAAGAGGCCTAGGAACCATCACTGCAAAGGTGTCCCTTTCTTTAAAAGCAGGTACTGTCCATGTGTATTTGATCCAGTTTCTCTAAGCAAATGGCAAGGTAAATGTCAACTAGTCAAATAAAGGAGTAAAAATATACACACCTCCAAGATAAATAGCATATACATAAGAAAATGCAAGGGACGACCTAGGTATTCAGTAAAATCCCCTAATATAAATTAAGAGCTACTTTTTAAATTTATGAAAAGTTTAAATTACAGAAAATAAATCTCCTGGGTAAATCTCTAAATATGACTTCTGCTGCTTCGTAGGGCTACCACATCCATCCCAGGTAATCTTTTGCAATGTAGACATATATTATCGATAATGATAATAATTAACAAATTATAATTATTACAGATGAAAATTTTCAGAAAATCATACTTTCTATTTCTTTTGTATTTTCCACCATTCTCAGTTCCGTATATGCATATTTTAACAATACGTCAACGAAATAGGAAAGGAAAAAACGGATGAACAAACTAATGAAGGAAGAAACAAACCATTAAATAAAGTTGGTAACTATTTCCCAGTCCCTGGCTCTGGCCTTCAGCAAGTGGCTGTGGTTATGCTTTAAGTATTAGATTATGTAAAAGAAGAACTGTATATGCTCCACTAAAGCTATATCTATCCTAATAATATTCAAGTTGGGCATATCATGAGTTACAGCAAATTTAGAAATAGTGTACCCCAATTCAAAAAGCTTTACAATTCAGTAAACTACTTACGGATTATTTATTCTGTCCCTATCTGAATGCAAATAGAATGGACTCTACAGACTTTAAGAATAGCCTATTTATAATTAAATATGACCAGGAAGTATAGCAAGGAAATACCAGCATTGAGACATACTTCACACAATAATTAAAAAGTAAGAAATTCAATCGAGGTCTCCTAAGATTGGAAAGATATTTCTAATACTTTCTTTTTAAAATTAAGGTGTTTGCTGAGCTAAAGTATGGTTGTGGTAATTTCTGAACTGCATCAAAAGAAAGGGAAAAATAAGACTTAAAAAGGATGAATACTCCGACAAAATACAATTCTTTGACAAGTGAGTAACAAAAGGCTCTGTAACTATCCTAGAGGTAGAAAGGTCATAAAACCCGTAGCAACCCAACAGAAAATTCAACTGAGTATTTCTCTTTTGCTTGTTTGAATTAGGCATAAAATTACAAAGAAGCAATGCCAAAGAAAATAATCCTTAATGAAAATTTTCTTAAGTGATATATAAAAGAAAACTTTTCCCTATTTATTACTTGTAATAATAATCATTAGAAGCTAGACTATATGGTGAAGCACATATAACATGACTGAATTAAAAAAAGAAAGCTAGTTATTTTCGTTCTATGACAAAGTTAGCAATGAAAATTTCATTTCTGACTTTGCAACTATACTATAATACCATAATTTATAAACAGAACTCCAACTTCTAACATACTATGTATTTACAAAGTTCTGCTTACCTTATTCTATCTCTACGTCCTAGACAACAAAGAGGATGACAGCAACTTACCACTTGATGCAGATGTTGGGAAAATTCTTTGGCTTTGCAATTTACTTCTGTAATCTATTCAAATTATCTTTTAAGTAAATATTTGATGGTAATAGGAAACACAAAATGTTATACATCTTCTGCATTTTATGCCAATTACCCACCTCTAATTTTTTTTTTTTTAATTAGTATAGAAAATCTGACCCCAGCTTTTAAAATACTTCAAATTTTGTATGATCAGATCTGGAGAATGTAAAACATATGAAATTTAAAATTTCTAAAAGATTAATAGAAAATTTTTAAAATACCCATATATTTAATATCTTCCTATTTTCTTACTTACTACACAAAATCGGAGAAGAGGGCGTTTGCAGTGTCAAAGTGGAGCCATCTTTCCTTGTGATATTAACTCGGAAAACCAGTCTGGCACGAGTACTTTTTTTCTTGGAACCAGCAATTCCTATTCGAGCTTCAACATCAGCATTCCTCAATTTCAATATCCCTACACAGTCCACCCTAACAAAGAAATGAATGTATTTATTAACTGATATTTTGTGTTGTATGAATAATATAACATTCCCAAATTTATTTTTTAATTTGCTTATTTATTAATTTTTTAAATATGTAATATGGTCATAAGGTTCTAAATTCAAAAGGTACAAAAGGATAAATTCTTGTCAACTTCTCCTTATAATAATGGGAGAAATAGTAAAGAAGTAAAACTATTATTTTAAAATCTGAACATAAGTAACAGCTTACAGAAGATACTTTTTCCCAGTTAAAAAAAAAATTTAGACTCTGTTTACAGCTAATTCAAATACTAAAATAGAGGGAATGAATTTCGCTTTGTAAAAAAATTAGCAACTGTTCGAAAAGGATGGACTACTAGTCATTAAAAAGTATAATATTTAATGATATGGGAAAATGCTCATGATATGTTAAGTTAAAAGCAGGTTACAGTGCATACAGTACTATCTTAATTTTGATAGAAAAAAGGTTTGAAAGATAAACATCAAAATAATGGTTATTTCTGGGAAGTTGGATTTTGAGGGATGTATTTTATTTTTTATTATTCTGTATTTTCAAATTTCTTACAATAGATAAGGTACTATTTGTACCCGGGGCAGCAATCCAGGGTTTTTACCTGTTGGAATCTATTCAATCGAACAGTTTAGTTTGGTTTTCATGCTCCTCTTCCAACATATACATTTATTTTTACAACTTTCAAAAGTTATAAGCTAAGTCTAAAAAAAAAAACTTTTACTAAATAGTTTTCAAAATTTCTCTTTTCCAATTACCCTTTTACCAATATATTCAAAAAGGTTTTCAAAAGGAAACTGAAAATCGAGTAGGGAAAAGTTTTTTAGCAGCTATCCACTATAAATAATTACAACATAGGTCTACCCTGTATCAGTATATTTGCTGTTATTACAGTACAACTTTAGAATTAAAGATCTTTCCAAAAGACTTAAGAGAAATAATTTTAAAAGTTTAAATCATTAACACTTCTAATATCTTTTAGGCAGTGAAAATGCATAAGATGGAAAATATATAGTCCCAGGATATATTTTTTTAAATGTAGGAAAATAAAAACAGGAGGTGAATTTAGACCAGCAACATGCTTTTCACGTCAGCATAAGACAAGCCACTTCATGGTCTCTGCTGAGAAAGAGGAATTCAGGAAAGCAAATCTCATTGGTCATAATTTTTAGTTTCAACGTTAATGCAAATCTCGATAAATGAGTATATAATTTTCCATAAAGCTAGCATTCCATCCTACAGAAATTCCCTAACAAAAGGCTATAAGAGATAATTTTAACCCATTACTATTCTTCAGAAAAATTTTTTTTATTTGTAATGTTTAAAACATTTTAATAGAATGCTCAAAACCTTCTTTCATATACTAGAAACAAATTTTTTTCTGCCTACTGCAAAAGTGTAATATATAATGAAAAAAACCTCACTAAATACTTACGCCAGTGTCATGTTGTTGCTAGGATCAAGGCCAACTTCTATAACAGTAGTGCCTTCAATGTCCACTTCTTTGCAGGGAGTTGTATTTCGTCCAGTTACCCTGCAGGCCTGATAAAACCCATGTGGTTTCACTCGACCAGAGTCATTACCCACAAATACTTGCAACACTACTGGTTCATTATGGCCTTCCAACTGTAACCAGATAACATGTGGCAGAAATACTAATTAGTCTTTCAAATAATCTACTTGTAAAAGAAGATATTTAAGACCAAGTTATATATTTGTAACTAGCATTACAATACTAAAATAATTTTAAATTTTCAAGAAAAATAGAGGTAAAACAGTTTCATAAAGGAGAGTTAAGTTTCTACAGAAAACTCTAAGTTTTAATTCTGTAATAATCATATTTTAATTAAAAATTTAGGTGTTAGATGACAAATACCATTTGTAATTTATTTGTACAACCAGATTAGAATGAGTACAGTGTCCTTTAGGTATTTATAAATTTATGACACCAAACATGCTTGCTCTAATCCATGTATATGTATGTACTATGATGCTAAGGATAATGAGTAGTCTTGATTTCCATGATGCATTTCTAATCCTGATCATTATGAAATGTGCAAACTACTGGGCCACGTGAAGGAGCATATGAGTGACTCCAGATCTACTGCCACCACTAATGGGAAAACTCACTGAACTGTGTTAGTGGCATCTTCTTCATCAAATCAGAGTACAAATACTAAATTTGCACTCTATTAAAACTAAGTAGAAAAGTGTTTGAGGTGCAGTTATTAAATAATGGGGAAATGGAGCTCACTTTCACAGACTAGACACATATATAGAACATCATGAAATCCTGGGCCAACCATTATGGTCTGAAAACCTGCTAGTGCAAACCAGGATTTATGAATCATTACAGATCTCTAACAATTCTTCATAAACTAAATTATAATTTATATGCTGTAGAATAAATAAATATTTAAATAGCATTTGGGGAAAAATGTTTCCAATGCTTACTCTTGATAAGGATTATAGTTAAAACAAACATTGAAGCTGCTAATGCAGAATGCAGAAAGTCACAAAATAACTTGTACAAAGAACACCAAAGTGCTTGAAAAAACTCACACACCTTTTATATCCCAGTATAACTGTATCTGTGTGAAATGAGATCATAATGAGGAAAAGAGGCCCAGAAAAATTAGCCAACTACCCAGAGGATAGCTCTTTTAACAACTGTAAACCAGCAATACCTAGAACAGTGCCTGGCCCACAGAAGGGTGCAGTATTTGTTGAATGAATGAATAAAAAACTTTTAAGGTCAGTCAGTTCATTCTCTATCATAGTTAGGCAATTAATCTAAAAATATTTCTGACCAGGCAGGTACAAAGCACAGCTTAAAGGCAGGGCAATCAGTTAAAAATACTGACCAAACTATTAAAATGTTTGGCCATATAAATATTTATGCGAAGTAGAAATTAAATTTCTCACTTGCTTGTTACTTATCCTGGGTTTGGAGGATTGGGGATGGGTAGGGATGATGGGTAGTAAAGTGGGGGTAAGAATGGTATGGTATACGTGACTCTCAACCAATCTTATAAACGGTCATGGGCAAGTTTCTTGATTCCAAGTTTGAACCATTCTTTCATTCAAGCATAAAATGAAAGGCAATCCAACTCTAAATTTAAAATACTGTTCAACTAAAACATTGACAGGAACTTAATCACATTTAATAAGAATCTACCATGCAGCTAGCCAAAATTCTTCTCTGTTTAGTGTTTTGTAAAAGGCAGGGAAACTTGTTAAATATCCCATTCCCTCATTTTTTTTTTTATATAAAAAGGTGTTGAAACTTAAGACCCTTTTTCTTTTAGTCTGAGTTCTGAAAAGATAAAAACTAAATATCCTATTTCTTAAACTAAAGACTTAAGTTATCTGAATTGAATAATTCTGATTACTTTAAACCAAGCCAAACCAAACTCATTGCCATGGAGTCGACTGATTATTTTAGTCATCTCAAAAACCTTATCTTCCAAGTCCTTAATAAATTCTACTATATTTCTTTGAATTCATTTTAAATTTCTTCTTAAATATAAAGTTTGAGAAGAATCTAGTATGGTCGCCACAAATGTCAAATAAAGGAGAAGACAATTCATTATTTCCAGATATTTTACTTAACACAACACATTTTCATCTCTCCTTCCATTTAAACTAAAATTTTAATGATATAAAAGCAACAGTATTTGGCTTATGGTCCATTCTGACTTTTACTTTACTTTCTGACATATATTGTTGTTAGGTGCCACCGAGTCAGTTTAGACTCATAGCGACCCTATTGTACAACAGAACAAAACACTGCCTGGTCCTGTGCCATCCTCACCATCGCTGTCCTGATATATAGTTAGTAATTATATCCTCCTGTTTTAGGCAGCTTCTGCTGATTAAAGACAAAATAACTAATAAGTAAAACTGGAGAAAACTCTCCATATACTGCTAAATACGTAAGTCTTACCTTTACTGTAGGAAAACCTTGCTGTGTTCTATCTTTTACAGAGCCACGGCTACCCTCAGTTAGGTACCGGGCTCGGTGCTGGGTCTCAGGCTGTACAACTATTTTCAGCTCCTTTCCCTCGCTTTTAACAGGATATTGTCCACACAACATAGGGCTCTTCTTTACTCCAGCTCCTTTTTGGTTTTCTAATGTTCTGAGAAGCCAAAGTACAACATGGAAAAAGTTATCAAAAAGTTTTCTGCAAAAGTCATCTAAGAAAAAAAGAAACAGAATAGGCAATAACATTAAGAATAACTGCTTAGCTTCTGACATAATAAAATACAGTCTGAGAAAAAACACATTCTAAGCAAAGCATCTTTTAAAATTTTGTAACAAAATTTATATGATGTAAAAATAAAAGAAAGTTGGATAGGGAAGTGAAGGGATGCATATCTGTAGGTGGAGGAAGAGAGGAAGACTGAGTACAACAAACTGGGAATAACAGGAAAGAGAATAGCTAATGTTACTATAACTTTTCATATCGTACCTCAGTCAAAATAAACTTTAAAAATCCCATGTATATTTAAGTCTTATACAAAGTTACAGGATTAATTACTACTATTTTCTAACTAGACTGACAAAGCAAAAGAAAAGCCGGAATAACAAAAACAAACAAAAAAGCCTATTTAACAAAACTATCTAAAGGTGTATATAGCATGTTCTTTTGGACATCAGTCTATTTAGTAAATCAAACTAAGAAAATTATGATAAAAATCATTCACTCATTTTTATTGGGAAGTTAGCTTTAAACAATCTTTCACAGAAGTGTTACTTTTTTCAGAGTATTTTTATTTGTGATTAAATAATTCTGAACTAAAGAAGCAATTATACTGAAGTTCTCAGCATATAAAAATTCTAAAATATGGGCTTTACAGTATAGGCAATCTAACTTATTTTTTAAAACTGTGTTTGTAAAGTTGATTTATCATGTGTTTGCTATGTGGAATGCATGTTCAAAGAAAAGCAATATTTCAAATGGTGGTTAGGACTTTAGGTCAGTACGTCTAACCTGTAAATAGCTGAAACATTGAAAATATGTGATAAAATAAGTAGAAAACAACACTGTCAATTATTTTTTCATTTGAACAACATGAAATAGGTTTAAAACTATTTATGTAAATTTAAAAACAGAGTCAGGATCAATGACGCTTTCTGTATGACTATCCTGGTCCCATGTTTTGACCCACACTGAAGACCCAGGAGCCAAGAGATGACTATGGACAAAATCTTCAAAAGCAACCAGGTATCAAGAGGAATATTATGAATCAAACACAGAGGAGCAATGGTGGCTATGCAGCCTTAAACCTGGCTCCAATGTTTACTTCTCCACCTCTAACCAAGTTATTGCCTCAATCATCAAGAACAAAGAGAGGGAAGGCAGCGTCCTCAGTGGAACTAAGGACTTGGGCTGAACTCCGTGGCTAGATATATAGCCAGCCAGAAAAATCTAGATTCCCTAGGATAATAACTCAGGAAAGGGGCAGAAGAGGAAAGAGGGGATGGAACTAGCACTGGACTATTGTTAAGACTGACCAGATTAGAGGACGTGTTCTAGGGGCAAATAATATGTTTAATCATTTTCATGTTCCTGAACCTTACACAGTTACTAAAACATAACAGGTGCTGAAAAAACGTTTGTTGATAAAGGCAAATAAGAGGAACAAAGACAGAAGGAAAATCAGAGGTAAGAAAGAAAAAAGGAGCTTCTACAATATTAAGATGAGAGAGACCTGGTCCTTACTCAGCAAGAAATGCCATTTATGTAAAATGGACATAATTAAGTCAAGGATTACCTGTGTAAATCATTTAAAAGGCCCTGGAAGAATAAATTCTACAAACAAAAGTATCATGTTGAAGCTGGAACACTGGGCAATAAGCCCTATATTTATTTTCGTCAATCTGGGTGGGAATTCATACATTTGGACTGAATACAGTGTCAGTTCCTACAGATGAGATTCTATAACAATATCGATTGATGCTCATTTTAAAATCAAAACAAAAATACTTGTTTTTTGAAACTATGTAAAAGCATCCCACAAACATGCACAGAAAGAGACTAAAATATAGCAAAAAAACTAATAGCAGTTGTACTGAATGACTAAATTATGAGTTTTTATTTTCCTCTATTTCTATATTTTCCACATCTGTAATTAATATGTATTAATTTTATAATTGGAAGGGAAAACTTTAGTTTGAAATATAAGGAAAATTTCTACAGCGTATCAATTAAATTGGCAAGATATGGTTTTTATATTTATGAGGGTAAATAAATGAAAATGAGTTTTACTTATTCTGGTAAAATATCTCACTTGGGATGAAGACTGAATTCACAAAGTATAGGCTAATATTATGGCTTAAAGAAGAACAGTACATAATACTAATGGTATTTTCAAAAGCCCTTAAGATTATTTTTATTCTCCAAGTTTAGGTGTAAAAATGGAATACACACAGATTTAGGTATACAGACATGTAAAACAATGAAAACATCAACAAATTCTTTGAAAAGCTGTCATTCAAATGACTAATTTTTAAGGCATGATGGCTCACAAAAAACAAGAAAGTTGCAGTAATTGTACGGGATTATACTTTGAATGCCACCTAAAAAGAAAACTCTACTATCTTTTGGCATATTCAGAAGTCTAAAAAGGACATTCTAATTCCTTTGTGTTGCATAATTCCTTTGGTTGTGTATGTCACAAAATAATTCTCACTATAAAATGCCTATAATAGGTTTCACATCCAGATGACATATCCTTGCTTCTAGGAATCTGTAGAAGACACGGAACTGCTGATTCCCAGGACATTTAGTTGAAAAATTTAAGAATGATATGTCTAGGAATGTTTAAATACTGAGCAATTTTTTTAAAAAATAGCTTTATTTTCTTAATAAACTCTAACATTCTGGTCACATAAAAATGCTATGCCACCCACGGGCTGGCTTAATTTCTACATGGTATCTTTAATATCAATAAACTACTACACACCATATTTGAAAATACAACTTCTAAATAATTAGTATTATATAAATGATAAATTTATGGAACATCAGACCCAAGGCTATATACTTTATCTCTCAAAGTATATTTAAATTTCTTTCATGTTTCTAACATCTTTCTCATTGTTGAAGAGTATAGGATTTTAGCTTGAGATGCTCTGAATAATTGTTTTCAAGATCTGTTCTTCTGTATGTTTACATATGGTTTCACCCTTTCCTTGATATATATACTTCTTATAAAATTAAAAATTTAAACCTCTTCCACGATTTTCATATACTAGTGTCAAATATTTTTCTATTACCTAAAAAGTTAGGCTCTTTTCCTGCTCCTTAATGGAATTTTTGCTCCGTGAATTCTTCCAAGAGAGATTTTACCTTGATAAATGTCATTATACTTTCCCCAAGTAATCTTACATATTTCTTATATATTTGCGTGTGTATGACATATGTCATGCAAAAGCAGAAGCAGAAATCTCTAATTAGTAACTCTAGATATCTCATATCCTTAAGCAAAATTTCATTTGCTCTTCATTTGACCCTTTAACACCTACTTCAATACGAAAACAAAAATCTCTCTTCTGAAACGTTATAAAAGACTTTGCTCTTCTACTGAAGTTCAAGTAAACACATACATGTATTTAATGACATATGAAAAACTGAGCCTTTTTAATCGGTTCTACTAGTCACAATTACTTGAGTATTCACCTTATGTTTTCCCTGTGGTGTTCATTACATTTCAGAACCTTATTCTAGTGCATTTGTATTTAATTACATCACCCTAAAGGCATTTTAAATGACAGTATGTAAGAAAGTACTATGGAATAAGTATTGCTTACACAGTTGATACCACTTTCAAAATGTAATGAGAGAATATTTAGAAACAAATTTAATCTATATTAAGAATATTCTCCAAGATTACTCAACCAGATTTTTAATTTAAAAAGATATCAATGATGTCATCAAGTAGTAAACCAGTATGAAGCTTCTCAATCACCTTTCACGACAACCTGAAATTGTAGGAGATCCTGGGATCAACCAAAGGACCATACCCTGCTTCCCAAAAAAGTAATCTCTCAAAATCTAGTGAGTTAAATTTTACTAAACTATGTTGAATATACTGTAGGAAGAATCTAACCAAAAAAAAAGTCTAACAATTAAATATTAAAAGCACTAATGGAATTACAAGTTAAAAATAAGCCATATTATACTATAATATAGCAGTAAATATTCTCTAATACAGCTATTGAGATATGTTTAGTGAGTAGTGTGGCAAAGATAAAATACTCAAATGTGTTATTTGATTCTGTTCCATTACCCTCTAAATAAGTAATTCAGGATCACAGAAGGAAAAAAAATAGCAATATATTTGTTATTTTTTTTAAACCCTAATTCAGCACAATCAATATATCAGGAAAAAAAAGCTAAAAACATGTGAATTCATAAAGACCAAACCACCAAATTAGTTTTCTCTTGTTGTTATCAAATAAAGAGAAAAAATAAAGTCTAAAATCCTCACTAAAATGAAAATAAACTGAGCAAGACAGTGACACAAATAATATGAAAGAACACAATCTAGCTCTGTATGAACATTTTGAGTGTTTTAACTGGAACT
The DNA here is from genome assembly GCF_024166365.1 of Elephas maximus indicus. Classification (NCBI taxonomy): domain Eukaryota; kingdom Metazoa; phylum Chordata; class Mammalia; order Proboscidea; family Elephantidae; genus Elephas; species Elephas maximus. The sequence goes on along the minus strand of NC_064839.1, from coordinate 35,940,381 downwards.
ATATACACTGCTAGTTATTTCTATGAGTAAAAATATTTTTAAATTCTTTTAAAATAGAAATCCATTTGAAATTAAAAATTATTTCAAAACAGATTTTCATTTTCTACTACCTAACCATACTCATAAGATACCTATTGCTAAAATCTATTGATAGTTTTTCTCTAATAAAATGTGTTAATCTTAAGTCAAAATTTTTCAGGTATTCTCATTGAAAATTAGCAGCTTTGCTTTATATTGAAAACTTGAGCTGAGCAATTAAGAAAAGTTGGGAATGATTTATTTTTTTGCTTTGCATACTGGTGATAGAACTTCAAAAAATGTGAATACCAACCCATTTCCTGCTTTTGAGTTGCCTTTGCTGTCCGTGGTAAGTTGAGAAAGCACATAGTGAGGTGCTTTGGCACTGTCGGCATCAAATATATCCATATTAGATTCTTCACAATCTCGTCGTTTGACCCCCGGCCTCTGCTTTGGATTTCGTTTTCGTGATTTACGAGGTACCTCAGTGTTATCATTGTAGGAACTGGTGCTCATATTACTGAAGTTGGAGGGGGACTCCTCCATCCACATACTGCAGCTCTGCTCAGATTCCAATCCACACCCCTCATCCTGGCAGGACATCCGACTGTTATCCAACAAGTCCTCGGGTGGTGGTGAGATGTACAAGACTGTGTGCCTCTTCGGTGTTGATGGATGCTGCTGGACTGTGTTACTGGTTAACTGCTTTTCACTTACCCCTCTGTTACTTACCCCCACAGCTGAGGAGCAGCTCTCTACTTGCATAGCCTTGCTGTCGGTGACTGAGGTAGAATAAATGGTAGGGCTGGAAGAGGTGGTAAAGGAGCTGCAAGCACCGCCCATGGAGGAAGAGGAGGGAGCTGAAGAAGCATCTGCAGTGTATAATTCGAGAGTAAATACACTATACATGTTTTTACCTATGCTGGCTAGCAGTCCCATTGAAAATGTGATTTGTGAACTGATTGTTTTTCCCCAAAATGAATAGTTGGAATTTGGTTAAGTTTTAGAATATAAATGCTTTAAGTAATAAATACAAGGCCTAAGAAATGCAATTTTTTAAATGCCCAAATAGCATTATTTTATTTGCGTTATAATTGATGGATTTTTAAAAATCTAATTTAATGTCTTAAGCTGTAAAGCAAGAATAAAGCTTTTATTGCCTCAGCTGGATGATCTGTTGAATTTTAATCACTTAAAATAATACAGAAAACCCCAACATGAAATATACGCTTGTGGTCCACATCCAATGCCAATTAAACAATTCATTACATAGAATTTGAAAAAGTGGGACTGTGCTTAGCCACAAAATATTAAAATAAGTTTCTAACCTATGAAGCAGAGAACTACAGGTCATTTTTAATGCAGACACTCCCTGCTTCAGAGGCAAATCCTGGAATAAAAATATGAGAAAATAAATGAGAAAAGAGCTGCTGATTATTCCAGATATCAATTATAAAATGAAAAAATAAATAGAAAAAAATATAATCAACTGAATTGGAGGCAAAATGGAACTGGTACCATCACTATGATTGGCTGTAAAATCTAGGAAACTAAGGTGAAAAAGATTCATTTTGGAACATGCTGGGCTATAGAAGATAAGCAAGTTAACCACTGAGGGTCTCCAGAAGTTGGAAGTGACAGTTTAAAGCCATGAGCTCTGAAATAAATAAATCCATCTTTTATGGGAGAGTAAAGGGCTAATTCCTGGATGGACTTCTCTTTAAAAAATACTTGATTACATACTCATCAATTGGTAACCACTGTCTACTTCCTCTCTCTTTAAAGGGCCTACTTGATTTTGACTATTAAGGAAATTTCCTAATAAAGAATAACAGTAAAATTTATTAGCTGAAATCAAACAAAAATAAGTAAGGAAATCTCTGGAGAGCACCAGAACTAGTTCCTATAAAATGGATTTTTATAAAACAATTTATCAAATCTATTATGCCTAGCAAAAAGACATAAGTAGATCTTTTCAAAACGTGTGGCAACTGGCAGAATACAGCATTGAAAATACTACTACTTTGGATCTTAACAGCATAACTTCAGAGGCACACTACTCTTGCTATGGCTGGAAGTTGCTGTTCCTAAAATTTTAGAAATACCATTATATCTTGCATATAAGAGATGGAAAGGTTTATAATCACACACACACAAAATAAAAATAAGTAACATGACAGACTAAAAGATCTGAAACTAAATTTTATCCATAGCCAAGTATGCCACTGTTTTAAGGTAGTATGAAAAAAACTTTAAATTGATTTGCAATTACTGGAATTAAAACATTCAAATCAATAATAATGTAAAGAGTAAAATGTTAGAATGTCAATATTTACATAATCAAAAGGCAAATGCCAAAGATCTGTTTTTTAATAGAAAAAAATGTATCAAAACATTAAAATTATTTGAAAGAATTACATCCACTCATAATTTTTAGTTGCTGTCATGGTTGAAGAGGACAGTAATTAACACTAGGCATCACTAAGGTGACCGACATAACGCCACATGAAGATTTTTCCAACTACTGTAAGTCAAAGAACCTAGAGCAATTAGATGATACCAGTTCCATTTTCCAGTTTGGATCCTTCTCAAATGCAGTAGCTGAAATTGGAAAATTCAGTCACTTTAAACTGCATTCCAATTTAAAGAAAAATTTATCAATTTTGTGTCATGCATTAATGCAATGTTTTCTTAGTAAATAATATTTTAAAAGATTTATAAAAACTATAAAATCTATATGCTAATGTCAGTGACAGTTTAGGAGCTGATTTGTAGCCACTTTGGGTTTAAACATAAAGTTTTTTCCTTGTTTTTTAAAAAATACTACAGAATTTTAGGAAAAAATAGGTATTATGTCTAACATTTCTCCATCTGTTCCAACTATTGGAAAAAATAAAAGTAAATTTTTGTGTGTATGAGTCTATGGTCTTCATTTTCAGAGAAATGCAAGTATGCAGCACGCAATATTTGCAGTGTAACACACAAGGCATGCGGCATGAATGCTGTCAACTTGTATTTCTACAAAGCAATTTCCTCCCACTTGAATCTAAGTATCATGCACATGAGAATGCAGAATATGAACATCTCAGGTATCCCTGTCCATGACAGATGAAAAATACAAGTGGAAAGCAACCACAAACTCAAAAGTAAGTTATGTGGTATTTATAAATTTAATATGGAAGATACAACCTAGCATTGCTCGTTGAAGTAAATATAAATTTTACCTTGCAAATCTTATCAAAAACATTCATATTATAAAACCCGATTGATACAATCATCATAAATAAATGTCTGTTCTGGGACAGGTATGCCAAACTGTGATATCATACCCTACATAAATTAAGATACTCTATATACATTCTTTTTGGACACCTAACATACAATTATTGTATTTTACCTGCAGTTTCCTGGATATAATTATTAAATAAAAAAGTTCATTAGCATAATACTATGAAACTGAAACACAAACTGTCAGAAGACAGCAGTAAGCATCCTTTAACTGAGACATAATATTTTTTAAGACTATCTCCATTTGTCCTTAAGTTACAAAGACTCTACTCATTTTAAAACTGAAACAACTGAGACAATCTTTTTTAAACTATAAAATTCTTTACAATGGCATCATTGTTGCTCTGATGATAACAGTGTATAAAATCTTTCACATAAAGATGCTACATTCTGGTTAGCAAGAGCTCACCTAAGTGCATTAATAATGCCAGGTGAGGTGTGGAGTGGCACATAAAAACTGTGGGCCCCTTGAGAACATAGACTGTACATCTTTGTCATCTTGGGCCCTTCCAGCACCTACCATAGTGCCTTGTATGTACTAAAAATTCAATTTTTTAAATTAAATTGATTTATGAGAAGCCAAAATTTGATATGCATATTAAAATTATATTGACAAATAAATGTATTAATGTGACCATAATGGACATATCAGTTTAAAAAAAAACAAAACAATTTACTATTCAAAATGCTTAAAATATATATTACCATGATAGCATATTCTACTATGGAAAAATTACGAAGGGTTTAGATATAACTATTTGGTATTTCTACAAAGAGTGCTCTAATAACTTTCTTTCTTGAAATTATAAATAAGTCAAATTACTTGTACATTAAAATCCATAAGTGTATTGAGAATAAAAAATCTTAATATTTTTCCATTAAACTATGTAAAAATAATATCAAGAACATTTTAGATTTCTGAATACTAATTTGTCATTTCCAAGCATTCCTACAAAAGCACTAAAGGGTATTTTTGGGAATAATTTAAATGTATTTAATATATCTACAAACACCTTTCAGTCACTATATCATTAAATAAAATATCATGAAACAACTTAACTGACATTCTATAGAAGTGCTAATACAATTCTGCCCCACCTATACTTTTTATTTGTATGTACTTAAAAACAAAGTGTTAACAACCTCCCCTTTTTCTTTGGTTCTGAGTTTCCATTTTTATTTGTTAGAAATGTAGGGACTATAATTGCTGCATGTTAAAAATAAATAAACTCCAACACAAAAATTTTAATAACTGCTTTTATTTTCTCACTGGCAGAATAGTTATAATGTATTTATATAATTTTATTTATTCCTTAAATCCCTCACCAATCCTTTATAAAGTTGAAAGTTAATCATTTTTCTTAAAATTATCCCCTTATCTAAGTAACATGCAAATAAATATTTTTCTTATCTTTGAAATGAGTCAAATTTGCATGAAGACTTTTATTTTTCCATAGCATGTTCTCTGACTACAGAGAACAGAACGATCCAAAGTGAAAATTGACAGAGAATTCTACAATTCACTAATGGAAATGTATAATCTCAAAAGAATGAATTCTAAAATTGATAAGTAAAGGGAAGCATCATCATCTATAGTGTCCTATATCCAAATCTAATAATTCCGCTATTGGCAATAGCCAATTACTGAACCAAATGCTAACAGTGGTTGAGAACTTGAATTGCATACATTACTTCTTCTAAAAACTGATCAAATTACTAATGTCTACAATAAATATCCAAAGTAGTTGGGATAAAATGAGTGGCAAATAATATCTACATGGAGTATGTGGATATGCCAGAATTTGCAAGTATTATTCATTTGATGAAAAGGTTGAAAATGGATTTTATATGATATTACATATAAAACCATTTTATATACCCCTTGTTTAAACTATATTTTAAAGAACTACTAGTTCCAGACTTGTCAACTAGAAATTATTTTAACTACCATAACATTTTAGTATGTAAAATGTCACTAAAAAGGAACCTACTACGTATGGAACTAACTAAGCTTTTTATAGAAAGCTTCCTTTAAAGTCCTCAAAATAAACAAGTACCTTTCACTGATTTAAAATTTATGACAGAAATGACATTTACTAGGCTTCCAAAATCAAAATCTAATCGCTCGCATTTAAATATGCACATATAATTTATAATTTTTCAACATCAGTGCAAGATTAGCTGTTTCCTAAAAACTCCATTAAAACAAAAACCATAAAATTTTGCAAGTGTGCTAAGTGAACCAATAGTGGAACGGACACGGAGTAAACTACTGACTATTCAGAAAATAATCATAAAAAAACACAAGATGTTTGGAAACACTTTCTGGTCTAAAACACATATTGTTCAACTTTAATGATTCTTTTTATGTATTACTTTTTTTTTTATTGGCAATGATGACTTCAAATCTAAACATCTTGTCTGATAAAAGTCACCAGATACAAGGACATATTTCAGATCAAAGAGGAAAGATATTCAAAGAAAAAAATTATAAGGCCAACATTCATGTTGCCAAGGGATTGAAATATCTAGGACACACAAAGTGGCTGCAAACCTGCTTTGTCAACACCTTACATGCCAACCTTGGTTTTCTACTTCTCTTCTTTTTCTTCTTATAATATTAACGTAAAGTATAAAACTTTACAAAAGGGTTTACTTTCAATCAGTATCATTCCACTATTTAGAAACAAAAAAAAAAAAAAAAAGAAAGAAAGATAAAGAATGAAAGAAAGAGATTTATGAAGAAGTCTGAAAACGAGACCGACCTATACCCTGGGTGAGATTGGATGGGTTAAGTGTCTCTGGCACTATTTGTCTTCACTATTGACAGACACTGTCACACAACCCACCACACGATGCCTGTCTCTGAATGGCGAAGCTAGAATGCAAGTTAAGTGTATTAATAGAAAAAACAACTAGCATCCCAGCATATAAAATAAGCATTCCAGATTACTTTACAAAAAACAAAACAAAACAAAACAAAAATTGTAGGGTTGATCATTGAATTTACATGTTTAAAACAATTTCAATTTCCCATTTGTACTTTCCCCACCCAATATAAGTTTACATGCTACAATAGGCAATGTTTCAAAATAAACTTTAAAAACTTAAATTAATATCCAAATAAATGCATACAGGGAAATTTCTTATTCAAAGTTTTTGTTACCTCATATTCACCAATTTGTTCTCCTGTTTACTAATGCAATCTAACCCATAAACCAGAATGATCTTCTTCCTCAGGTGTCTTTAGGCTCTGCCCTTACCAAACTCCCTTACAGAGCAGAACAGGACATGTCCTGACCAACACACTCAAGCTGTAAGAAAAATCTACATTTCAGCAGCAAAAGAATCTTTTCAATTCTCAGGCCAACTCCCCTATACTTCCTCATTCCACCCTTAACAAGTTACCAGCTTATACTTTTAAACTAGACATGCTATTGTATACAAACATGTCTGATCCTGAAGTCTCTTCTTAAAAAGCGATTAGCACTAATTGCTGAAGCTGAAAGGTTTATTATTGATCTATTGGAGGCCATTTTTTTCTTCCATAGCCCATCAAATTGCCATTTGGGGTTCTAATACTATAAAATTAATTGCTCTCCAGTTTTTAATCTGAAATTTCCTAAAATAATTATTCTTACCTTGTCAGAGTATCATTAACATACTCCCAGAATAATTAAATATTTCCTGAAAAATAAAATGCTTATAAAACTTATGTGTTCTGACACATACAGCAATGTCTTAAATATGTCTCTTTCCTATTCAACCCTAAGCTTCTAAGTACATATACTAGCTATATGTTAAATAATTTGGTTTTTAAATTCCTTCCTATTAGAAGAGAAAGATGCTTTGTATCATCCAGCTATTTAAGTATCACTGAATTAGCAGTTGTTTCTACGATGACATTTATAGACTAAGTTTGACTCTACTTTTTATTCTAATAATACAGACTTCAGCATAAACAAACACTATACGTTTGGAAACCCTGGTGGCGTGGTGGTTAAGTGCTACAGCTGCTAACCAAGAGGTCGGGAGTTTGAATCCTCCAGGCGCTCCTTGGAAACTCTACGGGGCAATTCTACTCTGTCCTATAGGGTTGCTATGAGTTGGAATCGACTCGATGGCAGTGGGTTTTGGGTTTTCATACATATGGATATGTGTATGTATTTAGATTTACTACACAATTTCAGTATAAAAGACCAAAGGAGTAGTAGAGATTTTTAAACCCATTTGTAACATGTCTGGAAGTAGAATTTGACTTCCTTCTAAAAGTAGTCCAATTTTCTAGGAAAAGTGGGAATGGCCATATGGAATAACTGAGATCAACTCACTACTATCACTCAGAAGTGCCTCGGAAGAAAGGCCAGGCAATCTACTTCTGAGAAATCAGTCACTAAAGACCCTATGGAGCACAGTTCTACTCTGACATATGTGGGGTTGCCATGAGTTAGAATCAACTCCATGGCAACTGGTTTAGGCCCTGGGTGGGGCAAATGGTTAACATGCTTGGCCTCTAACTAAAAGGTTGGCAGTTCAAGTCCACCTAGAGGCACCACAAAAGAAAGGTCTGGCAATCTACTTCTAAAAAATCAGTCATTAAAAACAGCAACTGGTTTTTTTTCTATCTATACATGATAAAAATTGCTATATAAACTATTAGTGTGCTGAGAATATATTCGTTCTAAAAAGCTTTGTTGTTACTGTTAGGTGCCATCAAGTCGATTTTTAATCACAGCAATGCCATGTGACAGCGCAGAACTGCCCCATAGGGATTTCTTGGCTGTAATCGTTATGGAAGCAGATCGCCAGGACTTTCAACCTCAAAGCTGCCGGGTGAATCTGAATTATCTGCCTTTTGGTTACCAGCCAAGCACTTAACCACTGCACTACCGCGGCTCCTTTTTATAAGTGTACTAATGTATAATTGGAAGGAGCCCTCGTGGCAAAATAGTTAAGTGCTCGTAGGTGCTAACTGAAAGATCAGTGGTTTGAAACTACCAGCCACTCCATGAAAGAAAAGACCTGATGATCTGCTCCCATAAAGATTACGGCCTAGGAAATCCTATGGGGCAGGTCTACTCTGTAATATAGGGTTGCTATGAGTCAGAATCGACTGGATGGCACACAACAACAACCATGTATAATTACTGAAAGTAATATAACAATTTTATGAAAATAAGAAAAGGAATTACTAACTAGCTATTCTTAAAAGGGAGTCCCTGGGTGGTGTGAACTATTGAGCACTTGGCTACTTATGAAAGGTTGGCGGTTCAAATTCACCGAGAGGTGCCTCCTAAGACAGGACTGGAGATCTTCTTCTGAAAGGTCGCAGTCATCAAAAATTCTATGGAGCGCGGTTCGAGTCTGAAATACGTGGGGTTGCCATGAGTCAGAATCAACTTGATGGCAACTGCTTTGGTTTCTTTTTAGAAGCGTTAAGATTCTCTGGCTGAATTATAAAATCAATAGTTTCATCAATTCATTGTTTAGCTCAAAAATGAGAATAAAAAATTTCAAGAAACTATTGAGGTGACTTTTGCTTGAAATAGTCCCCTTACCGAAATATATTTTTATATAAGTTAATAAACATAATGCCATATTCTGAAATGAAGAAAAAAAAGTCTAGGATGAACTGAGACAATAATTTGATTTTTTTTTTAAATGAAGATTAAAGTCTATTGTTCACTTCTGTGATAAACTTCCTATTTTAAATAAATTAAGTGAATCTAAAGATAAAAACTATAAACATATTACTGTTGTTGTTGGTTGCTCTGGAGTTGATTCCGACTCATGGTAACCCCATGTGTGCACAGTAGAACTGCTCCATAGAGTTCCCAAGACTGTGATCTTGAAGAAGCATATTGCTGGGCCTATCTTCCAAGGCATCTCTGAGTGAGTTCGAACCGCCAACCTTTTGGCTAATACTTGAATGCTTAACCATTTGTGATATAAACAGATTAAAAAGAATACCTGATCGTTTTTCATGTGATAATATCTCAATAAAGTTGTTCTAAAAAACATCTGCCATACCTCTTTTCGAAAGCTCCAAATTCTGGTAATGCTTGGTTTTAGTTCTCTAAATAATACCTACATTTTAGTTCTTTGTAATCTATACTGTGGATTCACCAAAAAACAAACAAAAAGAAACTTTACATGATTTGCATTTCATCTTGATCAATTCCTTATTTTGCTAAAAAATACCAATTTGTTTGGATAGCTTTTTTTGTTTTAGGAAATGGCCTCTGTATTACCTACTAGTGAGAACCTACAATACTGTTTAGACAATGTACTTCCAAAGTCTTTATTCATTTGCAGATTGAACCTCAAACTATAAGTACCTTTACACTGGGACAAGAACAGAAGTCTTGAAAATGGGCAGGAATACAAACTTCAAGCTGCAGATTCTCAACAATACCTCTTCCCAGACTCTGACACCTGGCCCCATGGAGAGTGGAGAAGTTGTGTCGGAGAAGTAAGACCTCCTTACCCCATCTCCTACCCCAGGCTCAGGATAAAAAGAAGCCATTGATGGGAATGTGTTAAAAGGGTGAACAGTGCTGCTGCTGTTAGCTGTCACTGAGTCATAGCAATGGGTACAACAAAGGTTGAAAAGACACTCTTTTACCTAATATTCTGGATTGTGGATTAGCAGCATCATATTTACTCATTCCTCAGTAACACATAAGAGAAAAAAATGTAGATTGGTGAATCTGAGAACACATTTTTAATAATGAAATAACAAAGAATGTCCACGAACACCCATATGACCAGCCTCTAGATTTTAAATTGATTTAGAACTTGTGAAACACAAACCTTTATGGCAGAACTAGAAGTCTGTTCCCACCAGGCCCTCATACCTGATAGCAGCCAATCCGGCTCCTTCAAAATTCTGAAGAATTAACTACATCAAGAGTCATCATTTTTATGCATTCCATATTTAAACAGCAAATGTTATAGATTAAAAAACACAGAAGTCTAAATTAATGTGACATGTGACTTTTCCTACTAGACATCTAGTCTTTTGGCCATGAAAACACTGAGAAACTGGTAATATAATCCGAATCTCTCTTATGTCACCAAAGATATTAATATGCCAAATAAAAAATTTGACTGTAATGATATATACTAACTAATCTCCCTATAAAAATTAGTCTGTAATTTAAACTCTTTTATCTATAATGGTTTACAATAAAGCCTCTATTCTAACAACAAGACATTAGAATCCCAGAATAAAGTTTGCTGGTTACTAAAAGCAAATTTATGTTAAAAAAAAAGACTACAGAAGACTTGGTTTTAGATCATAGGACTGTTCCATGTGTGAATATAAGAAAATTGTCAAAGTCACCTTTCTACTCTATCATCTTTACAATGTCAATAATTTCAAGATCTAAAAAGAATTTATTACTTTTATGTTTGCCATTTAGAATGCTTCCTTTAGTCAAATCTCTTATTTTCACGATTTTTCAACTCATAGCTTTTCATCTAATTTATCTGGAGAAGGTTTTCTCAAATAAATGAGAAGAGGGATAAATTCACATTTCATTAGTAACCCAAATTCAACAACTTTCAATATTTATAAACAAGAACTTCTGAAATTTAGTTTATTATTATTTAAAAGGAAGTATTGTTCTTTTTCCAAACCTAGCTACCATTCCTTCAGCTTTTAAAAGGAACTGGAGCTACTGTGAACAGATGCTAAAAAAGCACAGAAGAAACAGACTTTTAGTTCTATACAGATTCAACATGTCTTTAAAAAACAACCTCAAAAGATACTAAAGAAATCAGTTAGTCAATTTCTTCCTGTGGATTTAAAGTGAAATTTTTCATTAAAAATATTTTATTAGTTTCATATTTTACTATGTGACATAATTTTTAAACTAGATTTAAAATTTTTAAATTCCAGAAAAAAATTCAGGGCCATTTTAGAACCCAGTGGCTATGAAGTAAAATCAGGTCATCTTATAAATTTGATTACTAAATAGTTCACAAATTCACAATTAAATCCACAGAATCTGTTAGAAAATGTCTGGCAACACATGAACAGTGAGAGGGCTGATAAGTTTCTTTGCCATGTTTGAAGTTTTCCTGCCCTCAACCAGGAAGGCTGTGTACTGCACTATACATACAGCTCAAGGGAAAGATTGGTGCACAAGGTTAATGGTACACAGGTTAAAGTATACAAGAAAATATTCCAGATTCTGCTATAGTACCAATATCCTCATTTGAATCACAACCTTCCACTTCACTGTTCTGTTTTTAAACTGAAAGAATTTACTAAAAGCAATGTTTCAATGGACTTTAAGTACCATTTTAAAAGATAGGAGGTTTCATATTAGGCAGAAACCTCTAAGGCAGATAAAACTTCAGAATGTACACAATTTTGTTTCCTTTTATAAAGCAAACACCTTTAGCAGTCTATAAACCCAATCAAAAAATAAATAAACAACTGTTGGGCAAACCACTATGGAAGTATTCATATTAATTTATCGCTAATCAAGACTTTTTTCTATTAGGGTATCTGTCAATCTTTTAATTCAAAATAAAAATTTGAACCAATGTTATGCAATTATAAAATGTATCATTTGGGAGCCAAGTAAAAACAAGCCAGTAAATTTCAAACATTACTTCCATAGCTTTTTACTGGTATTAGAAAATGTTTTTATATAAATATTAAATTCAAATTTTCCATTATTTTCAACTGAATTTAAAATATGTATGAAGTTGTATGTATTTTTAAATGTAGGGAAAAGGTTATTTTAACATGCCACAGACAGAAAAGAGATTTGAGTCCTTTTTTAGATAATACAAAATAAAGTTTTTTTTTTCCTTTGAGCAAGTTTAAAAAAGAAAATTGCAAAACAGAGACTCAAATATGATTTTTCTATCCATAGCTTGGTATTTAACCTTTTAATGTGCAGTCAACAAAAACAGCTTTAAACTGGTTCCCATATTTGAAGACAAGGTCCATTTTAGGAGACGGCACTTATCTGTGCCAATGGAAATTTCAAGAAATAATAATTATATCAACAAAATTATAATGAGAAATTTTAATGTTAAAAGTATATATTTTAAAACCTCCTAAAACAAACCCTCGAATTATACTCTTTTTGATATGAACTTTGCCAGCACTGTTCATGTTGGCCAGATAATAACCTAGTTTTCTTTAATAAAGTAAAATGAAATGCATACCAGCAGCAACTACAGCTGGAGGAGGCGAGCCTGCCTCACCGCCACTTGTCTGACTCATTGATGCTACAGATGTTTCTCTAGGTGGAGGTAACTGTAACTCCTTTGGGAGAAGATCATAGACGGATTCTGTCGGGGAGGGGGGGAAAATTTTAAAAAGAGCGTCAGTCAACAACCTAAATATATGTGCACAAAATGACAATATACGTCTTTTCGCTCACAAAGAGAACTTTGTTATTCATAAAAAATTAATCCCATATAATTAATATTATAGTTATTAGCATATATTTTTCCTCCATTGTATAATTTTACTGAACTGAAGAATGAATTTTCCATTACTTCTGCCCCATTTCTTCCTTGGTTTTATTCCTTTTAATCACAGACACTTTCCAGAGTTATTAAATATTAAATTTTAAAACTAGAGAAAACTAGACAGAATAAAAGAAATGTCAAATAACCTAAAATGGTTCAGTATCTTTCTGAAATAATAAGACCGCAACTTACCATCCATTATACCCACCCACTCACCAAACCCACTGCCGTCGAGTCGATTCCAACTCATAGCGACCCTACAGGACAGAGCAGAACTGCCCCATAGAGTTTCCAAGGATCACCTGGCAGATTTGAACTGCCGATCTCTTGGTTAGCAGCTGTAGCATTTAACCACTACGCCACCAAGGTTTCCATCCATTATACAGGTGAAAGCATATACTAGTTATATCAGCTTGAAACTGGCTTCTACAATTAGTCCATTAGTTTAGTCCTGTTCTTTCACCAAGCACCCTGTGGGAAATATTTTAATGCAACACTATCTTAATTTGTTTTTCCCTCCCAAAGAAGCTACAAAGGAATGTCATGGCTCAAGGAAATATTTCTTACTCTCTGAGGCATTTCCAAGCTTGCAAAGGCACAGGTATAGGATACTCTTAAATCAGAAGACATAAATACCTATATTAGATTATGATCACCTATTTATCCAGATTAAAGAACACCATACCTTTTAAAAGTATTTTATAATACTTTAATTGCCCATAAAATTCAATTTATATCTATACTTAAAACAATTCTATTACAGGCATTATTTATGGTTTTTAAACAAATAATTCTCAAGATATCCTCTAAAGGTAGTAGAATCAATCTTGAAAGGAATGTCAAACGACCAATTAGAAGCTTATGCCCACTTTCAAAAAGAACTGAGGGACAGAGTTTAAGGGACTTGACTAGTACTCTAAAAAAACCAATATTCTAACAATTAAAGATTATTAATTATCTGCATGAGTGATTAAAAACACAGACAGCACTATAAGACACTTTATCCTTGGTAGTAGATAATACTTTTAGATAACAGATTACTGAATTCATACTTTGATTCTTCCAGTTAATCACTGAAGTATGTATCCTAACTCTGATGTGGATAGGGATAGGGGAAAAGGTCATGACGAAAAGCTAAAATTAGAAATTGTCTTCTTAAATTATCTTCATTCACAGTAAAGAATCAGCTTAAAAATTTCTTTTGAAAAACTAGAAACCCTGGTGGTGTAGTGGTTAAGAGCTACAGCTGCTAACCGAAAGGTTGGCAGGTTGAATCCACCAGGTGCCCACTGGAAACCTTATGGGGCAGTTCTATTCTGTCTTACAGGATCACTATGAGTTGGAATTGACTCGACGCCAACGGGTTTGGCTTTTTGAAAAACCCTATTACCTAATGCCTGAAATTTTCATCTTCAAAGCATATGGCAAATTCATCATCTGTTGAATATACCCTGACTGAAAATTTTCAGCTTGTTAAAAACTTGCAAAAAGCTTTAAGTAAATTACTTCTATCTTTCAAATAAGATGTGTGTGTATGTGGGGGTGGTGGTGGTAAGGAAAGCCTAATTAAACAGAAATGCTACATCACCAAATACTCATTTTAATATAATTTTTTCTCAGACCATGTTGAAGAGTTCCTTAGACATAAAAGAGAAGCATACTCAACTCTTTTTTTTTTTTTTTAGGACAAACAAAACAGAAACTTGGAAATAAAAATAGCTTGGATGAAAAGAGAAAAGGATCTACCAAAATACATTTATGTCAAGAAAAAAAAAAATGTGTCCTTACTATAGCCCAATCAATAACAGCATTTCACTGGTGAGGACTGTTTCTCCACTTCCCCAATTATAAAAATCAATCAATCTAATCAAATTCTTAAAACCCACTATGGACTGAAACATTCTACCTTTCCCAAAGAAAGGTATAAACCAAAAACCAAACCCGTTACCATCAGGTCGATTCCAACTCATAGTAACCCTACAGGGCAGAGCAAAACTGCCCCATAGAGTTTCCAAGCAGTGCCTGGTAGATTGGAACTGCCGGCCCTTTGGTTAGCAGCAGTAGCACTTAACCACTACACCACCAGGGTTTCCAAAGAAGGGTATAAAGTTGAGTCTGTATTAGTAGTATAAAAGCAATGCTAATAAAAGTACACTGGATAACAAAGGAGGAAAAACCCTGAAAAGGAGGGTGGGAATGGTTGCATAACTCAAAGAATATAATCGATGTCACTAATCTATATACATGTAGAAACTGGTATATGTTCTGCTGTGTATATTCTGAACAACAAAAAAGAAAGTTGTTTAAAAAAATACACTGAAAAGTAGCTAAACACAGAACTTGTTACATCCCAGCCCAGAAAGCCCTCCCTCCTAAAGAAAAGCCACCACCCACCCCCAAAAAATGCTAAGGTGAAGTGCAAGATCATGTGGAAGGTGTAAGAAACATGGATTCATTCATCGTAGGCTTTTTTTTTTTTTCTGATTCACTGACTTAAATGTTGAAAAATTAAAGAAGTCCATCTTGCCAGAAGTTTTATCATATCTGTTCAAGGGAAGCAGCAGTTAATAGTTGTTACCAGTATATGCTCTGATTTCAGATAGAACTGGGTTGGCTCTGCCACTTTAAACAACTTACTTAACCCTTTAACACTTAAATTCTCATTTAAACTCTTCTTTTACCCCAATACCTCAAAGGTATTCCCCCCAAACTACAATTGTACAACCTGACCACATACACTGAGCTTTCCTTAAATCTGCTTCCCATTAGACATCAAAAGATTAAAAGGTATACAAATTATACTATTAATACTATTGTTATTTACTCCTAAATTCAATCTAAAGTAAACACTTTTACAGTCTCCACTAGCCAACAAAAGAATGCCTGAACAAGAGTATGTTTTTGTTGTTGTTGTTGTTGTTAGGTGCTGCTGAGTGGGTTCCGACTCCTTGCAACCCTATGCACTAAAGAACACAACACTGCCCCGTCGGTCCTGTGCCATCCTCACAATCATTGTTATGCTTTAGCCCACTGTTGCAGCCACTGTGTCAATCCATCTCATTGAAGGTCTTCCTCTTTTTCACTGACCCTCTACTTAGCAAGCATGATGTCCTCCAGGGACTGATCCCTCCTGATAAAATGTCCAAAGTATGTGAGACATAGTTTCGCCATCCTTGCTTCTAAGGAGCATTCTGGTTGTGCTTCTTCCAAGGCAGATTTGTTCATTTTATTTGGTAGTCCATGGTATATTCAATAGTCTTTGCCAACACCACAATTCAAAGGCATCAATTCTTCTTTGGTATTCCTTATTCATTGTCCAGCTTTTGCACAGGAGATGACTGAAAACGCCAGAGTTTGGGTCAGGTGCACTTTAGTCTTCGAGGTGACATCTTTGCTTTTTAACACTTTAAAGAGGTCTTTTGCAGCACATTTACCCAATGCAACATGTTTGATTTCTTGACTGCTGCTTCTATGGGTGTCGACTGTAGAGCCAAGTAAAATGAAATCCTTGACAACTTCAATCTTTTCTCTGTTTATCGTGACATTGCTTACTGGGGTCCAGTTGTGAGGATTTTTGTTTTCTTTATGTTGAGATGTAATCCATACCCAACAAGAATATAGGTACTTTAAACTCAAGAAAGTTACAAATAGTCCTAAGTGTTATGTTGAGTTATAAAATCTATTTTTCTTTTGTTATCTTTTAAATGGTACAGATAAGGGAGGAATGAAATTCTAGGTTTATAAACACAGAATATGAAGAAAAAAAAAAAAAAAAGAAAAGAAAGGGGAGTAGAAAATCCACAATGGAAAGGCAGCTTCCTGACAAAGGCTTCCTTGGAAAACTAATTCTAGATTTTACGAAAAGAAAGAATAGGTATAAGGTTCATTTTTGTGGTAACAAAAATATTCCAAAAGTAGATTGTGGTGATGGTTACACAACTGTGTAAATATACTAACCATCACTGAATTGCAAACTTTGAACAGGTGAACTTTATGGTATAAATTACATATCAATAAAGCTGTTTTAAAAAGGAGGGAAAGGAGAGAGAAAAAGACCAAGCAAAAGCGAAAACTGCACAAGAGCCAGAAAGGTCTCTATCAATGTTCCTAATAAACTTGATGGACAAAAATACCTCTTCACATAGTTTTGTGAAAAGTGAAATCATAAAGAAGGTCAAGCTACAGGCAAACTAATCTAATTTGCTTTTTTAAGGCTCTTCTACCAAAGGATCAGGAATATGCTGCAGGCATAAAAAAAAAAAAAATAGTTATCCTAAATTCAATAAAATACCTGGTAAAAATCTATAAAAGTTCTCGCGTTGAAGATGAAGAAATGCTGACTTAATAAAACAGATGATTTCTAAGCAACAGTACCCAAAAACTTATAGGTTCAAGCTAGAAGGTGTTTGTTAGTACTACTACATTCAGTTTTTTCCTATTCTTCATCTTATTTTATATCAACAACTTGAAAAAATATAAAGAATTTGCTAACAACATACTTAAAAGGGATATATGTCATAATTTATTGCAGATCATGAAAGACTGGAACATCTGCTCAAATGAATAAGGTAAAATTTAATAAGGATTAATCTAACAGCGGGTAAAACTGCTCTTATGCAATTTTTTTTAAATCTAGAAGTGATTTTCCACTTGTTTTCTAAGGAATCTTTCCTCAATCTGGCAGAATTGGGGTGACTGTTTTCTTATACTTTTTTTCTATTAATGTTGCTAATAATTTGTGCAATAATGTTTAATAAGCTCACTTAATGATTTATTATGAATTTTACTTCACCAAAATCTCAACGTAAGTGCACTGCTAAAGTATCCATGTAGTAGAATTATGGCACGTGAGATATAACAAAAAACTCTTAACATATGTTGTTAATATAAATGTATTAAGAAATTAGGGAGAAAGGGGAGCAGGTTCTGAATATCAAGAATTGCCTCATGTTGTAGCAATAGCAAGGAGCCTAACGCATTTAGAGGGTACAAGGAAATGGAGAAACAAAGCCACCATTTTCAGACACTGAAAATAAATTAATGCTTCTCATTGCTGGGTAGGAAAGTGAACGATACAGAAACGAGCTGACTGGCTGGCTTGTTTGCTTGGTCATTCAGCAAACTCTGATTCGTCCATTTATGTCACTGATTATTTCTGGGCCAATTCAGTCCTTTATTCTTCAACTCTGAATGTGAGGGAGTGGACGAATTTCACTATACTGTGTCAAAGTCAAAACAAACAAAAAAACCCACTGTCATCGAGTCGATTCGACTCACAGTGACCCTACATGACAGAGCAGAACTGTCCCATAGAGTTTTCAAGGAGCGCCTGGTAGATTCAAACTGCCAACCTTTTGGTTAGCAGCCATAGCTCTTAACCACTATGCCACCACGGTTTCCTGTCAAGATCAAAGCAGACAGAAATCCTATCCTGAGGGCACAGGGCAGTGATAGAGAAGGGAAAAGTTAAGAGTGTAGTTTAATTTTTTTTCTCAACTAGGCACTCTGTGCTCTAACTACTGATTGCCCGAATCCCAGTCTCTAATGCTTCATTCTATTATTGCTCAGTTTCAGGAAAAGATAAAAAGACCACAAATTCCCATATTCCCTCACTTTCCCCCAGAAGAGTCATGGGAGATAAACCAAAAGAAACAGCTGAGAAAAGACATGCTTTTCTTGATTTTGTTTCTCAGCAAAATAACAATAATAAATACAATTACTGTTACCATTTATTATTTGGGGAGGCAGGGGCAGGCACTGTGCAAAGCTCTTATATACGCTTTCTTTCTCATGTAATCTCAAAACAATCCTAAGAATTTGAGGTTTGTGTAATAGTAAAAAATGAAAAATACATGTGATAAAAAAGGAGACAGTAATGATAAGTACAAAGTTTAGATAGCAGTTTCCTCTGATGGGGAGACAAGGAGATAGGACTAAAGAGAAGCAGAAATAAGCTGGGTTGAACAGTGAGTTCATGGGTTTTCTTTTTACTATAAATATACATAACCAAGTAAAATAAATAACACAATAAAACTAGGGCTATACATGCATAGTGTATATTATGACTAATGAAATTCTTTCCACCTAAGGTCACACCTGAGGTCCATTTAAAACAAAAAAAAAAGATTGTGAAGCCAAGCCCAGGAAGTGCAGGAGCTATCATTCGAACACAGACATTATCGGTCTAATTTCAAAGCTAACGTTCTTAATCATTATGCCGTACTGTCTATCTAATATATGCACACAAGCACATACATGGGCACATACATTCACACACCCACAGTATGGTACAGTGCGAAGAAAACTAAATTTGGAGTCAGAAGGCCAATATTTGACTCCCTATTTTGCCAATAATTAGCTTAAATTTTTGGATAAATAACTTAAATTTTTGAAATCTCAGTTTATTTCTAAATAGGAATTAAGATGTCTACACTGTCAAAAGAATTGCAGTGGGGCTTAAATAAGATGATCTATGTTAAAAAAAAAGACTCTGCAAAATTATTATTCCTTTTTGGAAATTTTACTCCCACCTTACTTTTGTTAACCTGAGAACTAACATTTATTTCAATTGCTTTGGGGTCAAAGCATAAAGACCAAAATTGTTAGAGAGTCCACCTACTTTATGACTTTTCTCAAAACTGCCTTATTTACTCTCAAGTAATAAAATAAGAGTTGTATGCCACAAATATAACTGACTTAATTCTACACAGAGACGAAAAATAAAAGGGAAAAAAAGTTCTGTAAATAAGGTATTTCTGTTCGATTGTCAAACAAGTAGCTAAATGGAACTATATGTGGTTTTAAAAAAAAGTATTAATATTTTGTGTTAGGAACTCTTAAGAAATTTAAGAAAAAGTGAACTAATACTCATCACGGATATCAGTTATTCAGATAATGAATGCTCCCTAATACCTTGTAGAAACCAAATACTATAATGCTGAAAAATGCATTTTTAAATTTTTTTTTAATTTTTATTGTACTTTAAGTGAAAGTTTACAAATCAAGTCAGTCTCTCACACAAAAACTTACATACTCCCAACTGCTCTCCCCCTAATGAGACAACCTGCTCCCTCCCTCCACTCTCTCTTTTTGTATCCATTTTGCCAGCTTCTAACCCCTGAAAAATCCATTTTTATCTTGTTTAAAAAATGGGACTTGTAATTAATGTCACTGAATTGTACACTAAAGAGTGGCTAAAATGTCAAATTCATGTTATGTATTTTATCACAATAAATTTTTTTTAATGAGATTTTACTTTTTTTTTTTTTTTTTTTAACTCTAAATACAAAGTTAGCCTAGGCACCTGAAAGAGTTAAAAGACATTCTTCCACATCTCCATTAACTGTCTCAATGAGCTGGTAAATCCCAAAGCTATAGCTTCATGTTAGACATTTTTAAAATAGAGTACCTGGCACCTCTATTGTGCTAACACAGACAGCTCTCCATTGAAGACAGACAGCATGCATTCTGTTAAAAACACTTCAGGCTTGACAGTTATCATACTGGGCATCTCCACTGGAAAAATATACTGGCTGCAGGTCTACTGGATATTTGGTTTCAGAAAGATTATGGAGTCCAAGAATAACCAGTAGGTAATACTTTTGTTTCAATAAATTTTTCTCGTTTAAGTTTATTTACTAGTCTGCTGTCACATATTTACTTATTCATACCACTCCTTCCACATTATATTTTATTATTGTTTTCCTGAAACAATCTTGTATCCTAAATATTTTAAAATAATATACCACCAGTTGTTGTCAGGTTGATTATAACTCCTGTTGACCCCATGAGTGTCAGAGTAGACCTGGGCTTCATATAAATGGTATCAATTTGGGGAGCAAGAAAACTAACTTGAGATACATGGCTGTTTTAATACAGCACATCGTATATTGTTCTAAAAGGTATTATTTTTCACTTAAAAGAAAACTTCACCCTCAAAGTTTAAAAACTTAGGTGATCTGCAAAAGATGGTTCAGCTCTTCACTGCTGTTCTGTTCTATACTCTTCAGGAAAAAAAAAAATTAACTAGCAATACTTAAAGAGGTGTTTAATTGTCTGTCTTGTTTGGGCTGAATTTCATACTTTAAAATGACTCCCAACCAGAACCACCACAGCTTTATAGAAATATACATTCTGTGATACTACCTTCTGTGAACTCTTTTCAATAGGTCTGCAATGGAACTCCAGACATCTTCATTCAGGAAAAACATATTTCCATGTGCAATTTTGATATTCCCTGTTAATAACCACTATCTTAAATTAAAAGGCAGAAGTAATGAACTCGGTTATTTGTTCAGTGCCACTCATGGCAGACATATGTTTGATCACTGTAAAAGATCAGCTTATCTCTCAAAGTATGAGGTTTACACATTCCTCCTGTTTCCTGTTGATAATTCTTGTGTAGAGTAGAAAAGACAAAGCAAACTGTTGATTTCTACAGTACTGAAGGAGGAAAAAAATTCATGCCATATAAATAAAAGAAAACTGATAGGAAACAACTTGCTTAAGGTTTTAAAAAAATCACCAAAAATAAAGATGGTAAGAACTGAAAATAATTATTTGTTCATTAGAAAATGGTAGTTTAGATGATGATGGGGCAAAAGTTCAGGAGGTAGGTAGGACATTCTGGTAATGACAAGAAGAAAAATAAAGTGGTTTTTAAACTTTTTGTTTGTTTAGTTTTTGTTTTCTGTACCTCAGTTTATGGGTATAAAAACAGGGAATAATGTTTTAGAATTGTTTGGGTAGAATCAATCAAGGTAGATAATTTGCTCATTCATTCATATACTCATTTATTTGATGCATTACTGAAATACCTATCACCTGCAGGCATATTATATATTCTAGATACAAATCCTATGTCAAATACACAGATTGCAAATATCTTTCTCCCATATGTAGCTTGCCTATCCACTCTTTTAATGGTGACTTTGACAAACAGGAGTCTTTAATTTTATTGAACCCCAATCAATCAATCTTTACCGTTATGGTCAGTGATTTCTGGGTCCTGTTTAAGAAATCTTTGCATACCTGAAGGACTATGTTTTCTTCTTATTGCTTTACCTTTTATACTTATACCTATAATCCATCTGGAATTTGTTTTATGTTTTGTAAGGCTGAAGTCAAAGTTCGTTGTTTTTTATATGGATATCAATTAATCCAGCAAGCAATGTTTGTTTTTACTCGAAAAACATGAGCTTCAGAGACATTTGTTTTTAGAAAGATCGAATAGACACACTTCTCCCTATTTCTCCCACTAAGGACAGATAAAACCCCGGGGCATTACGTATCCAAAAAAAAAAAAAAAAACACACAACAACTGAAAGGTGTACAAAAGAAGGCAGGCCAGCTAGGGATCACAAGAACCAGGAATGAATGGCAGTGAGCCCCCTGGTTTTTCTTTTTGCCAGGTGCTAGAGAAGCCAGCAAACTGGAAATGCCAATGGGCACAAACAAAAAAAAGGCACATGACTGGAATATGGGATGGAAAATGATACTGGTGAAGAACGAGCTTCTTGGATCAAGGAGACACATGAGACTATGTTGGCATCTCCTGTCTGGAGGAGAGATGAGGGGGCAGAGGGGGCCAGAAGCTGCCCAAATGGACACAAGGAGAGAGAGTGGAGGGAAGGACTATGGTGTCTCATTAGGGGGAGAGCAATTAGGAGTGTATAGCAAGGTGTATGTCAATTTTTGTATGAGAAACTGAACTGATTTGTGAACTTTCACTTAAAGCCCCCCCCCCACCAAAAGCCACAAATTATTTCTGGGTAAGTTTTGATTTACTGCTTTTTCTCATTATGGGTTATAATTTTCTGATTCTTTCCTTGACTGGTGATTTTCAATTAGGATGCCAGACATTGTGAATTTTACCATGTTGGGTGATGGATATTTTTGTATTCTTATAACTATTCTTGAGCTGTGTTTGGGGACATGGTTAAGTTACTTGGAAACAGTTTGATCCTATCGGTTCTTGTTTTTAAGCTTGGTTAGGAACAAACAGAGCGTGTTTAGTCTATGGTTAATTATTCCCTACTACAGAGACATTTTTTTTACAGAGACAAGGGAAACCCTGGTAGTGTAATGGTTAACAGCTACAGCTGCTAACCAAAAGGCACCAAAGGCACCAGGCACTCCTTGGAAACCCTATGGGGCAGTTCTACTCTGTCCTATATAGGGTCACTATGAGTTGGAATCGTCTCGACGGCAATGGATTTTTTTTTCTTCTGGTTTTACAGAGGCAAGACCTTTCTTAACCCTCTACCAAATGCCCCCTGAATTAAAAGATTTTCTATTCTTGCTGGTGTAAACAGGCATCATTCCCAGCCCTATATGAGCTCTGATCCCTGCTCCCTTTATTCCTTTTAAGTATTTCTCTCCCCCGCCCCCCACCAACTTGGGTAGTTTACTCACAAGCTTGCAATGATCACCATTCAACTGAATATTCAAATGAGACCCTCTGTAGCTCTCTAGAGTTCTCTCTATATACACTGCTTTCCTCTCCATTACTCTTCCTTGAGAACTCTAGCCATCCTGGCCTCCCTGGAATCCTAGCTCTACTTCCTCAACTAAGAGAGACCACTAGGGTCTACTTGGATTTCCCCTTCCCTGCACCACGGCCTGGCAGTAAGCCAGGGCAATTGTAGGGCTCATCTCATTTGTTTTCTCTATAAGGGATCATTGTCCTTCATTGCCTGATGTTCAATGTAAAGAGAACCATTGTTTTATATATTTTCGTCTGTTGTTTTAATTATTTGAGTCAGGAGGGTAAATCTGGTCCCTGTTAATCTATCTTGGCTGGAAGTAGTTCTTGTTGTTGGCTGCCACGGAGTCAGCCTCCAACTCATGGCGACCCCGTGCACAACAGAAAGTGGACTGTTACAATCCATAGAGTTTTCAATCGCTGATTCTTTTTGGAAGTAGATTACTAGGCCTTTCCTTCCTAGTCTGTATTAGCCTGGAAGCTCTGCTGAAACCTGTTCAGCACCAAAGCAACATGCAAGCCTCCACCGAGAGATGGGTGGTGGCTGCCCATGAGGTGCACTGGCCGGGTATTGAACCTGGGTCTCCTGTGTGAAGGTGAGAATTCTACCATTCAGCCACAAAAGCAGAAGTTACTCTACTGTAATTTTAACATGTATCAATATGTTCTCAAATCAGAGAGGATGAAGAACTAATATCACCATATTCTACTTGGCAATCTTTAATAAATTTGAAGATTTTTCAGGTTACATAAAAATTCAGCAACTAATATATGTGCCCCATACTGGGGTAAGCCTTTTGAGGTTTAAAAAAGTGAAGAGTCTTAATCTTCTCAAAAAGTACAAAAACACTCTGTACATATACACATATGTATGCTTTGTACTCTAGGCACAAAGGAAGATGTAAATAAAAATATAGCAGTCCCTGCCCTCAAAGAACTGAAAAATCTAGTTGGAATAATAAGGCAGCAAATATGAGGCATTTAGAGAAGACCAGAGACAAGAGGATATGGTCTTAAGTAATCAATAAAGGGTTCTTTGAAAATAGATCTAATAATATTACTAGTACAAGCCTATCATAACACCAATCAACAGCAATAAGCAATCATGATAGACTCAGACACCTTCTAAAACGTACTTTGGATTGTTCATAGCAGCACTAGCTACAATAGCAAAAACTAGGCTATTAAAATTTATAATTATGTGGCCTTATAACTATGAAATAAAACAGCATGAATTAACTAAATAAGAGAGCACTAATACCTGTTGAATGAATATTTACACAAATATCTATTTTATGACAGGTAGTGAGGTTATACTACCTAAAATTCAAGGTTCTACTCTAATAGAGTTTAATTTTCTTTAGAATTATAAGTATAGAAATGAGAGGAATCTGTAGTACAAATGCAGGTTTAGGAGCCAACTATACAATCTGTTCAATTCTCTCCAATGGTTAAAAACAAACAAAAAAGTTCTTCAACTCACATCCCCCTTTAAACACTCCCTCTTTCCTACTCTTCACAGCCAAACATCTTCCAAGATTATCTGTATTCACTGACTCATGTCTTTACTCTGACTTGCTCTTTAACCTATTGCAATCCAGTTTCCAACACTAGTATATTAAACTTGCTCTTGCAAACTGCTGATTGTTAATGGATACTTAACACTCTCTACCCATTCAACCAACCAAGTCAGAAACCTGAATGTCATACTTGAGTTCTATATGGGAAACTGCCTACCCATCCTTTCTCCCATTCTGTTTTACTGCAGGAGCTACTAGGTTCTGATATAAACTCCTCTCACCTCTTTACTTCAGGTAATAGTTGGGTGACTCAGGAACAATTAATTAGATGCAATCCCTAGGATTTCTTGAATATTCTTTGATATTCAGAGAATATCAAAGCAGTCCCTCTTCAAAGGTTAAAGCCACATAGCTAAGATCAGTCAAGACTAGAAGTTGTCTTTCCCATCATATAGAGAAAGCACTGATAGAAAATAAAGTTGAAATTCAGAGAAAACCTACCCA
The DNA here is from genome assembly GCF_024166365.1 of Elephas maximus indicus. NCBI lineage: Eukaryota > Metazoa > Chordata > Mammalia > Proboscidea > Elephantidae > Elephas > Elephas maximus. The sequence goes on along the minus strand of NC_064839.1, from coordinate 35,915,070 downwards.
GAAGAGCACCCGTGTGTCCACCAGCCACCCGTCCACCAGTCCCCAGCCACGCCGCCCCACCATAGAGAACGCCTGTGCAACCCCCAGTCTCCAGCCCCACCCCTCCCCACCAGAGAGAGCGTTTATGCCCCCCCAATCACCCACTCCACCCCTCTCCTTAAAACAACCCCTTAATGCCTCAGAGACGGTAGACAATACCAAATCATATAAAGAAACAAAATGACTCAAACAAATGACAAAAATAAAGGGGCAGAAACCTTCCTGAGGAAGAGGTGGCAATGGAACTGCCTGATAAGGAATTCAGAAGGCTTATCTAGAGTCCTTGGAAAGATCAAGGAAAACACAGACAGAATCCGAGAAGAATTCAGGAAAACAATACAAGAACAAATGACAAATCAAACAGGCAATTAGAAATCATACAAAAACAGCAGCTAGAAATCCAGAAGATTGACAATAAAATATCAGAAACACATAACTCAATGGAAGGACACAGAAATAGAAATGAAACAAGGGAAGAAAGAATTAGCAAAATAGAGTGCAAATCCCTTGACCCCAATTTGTTTGAGGAACAATTGGAAAAAAGAATGAAAAAAAAAATGAAGAAAGCCTAAGAGTTACGTGGGACGCCATGAAGAGAATAATTTACACATGATGGGAATCCCAGAACAGAAGGGACAAAAAAAAAAAAAAGCACAGAGAGAATTTTTCAAGATTTGCTGGTAGAAAATGTCCACAATATGATGAAAGGTGACAAGATTTCCTTCTAAGTTCAACAAACCCTATGCAGGATAGACTCCACAAGAAAGTCACCAAGACATATCACAACCAAACTTTCCAAGTACAAAGATAAAGAAAGGATTCTGAGAGCAGCTTGGGGAAAATGAAATACTAGCTATAAAGGGACTCCAATAAGACAAAGTTTTGATTTCTCAGCAGAGACCAAGCAGGCAAGAAAGCAACGGGATGGTATACATAAAACCCTGTAAGAAAAAAATTACCAAAGAAGAATCATATAGCCAGGACAACTGTCTGTCAAATACAATGGCAACATTAGGACATTCCCAGATAAACAGATGTTAAAGGGATTTGTAAAAACCAGACCATCTTTAAAAGAAATATTAAAGGGAGTCTGTCAGATAAACAACCAATGACAGCAGACAACAACCTGAGTATAGGTCACACAATGGCATCACCAAGATAGAGAAATCTCAAAAGTAAAATAGGGCTACAGAACTGAAAATGGGGAACCATGATGTCAATCTGAAACTGACAACTTCAAAATAAAAAGAGGGAATGAATGGTGTAGTTACAGCAGTTCCATATGGAGAGGAAGTCAAGGCAATATCTAAAAATAACAGACTGTTTTAAACATAGGATGATAAAGGTAAACCACACAGTAACCACTAATTAACAAACCTACCCACCAAAATAAAAAATACCCAGTAAACTGACAAAAATGAAGGAAATGAAAAGACAATCCATGGGCAAAAATAACTTAGCACAGAAAATCAATCAGAACAAAGACACGGTAAATATCTCCAAAAAAAAAAAAAGCATAACAAAATGACAGCAGTAAATTCATATTTATCGATAATCACACTGAACATAAATGGGTTAAATGCACCAGTCAAGAGACAAAGTGGCAGAATGGATTAAAAAAAAAAGTTCCATCAATATGCTGCCTACAAGGGACACATCTTAGACACAAAGACATAATGAGGCTAAAAATCAAAGGATAGAAAAAAACACTAAGCAAACAGTAACCAAAAAAGAATATGAGTGGCAACACTAATCCCTGATAAAGCCAACATTAAAACGAACCCCATCATAAAAGACAAGGAAGGACATCATATAATGATTAAGGGATCAATTCACCACAAAGACATAACCATGATAAATACCTATGTACCCAGTGACACAGCTCCAAAATACATAACAAACCCTAAGAGAAATGAAAGAGACATAGATATTTCTATAATAATAGTAGGAGACTTTAATACACCACTTTTGACATTGGACAGCAGACTAGAAAGAAACTCAACAAAGATACAGAAGACATAAATAATACAGAGACATATACAGAGTACTCCACCCAACGGCAGTGCAGTAAACATTCTTCTCCAGCGCACATGGATCATTCTCTAGAATAGACCATATTCTAGGTCTATTAAACCTATTGCTGTCAAGTCGATTCCCACTCATGAGGACAGAGCAGAGCTGCCTCATAGGGTTTCCAAGAAGCAGCTGGTGGATTTGAACTACTGACCTTTAGATTAGCAGCTGAGCTCTTAAGCACTGCACCATCAGGGCTCCAGGTCTATTAAAGCTAGGCCTCAACAGATTAAAATATATTGAAATAATACAAAGCATATTCTCAGATTGTGACGCTATAAAATTGAAAATCAATAACAGGAAGAACAAGGTGAAAAACCAAATACTTAGAAACTGAACAACGTTACGCTTAAAAATCACTGGGCAACAGAAGAAACTAAAAATGAAATTTAAAAAAATGCCTAGAACCATATGAGAATGAAAATACAACACTGTTGAAACCTTTGGGAAGCAGCAAAAGCAGTTCTCAGAGGCCAATTTATAGCAATAAATGCATACATCAAAAAAAGAAGCACCAAAATCAATACCTTAACACTACAAGAACAAATAGAAAAACAGCAGCAAAAGAAGCCCACAGCTGCCAGAAGAAAGGAATAATAAAGATTAGAGCAGAAATAAATGAAACAGAAAAACTGAAACAATCAACAAGACTAGAAGCTGATTCTTTGAAAGGATCAATAAAAGCAACAAACCACTGGCCAAATTGACAAAAGAAAAAAAAGAGAGAGAAGATGCATATAACCCAAAAAGAAATGAGATGGGCGACATCAGAACAGAACCAACGGAAGTAAAAAGGATCATAACAGAATACTACAAAAAATTAGACTAAGACAAATTTGAAAACACAGAGAAAATTCCTAGGCACACATTACCTACCTAAGCTAACATAAACTGAGGAAGAACACCTGAACAAACTCACCACAAAAGAAATCGCAGAGATCATTAAAAAACTACCAACCAAAAAAAAAAAAAAAAAGCCCTGGCCCGGACGGTCTCACTGGAGAATTCTACCAAACATTCAGAGAACAGTTGACACCTATACTACTCAAACTATCCCAGAACACAGAAAAGGAAAGAATAATCCCAAATTCATTCTATGAAGCCAACATAACCCGGATATCAAAACCAGGCAAAGATACCACGAAAAAAGAAAACGGTGGACCAACATCCCTCACAAACACTGATGCAGATATTTTCAACAAAATTCAAGCCAATAGAATCAAACAGCCTATCCCCACCTCAAAAAAAGAAAAAATACATTAAGACCAAGTGGGAGTGGGGCCAAGATGACAGAGCAGTTAGACACTTCTTGCAGTCCCTCTTACAAAAGACTGGAAAAGACAAGTCAATCAATTATATATGGACAATCTAGGAGCTCTGAACATCAAAGACAAAGTTGAGGAGTCAGACTGAGAGGCAGGGGGAGGAAGAGACAGTTCAGAAGCAGTGATGATTTGCCAGACCTGACCTGGCTGGCACCTTGCAGGTTGGATTGGCCGGTGCACACAGACTGAGGCAAATAGTAGCCCTTTGGGCATATTTTCCACACTGGGAGAAACTGAGTGGCAGACGGTCTGCACAAGCCTCCAGAACCAGGGAGAAGCAGAGCTGAATCTGTGAAAGTTAAGTACAAGTGTCTAACATACCACACAGGACCAAAAACACCCTTACCCCCTCTGGGAAGTACCTCTCTCCCATTTACCCACCCACTCCCTGCTCTGCTCTGGTCCCAGTCTGGCTTCAGTGGTTGCTGCGCTCCCTCGGCCAGAAGTGAGACCTGTTTCAAGCCCTGAGCCGTTCTCCCAGCTTTGGAGAGGGAACAAATTAGCAAACAAGAAAAAATACTCTGTCAGTTGCCCTAAACTGGGAACTCCGGGCAGGCACAGCCCTTTTTGCCTAGGTACAGGCATCAGGGGTCCACAAACTTTGCATGTCTTTCAACCCTACCTAGACCAGTGTGGGCCATTTCAACAGCACAGGCCCTCATCAGCACAGTACAACGGGGTATATATCTGAAGCCTATTTCAACTGCAACTGCTAAGGGGGAGTGGCAGACTCGTGACATTTGACACCACCCTGCCCACTAAGCAAGGTCCTTACCTACCTACATCAGGGGCTTGAGGACTGGTGGCTCCACCTACTCCACCTAGCCACCCGCAACAGGGGTCTGAGAATAAGTGGTGCCTCCCAGTCCGTACAGCCATAAGCACTGGGTGCTCCAAGTCTGGCTGCAAAACCTGCCCACCTATGTGCACTAGGGAACAGGGACATGCCTTCTGCGCAAGCACACGGGGCAGGCATCAGCCCCCTGCCTTACTCAGCACATGACCCCCTACTACAGCCAGATACCTGTGCCTGCTCCAATCACTCCTAAGTAGCCCTTCCCACTAGGACTATAGGTGAGCTCCTATACCACACACTTGGTGACTGATGACCTGAACTCCTGAGCTGAATCCACATAATAAAAGTAAACAGGCTCCTGGGCTCGCATGCCTAGTAGTAGTTCTAAGCACCAGGTGACAGGGCGTGAGAACTTCAAAGACACCAATAATCAAAGTAGTTCACACCACCAGCCTATATGGGCATATCAAAACAAAACAAAACAAGAAGCTAGGCCACATTAAAGTAAACATAAAATAAATAAATATAATAACTTATTGATGGCTCGGAGACAACAGTCAATATCAAATCACATAAAAAGGCAGAACATGATGGCTTCAGCAAGTGACCAAAACAAAGAATCAAGAAACCTTCCAGAGGAAGATAATTTCTTGAAGTTACAGAGGTAGAGTTCAAAAGATTAATATACACAGCTTTTCAAGAGATCAGAAGAAGAGCAGGCAAAATGCAGACCAAGCCAAGGAACACAAAGACAAAGCAACAAAGGAACTTAAGAAGGTTATACAAGAACATAATGACAAATTTAACAGACTGCAAGAATCCATAGACAGAAAGCAAACAGAAATCCAAAAGATTAACAATAAAATTTCAGAATGAGAAAGTCAATAAATACAATGTCATAGGAGCAGAACTGAGGCAACGGAAGTCAGAAATAGTGAGACTGAAAATAAAGCACTTGACACCAACTTATTTGAGGCAAAATCAGAAAAAAGAATTAAAAAAAAATGAAGAAACCCTAAGAATTATGTGGGATTCCATCAAGAGGAATAACATCCAAGTGATTGGAAAGAAGAGAAAACAGAGAATTGTTGAAGATTTGTTGGCAAAAAACTTCCCTGATATTGTGAATGAGAAGATATCTACCCAAGAAGCTCATCGAACCCCACACATGGTAGGGCCCAAAAGAAAGTCACCAAGTGTCTTAGTTATCTAGTGCTGCTATAACAGAAATACCACAAGCAGATGGCTTTAACAAAGAGAAATTTATTTCCTCAGAGTAAAGTAGGCTAAAAGTCCAAATTTGAGGCATTAGCCCCAGGGGAAGGCTTTCTCTCTCTGTCGGCTCTGGAAAAAGGTCCTTGTCTTCAATGTTCTCACAGTCAAGGAGTTTCTAAGGTGCAGGGATCCCGGGTCCAAAGGATGTGCTCTGCTCCTGGTGCTGCTTTCTTTGTGGTATGAGGGCCTCATCTTTCTGCTTGCTTTCCTTTCCTTTTTATCTCTTGAGAGATAAAAGGTGGTACAGGCCACATACCAGGGAAACTCCCTTTATGCTGGATCAGGGATGTGACCTGGGTAAGGGTAAGGGTGGTGTTACAATCCCACCCTAATCCTTTTAACACAAAATTACAATCACAAAATGGAGGACAACCAAAGAATAGTGGGAATCATGGCCTAACCAAGTTGACACATATTTTTTGGGGGGATCCAATTCAGTCCATGACACCAAAACATATTATAATCAAACTTGCCAAAACCAAAGCTAAAGAGAGAATTTTAAGAGCAGCTAGAAATAAATGAAAAGTCATCTACAAAGAAGTCAGTAAGACTAAGGACTAAGCTCTGACTACTCAGCAGAAACCACACAGGCAAAAAGACAATGGGATGACATACATAAAGTCTCGAAGAAAAATAGTTGCCAGTGAAGAATTATGTAACCAGCAAACCTGTCTATCAATTATAACAGTGAAATGAGGCATTTCCAGATAAACAGAACCAAAATTACAAGTAATACTAAATGGAGTGCTCCAGTTAGAAAATCAATAACATCAGATAACAATACAAGACTAGAACACAGGACAGAATGACTAGATATCAACCCAGAGAGAGAAGTCACAAAAATAAATGAAAGCTAAAACACTGAAAATAGGGGAACATCAATACGTATATACAGACATCAATATGTGAAAGATGACAATATTAAAACAAAAAAGAAGGGCTAAATGATGCAGTTATAGAACTTTTATATGGAGAGGAAGTCAAGATGATATAAAGAAATAACAGATTGGTTTAAACCAGGAAAAACAGAGGTAAATATTAAGGTAACCACAAAGGACACCAAAATAAAAAGAAGAAAAACATAAAGACTCAGCAAATACAAAATCAACAACAAAAAAGATGAAAAGACAATACACAAAGAAAAACAACTCAGCACAGAAAATTAAGTGGAAAGCAGAAACTGTCCACACACGCACACAAAAATACATCAAAATGACAACACTAAACTCATACCTAGCAATAATTATGCAGAATGTAAACGGACTAAATGCACTGACAAAGAGATTGAGATTGGCAGAATGGATAAAAAACCACGATACATCTATATGCTGCCTACAAGAGACACACCTTAGACTCAAAGACACAAACTCAACAGATGGAAAAAAACATATCAAGCAAACAACAATCAAAAAAGAGCAGGAGTAGTAATATTAAACTCTTACAAAATAGACTTTAAAACAAAATTCACCACAAAGGATAAGGAAGGACACTATGTAATGATTAAAGGGTCAATACACCAGAGGAAATAACCATAATAAATATTTACACACCCAAAAACAGGGCTCCAAATAGAGAAACAGACAGCTCCACAATAATAGGAGAAGACTTCAAAACAACACTTTGGGTTACAGACAGAACATCCAGAGAGAAGCTCAATAAAGACATTGAAGGTCTAAATGCCACAATCAACTAACTTGACCTCATAGACATATACAGAACACTCCACCCAACGGCAGCCAAGTACACTTTCTTTTCCAAAGTACATGGAGCATTCTCCAGAAAAGACCACATATTAGGCCATAAAGCAAGCCTTAACAGAATCCAAAGTATCAAAATATTACAGAACATCTTTTCTGACTGTAATGCCATAAAGATCAAAATCAGTAACAGAAAAAGCAAGGAAAAAAAGTCAGACACGGAAATTGAACACCTTGCTCCAAAACTTTATCGCCACTCTTATTCAACATTGTACTGGAAGTCCTAGCTGGAGTAATAAGACAAGAAAGGGAAATAAAGGGCATCCAAATTGGACAGGAAGAAGTAAAACTACCCCCATCCGTAGACAATATGATCCGATACACAGAAAATCCCAAAGAATGCACAAGAAAGCTACTGGAACTAATAAAAGGCTTCAGCAAAATGGCAAGGTACAACAAGATCAAGATGCAAAAATTAGTCGGATTTCTCTACATTAACAAAGAGAATTGTGAAAAGGAAATCAGGAATACAATACCATTTACAATAGTGCCCCTCCCTAAAAAAGATAAATACTTAGGAATACCTAGGAATAAACACCTACATGGCCAACTGACTGGAAGAGATCCATATCTATGCCTATTCCAAAGAAAGGAAATCCAGCCAAATGCAGAAATTATCGAACAATATCATTAATATCACACGCAAGTAAAATTTTGCTGAAGATCATTCAAAAGCGGCTGCAGCAGTACATCGACAGAAAACAGCCATAAATTCAAGCCAGGTTCAGAAAATGACATGGAACCAGGGATATCCTTGCTGATGTCAGATGAATCCTGGCTGAAAGCAGAGAATACCAGAAGGATGTTTACTTGTGTTTATTGACTATGCAAAGGCATTTGACTGTGTGGATCATGACAAATTACATAACATTGGAAAGAATGGGAATTTCAGAACACTTAGCTGTGCTCATGAGGAACATGCACTTAGACCAAGAGGCAGTCGTTCAAACAGAACAAGGAGATACTGAGTGGTTTCAAGTCAGGAAGGGTGTGTGTCAGCGTTGTATCCTTTCACCATACTTATTCAACCTGTATGCAGAGCAAATATGTGAGAAGCTGGACTATATGAAGAACGGGACACAGGGATTGAAGGAAGACTATCAACAACCTGTGTTATGCAGATGACACAACCTTGCTGGCTGAAAGGGAAGAGGACTTGGAACACTTACTGATGAAGATCAAAGACCACAGCCTTCAGCAGAGATTATACCTCGACATAAAGAAAACAAAAATCCTCAAAACTGACCCAATGAGCAACATCATGATAAACGGAGAAAAGACTGAAGTTGTCAAGGATTTCATTTTACTTGGATCCACAATCAACACTCATGGAAGCAGCAGTCGAGAAATCAAACAACACATTGCATTGGGCAAATGTGCTGCAAAAGACCTCTTTAAAGTGTTAAAAAGCAAAGATGTCCCCTTGAAAACTAAAGGTGCACCTGACCCAAGCCATGGCGTTTTCAATCACCTCATATGCATGGGAAAGCTGAACAATGAATAAGGAAGACCGAAGAAGAACTGACATCTTTGAATTATACTGCTGGCGAAGAATACAGAATACACCACAGACTGCCAAAAGAACGAATATGTCTTGAAAGTACAGCCAGAATGCTTCTTAGAAGCAAGGATGACAAAACTATGTCTCACATACTTTGGACATATTATCAGGAGGGATCAGTCCCTGGAGAAGGACATCATGCTTGTTAAAGTACGGGGTCAATGAAAAAGAGGAAGACCCTCAACAGAATGGACTGACAAAGTGGCTGCAAGAATGGGCTCAAGCATAACAACGATCATGAGGATGGCGCAGGACTGGGCAGTCTTTCGTTCCGTTGTACGACTCGACGGCACCTAACAACACCAACGGGAATGTACAGGACTTACACACAGACAACTACAAAACACTACTCAAGAAACCAGAAGAGACCTGCAAAAGGAAAAACATACCACATTCATGGACAGGAAGACTTAACATGGTGAGAATGCCAGTAATACCCAAAGCAATCTATAGACACAATACAATCCTGATCCAAATTCCAACAACATTGTTTAACGAGATGGAAAAACTAATCGCCAACTTTATATGGAAAGGAAAGAGCCCCTGGATAAATAAACATTATTGAAGAAGAAGAGCAAAGTGGGAGGCCTCAAACTACCCAATCTCTGAAGCTGCTACACAGCTACAGAAGTCAAAACAGCCTGGTACTGGTACAACAACATAGATCGATGGGACAGAATTGAGAACCCAGAAATAAATCCAACCACCTACAGACAGTTAATCTACATCAAAGGGTTGAAGACCATTAAATGGGGAAGAGACAGTCTTCACCCAATGGTGCTGGCAAAACTGGATATTCATTTGCAGAAAACTGAAAGAAGATCCATACCTCATCCCATACACAAAATCTAACTGAAAATGGTTCAAAGACCTAAATGTAAAACCTAAAACTAAAAAGCTCATGAAAGAAAATGTAGGGGCAACGCTAGGCATCCTAATTTTGGCATAAATAGAATATCAAACATAAGTAAAAATGGACAAACTCTAGAAGATAAACGAGATAACTGAGACCTCCTAAAAATCAAATCCTTATGCTCATCAAAGGCTTTTCCAAGAGTGTAAAAAGAGAACCTACAGGCTGGGAAAAAATCTTCAGCAACAACGTATCTGATAAAGGTTTTATCTCTAAAATATACAGAAAATTGCAATAATGCAACAATAAAAAGAAAAGCAACCCAATCACAAAATGGACAAAGGACATGAACAGAAACTTCACCAAAGAGGACACTCAGGTAACCAACAAATACATGAAAAGATGCTCATGATCATTAGCAATGAGAGAAATGCAAATCAAAACCATGATGACATACCATCTCACCCTTGCAAGAATGGCACTGATGAAAAATTCAGAAAACAACACAAATAGACACAGGAACACCCATGTTCACGGCAGCATTACTCACAATAGCACTAAGATGGAAACAACCTAAGTGCCCATCAACAGCTGAACGGATAAAAGAAATTATGGTACACACACAATGGAATACTACTCAACAATAAAGAACAAAGATGAATCCATGAAACATCTCACGACATGGATGAATCTGGAGGGCATTATGCTAAGTGAAATAAGTCAATCACAAAAAGACAAATATTGTATGAGACCACTACTACAAAAACTCAAGGAAACATTTAAATATCTTTGATGGTTACTAGGGAGGGGAAGGGTGGGTAGGGGAAATCACTAACTGGATGGCAGATAAGTGTTAACTTTGGTGAAGGGAAAGACAACAGGCAATATAGGGGAAGTTGGCACAACTTGACCAAGGCAAAGCCATAGAAGCTTCCTAGACATATCTTAACACCTTGAGGGAGGGAACTACTGGGACTGAGGGCTGGGGACCATGGTCTCAGGGGACGTCTAGGTCGATTGGCATTACAGTTCATAAAGAAAATGTTCTACAACCTACTTTGGTGAGCAGCGTCTGGGGTCTTAAAAGCTTGTGAGCAGCTATCTAAGATTCTTCTATTGGTCCCATCCCGTCTGGAGCAAAGAAGAATTAAGAAAACCAAAGATACAAGGAAAAATATTAGTCCAAAGGACTAACGGACCACATGAACCACAGCCTCTACCAGCCTGAGCCCAGAAGAATTAGAGAAAGTGCATGGCTACCACCACTGACTGCTCTGAAAGGGATCATAATACAGGGTCCTGGACAGAGCAGAAATAAAATCTAGAACAAAATTCAAATTCACAAAAACGACCAGACTTATCGCTCTGACAGTGACTGGAGAAACCACTGGGACTACAGCCCCCAGACACCCTTCTAACTCAAAAGACAAAACTGTGGAAGTTCACCTTTCAGCCAAGATTAGACAGGCCTACAAAACAAACAATAACACATGTGAGGAACATGCTTCTTAGATCAATCAAGTATATGAGACTAAATGTGCAACTCCTGCCCAAAAGCAAAAATGAGCAGGCAGGAAGGGACAGGGAAACTGGATGAATCAATGCAGGGCACCCGAACTGAAAACAAGGAGAGCGCTGATATGTTTCGGGGATTGCAACCAATGTCACGAAACAATCAGTGTATATATTTTTGAATGAGAAACTAATTTGCTCTGTAAACTTTCACCTAAAGCACAATTGAAAAAAAAAAAATTTTTTTTTTTCCCAGAAAGAAGCTGAACCAAAAAGTGCAAAAATGTCCTGGCAGCATGAATTTCTGGTTCCAGTTGTTCCTAATGCTGAGCAGTAGCTCTGTCCTTTCCATGGCTCAGTGGATTCTGTGGACCTACGTAAACACCCTTTTTTAACTAGTTAGAATTAAGTTTCTATCATTTACAACCAAAACTAACACTACTCCTTTCTCTCCCTCTGTTTCTATATAAAATCAACTTTCAAGTCCCCCAGAGTCTACTTAAGGCTCAAATGTTTCCACTTCTTCTAAGATTGATTTGTTCATTCTTTTGACAGTCCACAGTATATTCAATATTTTTTGCCAACACCTCAGTTCAAATGCATCAATTCTTCTCCTTTTTTCACTACCCAACTTTCAAAAGCATATGAGGTGACTCAAAAGACCATGGCTTCAGTCAGACACACCTTAGTCATTTTTCAAGGTGAAAGAACTGAAGAGAAAATTCAAGTCTCGAGATGGCATTACTGAAGGATTCTATGGGCAATAAATTAAATGATGCAGGAAGCATCAAAAGAAGATGGAAGGAATACACAGAGTCACTTTACCAAAAACAACTGGTTGATGTCTAACCATTTCGCAGTTAGCATATGATCAAGGGTCCAGGAATTGACAAAATATCAGTCGAGACGCTTCAACAAAAGAATGCAACGCTGGAAACACTTACTTGTCTATGTCAAAAAACTTGGAAGACAGCTATCTGGCCAACCAACTGGAAGAGATCCAAATCTGTGCCCACTCTAAAGAATTGTGATTAAGTGAAATGTGGAAATTATTGAACAATTATCATTAATATCACACGACACTGTCTAACTCTTTAACATGGTTTATAAGGACTTATATGATTCTACAGCCTTATTCCTCTCTATTCTCTTTCCCTCCACGCATCAGGATACAATGATTTTCCATTCTTCAGTCATGCTCTGCCTTCTCTTTGTCTTTGCAAATGCCATTGCTTCTGCCTGAAACATTGCCCTTCCCACAGTCCCTTTCAGCTGTAATTTCTTCCCAAGGAGCTTTCCCTGACCCCTCCAGGCTTAGTTAGGTATTCGTCCTATGCATTTCCCCTACCAGAATACTTATCACACTGTTCCATGATTGCCAGTTTATTTATCTGTATTTCCTATTAGATTATACATGTCATGAGAACAGTGGATGTATCAGTCTCACTCCCACTGACTCCTAACAATATTGCATAGTGCCTGGCACCAAGAGGAACTCATTCAATGATTGCATGAATGAGAAGGAGAGTAGAAGGTGTGAGAATACATAAAGTTGCTCACAGACCATATAAAGAATAAAGAAGAAGAGTCAGAAAGAGAAAAGAAGCTAAAGAAGGAGTCAGGAGAGCCTGGAGAGTACAATGTCAAAAAGAATAGTCTTGGGAGTGGATGACCAAAAGTAAAAATGTGCATCTAGTTCAAGTAAGAAGGAACTTGAAAGAATGCATTTATTTGATGTGGCAAAAAGGTATCTTTTTATATCTTTACCAAAGAAGTATCACGGAAGTAATGGGGATAAAAGTCAGAAGGCAGAGTTGAAGGCCAAAGGGAAGCAAGGAATTAAAATCAGTATAAGCACTCCTTGGAAACTCCATGGGGCAGTTCTACTCTGTCCTATAGGGTCGCTGAGTCGGAATCGACTCAATGGCACTGGGTATAAGCCAAAATATAGAGTACTATTTCAAAAAGTCAATCCAAGGGGAAGGAAAAACGAAACTTAAGGAAACAGGGTCAAATATATTTCATTGTCTTTTGGTGTGGAAGAAGAAATTGTGTATGCCTGACAGTATAAGAGAAACTACCAGCAATGGGGGAAAGTTTGACAAGTTCCAAGAGAGAACATAAAGAAGTTTAATTAAGAAAACACCATCAGATTTTAAAACTGTTAAATCATAAGTGAATTTCCCATAAAGTGTTTGCATGCCAACAAAAGGTTAAGGAAAGCTGGATGGTGAAGAAGTTGAGACTAGTATAAAGCTAAAAACTAAACCCACTGCCATGAAGTCAATTCAGACTCATAGGGACCCTGTAACAACCCTATAGTAATGAACATAATAAAAGTATTTTTGGGCATTATTTTAGGATTATACTAGTTTTCTAGTTTTCTTTTTAAGCATCAGGGCCCTTTTTGAAATTGAATTTCCAAGGAGTGCCTGGCGGATTTGAACTGCTGACCCTTTGGTTAGCAGCCGTAGCACTTAACCATTACACCACCAGGGTTTCCATCTTTTTTTAGGGGGGGCATTATTTTAGGATTATACTAGTTTTCTAGTTTTCTTTTGCAGCATCAGGGCCCTTTTTGAAATTGAATTACATGAAGAGGTACCACCACAAAAATATTAGTAAAAAGCAGTTTGACAACAACTGCTGTAAAAAATAAACCTAAAATTCAAAAAAGAATAATGAAAAAAGAGAGATGGAAGATATAAAAAGAGAAGGAAAATATGTCACTCAGTCAAATCCAGGAGATTGAGGTGCCTTAGAAAAGAGATTGGGCATTTCTTCCACTGACATAAAAGAAAAAAGACAAGAAAATATGAGAAGACTCAAATTTTTGAGTTGAAGAGGTAGAAAGCTGAAGAACTTCAGTGGGATGGCTTGGATGTGCTCTAGAAGAGAGTTCAATAATTTCTATTTGCTAGTGGCTGTGCTCTAGAAGCAGCTGCTTAAGAAGCATGTAAGAAATCCTTCTATACCTATTAATTTTTAAAAAAAGATTTTATCATATTTTTAGAGCAGTTTTAGGTTTATAGAAAATTGTACAGAAAGTACAGAGCTTCCCCATATAAACCCTCTTCCCCCTGCACAAGGTTTCTCTATTACTAATATCTTGCATTCATGTGGTACATTTGTTACATGTGATAAACCAATATTGATACATTATTATTAAAGTATATAGTTTACATTAGGGTTCGCTGTTTGTACAGTTCTATGGACTCTGACAAATGCATAACATCATGTGTCCACCATTACAGTATCATACAGAATAGGTTCATTGCCTCAAAAATGCCCTGTGCTCCACCTATTCATCCCTCTTCCCCTCTGGCAACTGCTGACAGATTTTTTTAACCAGTTGTTGATGAGTTGATTTTGACTCATGTTGATCCATGTGTGTCAAGTGTAGAACTGTGTTCCATAGGGTTTTCAGTGGCTAATTTTTCAGAAGTAGATTGCCAGGCCTTTCTTCCAAGGTACCTCTGGATGGCCTCAAACGGCCAACCTTCCAGTTAGCCAAACATTTAGCAGCACCACCCAGGGATTCTGGCTTTTTTTTTTTTTTTGAACTTATCCTTGTATTGTCTCTATAGTTTTACCTTTTTCAGAATGTCTTGTGGTTCGAATCATACAGAAAGTGGCTTTTTCAGACTGGCTTCCTTCACTTAGCAATATGCATTTAAGGTTTCTCTCCTATGTCTTTTAATGGCTAGCTAGTGCATTTCTTTTTATTGCTGAATAATACTCCACTGTTGTTTATCCACTCACCTATTGAAAGGCATCTTCGTTGCTTCCAATTTTTGGCAATTATGAATAAAGCTGCTATAAACACTAGTGTGCAGATTTTCATGTGGATGTACATTTTCAACTCATTTGGGCATAAATACCTAGAGGTACAATTGCTGGATCATATGGTAAGCCTGTGTTTTGTTTTGTAAGAAACTGCCAGACTGTCTTCCAAAGCAACTCTACCATTTTATATTTCCACCAGCAATGAATGAGAGCTCCTATCCCTCCATATCTTTTCCAGAATTTGGTGTTGTCAGTGTTTTGAATTTCAGCCATTCTATTAAGTGTGTAGTGGAATCTCACTGTTGTTTTAATATGCACATTTTTAATGATATATGATATTAACCATCTTTTCATACGCTTACTTGCCATCTGTGTATATTCTTTGGTGAGGTGTCTGTTCAGGTCTTTTGCCCATCTTGAAATAGGGTTGTTTTTTTATTGCTCATTTTTTTTTTTAATTGTACTTTTTAAGTGAAAGTTTACAAATCAAGTCAGTCTCTCACACAAAAACTTATAGCCACCTTGCTATATACTCCTAGCCGCTCTCCCCCTAACGAGACAGCCCACTCCGCTTCTCCATTCTATATTCCCAGCTCCTGTCCACCTCTGCCTTCTCATCTCGCCTCCCGACAGGAGCTGCCCACATAGTCTCCTGTCTCTACTTGAGCCAAGAAGTTTACTCCTAACCAATACCATTTTCTGTCTTATAGTCCAGTCCAATGCCTGTGTGAAGAGTTGGCTTTGGGAATGGTTCCAGCCTTGAGCTAACAAAGGGTCTGGGGACCATGACCTCCAGAGTCCTTCTAGTCTCTGTAAGACCATTAAGTCTGGTCTTTTTATGAGAATTTGAGGTCTGCATCCCACTGCTCTCCTGCTCCATCAGGGATTCTCTGTTGTATTCCCTGTTAGGGCAGTCATTGCTGGTAACCGGGCACCATCTAGTTCTTCAAGAATCAGGCTGATATAGTCTCTGGTTTACGTGGCCCTTTCTGTCTCCTGGGCTAATATTTACCTTGTATCTTTGGTATTCTTCATTCTCCTTTGCTCCAGGTGGGTTGAGGCCAATTGATGCATCTTAGATGGCTGTGTGCTAGCGTTTAAGACCCCAGGCTCTACTCACCAAAGTGGGATGTGGAATATTTTCTTAATACGTTTTGTTACACCAGTTGACATGGATGTCCCCTGAAACTATGGTCTCCAGACCCCCATCCCTGCTACTCCGGCATTTGGTTGTATTCGGGAAACTGCTTTTGGTTTAGTCCAGTTGTGCTGACCTCACCTGTATTTTGTGTTGTCTTTCCCTTCAACTAAAATAGTTCTTGTCTACTACCGAATTAGTGAATACCCCCTCCCTTCCTCCTCACCCTTGCAACCATGAAAGAATATTTTCTCCTGTGTTTAAACTTTTTCTTGAGTTCTTATAATAGTGGTCTCATAAAATATTTGTCCTTTTGCAGCTGACTAATTTCACTCAGCATAATGCCTTCCAGATTCCTCTATGCTATGAGAAGTTTCACGGATTCATCATTGTTCTTAATCATTGGGTAGTATTCCATTATGTGAATATACCATAATTTATTTATCCATCTGTTGATGGATTCATCTGTTGGTTGCTTCCATCTTTTTGCTATTGTGAACAGTGCTGCAATGAACATGGGTGGGCATATATCTGTTTGTGTGAGGGCTCTTATTTCTCTAGGATATATTCCAAGGAGTGCAATTGCTGGATTATATGGTAGTTCTATTTCTAGCTTTTTAAGGAAACGCCAAATCAATTTCCAAAGTGGTTGTACCATTTTACACTCCCACCAGCAGTGTATAAGTGTTCCAGTCTCTCCACAACCTCTCCAATAGTATTTTGTGTTTCTTGGATTAATGCCAGCCTTGTTGGAGTGAGATGGAATCTCATCGTAGTTTTGATTTGCATTTCTCTAATGGCTAATGAACGTGAACATTTCCTCAGGTATCTGTTAGCTACCTGAATGTCTTCTTTAGTAAACTGCCTGTTCATATCCTTTGCCCTTTTTTTTAATTGGGTTACTTGTCTTTTTGTTGTTGAGTTTTTGCAGTATCATGTAGATTTTAGAGATCAGGCACTGATAAGAAATTTCATAGCTAAGAACTTCTTCCCAGTCTGTAGGTAATCTTTTCACTATTTTGGTGAAGCCTTTGGATGAGCATAGGTGTTTGATTTTTAGGAGCTCCCAGTTATCTAGTTTCTCTCCCGGTGTTTGTGCATTGTTAGTAATGTTTTGTATACTGTTTATGCCATGTATTAGGACTCCTAATGTTGTCCCTATTTTTTCTATCATGATCTTTATCATTTTAGACTTTATATTTAGGTCTTTGATCCATTTTGAGTTAGTTTTTGTGCATGGTGTGAGGTATGGGTCTTGTTTCATTTTTTTGCAGATGGATATCCAGTTAAGCCAGCACCATTTGTTAAAGAGGCTGTCTTTTTTCCCATTTAAATGACTTTGGGCCTTTGTCAAATATCAGCTGCTCATATGTGGATGGATTTATGTCTGGATTTTCGATTCTGTTCCATTGGTCTATGTTCTATTGTTGTACCAGTACCAGGCGGTATAATAGGTTCTAAAATCAGGTAGTGTGAGGCCTCCCATTTTGTTCCTCTTTTTCAGTAATGCATTACTTATCTGGGGCCTCTTTCCCTTCCATATGAAGTTGCTGATTTGTTTCTCCATCTCATTAAAAAAAAATGTCGTTGGAATTTAGATCAGAATTGCATTGTATCTACAGATCGCTTTTGGTAGAACAGACATTTTTACAATGTTGAGTCTTTCCACCCATGAGCAAGGTGTGTTTTTCCACTTATGTAGGTCTCTTTTGGTTTCTTGCAGTAGTGTCTTGTAATTTTCTTTGTATAGGTCTTTTACATCTCTGGTAAGATTTATTCCTAAGTATTTTATTTCTAAATATTTCTTGGGGGCTACTGTAAATGGTATTGATTTGGTGATTTCCTCTTCGATGTTCTTTTTGTTGGCTGTCCTAATTATCTAGTGCCGCCATAACAGAAATACCACAAATGGATGACTTTAACAAAGAAAAATTTATTTTCTCACAGTCTAGTAGGTTATAAGCTGTTAGCCCCAGGGGAAGGCTTTCTCTCTCTGTCAGCTCTGGAGGAAGGTCCTTGTCCTCAATCTTCCCCTGGTTGAGGAGTTTCTCAGGCACAGGGATCCCATGTCCAAAGGATGCACTCTGCTCCTGGTGCTGCTTTTTTGGTGATATGAGGTCCCCCACTCTCTGCTTGCTTCCCTTTCCTTTTATCGCTTGAGAGATAAAAGGTGGTACAGGCCACACCCCAGGGAAACTCTCTTTACCTTGGATTAAGGAGATGACCTGAGTAAGAGTGTTGTTACAATCCTACCCTAATCCTTTCAACATAAAATTACAATCACAAAAGGGAGGACAACCACACAATACTGGGAATCACGGCCTAACCAAGTTAACACACATTTTTGGGGGGACACAATTCAATCCATGACACACTCCAACTAGGGCTGTCAGATAAACATAGGATGCCTCATTAAATTTGAGTTTCAGATAAACAAAATATTGTATGGGACATACTTATTCTAAAATATTATTGGTTGTTAACTGACATTCAAATTTAACTGGACATCCTGTATTTTTACTTGCTAAACCTGGGAACTCTAACTCCCTTCTAGCTTGCTTTTCTGTCCTTCAGAATCTACTGATACGATGGTGAGCAAATGACACTCTCTCTACCCTTATGAAATTTACAATCTAATGGAAGAAGCACGGCTCCTTGCAGTTTTCCTTCCTGGCCCTTACCATGACTCAAAATTATATATTTGTGTTGTTATATGGCTAATAACTGAACCTGTAATAGTCTCTACCATAAGTCTATAAGCTCTTTTATGGATAGGTCCATATCTGCTTAAATTATACATACCCACTGCCCACTGCTCTCGAGTCCATTCTATATTCGCTGACGGGCTACCAGGAACCACTGAACCATGGAGATATTAACTGGAGCTACTAACAAAAATGAAAGTCATAATTACTGTCCTCACAGGGGTATACGATGAGGAGGTGTTATTGAAATATCCCATGGAAATAATTTCTTTTATTCCAGAGGCAATCAGGTGAATATCTCATGCCCATTTCAAGATGACTCTAATTTCACTTCAAAATACACATTTTCCCAAAGAAGAAACCAGTCTAAATGACAGTCTACATGAACTACATGTAGTCCTCACCTGCACTGGGACCAGACGAACTAGATGGTGCCTGGCTACCAACTGTTCTAATCAGGGCCACAACAGATGGATCCTGATAGAATGGGAGAAAAATGTGGAAAAGAACCTCAAACTCCTTAAAAAAACAAACAATCCTACCCACTGGGCTGGTTGAGACTGAAAGACTTCCTGAGATGACTGACCTGAGATACTCTTCAAACCTTGAACTGAAACTAACCCCTGAGGTAACCTTGTTGCTAAATAATAAAATGGCTCAAAAAATATTACCTATGATTACTGTGCTCCTTTAAAAAATTACCTATATGAGACCAATCAACAATTACTCTAAAACAAAGATGAGAATGTAAAGGGGCAGGGAAACTAGATTAATTGAAACAGAACAACCAGAATGGAAGTAATGAGCATGTTCACCCATCGTGAAGAATGTAATCAATGTCACTGAACAACTTGTGTACAAACAGTTGAATGGGAACCTAAACTGCTACGTAAACCTTCACCGAAAACATAATAAAATATTACTTTCAAAAAATGCACATCAAGGATGGTGCAGTGTTTCATTCTGTTGTACGTGGGGTCACTATGAGTCAGAATTGACTCAACAGCACCTAACAACAGCAACAGGTACCAACTACAGTGCTAGATGCTTTAAATATACATTATCTCAGCAAACCTCACAAAACAACTGAGAGAGATAAATTTATCAAAGTCACAAGAGGGGAGAGAAGGGCAGATTCTGATAGCAAACTGTCTCAATTTGAATCCCAGCTCCGCTGCTTGTTACTATGTGCCTCTGGACAAGTTATTTTTTTTTTAGTTCCAATTCCAGCTCTTAGCAATTTCAACTAACAAGTAAACAGATTTTCCTAAACATATTAAAGCCGCCAAATGCTAACAGGTTAATGAATAACCAGAAAGACAGGTAAATTTACAGCTACAGCTAAAAACTGCATCTAGGGAAAAAATGGTTCTAACATGAAAACAGGTTAAAACACAAATATTTATATTTAAAAATTCTGATTAGCTTAGGCTCTTGTACCCTACACACAGACACACACACACACAAAAAATGGCATCTTTCCTTCCAACTTATCATTTTCCTCCTTCAATTTCACTTGCTTCTTTTTCCCCCACACCACTTTGTACACTAACCAGTTTCAGAATCACATCCCTTTTACCTGTATTCTCAAAACTACTTTGTTAAAAATAAAAATGTAACTTTGCTGCAATACCAAAAGTGAATTAAAATTATTCATATAGCAAATGTCACTTCAGTTTCCTTCTTAGATATTCCACTATAACATCTTCTGGAAAGACAGATATAGTAACTTAGCAAAAGTCACATTTTAAAAAGTTTACCAATCAAAAATTAAAATTCTGACTAAGATTTGTTAATTCATTTATTCATTTTTTGTAAGAGTATTATGCAAAATATTCAAAGTACACTGGAAACCTAAAACTAGTTTATTCATTTTGGGCACCAATATAACCAAATAAATACACACATATATACATATATGGAGCCCTGGTTCACAGTGGTTAAGAGCTCAGCTGTTACCAAAACGCTGGCAGTTCAAACCCACCAGATGCTCCTTGGAAACCCTATGGGGGCAGTTCTACCCTGTCCTGTAAGGGTTGCTCTGAGTTGGAATCAACTTGATGACAAAGGGTTTGCTTTTGGTTTTTACACATATATACACATACACAGATATACATGTATATACATACACATATATCGACTCAACGGCAGTGGGTTTGGTGGTTTTATATGTACATGTACTTAAATAATAGTGCTCTCACACAGTACATGTCCTTTTGTATGCTTAAATCTGGCATTTTCATGATTCCTCACAGAAAATTGCCATTAACTTTGAGTTTTAAAAAGGATTACCTTCCTAGATTCTGTAGATTAGAAATACATATGAATCCATTCTTTCATCCATGCCTTTCTGCCCAACTTCAAACTGCCAAGCATAAACTGTACTATATACTTCAAAAGCAAATTATCCCACTCAAATTTTTCAGAGGCTAACCTAAAAGAACATTTAAAAGAAATCAACAATTGGACAGTATACTTAAAAAAATTACCACAATTACTTCAGCTTTAGAATTTACATCAATCCATCACGTTACAGTGAAATTATGACAGTGTATTATTTAGGGGACATAGCATACAAATTTAACACAAGTACATGAGTATATCTCAGAAATAGCAAGCGCCTAATACTGAGGCTGACAAATAAGTAATCTATCACAAATTATGAAATTCTTCATAGCTGGAAAAAATTTATTTAGATCAATGACATACTCCTTAGAAAAGACAGAAACACAGAATTTAAAAACTTTTAAGTTACATTAAATTTTAACATTTCAATAGCTGAAGACTTTCAGATTATATAATATCCTGATCAAACACATTACTTGTATTTAAAGAGTATAACACTTAAATCCCTTAGTTCTATATAAAACAAAGTTATCAATATATTTTATTATTAATAAAAATGTTTATCTTTTAACTAGAAGTATCTTTTTAAGAAGGATGAATTGAGGAGAGCGATTAAAAGATAAAACTGACGATTTCATAAATATTAATGCTCTTTAAATCTTTTAGTAACATTACGCAGGAACAAAACAACTTCATTTTAATCTAAATTCTAAGAAGCACTGTAAAAATGGCGTGGTCGCAGTGTCTTACCCTCCTCTAACTTCACAAGGGAGGAAGGAGAATCAAGGTCAACAGCCCAAGGCTGATTCCTATCAGGCAGAAGTCAGACAAGCCTCCTCTCTCAGCCATCTTTACCAATTCTGACAACAATCCTCCTTCCCACAGCACTCTCTACTTCTCTGCTGGGTTTGATAATTCATTACAATGGCCACACAGATTTCACAGACAATACTCACGATTATGGGGGTTATTAGGGAAGTAACAAGTTACAATTCAGGCTCGGAATACAGTTCTTTCATCAGGACAGCCTCTTCTCAGCTGTGCACACAGGCATGCCTCTCTGGCCTTCGGCTTCTGCCCTGCAAGTGTTAGGAAGCTTTTAGCTCTGCTGATAAGTGCCCCGAGGCACCCTGTTGTTGCTGTCGTTATTAGGTGCCATCAAGTCGACTCCAACTCATAGCAACCCAGTGTAAGACAGAACGGAACACTGCCCAGTCCTGTGACATCCTCACAAATCATTATGCTTGAGCCCGCTGTTGAAGCTACTGTATCAATCCATCTCCTTGAGGGTCTTCCTCTTTATCGTGGGCCCTCTACTCTACCAAGCATGATGTCTTTCTCCATGGACTGGGTCCTCCTGACAACATGTCCCAAGTATATGAGACAAAGTTTCAACATCTTCGCTTCTAATAAGAATTCTGGCTACATTTCTTCCAAGACAGCTTTGCTCATTCTACTGGCAGTCCATGGTATATTCAATATTTTTTGCCAATGCCACAGTTCAAAGGCCTCAATTCTTTTCTGGTCTTCCTTATTCACTGCCAGTTTTCACATGCATATGAGGTGGTTGAAAACATCATGGCTTGGATCAGGCGCACCTTAGTCCTTAAAGTGACATCTTTGATTTTAACACTTTAAAGAGGTCTTTTGCAGCAAATTTGCCCAAATGCAATGCATTGTTTGATTTCTTGATTGCTGCTTCCATGAGTGTTGACTGTGGATTCAAGTAAAATGAAATCCTTGACAACTTCAATATTTTCTCCATTTATCATGATGTTGCTGACTGGTCCAGTTGTGAGGACTTTTGTTTTCTTTATGTTGAGGTGTAATCCATACTGAAGGCTGTGGTCTTTGATCATCATCAGTGCTTCAAGTCCTCTTCACTTCCAGCAAGCAAGGTTGTGTCATCTGCATATCCCAGGTTGTTAATGAGTTTTCTCCAATCCTGTTGCACCATTCTCCTTCATATAGTCCAGCTTTTTGGATTATCTGCTCCACGTATAGGTTGAAGAGGACTTGAAGCACTTAACAGATGAAGATCAAAGACCACAGCATTCAGTACGGATTACACCTCAACATAAAGAAAACAAAAATCCTCACAACTGGACCAATAAGCAACATCATGGTGAACTGAGAAAATAACTGAAGTTGTCAAGGATTTCATTTCACTTGGGTCCACAGTCAACACTCACGGAAGCAGTAGTCAAGAAGTTAACGCATTGTATTGGGCAAATCTGCTGCAAAAGACCTCTTTAAAGTGTTGAAAAGCAAAGATATCACCTTGAAGACTAAGGTGTGCCTGACCCAAGCCATGGTATTTTCAACTGCATCATATGGATGTGAAAGCTGGACAATAAATAAGGAAGACAGAAGAACTGACGCCTCTGAACTGTGCTGTTGGCGAAGAGTATTGACTATACCATGGATTAGCAAAAGAACAAACAAATTTGTGCTGCAAGGATGGCGAGACTACGTCTTACATACTTCGGACATGTCAGAAGATATCAGTCCCTGGAGAAGGAGATCACGCTTGGTAAAGTACAGGTCAGCGAAAAAGAGGAAGACCTTCAAGGAGATGGCTGCCACGATGGGCTCAAGCATAACAGTGACAGTGGGCATGGCCCAGGACCAGGCAGTGTTTAGTTCTGTTGTACATACAGTCGCTATGAATTAGAACAGGCTCGTGGGCACCTAACAACAACTTACAGGCTGAATACGTATGGTGAAAAGAGACAACCTTGGTGCACACCTTTCCTGATTTTAAACCACACAGTATTCCCTCGTTCTGTTCGAATGACTGCCTCTTGGTCTAAGTACAGGCTCCTCATGAGCACAATGAAGTGCTCTGAAATTCCTGTTTTTCACTATGTTATCCATAATATGTTATGATCCGCACAGTCAAATGCCTTTGCATAGTCAATAAAACACAAGTAAACATCTTTCTGGTATTCTCTGCTTTCAGCCAGGATCCATCTGACGTCAGCAAAGATATCCCTTGTTTCATGTCCTCTTCTCAACTTGGCTTGAATTTCTGGCAGTTCCCTGTCAATGCACTGCTGCAACTGCTTTTGAATGATCTTCAACAAAATTTTACTTGTGTGTGATATTAATAATACTGTTTGATAATTTCCGCATTCGGTGGGATCACCTTTCTTTGAAATGGACACAAATATGGATCTCTTCCACTCAGTTGGCCAGGGAGCTGTCTTCCAAATTTCTTGGCTTAGACGAGTGAGCACTTCCCGTGCTGCATTCGTTTGTTGAAACATCTCAATTGGTATTCCGTCAATTCTTGAAGCCTTGTTTTTCACCAAGGCTTTCAGTGCAGCTTAGAACCCTTCCTTCAGTACCATTGGTTCCTGCTCATATGGTACCTCCTGAAATGGCTGAACATCAACCAATTCTTTTTGGTATAGTGACTCCGTGTATTCTTTCCAACTTCTTTTGATGCTTCCTGAGTCGTTTCATATTTTCCCCATAGAATCCTTCAGTATTGTAACTCGAGGCTTGAATTTTTTCTTCAGTTCTTTCAGCTTAAGAAATGCCTAGTATGTTCTTCCCTGTTGGTTTTCTATCTCCAGGTCTTTGCACATGTTATTATAATACTTTGTTTTCTCAAGCTGCCCTTTGAAATCTTCTGTTCAGCTCTTTTACTTCATCATTTCTTCCTTTTGCTTTAGCTACTCTACCTTCAAGAGCAACTTTCGGAGTCTCTTCTGACATCCATTTTGTTTTTTTCTTTCTTTCCTATTGGCACCCTACTCCTCCAATAAGCCTCGTCCAAAAGGCACTAAGCTCTAGTTCTGTGGGTGGGCAAACCTAGCTTCACCAAGTGCCCGGAGGGACCCTATTACTCCAGCAAGAATCCTGCCCAACGACACTCAGCTTTCTCACTCTGTGGGCCAGGAAGCCCACTGTACCATCTCCTGCTGGTCTCTCCTGCCGTTGTTTCTCTGCCACTGCTTTTCGTCTCTTCTGTGTTATAGCTCTCTGCCTCTTGGTTGCCCTTTTCCAGGAGCTTCTCTGTACAGGGATCCCGGTTTCAAAAGACACACTGGCTCTTCTTTCCTGGAGGGTGGTGGGAATCTCTCTCTGCTCTGGAATTGGCTCTCTCTTCATTTTTAAGCCTAGCAGCATGGCAAAACTGACCAATTCCCTTGGTAGGCCATGATTACCCTATCTGCACAGTCCCACTCAATTACTTAGGTGGGAGTTACAAGACCACAGTGAGAAAGGCCACTCAAAAGTGATCCATCGCACTGCAAGCACAGGCATACTATTCAAGATCTGTGATCTTTGGAGTCCAAAATAAGTACAATCTTATAGGTACAAATAATAACTTTTTGCAGGTGAAAGCTTACAGAGCAAATTAAGTTCCCAATCAACAATTTATACACAGCTTGTTTTGTGACATTGGTTGCAAACCCCTGAATATATGAGTACTCTCCCCCTGTCCTCTCCGGGTTCCCTGTGTCCATATGCCTAGTTTTCCTGCTCCACCCTTCCTTCTGAACTTGGGTTTTGGGCAAATGCTGCCCTTTAGATCTGGTATAGTTGATTGTTCCAAAGCGTACATTTCTCACTGGTGTTACTGCTCATTTTATAGGCCTGTGTATTGTATGGAAAACCTGGTGGCGTGGTGGTTAAGTGCTACAGCGTTAACCAAAGGGTCAGCAGTTCGAATTCGCCAGGTGCTCCTTGGAAACTCTACAGGCCAGTTCTACTCTGTTCAATAGGGTCACTATGAGTCAGAATCGACTCAACAGCAACGGGTTTGGTTTGGGTTTTATTGTATTATATGGCTATAACGTGATCTCCAGGAGTGACTTCAGTTCCACGTTTGAAGGGTTTCTAAGTGGCCCAGTCTCGGGGGTTCTACCAGTCTCTATCAGACCAGCAAGTCTGGTCTTATTTATGAATATGAATTTTGTTCTACATTTCTCTCCCACTCTGTCCATGACCTACTATTGTGGTCCTGGTCAGAGTGGCAGTAGCAGTAACCAGGCACTATCTAGTATTCTTCTGGTCTCAGGCTAGTTGAGGCTTTGGTTCACATAGTCCATTAGTCCTCTGGACTGTTTCCTTACGACTTTGGTTTTCTTCACTCTTCTTTGCTCTGGACAGGAAGACAACCAATTGTTGTATCTTAGATAGGTGCTCACAAGCTTTTGAGACCCCACTCACTACTCACCCAAGGTAGGATGTAGAACATTTGTCTATATGGGTTATAATATGCCAATTGACTTAGATATTCCCTGAGATTATGGTCCCTAGCCCTCAAGCCCAGTATCTTAGTCCTAGGAGGTGTATGGTTATGGTTTAGAAGTTTTCATGACTGTGTCGCCTGTGTGCACTACTGCATACATGGTTATATTTGCATCATGTACACGTATATATGTATGTGGGTGTACTCCCATACACCTTCTCACCCGTTTAGCTTACATATCTACCTATGTATCCAT
Source organism: Elephas maximus indicus (assembly GCF_024166365.1). NCBI lineage: Eukaryota > Metazoa > Chordata > Mammalia > Proboscidea > Elephantidae > Elephas > Elephas maximus. The sequence continues at coordinate 35,888,442 of NC_064839.1, read as the reverse complement.
TGCTTGCTATCACTGTTGTTGCAGGATTGTATATTTATTAGTACTTACTGTTGTTTCCTTTTACTCTTTCATACCTTTCAGTGTCTTCCTTCACCTGGATTATGTTGTACTGACCTCACCTATATTGTGTATTATCTCTCCCTTAGGCAAAGTTAGTACGTGTCTACTATCTAGTTAGTGGTTTTCCATTCTTCTCTCTCCCATCCCCAGCAACCATCAAAGAATGTTTGTGTGAAAACCTTTTCTTGACTTTTTGTAACAGTGGTTTCATATAATATTTGTCCTTTTGTGAATGACTTACTTCGCTCAGCCTAATGTCCTCCAGGTTCATCCAAGTTGTGAGATGTTTCATGGATTCGTCGTTATCCTTTAATGTTGCATAGTATTATTCCATTGCATGTATGTACCACAGTTTGTTTATCCAGTCATCTGTTGATGAACACTTAGGCTGTTTCCAACTTTTTGCTATTGTAGATAATGCTACAATGAACATGGACATACATATGTCTATTTACTTCACGGCTCTTTTTTTTCTAGGATATATACCTAGAAGTGGTATTGCTGAATCGTATGGTACTTCTATTTCTAGATTTTTGAGGTAGCATCATATCATTTTCCATAGTGGTTGTACCATTTTACATTCCCACCAGCAGTGTGTGAAAGTTCCAATCTCCCCATAGCCTCTCCAGCATTTGTTATTTTTTTTTTTTTTAATCACTGCCATTATTGCTCGTATAAGAAGGCATCTCATTGTACTTTTGATTTGTATCCCACTAATGGCTAATGGGAGTCCTGGTGTCACAGAGGTTAAGAGCACAGCTGCTAACCAAAAGGTCAGCAGTTCAAATCTACTAGCTGCTCCTTAGAAACCCTATGGGGCAGTTCTACTCAATCCTATAGGGTCACTATGAGTCGGAATCAACAAGACGGTAGTGGGTTTAATGCCTAATGATCGCATCTCTTTATGTATTTGTTGAGTGCCTGGATGTCTTCTTTAAGGAAGTGTGTTTGCGTCCTTTGCTCCTTTTTAATTGGGTTGTCTTTTTGTTGTTGAGTTGTTAAAAGTTTTCTATAAATTTTAGAGATTAGACCCCTGTCAGATATGTCATAGCCAAAAAATTTTTACCAGTCTCTGGGTTCTCTTTTTATTCTCTTGGAAAAGTCTTTTGTTGAGCATAAGTATTTGATTTTCAGGAGTTCCCAATTGTCTAGTTTATCTTCTGCTGTTTGTGCTTTTTTAGTTATGTTTGATAGTCTATTTATGACATAAACTAGGGCTCCTAAGTTTGCCCCTATTTTTTCTTCTATGATCTTTATGGTTTTAGGTTTTACACTTAGGTCTGTGATCCATTTTGAGTCAGTTTTTGTATATGGTATGAGGTATGGACCCTGTCTCATTTTTCTGTACCACTTGTTGAAGAGACTATCTCTTCCCATTTAATGGACTTCTACCCTTTGTCAAAGATTAAGTGTCCATAGGTGGATGGATTTATTTCTGGATTCTCAATTCTATTCCATTGATCTATGTGTCTACTGTTGTACCAGTATCAGGATGTTTTGACTACCATGGCTATATAGTAGGTTCTGAAATCGGGGAGTGTGAGGCCTCCTACTTTGTTCTTCTTCTTCAGTAATGCTTTACTTATCCGGGGCCTCTGCCCTTTCCATGTAAAGTTGGTGATTAGTTTTTCCATCTCTTTAAAGAATACTGTTGGAATTTGGATTGGGATTGCACTGTATCAGGAGATCTCTTCGGGTAGTTGTCTTAGTCATCTAGTGCTGCTATAAGAAAAATACCACAAGTGGATGGCCTTAAGGAAGAGAAATTTATTCTCTCACAGTCTTGTAGGTTACAAGTCCAAATTCAGGGCGTCAACTCCAGGGAACGGCTTTCCCTCCCTGTTGGGAAAGATTCCTCGTCATCAATCAATAACACACACAAAAAATATACATATATGAATAGACTAATACACCAGTAAGAGATTCTGAAACAGCCACTTGGCTGAATTTAAAAAAAAAAAAACTCACAAACCAGGAAAGTGTTTATTTGCAACATATGACAAAGGATAAATACTCTCAATATATGTGCAACTCTTAAATCAATTAGAAAATGCATACTCCAATAGAAAACTTAGCAAGGGATATGAATAGACAATTCAGAAAGAAATATAAGGAAGGGGTAGAAAATCAGGACAACAGGGAACGGGAAACCTAGGATGGAAATGGGGAGAGTGCTGATACGTGGTGGGGAATAAAGCCAATGTCACAGAACACTTTATGTACAAACTATCAAATGAGAAATTAATTTGCTCTGTAAGCTCTTACCTAATGCCAATAAAAAAATACCAATCGTACTATATACAGTAAAAATATTCCATTCAATACAACTGTGATCAAAATTCCAACAGCTTTTTTTACAGAAAGAGAAAAACCAATCCTCAACTTTACATGGAATGGCAAGACGCCCCCAGTAGCTAAAACAATGTTGAAAATGATGAACAAAGTAAGAGGACTCACACTTCTTCATTTTAAAACATACTATACAGCTACAGTAATCAAAACAACCTGTACCAGTATAACAATAGACACACAGACCAATGGAATAGAATTGAGAGTTTAGAAATAAACCCACACATCTACGGTCAACTGATTTTTGACAAGGGTGCAAAGCCCATTTGATGGAGAAAGAAGAGTCTCTTCAATAAATGATGCTGGAAAAATTGTATTTTCACATGCAGAAAAATGAGATAGGACCCATGCCTCACACCATACACAAAAACAAATTCAAAATGGATTAAGGACTTAAACATGCAAACTAAAACCATAAAGTTCTTAGAATTTTTACGCTATCAGGCCTAGCTTTTAACAATGAATTATCTAATATAATAACAAAAGTACAAAGAGCAAAAGACAAAATAAATAAATGGGACCTCATAAGAAGTAAAAACTTTTGCTCATCAAAAGACTTTACCAAAAAAGTGAAAAGACAAGCTATTGACTGGGAGAATATCTTCAGAAACCATATATCAGACAAGAATCTAATACTCAAAACATATATAAAACTTTAACAACAACAAAAAGACAACCCAATCATAAAATAAGCAACAGACTTGAGCAGGCATTTCACTAAAAAGAACATTCAAAAGGCCATCAAACACATGAAAAGATGCTTAACGTCATTAGCCATCAGAGAGATGCAAATCAAAACCACAATGAAATACCACTTCCTTCCATTGGGATGGTTAAGATATTAAATAAATAAATAAAACTGTTGGCAAGAATGTAGAGAAATTGGAAATGTTACCCGTGGCTGGTGGGAATGCGAAATGGTACAGCCACTGCAGAAAACAGAGTGGTGGTTCCTCAAAAAACTAAAAATAGAACTACCACATGACCAGCAATTCCACTTTTAGGTGTATACCCAAAGGACCTGAAAGCAGAGACCTGTACACCAATGTTCATTTCAGCACTATTCACAATAGCCAAAAGGTAGAAACAACCTAAATGCTTATGAACAGGTGAAAAGATAAACAAAATGTGGTATACACATGCAATGGAATACTACTCAGCCAGTAGGAAAAAACGAAATCTTGACACATGCTACAACATGAATGGTGCTGGAAGACGCTATGCTAAGTGAAATAAGTCAATCACAAAAGGACAAATATCGCATGACCTCACTTACATAAAAACTACAAGAGAAGGCAAATGTATAGAGAACAAAGTTTATTAGTAGTTACCAGGGGCAGGAGGGAGGAAGGAGTGGTTAATGGTGATGCAAATACCATGTTGATGAAAGGGTAGAGTTGCACAGCCAATTACTGTAATTGCTGTCAATAAGATGTACACCTGTAAAAAGCTGAATTGGCAAAAGTTGCGTGAGAGATACATTTACAACAACAACAGAGTAGCTGCTGAGGATGCTTATGTATAACCAAACACCTCATAAGATTTGGTTTCCTGGTTTGGGGTTTAAGGTCATAGTTCCCTGGGATCTCCCAGTTAATTGACCTAATAACATGTTTAGTGTTTCTGTTCTATCTCCTACTTCAATATGTAGTGCCTGGGGTCTTAAAAACTTTCAAGCAGCCGTCGAAGGCACTAATTGGTCTCTATTTGCCTGGAGCAGAGCAGAAGAATAAGAGTCAGGAACTGGAGGAGAATATGGAATATGTGGCTAATTGTCTCCATGAACAATTGCCTCCTTTGCCATGCGACCAAGAAGAACTGGATGGTTCCTGGCTACCATTACTGAACATTCTGATCAAAGATTCCATAGAAGAATCCTCATCAAAAGGGGGAAAATACAAAACGTCTAATTTCAAATTCTCATGGACTCCAGACTTCCCTGGGGCCATGAAGGTTGGATGAACCCTTGAAATCACTGCCCTGAGATAATCTTTAAACCTTAAACCAAAAACATCCCCTGAAGTCTTCTTAAAACCAAACAATAGTTTAGCTTAACTAATAAAAAATATCTGCCTTGAGCATTATGCTTTTTTAAGAACTATCTAAATATAGTGTACATGGGATCAAATTGACAACAGCTACTCGAAGGATTAGATAGTAACCTAAGGGGGGAGTGAATTTATGTTAATGGGGGAGAAACAGCTCAGAATAGGGGGGTGAGAATGGTTACACAACTCTAAGAATGTAATCAATATCATTGAATTGTACATGTAGAAACTGTTGAATCAGTATATGTTTTGCCGTGTACATCCTCAACAACAACAAAATACATATATTACATTTTAATGGCTAATTAAAACAACAATATAACAGAGCATATGAAATTGTAATAATTTTCAAAAAGTATTAAACTATTGGCAAAGGTACAGGGAAATGGTTACTGCTAGTGGATATAAATTGGTACAAACTTTTTGGAGACAATCAGGCAACAGGTATCAAAATTCTTTAAAACGTGCATATGCTCTATCCCAGTAATTACGCTTCCATAAATCTATATTAAAAAAAACTAAGTATGCAAAGATATAAATACCTACAGCATTGTCTATAATAGCAAAATTGGAAACATACTAAATGTCGTTAATAGAGTGGTTAAATAAATAATGGCAATTATGGTACATCTGTATATATATATGCACAGAAACATAATAATGGTTATATCTATGAGAGATGGGATTTTTTGTGATTTTTGCTTCATTATGTTTTTTATATTAAGTTTTAAAAATAAGCATGTACTCTTTTATAATAAACAATAAAGCTAAGTTATGCTCCATTGATTAATTGGCTGACATTCAAAATATACTAACAGAAAAAAGCAGGTTATAAAATTTACAGTATAAGCCTATTTTAGAAAAAAATATATATAAACTCTATATATATAAAAAGAAATGTTAACAGTGGTTACCTCTATAACATATTATTTTAATTTTTTGCTGTATATGCTTTATATTTCTTATAATCATCTAACATTTTATAATAAACCTGTATAATTTATCACCTGAAAATTTTTAAGTTTTCAATTTAAAAAATTTCTATGAAAAATATTTTAAACACCCCAAAATAACTGACTTATCCTGAAAAACTTTCTTTTCTTCATAAAAAGATTCAACTTTTTCTCAAAACAGCACAGTAAGTTAGAGACATACATTCAAATAATGTTTAAAAGCACTGTTGTTGTGTGCCATCGTGTCAATTCCAACTTACAGCGACCCCATGTGACAGAGCAGAATTGCCCCATAAAGTTTTCTAGGCTGTAATCTTTACAGGAGCAGGTCTTTGTCTCTGCTTCCGAAGAGAGGCTAGTGGGTTCAAACTGCTGACCTTCCGCCTGGCAGCCAAGTGCTTAACCACTGCATCATTAGGGCTCCTTTTAAAAGCACCAGCATAATGTAGAACATTATTTGATATAAACCTCATAATAACCCTGCTAGACAAAGAGGAAATGAGGATAAAGAATATAAAGAAATACAACTGTTAAAACGTAAAACTGATATTTAAATATATGATTCCTCACTACAAATCTTGTAGTTTCTCCCACTACCACGTAACTACCTCTAGATTAACTGAATTGCAAATCAGAGACAACAGGAAGTAATTTTTCCAAGATGGGCAGCCTGGAGTCAACTATCTAAGGCTTTTTCCCTTCATCTTCATCCCCAGAATAAAAAAACTGAACCTCGTAAAACCAGATACCCTGGCCAATACAATCATCAGTAAAGAAGAGATGGCTGGAGGCATTTCTTTTTCTTGCATAGGCATGAATTCTTGTTTTCAGACCCAAAGAAACTTTGGCACTGTTATTCGCCCTACAATCAGATAAATCAAGAAAATACCCAAAAGAAAATGGCCACACAAACACAGAATAACAAAAAGACCAATACTTGATACTTATCCTGTCTTATTTAAGATGTGATGTTTTCCACTTTTTCTTTAGCACTAATGAAAAAGGAAAACAGAAGAATTTATGCATTTGCATTGTGATATTGGTGAAGAATACTGAATATACTGTAGACCGTCAGAAGAATGAACAAATCATCTTGGAAGAAATACAATATTGCTCCTCAGAAGCGAGGATAGCGAGACTTTTGCTTGCTTACTTTGGACACATCATCAGGGAAGACCATTCACAAATAAAAGACATCCTGTTTGGTAAAGTAAGAGGGTCAGTGAAAATGAGGGAATCCTCAATGAGATGGACTGACACAATAACCACAACAAGGGATTCAAATATACCAACCATCACGCAGATGGCACAGTACTGGCCAACGAAAGGTTCAGTTATACATAAGATCATCATGAGCGAAGCCAGCTCAACGGCAACTAACAACAATAATGGAATAAAATTTTTCTTTAATCTCTTTCTGAAAAAAGAATACTTAGAAACTATATTCCAATAATAATAATAGCAACTTATTTAGCTTATACGAGGCATCATTCTAAGCACATTACCTGTATTAATTTATTTAATCCTCATAACCATACGCTGCAGGCTCTGTTACCAACAGAGAGGATGGTTAACTTACCCAGGCTGCCACACACCTACTGGGCACTAGAGCTAGGATCTGAACCCAGGCCCACATCATTAAGTACTACACACACTGCCCCCTCCATGTGAATAATATATTATCACAGAAATATAATGGTAAAGAGACATGAAGGAAATTTTTTCAAATTCTATATGACCACATACAAGAGTACTGGCCCCACACAGCAGGGTATTAAATGTTCCTATGTAGATGGGCATTAGACCCTGGAATTGGGTCTGCTCTAAAGCAAAGAAGAGAGACCCATAACATAACTTCTGTGTGACCCTTAAAGTTGAGTGGGGCAATAAAAAGTCATTACCTAAGAGAGTTGTTAGAAAACTTTACTTTTGAGACAATGAGAGACTCAATGTCTTTTTACCCTTGGCCGAAAGGTAGCCATTTCAAAAATGTTTAGCAAAGTTGAATAACTAAATGGGACAAACCTTAACTGAACAACTAAACTGTCAGGGAAAGGGGGGGCAGTGGCTAGAAAAAGATATAGAACACAACTTGTAATTTGTACAATACTAAATTTAAAACATGATTTGGTTTAAACTACTTCAGGATTAATTTTCTCCTTATAATTTGCTAGCCTGAGACAAAGTAACTGAATGACAATTTTACAGTGTGTATTTAAAACCTGAAATTCAACTGAGTAAGTTTTGTCTTAATACAAAGAAGAAATAATACTGCACTGGACTGTGAAATGCCTCTTCCTGAAAAATCCTGACCTTTGACTAATAAAGGTTTTTAAATACAATCTTATAAATGCTAAAACCTAAAATTAGTAGGAAACCACTTCATTGCACAGCAGACTAAGTGCCTGAAACAAGATTTGTCAATTTATTGGTTCATTCAGAATACTAGTTTTAGTCACCTGGTGTTTAGCACTCATCAGAATCTGTACTGAGAAAATTTACAAATAGCCAAAATAAGGAACTCTTTAAATGTCATGGTGTCAGAGACACTTATGATGGAAAACAAAATATAAAGAGGAGAGATCATAGGAAACAAAGTTACAAAGTATCAAGGAAAATAACCTCTTGCTGTTTAGCAACAAAGTAATTAGGACTTCTCTTTTAATTTCTGGCTTTGCAATCTTACCCTGCAGTCTTACCCTGAAGACTCAAAGGAGCCATTTGAATCATCCTGAGGTACAGACTGTGCACACGGAAGATTTTATTCAACCTTAGATAAATATCAAAATTAAGGAAAAAATTTTTAATTCTGTCTACTCCTAGCTCTTTGAATTTCTGGGTTGAGGTTTTATCTACGTTTAATTCTGCTTTGAGTTTTTAAAATACTTTTTTTTTTTTTTTTAGGTTTAGATGTTTTATTTACACTGAAATAATTTTTTAAAAATACTTTTTCTTCTAATTAAGTGCTTTAATACTACTTTTTCCTTTAACTCTTTTACTTTTTGTTTTATAATGGTAAGCAAAAAATACAGAGAGTCACAGTTGTAGAAAAAAGTCTTTTCCATCAACAGGAGAAGCTGGATGCTTGTTTCCCCTTAACTGTCCCTACAGCTCTTCATCTGGTCTTCCCTTTTCATGTTGGTTCTCAAAAACCTGAGTAACTTGAGACACAGTGGCCAAAAATCCTTCCTAGTACATTATCACGAGAAACACATACACATTTGGATTGCTAAAATGGTATTTTTCTCACAGGACATACCATCCAGCCCCTTTACGGAGATCTATGTTTACTAAGGAGTCCCTGGGTGATACAAATGGTTAATTTACCCATTGGAGGTTCAAGCTCACCCAGAGGCAGCTAGGAAAAAAACCGTGGTGGTTTACTTCCAAAAAATCACCCACTGAAAACCTTATGGAGCACAATTCTACTCTGACACACAGAGTCACCATGAGTTGGAATCAACTCTGTAGCAAATGGTTTTTGTTGTTATTAGGTGCCGTCAAGTTGGTTCCAACTCAACGTGACCCTATGTACAACAGAATGAAACACTGCCCACTCCTGCACCATCCTCATGATTGTTGTTATCCTTGGGCCCACGGTTGCAGCCACTGTGTCAATCCATCTCATTGAGGGTCTTCCTCTTTTTCACTGCCCCTCCACTTTACCATGCATGATGTCCTTCTCCAGGAACTGGACCCTCCTGATAACATGTCCAAAGTATGTGAGATGAAGTCTCGTCATCCTCTTGCAATATACAAGCCCCCACAGTATGACAAACTGATAAACGTGTGGGAGAACTGGTTTTTACATCCACTGAAATCCGTGATTTTTGAAATATGCAATTAATGAACAAATTAGATGAATAATGTGCTACTAAAAAAACAGGTAGGAAAGGGGAGGGTCCAACACAGACAAGGACTTTGCAATGTAATGCCCTGGTCTATCTTTGTTCAAAAAGTAAAACATTTTGAGTATTTTAATAGTCCTTCATGGAAGAAGGTATAAAACTTTTTTTTTTCCACCAACTTTCCTCTGATTTTGCATTCCCAATGGATCAGTTCTTTCTTCTAGGCTCTGATTATAGGCTGTGACCTAAAATAATTTTTCCAAGAGCTTACTTCTCACAGTTCACTTTTTCCAATTCATTTCCAATAAAGGACTGTTAAATTTCGCTTCTAAATTTATTTGATTTGGGAGACTTCAAAACACAATCTGCTTCTATGCTAGTTGACAGGTGGATGTTTCTGATAAATGGGCCTAGTAAATTGAAGAAGTACCTTCTAGAATAAGAAGACACATCTAAATTTGAGGGGAAATGTACACACACATAAATAAACAAGTGTGGGAAGAACACAATTATTCAGCAGCTCTCTTTGCTAGCTCTAGGTTACCTTTCTATTTTTTGGACTAACCAGCATTTCACTTCTAATGCTTGTCACCCCCAATAGCCCATTTTAATTCTACCAAACGAGTATAGGCAACCCTGATTATAGATGTAATCTTAAATATTCTGAAGAATAAGTTGGTTTCTATAATTATGAGAAATATTAAGCTTATAAGGCAGTCAGGGTATCCATCAGGAAATTACTACTTGAACACTGGCCATTTTACAAGAATTACTGTAAATTACCAAAGTGCCTAATTTACACCTGAAAAGTGGTTTATCCATAAAATCTAGCATGCATAGCTTAATATGCACTTTACCAGTAATTAAACAAGTATTGGTCAAAATTTAACTTTTACTAAACTGAATCATATTCATATTCTCTCATTTATTCTTAAATAAACTAAAATTTGAGCTGTAGTAATAATCTACATACATATTATCCTTTTAAATAAAGCTTTTTAGTAGTTGAGGGCAATAAGAAGTCAAATTAAAGAAAAATAAATTAAGCACATTAGTGTGCACACAAAACAAATACTAAACCACCCAACAATGCTTCTTAACCAGACCCTTTCATGAATACAATTACAACTAGATTTAATCTAGCAGTTATCCAGGGTTCTCATTAACCTCTACCAATGTCTAATTAATACCCTAAGTACAAACAATATCTTTTTGAGATTTAGTAGGGTTTATGGTTTCCATAGCTACAGAAGTCTTTCTCACTTCACTAATGCAGCTTTTCTTCTCCCTGGCTCACTGCCACTATTCTGTGACATTTATCAGAAAACTGCAAACCTCTTTCCAGTATTAAATATAAATATTTACTTTCTAGAAACAACAAAATGAATCAACCATGCATATTAATAGTAAAAAAAACTCCAATCTAAATGAGGCTAATGTGTCTGCTTCATAAATTTTTTTCAAAAAGTAATCTGTAGTCCAGTCTAACTCATCACAATTTTCTTTTTGGTTATCCAAGATATGTCACCCTCGGTGATACTTAGTTCATCTCATTTATATTTAAGGTTAAAGATTTGGGGTTCCATATACAAAGTAACAAATTCTATTCTATGACAACAAAACTATAAAAGACAATTAAAATATACTGTTAAATGAACAAAAATCATCTCCTTTCCACATGGCACCACACAATCACTTCTGTCTCATAAAATTTACCAAAAAAGTACATATCAGACTTTCAAAATTACTTTTGTTAGAACAGTCCTACACAATAAAAAAATCAAGTACATAAATTCTATTCTGTTTTCACAGCCCTCACTACCTGTTTAAACTCCTATACATTATATATTATACACACATATATTTTGTAACAGCTTTATTAAAAAAACAATTCACATATCATACAATTCACCCACTTAAAGTATGCAATTGTTTTTAGTATACTCACAGAGCTGTGCAACCATCACCCCAATTAATTTTAGACATTTTTATTACCCCAAAAGAAACCCCACATTCCTTAGCCATCACCCTAGGTAGTCTAGGTAACCTCTAATCTATTATCGTCACTATAGAGTTGTCTGTTCTGAACATTTCATATAAATGGGAATCATACAATATAGTGTCTTTTGTGACAGATTTCTTTCACTTAGCATAATGTTTTCAAGGTTCATGTTGTAGCATGTATCAGTATTTCATTCTTTTTTATCACTGAGTATTATTTCATTATATGGATATAAAAAATTTTTTTTGTTTATCTATAATCGACTCGACGGCAGTAGGTTAGGTAGGTATTTGCCAGTTGATGAACACGTGGGTTGTTTCCACCTTTTCACTATTATGAATAATGCTACTATGAAGAGTTGGATACAAGTTTTTGTGTAAACGTAAGTGTTTGTTTCTCTTGGCTATACACCTAGACAGGGCATTGCCAGGTCTCATGGTAACTCTATGTTTAACTTTTTGAGGAACTGACAGACTGTTTTCCAAAGTGACTACACTGTTTTATATCCCACCAGCAATGTATAAGGGTTCCGATTTCTCCACATCCTCATCACTTATTATTGTCTGTCTTACTATAGCCATCCTAGTGAGTGTGAAGTGGTATCTCATTGTGGTTTTCATTTGCATTTCCCTAGTGACTAATGGTGCTGATCACCTTTTCATGTGTTTACTGATATTTTATGTATTTTTACTTTATCAATGCTTTTATATTAAAACATTTAAATACTGAACATTTCTGGAAAAGATATTAAAGTCAGTATGTCTATAATATGACTTAAATGTTTAAAAGCACAAACAGCATTTTGCTGCCGTTAAAATAAATATACAAAAAGTTGTTCTAATCAATAAAATGAAGTAGTCATACTCTATCCATACTGTTTATAGCCAGTCACCTAAACGCTTCTCTCATTTAGCTCATATATTTTTATAAAATACCATCAATTCCGTGCTCAAGAATGTCAATCACAGGACTAAAATGATACACACACACACACACACGCACACAAACTGTTCTGAACTTCGGTATCTCATAATTCAAAGATTAATTCTAACAGAAAAAAATTTTTTTAAGGTATTCATAACACAATTACTCCAAAAGTAGTAGTATTATTACTAATAAAATCAATAACACAAGTCTACTAGTCCCAAAGAACCCTGGTAGCACAGTGGTTGAGAGCGTGGCTGTTAATGAAAGGTCGATAGTTTGAATCCATCAGCTGCTCCTTGGAAACCCTATGGGGCAGTTCTGTTCTGTCCTATAGAGTCGCTATGAGTTGAGTCGGAATTGACTAGACAGCAATGGATTTTTAGTAATCCCAAATCAGTGTTTCAGATGTAATCTTTCTCCTAGACCTGCAGAAATCAAAGGGTTTGATTTCTATGCAGTATTTCTGTACATGAAAGATATATACTTTTTTTTAAATCTATCTATAAATAATACCACTAAGTCCTATTTCCCATTGACTTATATTTTAAAGGTAAAATTAACTCCTGAAATATGACAGAGTTAAAAATTACATAATTCCTTTATTATTCATTGGGGAGGGGAGGGAAGAGAAGAGGTATGAGCCACACACACACTCCATTCTACTAAAGTCCCAGGCAAAGCATATCAAGTAAAAAACTTAAGAAAACTAGGTTATATCAAGTTAGTGCTGGGTAAAAGCTCTACTTACAGTTCTACAACCATCTCATACTAACTAGTTACATTCTGTTCTGTGGGGCATAGATTTTTCAAAGCTCTTTTTTATTACGACCTACCACCTCCCCCAAAACATCCTAACATGAGGAAAAAAATGTCCTGCTGAGAGAACTCCTGGTGGAGCAGGAGAGCAGTGGGATGCAGACCTCAAATTCTCGTAAAAAGACCAGACTTAATGGTCTGACTGAGACTAGAGGCAGCCTGGTGGTCATGGTCCCCAGACCTTCTGTTAGCCCAAGACAGGAACCATTCCCAAAGCCAACTCTTCAGACAGGGATTGGACTGGACAATAGGATAGAAAATGATACTGGTGAAGGGTGAGCTTCTTGGATCAAGTGAACACATGAGACTATGTTGGCATCTCCTCTCTGGAGGGGAGATGAGAGGGCAGAGGGGGTCAGAGGCTGGCCAAATGGACACGAGGAGAGAAAGTAGAGGGAAGGAGTGTGCTGTCTCATTACGGGAAGAGCAATTAGGAGTATACAGCAAGGTGTATATGGGTTTTTGTATGAGAGACTGACTTGATTTGTAAACTTTCACTTGAAGCACACACCCAAAAAAAGTTAAAATAAAAAAAGTCCTGCTGAGAAAAATTATATTTTCTGATATCTTCAGATACCTTCTATGCCATAACCTAAGGTTACATCTCTAGTTTTCTCAATTATCCATAATGGTGTTATTATCTATTTGGATTCTATTTTTTCTGTCTGTAACATGTTGGAGATGCAAAGTACCCTAAGAGAGCTTTTGCTCACTATATTACTTAAAACCAAAAACCAAACTCATATTACATAGTAGACCTAAATAAATGGGAAGATATACAGTGTTCATGGGTTCAATACTTAATATCAAGATGGCAATACTCCCCAAATTGATCTACAGACTCAGTGCAATCCCTGTGTCAAAATTCCAGCTGCCTGTTTTTGCAGAAATGGACATACAGAATTTCAAGTACCCAGAAGAGCCAAAACAATCTTGGAAAAGAACTAGTAGGATTCACACTTCTCAATTTCAAAACTTATTACAAAGCAAGAGTCCCTGGGTGGTGCTAATAGTTCAGCATTTGACTACTAGCCAAAAGGTTGGCAGTTCAAACCCACCCAGAGGCAGCTTAGAAGACAGGCCTGGTGATTTGTTTCCAAAAGATCACTGCCTCAAAAACCCTATGGAGCAGTTCTACTCTGCACACATGGGGTTGCCAGGAGTTGGAATCAACTTGACAACAACTAAAAACAACAACAAGAAACATGTTAAGGTAAAATAGTCCTGAACTGCAAAACTTACCACAAAGCTACAGTAATCAAAACACTGTGGTACCGGCATAAGAATAAACACATAGGTTAATGGAATAGAACTGAGAGGCCAGAAATAAACTCATACATCTATGGTCAACTGATTCTTGACAAGGATGCCAAGGCTACTCAATGGGGAAAGAATAGTCTTTTCAATAAATGGTGCTGGGACAAACGGATATCCACATGCAAAAGAATGAATATGGACCCAACATTACACTATACATAAAAATGAACTCAAAATGGACTACAGACCTAAATGTAAGAACTAACACTTATAAACTCTTAGCACAAATCTTCATGACCTTGAAGTAGGCAATGTTTTCTTAGAAATGACACCAAAAGCATGAGGAAAAAAAAAAGAAAAGAAAAAACTGGACATCATCAAAATTAAAACCTTGTGTTCAAAGGACACTATCAAACGATACTATTCCTGAAAAAGTGAAAAGAGAACCCAAAGAATGGGAGAAAATATTTAAAAATCATGTATCTGATAAGGGACTGCTATCCAGAATATATAAAGATCTCTCCTAACTAAACAATAAAACAAATAGCACAATTAAAAAATAGGCAAAGGACTTGAATACACATTTCTTCAAAGATACACATATGGCCAATAAGCATATGAAAAGATGTTCATCATTAGTCTTTACAGAAATGCAAATAAAAACCATAATGAGACACCACTTCATACCTACTAAGCCAGTTGTCATCGAGTCAATTCCAACTCATGGTGACCCCGTGTGTATGAGAGTAGAACTGTGCATCACAGGATTTTTTTTTTTTTTTTTGAACATTTTATTGTGGTTTATGTGAAAGTTTACAGGGTAAACCTGTTTCCCATTCAAAAACTTATACACATTTTGTTTCACGACATTAGTTGCAATCCCCTCAATATGACAGCACTCTACCCACTTCCTTCCTCGGTTCCCCATTTCCACTTGCCCATCTTTCCTGTCCCTTTCTCCCTCAACTTTGTTTTTGGGCAAATGCTTCCCGTTTGGTCTGGTATGGTTCACTGTTCTTCAAAGCATGTTCCTCACAAGTGTTACTGTTCACTATACAGGCCTGTCTATTGTTTGGCTGAAAGGTGATCTCAGGGAGTGGGTTCAGTTCCAGGTTTGAAGGATGTCTAAAGGCCAGAGTCTTGGGGATTCTACCAGTCTCTATCAGACCAGTTACTTTGTTTTGTTTTTTTTTATGAATTTGAAATTTGTTCTACATTTTGTTGAGGACCTTCTACTGTGATCCCGATCAAAGTGGTTAGTAGTGGTAGATAGGCACCATCTAGTTCTTTTAGTGTCAAGCTAGTGGAAGCTATGGTTCACATGATCCGTTAGTCCTTTGGACTAATTTTTTCCTTGAGGCTCTGATTTTCTTCACTCTTCTCTGATATGGACAGGAAGAGACTAATAGTTGTATTTTAGATGGCTGCTCAAAAGCTTTTAAGACCCCAGTTGCTACCTACCAAAGGAGGATGTAGAACATTGTCTTTATGGACTGTATTATGCCAATTGACTTAGCTGTCCCCTGAGACTTTGGTCCTAAGCCTTCATGTCCAGTGAGACTCAGTCCCTCAAGGTGTTTGGTTATGGCTAAGAAGTTTTCAAAACTGTGACCCCTGTGTGCTCTACTATATACACGGATATATCTGCAGCACATACAGATGCATATGTAGAAATACCCTCTGCCATACCTATAGGTGCTTGTGGGCGTACTCCCATACCTGTTCAGCTTACGTATCTACCTATGCATCCACTCATAAATTGTTTATTACTGTTACTGCAGTATTGTATATGTAACAGTATTTACTGTTGTTGCCTTTTACTCCACAGGGTGTTCAGTGGCTGATTTTTCAGAGGTAGATCACTATGTCTTTCTTCTGAGGCAACTCTAGAGGGTGGACTTGAACCTTTCAGTTAGCAGCCAAACGCTTAACTGTTTGCACCACCTAGGGACTCCTCATACCTACTAAACCTGCTACAATGGACATAATTAAAAAAATAAATAAATAATGTGTTGGACAGGATATAGACAAATTGGAACCCTCATATATTGCCGTTAGAAATATAAAATGGTGCAGCCACTGTGGAAGACAGTTTGGCAATCCTTGAAAAGTTAAACACAGAGTTACCATATCATTTAGCAATTCCATTCCTTGATATAAAAAAAAAAAAAAATTTTTTTTTATATACACCCCCCAAAAATGAAAACTTATGTCCACACAAAAAGCTGTACATAAATGTTCATACCAGCATTGTTTCTAACAGCCAAAATGTGGAAATGATCCAAACATCCACCAGCTGATGAATGCATGTTTAAGCCAAATGTTATCCATACAGTATATTATTCAGTCATAAAAAGGAATGAAGTATTAATACACGCTATAACACAGAAGGAAACCCTGGTGGTGCAGTGGTTAAGAACTACAGCTGCTAATCAAAAGGTCGGCAGTTTGAATTCACCAGGCACTAACACAGAAGAATCTTGATAACATTATGTATACTAAGTGAAAAACGCCAGAACAAAAAGGCACATATTGTATAATTCCATTTATATGAAATGTCCAGAATAGGCAAATCCATAGAGACAGAAAGCAGATTAGTGGTTGTCAGGGGCTGGGGGGAGGAGTGAATGGAGAATCACTGCTTAATGGGTATGGAGTTTCTCTCTGGAGTGATGAAAACGTCCCAGAATTAGAGAGTGCTGATGGCTGAATAACACTGCGAATATACTAGAAACCACTGAACTGTACACTTTAAAATGGTTTAAATGATGATCATTGCTGTGTGAATTTTTTTCAATAAAAAAATAAATAAAAATAAACTTAAAAAGATAATCAGGAACCACGTCTTTATAAAAAGAATTTGGATTTCATTTTAAAGCCCACAGATGCTACTAGAGGATTTTTAAGCAACTGGTAGGATTACATTTGTATTTTAAGAAGGTAAATACTGCAGCAACACAGTGTTGTGAATGCCTAAACCTTGGTATGTAAATTTAGCAATATCTGATTTGGATGTTCTGAACCTTAAAATCAAAACCAAACCCACTGTCGTAGTCTATTCCAGCTCATAGCAACCCTGTAGGACAGAGTAGAACTGCTCCTTAGGGTTTCCAAGGTTGTAAATCTTTATGGAAGCAGACTACCAACCCTTCTCCTGCAGAGAAGCTGGTATGTTCAAACTGCCGATCTTTTGGTTAGGAGCCAAGAGCTTTAACCACACCACCACCAGGGCTCCTCTTCTGAACCTTATGCTACTAAAATTCTGGTTCCTGGCTACATTCTAGGTACATTCATTTGCCAAATAATTTTTCTCTGGGTAAGTGTTTTATTTTATTTGTTTATTTAACAAACGCATGTTGTTATTGTTAACTGCCATCGAGTGGCTTCTGACTCATAGCAACCCTATGGACAACAGAACGAAACACTACCTGGGCCTGTGCCATCACCACAATTGTTACTGTTGTAGCCACTGTGTTACCCAATCTCGTTAAGAGTCTTACTCTTTTTTGCTGACCCTCCACTTTACCAAGCATGATGTCCTTCTCCAGGGACTGATCCCTCCTGATAACATCTCCACAGTATGTGAGACATAGTCTTGCCATCCCTGCTTCTAAGGAGCATTCTGGTTGTACTACCTCCAAGACAGATTTGTTCATTCTTTTGGCAGTCCGCGGTATCTTCAATATTCTTCACCAATACTATAAGTCAAAGGCATCAATTCTTCTTCAGTTTTTCTTATTCATTGTCCAGCTTTTGTATGAGGCAACTGAAAACACCATGACTTGGGTCAGGCGCACCTTAGTCTTCAAGGTGACATCTTTGCTTTTTAACATTTTAAAGAAGTCTTTTGCAGCAAATTTGCCCAATGCAATGCATCATCTGATTTCTTGACTGCCGCTTCCATGGGTGTTGACTGTGGGCCCAAGTGAAACGAAATCCTTGACAACTTCAATCTTTTCTGTTTATCTGATATTGCTTATTGGTCCAGTTGTAAGGATTTTTGTTTTCTTTGTGTTGATGTATAATTCATACTGAAGGCTGTGGTCTTTGATCGTCATCAGTAAGTGTTTCAAGTCCTCTTCACTTTCAGCAAGTAAGGCTGTGTCATCTGCATAAAGCAGGTTGTTAAGGAGTCTTCCTCCAACTCTGACGCCATGTTTCTTTGGCACAGTAGTTAAAAGCGTGGCTGCTAACCAAGAGGTTGGCAGTTCAAATCCACCAGCCACTCTTTGGAAACCGTAGGCAGCGGTTCTACCCTGTCCTACAGAGTCGCTATGAGTTGGAATCGACTCGACAGCAACAGCTAATACTTACATAGTGCCTACTATACACCAGGCACTATTCCAAGTACTTTAGAATTATTTAGAATTACATTAACTTACTGAATCTTCATAGCAATTCTATCAGTCTATTTTCCCCGCATTACAGAAAAGAAAACTGGAGTCACAAAAAGGTTAAGCAACTTACCTAAAATCATACAACTAGAAAGTAATGAACGCTTTCGAAATTGGGTTTTAATTCACAAGCCTGAAAATTACATGGGGCTTTGATTTGCTTATTATCACCTTTACCATTTTTAGTTTATAAGAACTTCTGTAAATCTGTTGTCAATTT
Organism: Elephas maximus indicus; assembly: GCF_024166365.1. NCBI lineage: Eukaryota > Metazoa > Chordata > Mammalia > Proboscidea > Elephantidae > Elephas > Elephas maximus. Next base: position 35,869,568 of record NC_064839.1, on the reverse strand, counting down.
GGTATTGTTATGTGCCACTGGGTTGATTTCCACTCACAGTGACCCCATGCGACAGAGCAGAACTCCCCCACGGTGTTTTCTAGGCTGTAATCTTTCCAGGAGCACATCACCAGGTCTTTCTCCTGCAGAGCCACTGACTGGGTTTGAACCGCCAACCTTCAGTTAGCAGCCAAGCACTTCACCATTGAGCCACCATTGAATAAGTTTCCTTGTTTTCAATTTAGTATGCATTAATATTTTTCTGTGCAGAATTCATTGTGTTAATTTTATCCACTCTTGTGAAGTTTGGTTGAAAACATTTTTTCAAGAAAGTTATTTTTTAGGTTTTATTTACCGTGCTTTACACGGTGAATGTATTCTTTGTGTTTACTGTAGTAGTGTGGTAGTTTACGTAACTAATGACATTCTGTCCTTGAACTATTTCCTTACCCAGTTTAAAAAAAAAAGCAATAACGGAGTTTAAAGAATTAGGTACTCATCTTACCCAACCCACCCAAAGCATCTGTTATTCAAATGTTATACATAAATCTTCATGTTGTACTCTGGCAAAAATAAACTAAGAAAATGAAAACTTCCTTAAAATTCAAGCTATGTTTATATTTCACACTCATTTACTTTACATATGATTGAACAACAAAAACAAAAAAAGAATATAGAAAAGAGTCTTGGAGTTCACAATATAGTTTTACAAAAACTTACTCAAGTAAACTTAATATATGGTGTTTTTAAAGTCCTTATAACTGCCTGTTTTTTATCTAGGTGTTGGTAAATTGAACATTCCACATGGGAACATTAAATTATTACCATTAATTCCGTTTTACAGTAATATTTTTTCAAGGGAAATACAAGTTCTGGAATGAAGACTGAACAAGCAAGCTGGTACTTAAAAACTGGGAAAAAAGAAATTAACAAATTCTTGTGACTTCAAATTACAATTCCACTGTGAGGAACAGCTATTTGTTAGCTTAACCTATGTTTGGGTGTTTCATTGCCATAAAACATGCTTTCAACCACAATGTGACCCAATGATTTACACAGACGACTGCAATGAAAACTTGAATTCAAATAAATACACTTGTATAACCAGGCCCCCATCAACAAGCATTTAAATGTTCCATTACATTGCTAACAAGAGTACTTTAATGTCTAATGTCTGAACCAGCAATATAGCATATAGTATGTTTAACTACTGCTCAAATTTGAATTTTATTTAAAAAGAGTATTTACAATACTCAGTTAAGCTCAAGATACTACTCACTCTAAGGGACAATAAATTACGTTCAGTTTTTACCTTTATGCTTAATCTACAGAAACTATCAGAGCAAATAAATACATCCCTCCTACATATTCAACTCTATACCCCTCTAAAGACTTAAATTATTCTAAAATGGAATTTTAAACTTCTAAACTTCAGTTTACAATCATAAAATATAAGAGGAAACTTTATCCTCTGGTACTCTTTGCACAAAACTATTTTCATATTAACCAATAAAAGTGAACCATATTACTAACTTCCTTCTCCAATCTAGATGGAATTACTAAACTCTTTAACACCCTATTAACTGAAGCAGTTTACATGCTCAGCTACGAATCAAAAGGCTGCAAATTCGAGTTCACCCAGAGGCACCTCGGAAGAAACACCTGGCGATCTCCTTCTGAAAATGAACTACAAAAAACCCTATGGAGTACAGTTCTACTCTGACACATATGGAATCGCCTGAGTCAGAACTGACTCAATGGCAACTGGTTTTTTAAAAAACTGGAACATATACTTAGAAATAAACATCAAAAATCAATCACTGAAAAATCTACACTTGGATATATTATAGAATGATATAGACATATATAATAGAATTTAAAATTTCTTATTACCTTTATGCCCATTTTTTTATATTGCTTTCCCTTTTGGATGATGATGGTGGATGAACAACAAATTCCTAAGAAATTCTAAAAAGGCAAAACAAATCTAAAATAACAAAAATCAGATCAGTAGTTACCTGGGGGCTGGAGTGGTCAGAATTAACTGCAAAAGATCAAGTGGGAGCTTTATATAGTGACTGAAATCTTTTGTATCCTGATTGTGACAACTACACAAATGTATACACTTGTTAAAAACTTATCCAACATTTAAAATGGGTGCACTTCTATACTTCTATAAAGGTGGTTTATATTTAAAAAGAAGGGAAAGATACAAGATGAAAGGTAAAGGATATAAGAAATAATAGCAGAACCAACAGGCAAACTGTAGAGTACCACAAGAAAATGGAGATATGGGTAGAAGGGAGCAGATAAAAAAAAAAAAGGGACAGCGAAAAGAAGAATCAAAGTAAGTTAACAGAGCCCTAACTGTCAGATTGTGATGAGTCGGAATCGACTGGATGGCAACGGAAGTGGGAGCCCTGGTGGCACAGTGGCTAAGAGCTTGGCTGCTAACCAAAAGGTCGGCAGATTGAATTCACCAGCCACTCCTTGGAAGTCCTATGGGGCAGTTCTACTCTGTCCTATAGGTTCACTATGAGTCATAATCAACTCAACAGCAACAGGTTTTTTGGGGCTGTCAGTGGAGGCCTGCATGTTGGTATGATGTTGTGAGCTTCCAGACCAAGACAGAGGGGAAGAAATGCCTGGTGATCTACTTTTGAAAATCAACCAGTGAAAACCCTGTGGATCACACCAATCTGACTGACAACTGATCTTGGGGTTAGCACAGAACCGGGCAGCATTTCACTGGGCATGAGGCTGCCCTGAGTCGGGGGTCAACTCAACAGCAGGTAATAAAAACACACAAAACTCATATAGCACTGCACAATTTTCAAAGCCCTGTAACATTACTTTAGTTGTTCTTTCTCATAGTTCTCTAGTAGGCTCATAATAATGTCTCTGCTGAAGAAAAGGAGTTTTTACGTGATTTTATACAAGGTCTCACGGCCAAACTAGAACTAATTCACCCAGATCTTCTAATTCCTAACACAGAAGTTTCCGGGAAGTTCAGGAAACAAAAACCACTCAGTGAGAAACAACTCCTGAGGCTCCTTTTAGTACTGCTTCTGTCGCTCATCTCTTCTCAAATATAGTTTGGCTCTGAAACATACCAGCAGAAATAAGGGACAATTAACTTCAGCGCTTCCATAAAACTACTGCCACAGAAATCCAAAGGCCCATCGTATCTCCAATTCTAAAGTAATTCTCCTTAGGTGGTGGCTTCTACTTATCTTTCCCCTACTTTTTGCTTCTGAGTCCCATTATCAGCCAACACAGAAATGGTTTGGTCAGCCATTTGCTTCACCTAAATCTTAAAAACATACACCAAAAACACACACCAAATTAAGGCAATGATTGTTAATTTCAAGTTTAAAATCTTCCCCAAAAGGCTCATCATCATACTCTTTACTGATTTTTACATGTGGCTCATAGAACTTCTCTCACTTATAGAATTTGTTTAGCTAAAGAATCCTAGGAAACCCTGGTAGCATAGTGGTTAAGTGCTACGGGTGCTAACCAAGAGGTCAGCAGTTCTAATCCACCAGGCGCTCCTTAGAAACTCTATCGGGCAGTTCTACTCTGTCCTATAGGGTCACTACGAGTCGGAATCGACTTGATGGCGGTGGGTTTGGTTTTTGGGTTTTAAAGAATCCTACACAAAGTACTCTTTTTACACCACCTGAACGGTGGGTGTCTAATGTTACTAGAGCCCAAAATATAAATATCATTTATCAAATGTTTATACTGTAAAAGAGTATAAACTCACAACTGTAAGGTCAAATGGGGAGGTTCAAATTCCAGCCTCTTCCACTAGCTGTGCAACCTCAAGAAAATTAGTGAATACCTCTGTGCCTCAGTTTGCTCAATTATGAAATATGGATAATGGTACAACATCATGGGTTTTTTTTTTTTGAGGATTAAATTTGAAAAATATCTGTAAAATGCACATAAATTATTTGACACATGTGCCTGACACATAAATTAATAAGAAAATGTTTTTGGTTATTACTAACATTGGCTTTATTATTCTTTTTTCTCTTCAACTACCAACACCTTCTTTTGATGAACATCTCCTACAAACATTGCTTTAAGTAGATTTTTTAAAATAAGAGAAATTAACAACTTAGCTCTATTAGAAACTTTTCTGTCCTTGTCACCTTCAAAACCAAGTACTACCAAATTTAGTAAAGGATTAATCACAGTATTTTCTGAATAGGAAAAAAAAAAAAGAAGGGATAAATCCTCATGGCAGGGTAGCAGTAATGATTATCACCTACTTCTCAAGTAAATATTAAAAATAAAAGCAAAAGAAAAAAATCTGTTTTTCAAAAGTTAAGAATAGAAGTAACTGAAATTATTACATAACACATCTTTAGCTCAAATCATCTAAAACAGAGAACCTTTACCACAACATCAGATTTTATTTACATTTGAAAGCTGAACCCATTATTTGTAGTTAACCTATAAATAAAATTTCTACTTTTTCATTCAAGTACATGTTTATAATTACTTTTTAGTTTTTTATATATTTTTTAAGACAACACAACAAACAGAAGATACATGAATCTCTTTTAGTAACTTAAAATCTTAGCAAGAGCAAAAAAGACAGTAACGTAAGTTAATAAGGAACATTTCCATTCAATAATGGCTTTTACCTCTATAACGTTAACAGGACTATCCTCTGTCACCATATAATCAGGCCCAACTGATCTCTCAAATATTAATTTGATCTTTTGTTTTTTAAAATCACCTGTTACTCTTAATAGAAGATATAACCTGAGGAGACATTTTCTAATAAAGTTTGGCTATTTGCTACATTCAGTATTATTTTTCTGTACTATCACTTTCAAGTTTTAGGGGGGAGCTCCTGAAATAATTACAGCGGAGTTAGGAGTGAAGGTCAGGTTAAAAAACACCTTAGAATATGAATTTCTATCCTCTAATGGTAATAAACCACAGAATTCTAGTACTGAATTTTAAAAAATTTTTTAAACCCCCAGTGCCATCCAGTCGATTCTGAATCATGATAGCCCTATAGGACAGAGTAGAACTGCCTCATAGGGTTTCCAAGGAGCGCCTGGTAGAGTCAAACTGCCCGCCTTTTGATTAGCTGCCATAGTTCTTAACCACCAGGGTTTCCATAGCATTGAATAAAAATAATGAAAGCAGAGTTTAGGAAGAGATATGACACCAGTTGGCAGCTCACAGAGAAATGGATCCTAGAAGCAAGAGGCTGGGATGGCTTTTAATATATGTTTGAACTTCATTATTTCCATAATGATATTGTTAGGTTACTAGATATGGCTCAATAGAGATTCATAGATACTAAACAAGAAAATACTTTGACAGATTTTTAACATTTACATATTTTAAGAAAATTCTTTCCAGTAAGATATCTTCTTACATTTCATTGAAGTTAAAGGTCTAACTTTACTAACATGGATCCTAGGAAGAGAAATAAAGTCACACCTAATCGCAATTTGGAAATATTTCAGAAAGTCAATAAGACACTGCTATTATTTTTATTATTGTTAGGGTTTTCATGGTCATCTATCTAGTTACGCACGGTAACATATTAAACAGATTGGCAGTAGTTAAAAAAATCTATTTCCTTCTAAGGCACTATAATATTTCATGTTTTCTTTTAAAAATGTTCCAGTTGTAAACGTTTAATTCATACCAGAATTGCCACCATATTGATGTGTAGCTCTTATTTAACCACTTCTTTAACGTGATCCATCGTGTAATCTAACTCATGCTTTTAAAAAAATCATTAAAAATTTTAATCTAGTATGTTTTTCTCTATCTTCCAACTTTTTAATATTCTTATTTTTATCTGATTTTCTACCATTTTATGCTATGCCTCTATATTTCTATAATGACCTCTTATTTAAGCCTATCTGTTAATTTTCATTTAGTTTCATTTTTATCTTTATTTTTTTATGAGGCAAACAAAAATTAAAGGCCAAAACGAATATTTTTCAGTTAAGAAATGGTGCCTTTTTTCTCCGTAGTTGTATTTTTTTCCCCCAGATCCTCAAAGAACCCTAGCCTTCAAGTTTGAATCCTGGAAGCACAGTGGTTAAGAGCTCAGCTGCTAACCAAAAGGTTGGCAGTTCAAACTTACCAGGCACTACCTGGAAACCCTATGGGGCAATTCTACTGTGTCCTATCGGGTAGCTATGAATCAGAAATTGATTTGAAGGCAACTTTTTTTTTTTATTCCAACTGTAAACCATTTTATTTTCTTAACATATACAAACCATGTTCTTTCAAGAAGGTAGGGAAAATAAAAAAAGAGAATTAAAAATAAAAACCTGTAGTATATAGCTCGTCCAGGATATTTTTTAATGCAAATTATTTTTAATACCAGTGCAACAGTATCATTTTTACTTATTTATCTTACTAAGAGTTTCACATGTCTTCAGAAATATCACTTTAATGGCTATATATTGTTGCATTAAATAGCTGAACATCTTTTCCCATTGTCAAGCAATCACGAAATTAAATATAAAGGTAGCAGCAGGAAGGATGAGCACTGACTAAGTAAAAGTAAATAAATGTAAACTTAGTTGAATGGTAAAGATATTTTGACTCTCTCTCTAAAGCTTAATGATACCCAACTGCAGGTTTTCCAACCTTGCTTCCCTAAATGAAGAACTTAAATTTGGAAAATATATACTCTATAAAAAAAAAAAAACTAGCAGACTATATGATAGTAATTACTCAAATTCTCCTCACTCTGGGCTTAGTTTTTAATTATTAGTTGGAGATCGAGACTACTGAAGCATGTATATATACATGTCACTAATAATACTTTATATTATATAACATAGGGAGGATTATAGCACAGTGGTTAAGAGCATAGAGTCTAAAGTGAGACTACGTAGGTTTGGGGTCTTGGCTCTACAACTAGCTGCGTGATTCTCAGTAAGTTATTCAGAGTTACTACGCCTTAGTTTCCTCATCTGTAAAACGGGGTAATAACAGTATCTCAAAGAGTTGTTATGAGAATTTGTAAGATCATATTTGTACAGTTTCTGACATAGAGTAAGCATTATATACATGTTTGCTGTTTACTTTTTTATATTTAACTAACATTTATTGAACATTTATTATGTGCTGGGTTAAATGCTTTATATGAATTTGCCTCAGTCTTTAGAACAATCTATGATGAAAACAGTATTACTGTCCCCATTTAAAGATGAGAAAAATGAACCACAAAAAATTAAATGATAAGGCCAAGGCCACACACAAGTAAATGCCAGAATAAGGATTTGAACCCAAGTCTGACCTCATGAACTGTAAGCTAAACAAAGATTACAGGGTACAGTATACACTAGAAGCAGTAGCCTCTTGCTGAACTCTATCTTGAAAGAGGGCAGGGGAGACGTAAGAGACTCTCCTGAAATAAACTAGAGTACGCATTTCCTGGAATAAAATAAGTATTTTAAAAATTAATGTAAGAAATAAGACAGTACAACAGAGAAGTATTTATGTATGAAATGATATAACGTCTGGTATTTGTTTTAAAATTATCCAGTTTAGGGTAGGGAAAAAAAAAGAGAGAGGATAAAAGAAAGAATACCAGACATAAACTGGTAACTGTTAGAGCCTGGTGATGGGTAAGCACATGGTGGTTCATTATTCCATCTACTTCTGTGTATTCATTAAAACGTCCATAATAAAAGGTTAAAAAATAGAAATACGTTGGTATATAGTAAATGCTTCATTATACAAGCAAACAAGTTTCTTATAACACCCTGTATCAAAAACAAAAAGGACATGACACATTTGGTAAATACACATTTTGTATATAATAAGTCTTACTTAATAAAACTATTTAGACACAACCATGTAAGTATATATATTAAATAACTATCTTTGCATTTCCAGCAACTCAAAAATACTTGCTTAAATACTTAACATTCTTTTTTTTTTTTTCCTTCCATTATTTTCCTCCTGCCTGATAATATCTAAGATTATGATCCTCTTTGGTCTGTTGCCCAGGAAGTGGATGGACTTGTACAAATACGACTCCACGACATGATCACAAATTGAACAATATGAATAAAAGCAAAAATCTGTTTCACTAAGAAATACCTTTAAAAATTTCTCACTTCAAAGTACAGTCTTCAAAATATTTGATTTTCATACAAATATATATTGATGGGCTTCTTTCAAGAACAAATACAATCAATAACAAATTACAGAACCTTTATACACTTGAAAGTATACTGTTAAAACAAGTTAGCTAACATCAAAGAAAAAAACTAACATGTAATAAGTCAGATACTAAACTGTGCACTTCATACATATTAGCTCACTAAACTTAGAGATCATCTACTTTTTATAGAAAGAATATTAAAGTTTAGAGAGGTAAACATCAGTTGCTAATAAGTAACTATAATAAACTGGCATTCAAACTCAAGCTCAATTTAAAAGCCCACTCTCCCCCGATACCAGACTGCCTGCAAGAGAGGCAAAAGTCTAAATTAAAGTCAAACTTAAATATTTAGGGCCTTTTTAAAAAGGATCACAAAATATTTAAGTTACTAGTTACATGTACCTTACAGTGTCAGCTTGACTTTGTGTAAAGAGCATTAATTAAAACACAAAAGGCATGGTTTCTGCTACTGTGTGACTTTTTTCAAGTCCCTAATTTCAATCACAGTTTACTCATCTGTATAATGGGGAAAATAATATCCTTGCTGTCTAATTCCTGGATTATAAGATTCAAAGATGATATAGAAATTACCTCAAAACCTACCAAAAAAAAAAAAAAAACCCCACAAATAGAGTATTTTGTCTTAAAATGGTAAAAACAACACAAAATAGAATTTTCTAAAGAAATTGTTGGCAGTTTAAACTATTTTACAGATTCTATTAACATTTCCAGGGCTTTTGAAAGCCCTTTATTGCAAGCATAGCTCAACCATTAACTCAATCATCATCCCACTACTTGGCTTTCTTTATCCTTAAAAAACAATGCAAATAATGACATTAATGCTTTTGTAATAATTAATACACCATTTAGACATGCTCAGCATATAATAGCCCTAAATTCTGAATTTTCAAACTAAATATGTATTTGGTGTTACTCTTTCAGTTACATTCATGAACTTAAAATTTGTGCCTTTTCATACACAAAAGCTAGACTTAAAATCTAGAATTCTAAGTTGAACACCCAACACATAATTTTAAATGATTTTTGTTTTTTTTCCAAGGCTTCTCAAAGCAGATATAACAGCCAACAAGCACCTAATCCAGCAATGAAATCGACAGAAAGATTCAGCTGCTCTAAGAGAAGGATCAGGCTCTTTAGGAGAAAACTACATTGTGTGAGTTAGCAAAGTTTCACACTTTCTCATTTAAACCGCATTTCAGAGAAAGCCTTTGCATACTGACACAATATGCTTTTAAATGGCACTTCGCTGACCTTCCAATAGTCCAGCTCTATGAAAATTCTGTGATGGGTGTAACTTCAGAGAATCTGAAAAACACAAAAAGCATCAAGTACTTTTTATGTTGAATGGTTTTTAAAAAAGTGCCAAGAATAGCATACATCTCTTACATAACTGGTATGTATTTAAAAGAGATAAAGCCCATATTTGTAAATATATTACCTGCAAAAGGAAGGCTGAATTGTCTCTAAATGGGTCTCTACACTAAGGCTTTCATAAAGCACTTGTTTCGTGGAAAATTATTACTGCCCAAAAGGTGTTAATGTCTTGACTATTTTTAGCACACAATTGTACCACATTAGTCCTCCTCTAAGAATCATCTCTTGATAATTGCCTCTTTCTTTTGACTCTCAAAACTACATTACCAAACTACTTCAGGTACTGTTGCCCCCCCACCAAAAAAACCCAAAAGGTGGTTACTGCCAACCAAAGTCATCAGAGCCACAGACAATGGCTACAGTTACTAAGTAGGACTCTGTGTACAAACTCAATAGTCAGTTCAGTTTTGTAAAGTCCAGTACCTTCCAGAGTAAACCATTTCACTCGGATCTACTTAATTTAAATACATTAATGTCCAGCTGAAGTCCTTTTTGTGGGGGGGAGGGGGAAGCAGTGGGAATCAGCGGATGGATACATCCGAAATTGAATACTAAATTTCTCAGGAAGGGAGCTCATAATGCCACATAATTTTTTTTTTTAATGGTGAAATAAGCAGTTAACAATGCAGTTATATCTATTGCCCTCAGTGGTTTCAAAGGTGGTGGAGTGCAGTGGGAGTATTTTGATTTGATGCCCCCTGCACAGAGAACCTGTTCTGACACATTCTTGTGGTGTCCAGTATAGGAATTTAACCTCAGTATTTTTTAGAGATAGATCAGCTCAAGTGTTAATATTTTAGATGCTGGGAATCCCCTGCAGGCCTTAGCCAACATAGTTTTAAGTCGGGAATCTCTGACCCATGCCCCCTCGCCGCAAGGAACTCTAGAATGGCAACGGAGAGAAAATCTCAAAGGACAGTATCTGTGCCTGAACTAGTACCCCCAGGAGAAGAGAGGAATAAAACTAATCCAGGGAGAGCACCCTTATCTTTGTAAAAGAGAGGGAGAAGTAAGTAACTAGAATACCACTGAGGTGGGAAGATAAAAAGAATATTCGGGCCCTTTCCAGCAATAAGATGACGAGGAAAGGAAGAACGCCTGATCGAAGGGGCCGTCCCAACAAGGGGAGGGAGTGGACTAGGCCGAAAGGAGAGGGTAAAACGACGGCGCACAAACAACCTGGAGGGGGAGGAAAATGGTGACCCTGTACCCAGAACGGGCCCCAGGCCACGCCGTCCGTCTTCGGGCAACTTTGCTGGGGAGGAGGGTCCTGGTAAGAGCAGCCGCCGCGCGCTGGTCGCAGCGCCCTAACGCGGGGCCCAGTGCGCGGTGATCCCCGGGCCGGGAGGCCGAGCCGGCCGCCCGAGGAGTGCGGCGCGGCCCCGCGGGCTGGGAGACACGCAGCGCCCCCGGCGCGGCAGAGACCCGGGGGCCGACGGAATCCGGGCCCCGCGCGGCCGGCGGCTCTGCGGGGGAGGGGCCGCCGCTCCTCCCGCCGCCCCTTCCACCGCCGCCCAGCCCCCTCGGTCCCCTCGCCCCAAGAGACGCCGCCCGGCCGGGCTTCAGCCGCCCCGCGCCCGCGACAGGGAGCCGTCTCGCTGCCCTGGGCCCGGCCTCCCTACCCCCACGCCCCAGCCCCCAGCCTGACTCACCTCGCGAGTACAGGGACTTGGGCGACTCCAGGTCTAGGTCCGCGCTGAGCAATGAGATGAAGTCCGAGGGCATCGCAGCTCGACCCAGCCCGGCCCGAGGGCAGCGGGAGGGGGGGAGCGGCGGTGGCGGCGGCACCTCCTCTCCGGGACCGCGGGCACCGAACCGGGGGCGGCGAGGCGAGGGCGGCTGCCGTGCCGCTGCCTCCTCCTCCTCCTCGAGGGCAGTGACTTCCACCGGGCCGAGGACCGAAGAAGCGGCGGCGAGGTGAAGGTGAAACTCCACGGAGACTAATTCCTGGCGAGCCAGGAGGGGGGTTCAGGGCGGGGAATGGGATGGGGGAGAGCCAACGGGTCCGTTTCGTGCTTCTCCTCAGCGAAAACTGACGGTCGCCGCTACCGCTGCCGCCGCTGACAGGCATCTGAGCCCCGCCCCCCGCGGGGCACTGCGCAAGCGCGCGGAGGGGGTCGCCACAGACCAGGGAAGAGCCGGGGCGGCCGCCGGAGGGCGGGGAGGCGCGCCATGGCACAGCATCAACAAGGGCTTCGCTTCCTGCCGCCGCGGCCGGGGCTTCAGTTCCCTAGCCGGGAAAGGGCCCCGCCGCCAGGGAGGGAGGGAGGCAGGCTGGGAGGTGTCCGCCTGCTGGGGGCCCGGGGAGGGAAGAGGTATTTGCTCCGACCTGGTGGCGGCGAGCTAGGGGCGACCGGGCCAGCGCTCAGCTGAGCCCTGGAGGAGACAGACCTGGGGGAGCCGAGGTGTCCGCGCGAAGAGGGCAAAGACCCCAGAGACGAGCGGCGGCTGGGGCGGGCTGGCTCGGGGTCTCGTGGGGAATGGAGTTTCTCATCGCTCGGACAGCACCAACCCTTCCACTTTTTCTTCGCAGTGTCTCTCTACACTGAACTGGCCAAAGGGCTGTCAAACTCATTTCTTAATTAGGAAATGGCAGACCATCTCCTAAAAACCTCGAATTACTGGTTATTTTTAACAAAGTCTCTACCCCCGCCCCCCCTCCACCCACTCCCGCCTTTGGAGGCAGAAATTAAAAAAAACTCTCTGATTGCTGGGGCGGCCAGGTTTATTCAGAGTGGGAGTTTTAAGACAGTTTAAAATTTGGATCGTATGAAGTCCACCTGGCTAAAAAAGAAAAAAGCAAACCTAAACACCACTCCTCAAAAGTTTTCGTTTTTTACCTTGGGACTAGGCAAGAATGGAGGAAGAACATGTTTAATTTTTTTTCTATTCTGCTCCTGAGGCCGCAAGTTTACGTTTTAAAATTTCCAAATCCTCACACCGCAGACCGTTTCTTAACTCTTAATAGGCTTCTGAGAAATTTTTAATCAAGTTGTTAATATATCAGTTGAAGCTCAGGGTGTGCATCTTGGGAAATAATTTTAATCTTGAGTGGAATATTGATGCCACAGGCACTTCAGCAAGGTTTTTTAAGCTATTTAGCTTTGTTTAGTTTTCGTTATCTTATCTACAAAGATACCAAAAACCAAAAAACCAAGCCCAGTGCTGTGGAGTTGATTCCGACTCATAGCGACCCTACAGGAAAGAGTAGAACTGCCCCATAGAGTTTCCAAGGAGCGCCTGGAGGATTTGAACTGCCGACCCTTTGGTTAGCAGCCGTAGCACTTAACCACTAGGCCACCAGGGTTTCCAACAAAGATACAAATCATAAAAATCAGCCTGTTATATCCTTTAACTATAGATGTGTATTTAAATTTATGCATATATATATTCATGGAAACCTTGGTGGTGTAGTGGTTAAGAGCTATGGCTGCTAACCAAAAGGTCGCTAACCAAAAGGTTGGCAGTTCGAATACACCAGGAGCTACTTGGAAACCCTGTGGGAATTCTACACTGTTCTGTACGGTCTCTCTGAATCGGAGTCGACTGGATGGCAACGGGATTGGTTTTTTTGGTTTATACATATTCGTATATATTTTGTGGTTGTGTTAAAGCTTTTCTCCCATGAATTTGGTCAAGTCCATGTGGACTTGGATTGCTGTGGGTAGGGGGAGAAGTTCTCAGCAGAGGAGGCCACAGTGAAGGTGTCTGGGCAGGGGCTGATTAACCAGTAAACATGGCACGCACGGGTTTACTTGTGCTTACTAATCTGTAGTGCACAATTTCGCCTGTTTTAAACAGGCGAAATTGTGCACTACAGATTAGTAAGTGTGGGTTTTACCACATCTTTGATGTAGTGAAAAACAGGTGAAATTGTGCACTACTGATTAGTAAATTAACCACAAGTAAACCACTGCATACCTTGCTTATTGTGTAAACCGTCCTTGGGTGAGGCCCTCTGCAAAGTTTTACCTGCAGACCCAGAATGTAAACTTGTGTCGTCGGAACTTACCTATCTTTTTATCTGAACATCTGATTCAAGCTGCCCAGTTATCATTACTGAATTCTGTGTAGTAATTAATCAGTCCTGGGAACATCTTCTTCCCCCTCAAAGGTAAAACAGCTTTTCAGAGCCACCCCAAGACTGCAACACAGAGCAGAAAACTACCCTCAAATTTCCATATGCTGTTGTAACAAGTCCCAAAAGAAATTCCTTCATAACTGGCAAGAAGGAGCCCTTCTCATCTGAGAGGAAGAGTCAAACTCCACACTACCCAACAGGCAGAGATTTATTGAACTCTTACAGCTTTTGAACCGGAGTAAACACCTGTTGGAGACCTCTACCTCCATTACTCAATGCATAATGTGAGGAGAGGAAATTGTAGTGGTCCTGGGCAGAGCCCCAATATTTACAAAGTTGCATGAATCACTCTGAGCATATCCTTTTTTCCCAGACCTATGTAATCACTCAACAAACAGGGTGTAGGAAATCCCCAATAATGTTCTGACCCTAATTAACAAGTCAAGAATTGGCAAGGCCTCTTCCTCTTTCCCTCAACACTTCTCTGCCCTTTTGTGACTTTTTTTTTTTTTGGTAAGAGCCCGTTGTTGCTTATGTTAATCAGATTTCCCCTGATTAGGCCATAGGAAAGTGAAGAGGGGTCCCCCAAAGTGTGACTTGAGCTAGACTGACTTCCCTAGACTGGAATTCCATGAATTTAGCCCCCTACCTCCCAGTCAGGCCCTGCATTGATTGTGTCTGAATAAAAAAAAAACCCAGTGCCGTTGAAAATTTAATTCCTCCCCCCTCCATTTCTCCTTTTAAAGAGCTACATTTTTTTAAAAAATTTACTTAGATGGACAGTTTTCATGGCCATGGTTAGCAACAGCACAGAGACCAAGATTTTCATTTTGTCCTTAAAATTTAAGTTACTAAATTCATTAGTAAACAGTGTTTGCTCTGCTGATCACAAAATATGATATGGCCTGCATAATATTCAAGGTTGCCAGAAATGACTATCTGATCATTTTGTCTTTAGTAAATAACATGTTATGCCTATTTCCAATAATATTTCCATCTGTGGTCATTTATGTTTCTGTTGCTTCCCCTTTTATTTGATATGAGAAATAGTCTAATTTTATATTTTAAAAACCGGACGCCTCCCCCCCACTGCAACATATATACCTTCATAAGACTTCCTGTGTGACAAGTAAAATGTTAAGCACATAAAGAGTGGAAATTTCCTCTCATTGAAGATTATAATAGGATCATGAACAAAACATATAGTAGATTTAGTAGCTTTTTTAGGATGCCTATGTATTACTTCCCAATTATATATCACATTCCCAAGTCACTTGATTAAAATTTCACAAGAACCCAGATTTAACTACAAGATTGTGTAGATTATGAAGTAGAGTGGCAGTTTTTATATTGGTGGTGTGTTCATTAACCCCTCTTGAACCTGTTCAGGCACTTTGTGAATTACGTACCTGAATCTACTCTAAATGAAAGAGGTTCAAATATCAACCACTGAAAAGGAATTAAATAAACTCATACAGGACAGAGGAATGTGTTGTCACAAGATCTACAGAAGTTCTGTCATTGTAATACAATTAAGGCTGTTAAAATAATTTTAGTCGCACATATATTGTAATGAACTTGCTAAACAAATAAAACCCGAAAGGAAAATTTCCAGAATGATTCAAGTAAAAGACTAAAAAAAAGTTTAAACCACCAATTATTTTTGCCCCACCTTGGAAGCACCTCCTTAGTAATGATGGAGAATTGATAGTGGTGGGAAACAACAGTGACTGCATTTGTGCCAAAATCATAACCAAACCCTTATTTGATTGTGAGTCAACTTTCACCCTTAGAACATGTTCTAGCGAATGTTTCTGAAGGAGAAATTAGTTCCTATACTATTTGCCATCAGATTTAGGACATTCTCACTCCTGACATCTTTCAAAGTGCCTAGATCTTATAATCAAGTATCTAATTCATGTCGGTGAAGTATTTCTGTACTTTATGCGTTGGTGTGAGTCAGAGCTTTCATCTAGAATCTTGCAGAAACCAGTGAAGTCTCTCAAGATCTAGAATCATTACAAGTCCTGGGATACAGTGTTATCAGCTTGAATCTGGAGCATTTAGTGAGCAGTGAGAAAGGAGGTGAATGCTAGAGGAATTCAGAAGGTAGGTTACCAAACCAAAACTGTCATCCAGTCAATTCTAACTCATAGCAACCCTATAGGACAGAGTAGAACTGCCCCATGGAGCTTCCAAGGCTGTAATCTTTACACAAGCAGCCTGCCATATCTTTCTCCTGAGAAGTGGCCATTGGTTTTGAACCACTGTCCTTTCGGTTAGCCGCTAAGCGCTTTAACTATTGTGCCACCAGGGCTCCTTAGAAGTTAGGTTAGGAGGAGAAATTTCAAAGGAAAAGAATTTTTTTAATTTTTAACATAAACAAAGCACTCTTATTGAAAAAAGAAAATTTTAAAGAAACTCCTGGACCCATTAAAATAAGAAAGGAAGGAAGATAATGTCTCTAGGTCATCCCAACACCAGGCAGGTTAGACTTAACACAAACTGCAAGCAAGTCTTTATTCCTGCTGACCTGACAGCACTGCAAGTTTGCTAAGATGCTCTTTCCACATCTAATCATAGTATTTAGTGAGTCTAATAGTCCCGCCTCAACTGTGATGTTAGTTTGACCAAGAGTAGGAACTGGTACTGGTTTTAAAATTTCCTATCACCCTGTCTTCTAATTCAGGAATTTTTAACTTAAGGTCCATGGATTTGCTCCAAGGCATGTGTGATCTCCCTGAACTTGTATGCATCTCTTTCCTTGGGATTTAGCCTTCATAAGATTTTTTTTTAAGATTTTTGAAAGATCTATAATCCAGAAAAGATGAAAATGAATTCCTTCATGCAAAGCAAATCCATTGTTCCCTCATTCCACAAATGGGCACCAGGCGCTATGCTAGGTGCAGGAGATACAAAGATTTTACAAAGATGAATATAAGAAGTAAACTGATGGGGGTGATGGCCTGTAAATAACACATATGTAGTGACAGGTGCGATGCTGAAGGTCTGCACAGGTATCTAGAGAGAAATTATCCTTTTGCTCTCTTAATGAGCTAACAGAGCTGAAAAGGAAGAATTGCCATCGAACACACGTTACTATTTCTTTCCTCTCCACTCATTATCCGCCACAGCTGATATCCCTTCACTCCAACCCCAGTTTCTTACAGTCCCTGGGGATTAAAGAGGCTGCAGGGCAAAGACCTGACATACAAACATTTATATTGTGACTCATCACAGCCATTATGTGTTGATGCAAATATTCCAAGAAATACCTGGGCTTCACTGGACTTTGTCATGGATGGCTAAAGAAACACTTTTTTTTTTTTGTTTTTCTGCTTTGCTGAGGATTATGGCTAATACTTAGGTTAAGGACGCTATGATAAAATAGTTGAATTGGTCATCCACAACTAAGCCCCAAAATTAAGACGGCTAAATTGAAGTTATTGGATAGAGTGACTGTAGAAATAACATTTCCTACCTGTAAAGCATTTATTTCAGCTAAATAAGAAAATGTGGACACCCCAAACATGAGAAATGATGTGCACCAGACCTGCCCACAGGCCTTAGAATCTAATAATAAAATATGAGAACTAGAACAGGGAGAATATTTATTCATTCAGTTTCTCCATGTTCAAAAAATCCTACTTCTCCTTCCAAGTGCAGCTCAGATTATCACTTCCTCTGGGAATTCATCCTGAACCCTCCCAAGCAATATTCAATATTCCTCCTCTGGGCTCATACAGCATTTTGCTCAAATTATTAGTATAGCAATTGTCTTAGTTTTCTAGTGCTGCTATAACAGAAATACCCCAGGTGGGTGGTTTTAACAGACAGAAATTTATTTTCTCAGTTTAGGAAGCTAGAAATCCGAATTCAGGGCAGCGGTTCTAGGGAAGGCTTTCTCTCTCTGTCAGCTCTGGGGGAAGGTCCTCATCTCTTCAGCTTCTGTTCCTTGGCTCCATGGTGATCTTCATGTGGCATGGCATCGTCCTTTCCCCATCTCTGCTTGCTTCTTTATACCTAATCTGCTCTTTTTATACCTCCAAGGGAACTGGTTTAAAACACACCCTATACTGATACGGTCTTTTAATATAACAAAGAAAACTCATTCCTAAATGGGATTATAAACACAGGTCTAGGGGTTAGGATTTACAACACATATTTTTAGGGGACATAATCTAATCCATAACAGTAATCCTCATATAGTTCATAGTTCTCTCTCTCTCTCTGATATATTGTGAGAACACTTGGTTGTATAGTACCTGAGAAGGTTGAAATAAAACCCTTGCCCTAAATTACTTACAACTATGAGCATATAGCTTTAGTGCCCAGATAGAATGAAATAAGCTCTCCAATAGCCATCTTTTGATATTTGAATTGGAATTTCACATGGGGTACAGATATTAACAGTATGGAGAAGGAAACTGGAAAGATAAGAGAAGGGCAGAGAGTGAAAGGCCTTGAATATTATGTCAAACTATCGAACTCTTTAAAGGATGAAAATAACCTGACCAGAGTTGTATTTTACGAAGGTAATAGAGGTAGCAATGTGGGGGGTAAACTGGGAGCTGAGAGCCTGAAAAGAAAGCCCAGCCAAGAGCCAATGAGGTCTTGATGAGCAGAGCAGGAAAAGTGAAAAGAAGGAATTGTGTACATAAGACATTGTGGAATTGTGGAAGTAGAATCAAAAGAAGTCAGAAACAGCTTAAATGTCAAGAGTGAGGGAAAGAGAAAAAGATGAGAATATTCAAGAAAAGGAGATAGTAGAACAAAGGTTTGAAACATCCGCCAACAGACTCTTCACCACTAGAATCCAATAGTTTAACCCACCAAACAAATATTTAACGGAGAAGCAAATATGAGACATGAATCACCCAATAGACTTTATACTGATAATTTGTTATCTGGAACTGCAAAGACACTAACCCGAAAAGAAATTATCCTGGACTTACTTTTTTCCAGTAGAAAATCCAAGTAAACTTAACCTGCTGAAATTCAGTGAAAGAGTAAGCTGATAAGATACAAACTGACATGAGCATGCATTCCCAGGTTTGCACTCCAGACATACCTGAGCATTAACATTTAAGCCTTTAAATGTTCACTTTCATAATAACTAAATGTGAAAGAAATTCAAGAATCCTAAAGACCAAAACTCTAGCGGAAAAAAATAAAACCTTGTAGAAATAAAAAGCCACCCTAATGTCTTTAAAAAGGATCAATTTGCAAACCTTCCATTCATGGAAGACTTAGGTAATAATGGACCTAAGGTTTACTCCATAAGGCCTGGACCAAGGACCAAGGCCTTTAAAAATCAGGCACAAAACAGGCTGATGGGTGTCAGAACTGAGCCCTGAAAACTGAACTGAAATCATAAGGAATAAGAAGATCATCTGGACTTTGTAGCTATTAAATAAATACTTTTTGGGTGCAAGAGGAATATGAAAGAGAAGGAAATTAGAAACATTCAAAAAGAGAAAAATATGAGAGATAAATTCTACTGACAGTTGCTCCAGTAAGTTTCCCCCCCAGAGGCAAAGAGGAATGTATAATCTGTACTATTGCTCATGAGCAGATCAACCCCAAACCCCAAATTAGACATGGTCTTCAGTGTTGGGGGCCACCTTTAGATATGTTGTCCAAATGGATTCTAATTTCTTCTAGATACCCAGTGCTGTCAAGTCTATCTATTCTGCTAGATAGACTTGGTATTTTCTCTTCGGTACTCACACACCTCAAATGGCCAAAAGCTACCATGTAATCACTCATGATCCAAGGGAATATCTGATAGGTATGAATTTCTCATAGATGTCACATATACCTATCAGAGGCCAAAACCAAAACCAAACCTGTTGCCATCATGTCAATTCCGACTCATAGCTATCAGAGGCATTTTGATGAAATAGAAAGGGAATGAACTTAGAAGTTCTAGTTCTAGTGTGGCACCTACTAAGCAGAGGTTATCCACTTTTGGGAAGTCCAGCAGGCATTCACAGTTCTCCTGATAACAGTATGGTGATTTTGCTCCAGAGGGGAGTTTTTTCTTTCCCTCTGGATATAAGCCTAAGCAGGGTAAGACTGGAGCTACTGGTATCACCTTGCCACAAAGAGGAAAGAGTCTGTCTGAAATAGACTCATCACAAGGAAGTAGAGGCATGAAATGGGGAGAGAGAAAACAGAGCCTGAAAAAATAACATTTCAGTCTCTGGAAGCAGCCACACCTGAAGCTAAATCTTCTACTATGCAATTATCTATACCGATAAATTCCTTTTTTTTTTTTTTCTTGAAAGGTTGGGTGGGGTTGGGTTTTCTGTCACTTCAAAGTAAGAAATTCATAACTTGATACAATCTGCTGAGATTTATGGAACTTCCTTGGGCCTCTTTCTCCTCTCTGTGAAATAACTGGGTGAGATTATCAAGCAGGGATTGCATTTGGATGCGAGTAACAAACCCCAGAGCTGATTTAGAGTTTTTATTTTTCTCATGCAAGAAGTGTGGAGTTAGGCAATCCAGAGCTAGTCTTACAGCCCCGCGACGCCATCAGGCACACAGGCTTTCCCCTCTGCCAGCTTTAGAGGGAGGCCGTTGTTCTCATGCTTATCATATGGCTGCATCACCTCTGGGCATCACGTCTGCATTCTAGGCCAGAGGAGAAAGGAAGAATAAAAGGCAAAATGGACAAGTTCGTTCTCTGAAAGACTCATACAGTGACTTCTACTTAATCTCATTGGTTGGTACTGTGTCACATGGTCATTCCATCTGAAAGGGAAGCTGGAAATGTGTAGGTTTTTTTTCAGATGTGTACATTGATGCCCTGAAGAAAACTGGAAGTCATTGACAAAGAAGTGGGAAAGAATAGATGTTGGGTAGATCATTAGTAGTATCTTTGACAGCAAAAATGCAATCCTAAACATAAGCTTGTAAGGATTTAAGAGCACAGATAACATAATAGCAAAAGTTCCTTCCCCTCTCTGAAATTTGGTAATTTTAGTCTTCTTTCTAGTTTGTTTTACCTAATTATTTTTTAATGGAAAAAGAGCTATTTAGTGGAAAGGGAGCATATTTTAAAATCTAAAATTTTGGAGAAGTAGAGGTACATCTCACAAATAAAATAATGATAGGTATGTGTATGATATTAGATTACTAGCAAAAATCTCTTCACATATTCCTCTTCTTACTGAAACTTTCTTAAATTTTTGAATTCAAATCTCCTTCAGGAAGCCTATACTCACTAATTAATCCCAACCTATTCTGATCCCTTCTTTAATTGAACGAATACCTGGTTTTTTTTTTTTTTCTTCTCACTTCTAGCCATTCTCAAAAAATTTCATACCATCATGTTTTATCTCTCTAACTAAATTGTAAACTTGTCAGGAACAGAGCCCAACGCTTAGCACCATTCTGGATTTGTAGTGAACAATTGATAAAGTTTGAGCAATGAGTGAATGAATGAATAATTGAAATCCAAACTTGTATTTCTTTTCTCTCCTCAGAACTCTGTCCTTGTTAACTAACTGCATCTCAGACTCATACCAAAGCAATGTGTATCCTAGGAAGCCAGCTTTAGAAAGTCTTTTATTTTCTACCCTCAAAACTTTTTCACCATTGTACATTCATCCAGCTCCAGAAGTCAACACCATGACCACGTCCCTTTACTTAATTGTTTCATCTAGGCTCCTTCCCATTTTAAGAGATTACAGACTTCACCTTCAGAAAATTCTCTTTATATCTAAATTAAATTGTGTCACAGCCATTCTTCTTCCTTTGCTAAGTTGATGGAACACAGCAGGTAACATGTTTAACAATGCTTTATAAAGCCCAGAGCTTTTTTTTTTTTTTCACTCAAAAATAAGTTATGTGGGGTTTTTGTGCTGCAAAACAATATGCATATATGTTCATTGTAAAAGGTAAAAACAATGGGTGAAAATATAAACAAGAATTAATAAGAATTCTTTAAAAAGCCCATAAACCACCACACGGAGATACATATCTTTCTGGAATTTTTCTATATATGTTTCTTTTCATGTTACCAAAAAAGGCTCAATTGTGTATGTGATTATCTTGCTTTCTTCATATAGCTGCGAACATCAGTCCACATCAATAATAATGTGTGATGGCAGAACTGTATTCTACTATAGGATGTACCTTAATTTATTTAGCCAATCCCTACTTTTGACATTTAGTTTACTTCCTATTTTGAAAACTTTTGTAAATACCACTGAGACGAACATCCTTGTAACTTAAATATGTGCTTATAACCTTTCCTTAATTATGTATTTCCTTTGGATGCACTCTGTAATAAGATTTATTTTGATGAGCAGTAAGGAGAAATAATGTGTGAAGTGGGAGCAAGCCCACAGTAGCTCTTTAACTTCATTTTGGGACCTAAAATGTGTTTGGCTTGCAGGTTCCAGGGCTTACTCAGCATAATTTAGTGCAATGGTTTTTAAAATATAGTCCTGTGCCACAGCACCTGGAAATCCGAGCTCTCTTCAGAACTCTGTAGAAATGATGATAGGAAAATTTTAAATCACAAAATATACAACTTCATGCTAAATCAGGTACCATTCTATTCCAGCATCTAGTACAGACAAGCATGAAAGACCCATTTAAGAAAAACGTATAATTGAGAAACTTTGGCCCATTAATTGTTTTCCTAGTCTAAGAAAAGACTGGCATTATCTGATTTGGTGGAGCTAAAAAAAGAAAACAAAAAGAAAAAAACCCACAGGTGGAAAAAGCAGAATATTTCATTTTTTAATCTCTGCCCTGCC
Organism: Elephas maximus indicus; assembly: GCF_024166365.1. Classification (NCBI taxonomy): domain Eukaryota; kingdom Metazoa; phylum Chordata; class Mammalia; order Proboscidea; family Elephantidae; genus Elephas; species Elephas maximus. The sequence goes on along the minus strand of NC_064839.1, from coordinate 35,847,169 downwards.
ACTTATTAAGTGCATAAATCTCTTAATCACTGTGAAACTTCAGTCTCCTCTTCTGCAAAATGGGGTTACTAACAGCACCATGGAAACCCTGCTGGCATAGTGGTTAAGAGCTACGGCTGCTAACCAAAAAGTCAGCAGTTCGAATCCACCAGGCGCACCTTGGAAACTCTATCGGGCAGTTCTACTCTGTCCTATGGGTCACTATGAGTTGGAATCGACTCAATAGCGATGGGTTTGGTTTTTGGTTTTAACAGCACCATTTTAATTCACGGACTTATCATAGGAAGAAAATCAGCTAAACTGTGGGAAAGTGCTTCATAAAATGCAATATTATAATACAAATGTTACCAGAAGTTGCTATTGTAATTGATAAAGCATTGAAAAAAATCAGGCTTTCCTAGAACTGAGTTTATCACAAAGATCTGAGAGCAAAAATGCAATCCTAAATATAAGAATTTAATGATTTGAGAGCATTCTCTCAAACCTATTGTCAAACAATCATACAAACAGATACTTTGATCAGTCTTCAAAAAGTGGGATTAAAAAATTCTCCCCAGTTCTAAAAGGTCTTTTATTCTATTACTCAAATGGGAGGGGACAAACCCTCATTTTAAGTGTTTTTTGGTAGTTGCTCAGTAGTTTAACTTTTTCTCACATGGAGATTTAAAGCTGCCTAAAGTTTAAAAATAACCAATTTTTCAAAATGCAAGAAGTATACATACATTAGGATCATAAATGTGTAAAAAACAAAAGTATATGAACAAAGTCTGGAAAGTCACAGGCAAAAATAATATTTGCATTCAAGTGGCAGCTTTATGGATTTTTTTGTTTTCAAAATTTTCTTTATTAATTGTAACAGAATTTCAATTAAACTTTTAGATGTATAAAGAATAAATAGGTTTCCCTCTATGTTTTACTTTTTCCTTTTATTTCTTTAAAGTCCATTTAACGTTGGCAAATCAATTTAAAGAAATTCAGCCCAAGTTGGGAATTCTTAGAATTCTGTCTCTCTTAATCACTTTTTTCTCACCTAACTTTCAAAATAATTCTAATTTGGCGGTTAACTTTCCCTGTCTGTATGTCATTCTAATTTATGTTTTAGAATAATAAAATCAATCTTTCTATCCTGGTTAGAAACAAAGCATAGGATAAATGAATGTTATAGGTGAGGTGGAAAGAATGTAGCAAAGGAGACAAAAGTTATGTTCATCTCAATCAATGCAGAAAAAAGCATTGCATAATAATATTCATTATTCAGTTATGATTTTTTAAAAACTCTAAGAAACTAGGAATAAAAGGGAACATCTTTAACCTCTTAATAAAAAAAAAAAAAAAACCAGTGCCGTCAGGTCAAATCCACCTCACAGTAGACCTGCCCCATAGAGTTTGCAAGGAGCACCTGGTAGATTCGAACTGCTGACCTTTTAGTTAGCACCCATAGCTCTTGACCACAACGCCACCAGGGCTTCCCTCTTAATAAAGGTTTAATTAAGACAAGGTTAGCTGCAAATTATCAAAAAACAAAAAACAGTGGCTCAAGCAAGATAAAAACTTCCTTCTCACTTGTATGAATACGAGCAATCCCTGGCCAGTATGGCAGCTCCAGAACCGTCAAAAACCAAGGTCCTCCCGTTTTGATTCCCTGCCATCTTCCCATTTTCTGGTTCATTCAAGATGACTATTCTACCTCAGTTGTCTAGAATGCACACCAGCCAATGGAAAGGAGGGAAGGAAAGGGCATTCCCCATTCCTTTAAGAATGTATACCACTTCTAATTACTATATGGTGGTGCAGTGGTTAAGAGCTTGGCTGCTAACCAAGTGGTCAGCAGTTCCAATCGACCAGGCATTCCTTGGAAACTGTAGGGGGCAGTTCTCCTCTGTCCTATAGGGTCGCTATGAGTCGGAATCAAAGACAATGGGTTTGGCTTTTTTTGGTTTGTTGGCCAGTGCTTAGATATATAGCCACATCTACTAGCTGCAAGAGAGGCTCAAAAATGTAGTATTCATTTCAAGCAAGCTATATGACCAGCTAGATCTGGGGTCCTATTATTGTAAGAAAAATAGGAGACCAGATAATGAGACAACTACCTACCAAAAACCTACAGCAAACTTACAGCAAATATCACAGCAGATGGTGAAATTTTAATGAAATGGAGAATTTCATTAAAATAAGAAATAGGATAAGGTGCTTTTCTTTCTCTGCTACAATTAAACTTTGTCCTAAAGGTCCAGGCCAATGCAGTAAGAAGAATAAAGATGGGAAAGTAAGAAAGAAAAATCTTTGTCATTTGCAGTTGAAATAATTGTCTACAGAGGAAGGCCAAGAAAAACATTAAAAATAGGTCCGCAACTTGCTGGTAAAGACAACACCCAAAAATCAATAGTGTTCTTAAAGATAAAAAATATAATTATAAGAACAACAAAAATGATGAGATACCCATGAATAAATATGCAAAAGATGCGTAAGACTTTTAAAGAGAAAGTTATAAAATAGAATTGAATGACATAAGAAGACTTAAATGAAGAGACACTATACTATGTTCATGAACAGGACTCAATATTGTAATGTTAACCTATAAATTCATTGTAATACCATCAAAATTCTGAGAGAATTTTTTTTATAGCTCTTGATAAACTGTCCCTAAATTTCATATGAAAGAGCAAACAGGCCAAAAATACCCAAGATAATTCTGAAGGAAAAAAAAAGAGGGAACTTGACCTACCAGATAAGAAAATTTATCATAAAGCTATATTTTTTAAACAATGTGACATTTGTCTGGGAATAAACAAATATTAAAGGAACAGACAGTACAGAAACAGCTTAAATACATATGGAAACTTGGCATAAAACAGAAATGGCATTGTAAGTCACTAGGAAAAGGTGAAAAACTCAGTAAATGACTATTTGTACAGAACTAAAATAAATAAGTTACCTACCTTACACCAGATGAAAATAAGTTCCAAGTGAATTAAAATTTTTTAAGTTAAAGGCAACATTTAAAAAATTTTAGAAGAAAACAGAATATCTTTATGACGTCAGAATAGGGAAAGATTTTCTAAACAAGACTAAAAAGTACAAAGCATAGAGAAAAATGTTTGACTACGTTAAAATTAAAAATAACTGTTTGACAAAAGATATGATAGAAAATGTCAAAGGATATAAGCTACAGACTAAAAATATTTGCAACTCATTTACTCAATGTAAGATTACTACACTGGATATATACAAATTTCAGCAAATCATTTTTATAAAAATCAGTTTTAAAAATGGACAAAGGCTATTACCAAAAAATTCACCAAAGAGTGTCTTGAATGGCCAGTAAATATTTGAGATGTTTAACTTTGCCAATAATTAAGGAAATGAAAATTAAAGCAATGAGACACCACTTCACACCTACTAACCAAAACCAAACCCATTGCCGTTGAATGGATTCTGACTCATAACAACCCTGCAGGACAGGGTAGCACTGCCTGATAGGGTTTCCAAGGCTGCAAATCTTTACGGAAGCAGACTGCCACATCTTTCTCCCTCTGAGAGGCTGGTGGGTTTCACGTGCCAGTTAGCAGCTCAGCACTTTAACCACTGCACCATCAGGGTTCCTTCACACCTACTAGAGCAGGGGAATTTTTTAAAATAGACTTTATTTTTTAGAACAGTTTTAGATTTACAGAAAAAATTGGGATAAACCATATAGAAAGCTCTCCTATATAAAACCTTCTGTCAGTGTCCCTTATTATTAACATCATACGTTAGTATGATACATTTGTTACAATTTATGAACTAATACCAATACATCATTATTAGCTAAAGTTCATAGGTAATTCAGATTTCCTTGGTTTACCTAATGTCTTCTTTTGGTTCCAGGATACCATCCAGAATACCACATTATATTTAGTCACCATGCCTCCTAGGCTGCTCTTGGTTATGGCAATTTCTCAGACTTTCCTCATTTTTGATGACCTTGACAGTTTTGAGAGGGATCGGTTAGGTATTTTGTAGAATGCCCCTCTAGTGAAATTTCTCTGATGTTTTTCTCATTAGACTGGGGTTATGGTTTTTTTGAGAGGAAGACCACAGAGATAAAATGCCATTTTTATCACATCATATCAAGGATATGTACTATCAACAAGATTTTTGACTGTTGATGACCTTCATCACCTAGCTAAAGAGTAGAAAAATTTAAAGGTCTTAAAATTCTATGTATAATAAGGATAAAGGAAAGCATAAATTTCATTCACTGTTGATGGAAATATAAATTGGCAAAAAACAAAACACACTTTGGCTAGAAATTTGGCAATATTTGGTAAAGTAGGAAATGTCTGTGCTCTTGACCCAGCAATACCACTGCTAGGTCTGAGAAACTGTCACTCACGTGTATCAGATGATATGCTCTAACATTGTTCCTAACACTGAAAAAACTAGAGAGTGAGACTTGATGTCATTATTTCAGACCCTGGACCCATTGGTAGCTATTTTTTTCTTTTGGGTGGTTTGTCCTTTTTTTTCTTCCTAATTTGTTAGAGTCTTTTATATATTGTGGATACAAATCCTTTGCTGGTTACAACCAAAAACCAAACCAAACCCTTTGCCGTTGAGTCGATTCTGACTCATAGCGGCCCTATAGGACAAAGTAAAACTGCTCCATAAGATTTCCAAGGCTGTAAATCTTTACGGGAGCAGACTGCCCCACCTTTCTCCCGTGGAACAGCTGGTAGCTTTGAACAACCACCACGCCACCAGAGTTCCTCTTTGTTGGTTATATATTTTAAATATCTTCTCTTTCTCTGTGGCTTGTCTTCACCTTGGTTTATCATGTTCTTTGTCATACAGAACTGTCAAGGACATTTGAAAGACCTAGGATATTAAAGCCAGGCCTTGAGTAAAATCCGTTGCTCCATTCTGACTCATAGCGATCCTAAAGGGCAGAGTAGAACTGTCCCATAGGTTTTCCAAGGGGCCGCTGGTGAATTCCAGCTGCCAGACTTTGATTAGCAGCTGAGCTCTTAACCACTGTGCCAGTCTTATCCCATAGTACAGAGTCAAATGAGGGTTAAAGGTTTTAAGAGATTTGCTCCAGGGTTCACAAAGTTCCATTCAACATATAAATGGACTACTGCCTCCGGAATAACTAAAGAAAGCTTTATGCTGCAGGACCAATAATCTGTAGGGTACTTAAGACTGTCTGAGAATCTGAGAATAAGTATACAGTTACCATCACATATACTAATTTATGCTGATATTCTCACATTGGAGAATTTGGAGGGGCTAGCTAAGTTTCTTTTGTAGGTCGTGACACATAAGACCACCATTTCAAGTGTATGTGTATAATCTGAGGAGATCAAACAACTAATATTACCCAAAATATTTTCCACATAGAATATTACTTCTTTGGGATGTTTATAGATGTTAGTGCAACAAAAGGGTTTTGTGGTCATATAAATCTGGGAAATGTTGGCTTAACACTTTCTTTTTTACCTTGGACTGTTTTACTTTTGAGTTGTTATTATGCACTGTGAATCAGGGGCTGACTAGAATATATGGAGTTTCCCAAACTCATTTGACTATGGAACATTTTTTCAATAGATTCATTTCCAGCCATGAAGATCTATTGAGCAGGATAAAGTTTAAGGGTCCAAGGGAGGTGAGAAGCTAGGGATTAAAAAAAAAAAAGAGTAATAATTGCAGTCAGTTCATTGTTGTTGTTTTGTGCCTCATAGGAACCCTACTGACCAGAGTAGAACTGCCCCATAGGGTTTCCTAAAATGTAATCTTTACAGAAGCAGACCACCAGGTCTTTTCTCTCACGGAGCCTGTGGTAGGTTCCAAAAACCTATCTTTCCCTAAGCAGCCTAGCACTTAACCATTGTGCTTCTAGGGCTCCTTGGCAGTTAATTAGTGGTTACAATATGCCAGGCCCTGTACGAGGCACTTTATTATCTATCTTTACTGTCACAACAACCTAGAGATATATACTGTTATTATCTGCATTGTAAATACGAGAAAAAAGAGGTTCAAAGAAGTCAGGTATATGGCCAGAGGTCACATTGTTGTTGTGTGCCATAGAGTAGATTCTGACTCAGCCACCCTATAGGACAGAGTAGAACTGCCCCGTAGGGTTTCCTAGGCTGTAATCTTTATGGGATCAGATCGCCAGGTATTTTCTCCTGGGGAGCTGCTGGTGAATTCAAACCACAAACCTTTCCTTTAACAGTAGGGCGCTTAACCATTGCACTCTATGGGGCAGTTCTATTCTATCCTATAGGGTCGCTATGAGTGTGAATCGACTCAACGGCAACCGTTTTGGTTTTGTTAGAGAGAGAGAAACATACACATAACATGTATAGAAAGATATTGTTACTGTTAGTTGCCCACCAGTCGCAACATTTACGTAATAACCAGATCTCTAATGCGGGGGACCACCAAATCATTTTGTTTTGTTTTAAAGGGTTGTTTCATAACAAACTTAATCAAAATACCTGGGGGCAGTTAATGCCAGTACAGAATCAATACTGAGGTAGCTTATATATTTTATATACACTTTTATTAATATACTCCCCAGTACAAGTATCTTACAATTAAATAGATCATGGAAAAGTCTGTGTTGTCCTAGCAATATTTCCTCCACCCAGATAAGTGGGCTAAAGCCTTCTCATGAGTTTGGGATTATGTGGACATGAGTCATAGACAAAATGTCAAGGTCTATTGTATCTTTAGTTTCTAAGAAATAGAATTTATGTTTGCCTGTGCATGTGCACATTCTGATATCCTGAATTGTGGTTACTTCTCAAAGACAACCCACACATTCAAAGTGAATAGGAATGAGGTATTTACTGGAATTAGATAGGGTTCCTCTTACAATGTGTTTTATCATTCATTGCACTGATTTTAACAGTTGGGTAACAGCAGGTGTGAGTGGGTAAAATGACTCTAAATCACAATCACGTGGGGGAAGTTAGAAAAATTGTGCATAGCATGGAAACCATTTTACTTTTGTAGCTATCTGAGCAAGCAAAGCTTAGGTTTCCAAGTCTAGTGACAGATTTAATTGAATAATTGGAGTTTTCCACTGTCAGAAACTTTTATCCACTTCATTTACTTACAGGATTAAAAGAAAATTTGATCTGGTGTTTTATGGAGCTTTCTCTTCCCAGGGACCCAGAGAGGGAACAACTGGGACACATGACCCCGGATATTATCTGTTTCCACTGCATCTGACTGAGCACTTATATACCAGATCATTGTCAAAGATTTAAAGTCTGCTTCTCACCTCTATTGTCCCAGAATGACTCAGTTTTAGAGCTGGGGGGAAAAGCCTTAGGAATCACTGGATCCCTCTTATTTTATAGGTGAAAAAATTAGGGCACAACTTCAGCAGTTTCTGATGAAACTAAACATGTACACACAGTATAGCCCAGAAATTCATGAGCGCTGCCAAGAAGGAGACCTACAAAGATGTTAGTTGCAGCATTGTTCATAATAGCATAAAAATTAGAAACAACCAGAATGTCCATCAGTAGGAGAATGGCTAACAAAATATAAAATAATTATACTCTGAAGTACTATGCAATAGGTAAAAGTAATGAGCTAGATCTAAGTAGAAAGATGTCAAAAACAGAATTAGTGAAAGAGCCAGGTTGCAGGAACCCGTGAAAAAGTATGATACGGGCAGTCCCCAACTTACGATGTATTCAAGTTAAGAAGAACTGCACTCAAGATGTCTTTTTTTTGTACACCTGATTGCTAGTAATTTACATACATTACATTGTACTACATACAGTGTTGCAGTGCAAAATTTGTTATGTGATCATTGTCCGATGTTCACTTGCAAGGTGTTCAAAGATAGGATTTATAAAGATACTGATAATAAAAGGCAATAATAATGAAAGCTAAGACAAAAAAAAGAGGAATTTGTCTTACGTCAAAACCGACTTATGACAGTCCTGTGAATGAAACCCGTTCGTAAATCAGGGATTACCTGTATATGTTATGCCTTGAATTGTTTCCCCCAAATATATGTTGGAATCCTAACCCCTGTACCTGTGGATATAATCCCATCTGGGAATAGGGTTTTCTTTGTTATGTTAATGAGTCCTTGTCAGTATAGGGTGTGTCTCAAGTCTAATGACTTTTGAGATATAAAAAGAGCATTTTAGACACAGAGGGAAGACCAACACTACCTTTGTTTTAGGGAGCTGTCCTGTTTAGTAGCATCCCTGGCCTCTACCCATCAGACACCAGTAGTACACCCCTCTTCCTCAGTTGTGGCAACCAAAAAATGTCTTCAGCCACTGCCAAATGTTCCCTGGGAGGCAAAATCACTCCTGTTAGGAACTATAGGGAAAAACAGACATTAATCAAATTATAGCAAATTATTTAAACAATGACAAGCGTGCTGGCTGCTGTGATGGGTATGTGTGGGGTACTCTGAAATCATTTACCAGGGACTTTACTTAATCTTTAAGGGGAAGATGAGGAAGGTTTCTCTGAGGCTGTGACAATATTGCCTCCCCTTTTAGCCAAAAATGGGTAGTACTTGCCTGCCATAGACACATTGCTGAATTAACAAGTCCCTACTGATGGCTCAGGGGAAAGGAAGTCAGACGTGAAAGTAGAGGCATCTGGTTCCTTTAAGAGAGGTAAAACAAGCTGGGTTTTAATGCATAATTATCCGTTTCAGATCATACTGTCTAAAGCTTGCTCAACTGGCACAGCTTGGGCAGGCTGCCATGAACTTGAGACTAAACCAGCTGGTAAAAGTGGAGACCAGCTACAGGTCCTGTCTTCCTCAACAGAGATCTGTGGGCGGAAGTAGAACAAAATGAGAATCAAGATTGATTATATTTTTCATTTCTCAAAGAATTTGGACAAAATCTCTCTCTGCCCCACTTGGGGCCTTTAAAACAAAAATAAATCCTAGTTAAGAGAAACGGAAAAGACCTGTTAGATCACCAAATGCCTCCATCCCCAGTGGCCATGGTAGTTGAAAGTCCCCAGTTGGAAGATGTGATCAGATCTTTAGCTGTTCCTTTCTTTAATGAGGCCAAAAGGGACTCCTTGGAGCTACAGCACCTATTTTAATATTTTGAGGATTGTGTTTTAAAAGTGCTTTTGTATCCTATGTTAGTTAGCTTCCTCATTTTTTTCTCCCCTGATACACAATGGGCCTGGACTGTGAAAGGGGGAGCTTAGCGATCTCTTGCCCTACCCACTTTTTTATAGATGAGGAAACTGAGGTCCAGAGAGAGGAAGTGTCTGGCTTAAGGTCACACAGCTGTTTATGGCAGAGTCATTCTCAAACCTCTTGATCTTCTCTTTCCCCTACATTTTGGAATATCCAAAGCCTACTGTGAGGGTATAGAAAAAATGGAACCCTGTTCATTGCTGGTGGGAATATAAAATGGTATAGCTGTTTGGAAAACAGTTTGGCAATTCCTCAAAAAGTTAAATATAGAATTCCCATAATACCCAGTAATTCCACTCTTAGGTAGATATCCAAAAGATTTGGAAATAGGGACTTAAACAAATACTTGCACATTAATATTAATTGCAGCATTATTCACAATAGCCAAAAGGTAGAAACAACCCAAGTGTCTATCAACAGATGAATGGATACATAAAATGTGGCATATATGTAAAATGGAATATTATTCAGCCATAAAAAGGAATTAACTTCTGATACATGCTAGGACGTGGATGAACCTTGAAAACATTACGCTGAGTGAAATAAATCAGACCCGAAAAGGACAAATATTGTATGCTCTCACTTATATGTATATTTAGAATAGGCAAATGCATAAAGACCAAAGCTTATTAGTGGTTACCAGGGGCTGGGGGGAAGGGGAATGGGAAAGACTTTCCTTTCTTTGGGGTGATAAAAGAGTTCTGAAAATAGATAGTAGTGATAATTGCACAACATGGTGAAAGTAATTAATATCACTGAATTGTACACTTAAAATGGTTAAAACAGTAAAATTTTTTGTTATATGTATTTTAACCACAATAAAAAAATTTTTTTAAGTAATGGGAAAAAATGTAAGCTGACCTCGAAGATAGAATAAGAATATATTTGGAGCTGAAATAAAATTTTTATCTGTGTTAAAATGACATTAATATTAATGTATTGTTAAACTTCATTAAAATAAAATTTCTTACAGTAAAAAAGCCTACTGTATGCCAAGCACTTTATGTATGCACTCTCAGTTTTAAATTATATATAAATAAATTATATGTGTAATACTTCAATTATATATAATATAAAAAATGTTGTTGCTGGTGCCAGGGAGTCAGTTCCCACTCATGGTGGCCCCACATACAACAGAACAAAACACTGCCCAGTTCTGTGCCATCCTCATGATCATTGGTATGCTTGAGCCCATTGTTGTAACCACTGTGTCAATCCATCTTATTGAGGGTTCTTCCTCTTTTTCACTGACCCTCCATTTTACCAAGTATGATGTCTTTCTCCAGGGACTGAGCCCTCCTGATAACATGTCCAAAGTGTGTGAGACATAGTCTCGCCATCCTTGCTTCTAAGGAGCATTCTGGTTGTACTTCTTCCAACACAGATTTGTTTGTTATTTTGGCAGTCCATGGTATATTCAATATTCTTTGCCAACACTGCAGTTCAAAGGCTCCAGTTCTTAATAACAATAATGATAAAAACCAAATCTGTTGCCATTGAGTCAATTCCGACTCATTGCAACCCTATAGGACAGGGTAGAACTGCCCCACTGGGTTTCCAAGGCTATAATCTTTACAGATGCAAACAACCACATCTTTCTCCCGTGGAGCAGATGTATATATACATATGAATTCATAAGTGATACAGCTAAACACAACGTGGCATCCTACAACAGAAAAAGGACGTTAGTGAAATCTGAATGAAGTCTGGAGTTTAGTTAGTAGCAATGTATGAATGCTGGTTTGTTACTGTTGACAAACGTACCACAGTTATATAAGATGTTACCAGTGGGAAAAACTAGGTAAGGAGTATACAGAACCTTTATATCATTTTTGCATGTCTTCTATAAATCTAAAATTATTTTATTCTAAAATAAAAAGATAATCTAAAACAAGTAATACAGGCTCGTTAAAACAAATTCAAGCAAGCAAAACGAATGTTTAAAGAAAAAAAAAAAAAAGAAACAAAAAAGAATGTCCTTCCTTTCTGCCTTGTAATTCCACCCCTAAATTCCAACTACTTTTAACAGATTGGTGTATCTCTTTCCAGGCCTTTTCTTTTATGTTTATTCAGATACACACACACAGTTTTAAAATATTCTACCTCATATAAGTCTTCAAACAGTCGTATGAAAATAGCATTACAATCAAATGAGGAAACTGAGGCTCAGCGAGGTTAAGTAACCAGCTGATAGTCACAGAGCTAGCAAATATCTGAGACTAGCATTCAAAGCAGACTCCACCTAACTTCAAACTCCATGCCGTTCCCAGGGTTCACCAGACTGTGCCCTGCACAAGGGTATCCAGTTGAGGGGATGAGTGGGGGCCACTCTCTGTTCCCTAAGTCATGGGTTCTTCTCAAGTCTGGTGCATCTGCTTGGAGAAAGGGAACCCTCCTGCACTTGGCACAAAGATACCATACGGTCTAGCACCAGTTTTCTTCCTTCCATGTCTCCTATGCCAAGAGGATGGTGATGCTGGCCATGGCCGTGGTTGTGGTAAAACATAATGAGTGTGCTTTTGAATGTGTTACGTGTTGCCAGTGGTAGAGGATGGGGAGAGCGATGTATTCTATAAATATCAGGAAACACAGGGGCGTGAAATTTCATATGTTACAGCAAGCCCATGTTCTATGGATGATGGGTGCACATTTTGGGTCCTCCAATGTTGGCCAGTTAATACAGGATTCAGAAAAAAAGCGTGTCCAGCTCTCTTTCCCAAAGCAATGTGCTGCACTTGCCAGGAGTGGAATTTTCACACATTTAAGGTCAAAGAGAAATTTCTGGGAGTGATCTCAGTGAATCATAAAGCCAGTCACCACGTGCAGGGCCTCTGAATAGCAGGAAATCGGAACAACAATATGTTGAGTTTTTTAACACCGGTATGTGGGCAGTTCAGGATACCTTTTTTGTTTTTTCAAAGTTAGTTTGTGTAACCTTCCCAACAGAAAAATCGCCCTCAGTTACATTAGCAGAACAGCTTTTTGAATAATTCACTGGCAAAACAAACCGTAAGTGCGGCCCCTTAGAAAGAAGGAAAACTGCACTGTGCATTCAACCCTTGCTCTGTGCCAAGCCCTCCATGCAGCGCTTTTATGTGCTCTCACCTAATCCTCACACCACTCTGTGAGGAAGGTATTCTTATCAACCAGTACAAACGAGGTAACTTAGGTTCCAGGAGGAGAGGTGACTCGCCCAGATGTTACACAACCAATAAGCAGCTGAGAAAGGATTCTAAGCCTGGTACACCTGACTCCAAAGCACATGTTTTGTCTGAATGTATCAAACTAGCTTTGCATATAAACTATGTATATATATACTTTAATTTCATAAACTTAAGGAAAAAAAAGAAAGAAAGAAAATCACTTCCCGAACATATGCTACCCCTACACCGTGGTTTACATTCTGAGACCAGATGGCAAAACAAACCCAAGAGTCTTTGCTAGCGCTCACACAAGTTCTGGTCACACTTTTCTACACTCAAGGAAATCTAAATAAATTCCATCAGGTACCTGAGGTGCAGGGTCTACATTTCAAGCTTGGTATAATGTGTTTCCCTTGCACCGGACTTTCTCTAATACTTATCCTATTCACTTGTTAGTCAATAATAGTGATATGAACTAAGATAATATTTATTACATTTTCTTTTCCCAACATTTTATTATGCAAAATTTCAAAATATAGGCAATTTGAAAGAATTTTACAGGGGACACTCATGCATCTAACACCTAGATGCTACCTTAAACATTTTACTATACTTGATTTATTTTTTATTGTTTTGAATATGTGCCAGGTACTTTGCATACATTATCTCACTTAACCCTTGGAAAAAAAACAAAGAAAAACTCTTTGAAGCTGGCGCTATTATTATTCCCATTTAACAGATGAGGAAATAGAGGAGTGGCAGTCTGTTACAAAGTTAGTCTCTTCAAAACCACTACCTTAGTTAACATTCACAAAGATGGAGGCCAACTTCAGCTGAATTTAATGGAATTGGCAGTTCGAATCCACCAGGCGCTCCTTAGAAACTCTATGGGGCAGTTCTACCCTGTCCTATAGGGTCGCCATGAGTCAGAATCAACTCGACGGCACTGGGTTTTTTTTATTAGTTCAGCATGTCACCTTGAGGGCTAAGGTGCTCCTGACCCAAGCCATAGTGTTTTCAATCACCTCATATGCATGCAAAAGCTGGACAATGAATAAGGAAGACAGAAGAAGAACTGACCTTTTGAATAGTGGTGCTGGCGAAGAATATTGGATACACCATGGACTGCCGAAAGAAAGAGCAAATCTGCTTTGGAAGAAGGACAACCAGAATGCTCCTTAGAAGCAAGGATGGCGAGACTATGTCTCACACACTTTGGACATGTTATCAGGAGGGCTCAGTCCCTGGAGAAAGACATCATACTTGGTAAAATGGAGGGTCAGCGAAAAAGAGGAAGATCCTCAATGAGATGGATTGACACAGTGGCTGCAACAATGGGCTCAAGCATAGCAACCCTTGTGAAGATGATGCAGGACCAGGCAGAGTTTTGTTCTGATGTGCATGGAGTCGCTATGAGTTGAAACTGACTCGACAGCACCTGACAACAACAATAACATTAATTCAATTAATGCTGGAAATTTGTTTTATGAATCAGAGAAAGAGTTCCCAGGTGTAAAATCCAGCAAAAGTTTCTGTGTACTGGGTTGGATGGGGTTTGTTTTTGGATTCCATAAATGGGAAATCGGTTTCCTTAAAAAAAAAAAAGTTCAGCAGAGATATATGCACAAAGATGTCCACTGCAGTATTATTTAAAATGAGAAAAAATGGGAAGCAATCTAAATGCTCAAAATTAGAAAAGTGCTTAACTAGGCATATGATGCAAGTATGAAAAACCACCTTCCTTTTGTCTCATAGAAATATTTGTTCAGTCTAGCATAGGACATATGTGCACTATCCAAATGTAACAGGAATGTAGTTGGTAAGATTGCATATCATTTTCTTTGGTTTAGGAAACAACAGATTAAACATCAGAATCTGAAAGGCATAGAACTCCAGGGGAAAAGGATATGATCTTTAAAGGGCACCATCATTTGGGACATGTCTTGTGTACATTTAGCTTGGGCTTGAAAAGGCTAATATAAGGTGAAAAACAAACAAAAACACCAACATCCTTCATTGTGCACACATTTATTGAGTACTTACTATATGCAGATACTATGCTAAAGTTCCAGAGATTCAATGGTGGAGAGAAAAGGTTCCTATCATAGGAACTGAATTCTGTGTAAGAATTAATTGCTCTATTTTGTCCAGGGTAACACCAAATGACTGGTTTAGGAAATGGCTCTTCCATCTGTTAACACTTAGAGTAGCTCTCAACCACAGACAATTCCCCCACCCCCACCCCAGCAAGAACATTTGGCAATGTCTGCAGACATTTTTGGTGGTCACAACTAAGGGGGTGCTGCTGGCATCTAGTGGGTAGAGGCCAGGAATGCTGCTAGACATCCTACATGCCACACGATTGTCCTCCATAATGAAGAATTATTTGACCCAAATGTCAATAGTGCCAAGATTGAGAAGATCTGAGAGACTCTCAGGATTCTTTCTTAGAAGTTACGAGGAGAAATCTGGAGGAGAAGGATGTCCCACAAAGACAAAATGGCAGCCCTTGAGGGATATGCGTGGAGGGGGTAGAGGATTTATCTGGGTGATTACAGAGGTTGACACATTTGAAATATGGGGTTGGTGAAGAAAATTGAATGTACTGTGGACTACCAGAAGAACAAACAAATCTGTCTTGGAAGAACTACAGCCAGAATGCTCCTCAGAAGCGAGGATGGAGAGACTTACTTTGGGCATGTTATCAGGAGAGACCAGTCCCTGGAGAAGCGCATCATGCTTGATCAAGCAGAGGGTCGGTGAAAAAGAGGAAGACCCTCTACAAGATGGATTGAATCAGTGGCTGCAACAATGGGCTCAAACATTAACAATTGTGAGGCTGGCACAGGACCAGGCAGTGTTTCGCTGTTTTACAGAGTGTCGTTATGAGTCGGAAGCAACTCCATGGTACCTAACAAAAATGGGTAAACAGCCCCAATTTATTGAGAATCCTACTCCAAAAATTCATTTGTAAATTGCTTCTTTGGCATGTTTTGGATTCTCTGTCTGCCTGTGTCCAAAAGGGAGAACATATGGTGGAAACAAAAGGCTCTGGGTTCAAGATCTGGGTTGAATCTCAACCTTGCCATAACGGAAATTACTTTGCTTTTCTGAACCCCAGCTTCCGCTTTTGAAAAATGGGGGTGGAAATGCTGCCTCTCCCATTGCTGAGGCAAGGACAGATGTTTGAAGGTGTCTGGCTCTTAACAGAGGCTCAAACGTAATGTTGTCATTGTTATTGTTGTTTGTGTGTTTATGACATATCATTGCACAAAAAGAGTGGTTTAAAACAGTGCATCTTGTATGCATCTAATTTTTGTTCAATATGGATATCTGCTGAGAAAATAGTTTAGAAATAATTGCATCAAATGGCTAAGACAAATTATCTCTCATTGGGAAGTTTCCAGTTTTTATCCCAAGACAAAATATATTACCTTAAGAATTAGACAGTAAATACATGCTATTTGAATTTTTTCAAGGCTTTTTTCAAAAGATGCTTTATAATATGAGGAAATATTTAAGGTACAATGTTTAAAAATTGTATTTATTTTTTATTGTGCTTAAAGTGAAAGTTTACAGTTCAAGTTAGTTTCTCATGCAAAAACTTACACACACATTGTTATGTGACCCTAGTTGCTCTCTTTATAAAGTGACAGCACACTCCTTTCCACCCTGTATTTCCCGTGTCCATTCAACCAGCTCCTGTCCCTTTCTGCCTTCTTATCTCGCCTCCAGACAGGAGCTGCCCGTTAATCTCATGTATCTTCCTGAGCTAAGAAGCACACTCTTCACCAGTATCATTTTATGTCTTGTAGTTTAGGGTGTAATTTAAGCAAAAATAAAAGCAAGATAGAAACTGTATAGACCTGTACCGTATGATATAGAAGCCGTTGCTATTGAGCACTTAAAATGTGGCTAGTCCAAATTGAAATGTGCTGTGAATGCAAAAGGAAAAAAAAAGAAAAAAACAGATTTCAAAGACTTAAAAATAATGTACAATCAATTTTCATATTGATTACATGTTGAAATGATAGTATTTTAGCTATACTAGGTTAAATAAAATACATGATTAAAAATTAATTTCACCTGTTTCCTTTTATTTTTCTTTAATGAGGTTACTAAAACATTTAAAATTACATATGTGGCTCACATTTGTGGTTTGCATAATATTTCTACTGGGTGGTGCTGATATATACAATATAACTTGACCACATAATGAAAAAAGGCAGAGAAAAAAGAAAGTGAATGGAAAAATACCAGACTCTTCACTGTGATTGACTCTAAATGATAGGATTATGGGTGATTTTTTTCAGCTTCTTTACACTTTCCTGTCCTTTCTAAATGTTCTATGGGTGCAGACATCCCTGCGATCATCTAGAAAAGGGCAAAAGGAGTCTAGAATTGCTCTTGTATTCCAGGGCAAAAACTGTTCAGTCTTAGAATGACTGCATTGCTCAGGGACTGTTATTTTGGAAATTAAAAAGCATTGTTCTAGCTAGGTGGTCCTGGGTAGGGAGGGGTCTGAAATTCTGCTCCCTGCTCTCTGTGGGGGCAGGGGAATCTTCCTTGCCTCCTCCTCCCCCTGAAAAAAGGGAACAGAGGGTAGGAGAAGTGTGAGAAGCAGCTCCGTGGATGCTCAGAACATCCCTGGGCAAGGAAGTGAGTCATCCAGTGAGTCAGCCCCGCCGCCCTGCTTTCATTCTTGGTATTGTTCCATGTCACTGCTCCTCTGTCTGTCACCCTTTTCCCCTGAACCACATGCATGGCCTTGATCTCTTTGAGAAGGGCTCCTGGGTGCTGAGCACCTAAGGTGGGTTGTTCATGGTTGCGTGCATATTACCCGCCTGATCTAATTTCATCCTCATGTCAACCCTCGAGATACAGGTGCTATTAACATTCTTATTTTACAGATGAGGAAACTAAAGCACGAAGGAAACAAAGGCTCACAGCTAGGAAGAAGATAAGGAGAGGTTCAAATTCAGACTTGACTCCAAAACCTGTGCTCCCAATCATGGCAGGACTCCGCTGCTCTGTCTTTTTTAGCACTTTCAACTAGGTCTACCCCAGGCAAGCCAGGGAAGTAATTAACTTGCGTGTTCTGAGTTTCCAAGGCCTTATATTTTAGGTAGCGGAAGCCCTGGTGGCTTAGTGGTTAAGTACTACAGCAGTTGGAATCCACCAGGCGCTCCTTGGAAACTCTATGAGGCAGTTCTACTGTGTCCTGTAGGGTCGCTATGAGTCGGTATCGACTCGACGGCAACAGGTTTGGTTTTTTTGGTATATTTTAGGTACCCAGTGCTTCCTGCGGAGCCCTGATGGGGCAGTGGTTTAAGAGCTCAGCTGCTAACCAAAAGGTTGGCAGTTTGAATTTACCAGCCGCTCCTTGGAAACCCTATGGGACAGTTCTACCCTGTCCTATAGGGTCACTCTGAGTCAGAACTGACTCGATAGCAACAGGTTTTAGTGCTTCCTACAGGCAGTGAGCTGGGCTATTTTCCTTTGTCGTCTCATTTTTTTTAAGTCAGATTTAATGAAGCCAAACTTACATACAGTAAAATTCATTCTGCTGTTGTGGGCAGTTCTGTGAGTCTGGACAGACGCATACAGTCCTGTAGCCACTACTATAATCGAGATATTGAACAGGTCTATCGACTCAAAAAACTCCTTCATGACCCTTTGCAGTCATCCTCCCCACCTCCACTCCCAGCCACTGGCAGTCACTGATCCATTCTCTGTCCCTATAGTTTTGCCTTTTCCAGAATGTCATATAAATGGAATCATATAATCTGTAGTATTTTGTGTCTGGCTTCTTTCACTTAGCCATGCAATGTAGATTCATTCCCATTGTCTTGTGTATCAACAGCTTGTTCCTCTTTATTGCTGAGCAGTACTCCATTGTATGGGTGTACCACAGCTTGCTTATCCATTCACTAGTGGAAGGTCATTTGGATTGTTTGCACTTTGGGTCAATTATGAATAGAACTATAAACATTCCATACAAGTTTTTGTGTGAAGGTATATTTTCACTTTCTGTGGGTAAATATGTAAGAGCAGGATTGTTGGGTCATATGAAGAGCATATGTCTTCTTATTTTTAATCCTTGAATGGCCCCATGACTTGTCTTTTTAGCCTCATCCCTAGAGGGGAAATTGAGGGCCAGGGAGGTTCAGAAGCCTGCCCTCCCACATCACCCAGCTGTTAAGAGGCTAAGATGGGATTCAAACTCAGATCTGACAGAAAAAACCTCCTGCTGATAACCATGATGTGGTTGATATTGTCTTTCTGTCTCTATGTTAAAAGGGGTCAAAGACACCTAAGGTATAAGGGCTAAAGGTGTTAAAACACAAACCTCACTTTCTTTCCAATTTTGGCTCCCTTACAAGAATTCAGGCTTCTGGTTGGTTGGGAGGAAATCCTAGCGGGGGCCCCCTCTAGCCTGGCAGTGTGTTCTGTTGCCTAGAGAATACCAGCTTTCCCAAAGGGAATGATTCCTAATGTTTATGAGTGGGTATGGAATGTGCTCTTAAAAGTTTATAGTTCGCTTAACATGCATCATCTCATCAGAGAATGATCTCATGAGGGGGTGGACCTGTCTTTCCCTGTAACCCACCCACAGAGCCAACGACAGACACCTGGCAAGCTGCCTGCGGAGCAAGCCTACTTGTGACCCTTATTATTTCACTCTATTCTGAGCTGCATGCCCCTCCCTTTGTGCAATGACAACCTGGCAATTCCAAACACCCTCCTGGCACGCCTGGATTGGCAGGGAGGTGGACTGGAAAGGGCACGGGCCTGGGCCTCCAGTCCTTCCCTGGGAAGTCTGTTGGCCATTGGGACGGCTATGTGAGAGCCCAGCAGCGGACCTGGTACCCAAGAGGCAAACACCAAACACTGGTCCCCTTCCCTATCCCTAACAGAAGAGACTGGTGCGAAGCCAGCAAACAAGACACTAAAGGTTAGAATCAATTACCAACGTGCTGTGTGCTTCAAGCAAGTCATCTTTCCTCTCTGTACCTTCGCTTTCCACATTCATAAAATTGGACCAGCTCCAAGTTCACTATATGGAATGTAATTATAAATACAAACTTTCTTTGAGCGTAAAGAGCAGGGATTAAGCGGAAAACTTATCTAAGGCAACCACTTAGAATCACTCCTGGTTGCCCAGCAGACAGACTCTGTTCTTCCCAAGCAGGAATGAGAGCTTACAGCCATGGAGAAGCCATTGGAAGCAGCTGGAAGAGGCCTGAGTGTTATTTATCAAACAGGCCAGGCCCATTAGGGAGGTGGAGTGAATGTTTCATTGGGTTGTGGAATAAATGGATTCTCTGCCTCACATTCGCTGTAGAAGCTTCTGGGTCTCTGTGCCACAGGTTCTTCCTCTGTGAAGTGGGAACAGGGGCAGATTAGCCAGTAAGCAAGGTACGTATAGGCTTACAGCAAGCAAGGTAAGCACGAACTTACTTGTGCTTACTTACTAATCTGTAATGGACAATTTCACCACATCAGAGAAAAATAGGTGAAGCTGTGTCTACAGATTAGTAAGTAAGCACAAGTAAGCCTATGTGTACCTTACTTATTGAGTAATCCATCCTTAAGTGGGGAAAACAATGACACCTGCCTCCTGGGACTGTGAGGAGGGGCCCCTGAGAGAATATGTGTACCATGCTTAGCTACCTCACTGGATTGTTCCCAGGTGAAATGAGACCAGGTGTGTAAGCCAGAGGTCTTAGATGAATTTCGTTTGGCCTACACATACAGTGACTAACTCATCCCAGTTTGTAGTGAAAGGCCTGCATCCCCAGAAACTCCTTAGTCCTGTGCAAACTGGGATGGGTGGTCATGCTGCCTACACAGTCGTTTTTTATAAAATTGATCTCACAGCCACTGTTTAAAATTTAGATTTCATATTAAACATTCCAAATGTCCAGCACCTCTTAAAAACTGGAGGATCTGGCAACTTTGAGCCTCCTTGGAAACGATAGGCTGGGGCTGACTGGTGGCATCTTCTCTTACATGGATCAAACACTTGCCACTTTGCCACAGTCTGCACCACTCCCTCTTGCATAACACCCACCCATCCATTTCACTCACTGCTATTACCTGTCTGGCCCTTTGTAGCATCTGAGTTTGCAAACCTTGATGTAAATGTACCCTAACCTTTGAAGCATTTAAAATTCTAAGAGATGAAATTTTAAAAGATCACCTTTAGGTTGCTCCTCTTCAAATGGCCCAAGATAGGAACATTTTAGTGGCTACAAAGCACCATCAACTTTCTAATCAGTATTCAATTAAAAAACCACCAAAAAAACCCATTGCCATCGAGTCAATTCCAACTCACACCGACCTTATAGGACAGGGTAGAATTGCCCCATAGAGTTTCCAAAGCTGTAATCTCTATGGAAGCGGACTACCACATCTTTCTCCCACAGAGAGGCCTGTGGGTTCAAACTGCAGACCTTTCAGTTAGCAGCTGAGCACTTTAACCACTGTGCCATGAGGGCTCCTTGAACAGCCCAAAGTGCATATCATGTTGCATATCATCCGCAGAGTGGTAGTTTTATAGAGAATTGGAATGAGCAATTGAAATAATTGTCTGAAATGGGAGGATATAAAGGCGTGAAGGGTTGGCTTACAAATCTTAATGCATGTGCACTCTCACTCAACCAAAAGGGAAGAAAAGGAGGGTTCTACAAGATAGACTCTTCTACTTTTCTGGGGGATCTGGGCGAGATGGAGTTGGGAAGAATGCTGCTACAACTATAGAATTCTTCCCCACAAATAATAAAATAGTACAGCTGCTGTGGAAAATAGTTTAGCAATTCCTCAAAAAGTTGAATATAGAACTACCATATGACCCAGCAATTCCAATCCTAGATATATCCGGAAGAAGTAAAAACGGAAACATAAACAGAAACCTGTATGCCAATGTTCATTGCAACACTTTTCACAATAGCCAAAAAAGTAGAAACAACCCAAGTGTCCATCAACAGATGAATGGATAAAAACATGGTATATACACACAATGGAATACTACTTAGTCATAAAGAGAAATGAAGTCCTGACACATGGCACAACATGGATGGATCTTGAAAGCATCATGCTGAGGGAAATAAGTCAGTTACAAAAGGACAAATATTTATGATCTCACTTACATGAAATAAGCAAATACATAGAAATCAAAGATTTTCAGTGGTTACCAGGGGTGGGAGAAGGGAGATTTTGCTTAGGAGGCATTGAGTTTATGTTGATGGTGGTGGACTGATTTGGAAAAGGATAACAAGAATGGTTGCACAACTTGAAGAATATAATCAATGTTACTGAATTGTACATACAGAAATTGTTGAGATGCCATATATTTTATGTATATTTCCACTATGATAAAATTAAAAACAATTTTTTAAACCCCGAAGAAATATAAACTGTAAGAATCTACATTGTTTGCCACAGAAGTCAAAGTATCGTCATTTTTTAATGTAAAAATATGTAAACTCAGCTTTTTCTCCCGAACTGAGCCTCAAGCACAAATTCTAGTTGTAAGTTACAGAAACATAATCTGAGCTAGTTTAATGAGGAAGAGAGATATTCAGATTGATTTAATGGCTTCTGTAGCCTTGTAGCCAAACTGCAGATAGGGTGGGAGGTGGACACTCAAACTTTATGTCCTATGCTTAACATCTTATCTCAATAACTTAAAAAAAAAAAATGAGTTTATGACTCAGTGTCCAAACAGGCAATTCAGAGAGGAAGGATTGTTGATATTCAGAGGATAGAGAGGGCAAGAGCTGCTATATTTATTTTGTTAATTGGATTCAGGGGTTTGGAGCTCTACCCCAAGCCAGGACTCTCATTCCAGCTTTTCTCTGCAAATCAGCTTCATCCTTTTAGGCCAGCTTCTCCACATGAAGTAAGAAAAAAAAAAAAAATCAAAGGCTATAGACTCATGTCCGGACTATTTGCAATACAAAAAGGGAAAAAAAGGCTCTCTTTTCTACCAGTTGTTAAGACACAGTTGCAAAATCCTAGGGAAGAATTCTGATAGGCTTGGCTTAGTTTCTCTGCCAGTTCCTGCACCAATGAGGGGTCTGTTCCCAGAAGAAAGGAGAGATGGGTGGTAGGCAAGCCCAATCATAGCCATCCACAGGTTGCTTTCTGTGGATTTAAAATGATCTCTCTGGCCCTGCAGATTAGAAATCCTATGATTTTTAGGTCTTCTCTGCAGTTTAGTCTTTTGGTACCAGTTATAAAAAACATGATATAAAACCTAAGATCAGTTGAGTGCTTACAGGCCCTGTTTTAAATGCTTTCCACATCTCATTTAATCCTCTCAATGACCCTAGAAGAGACTTTATTAACTCTATTTTATGGATGAGGAAACTGAGACACAAAGTAGTTAAATAACTTGCCCAAGTGGCAGAACTGGGCTGTGAACCCAGGTATTCTGGCCAAAGATCACACAAACAGTCATACCGCAGCTGCCTGTCTGGAGAGAGCTATATACTAGACCGTTAAAGATTTGTCACAAATGCCTGTGCATTGGCAGTGCTCAAAGGTGTGACCACTAATGGTGTGGCTTTCCATTTGTGAGCATGGGTGGGGGATTGGGTGAGAGGTCCCCAGATTCCTGATATGCTTGCTGCCTGTGCCATGGAAGCCGGCTTCGATCTGTCCCTGGAGCCACTGGGCACAGTGCTATCTGTTTATCTAGCCGTCCGCCAGGCACCTTGGCTCATACTCCCCTTCTGCCTTCTTTTTGCTTCTCACCAAGTCTGCATCCAGTGACCCGAGCACTGGACCAGGAATCAAAAAAACATGTTTTGATTTTTTATTTTGAGTTCCTGGTCCTGGCTCTGTCCCTAACAGAGTACAAATAGCAATATGTCCTTTGATTGTCTAGGTTTTAGGAGAGTTCAATTCAATTGCACAAATGTGTAATGTGCTTCTACTCTGAGCCTATGTGGCTGGGGTTATAGCAATAAAGGAGAAGCAGACCCTGTCCTGAAGGAATGTGGGCTGCAATTTTTCAAAAATCCTTTTCTCTAAATTGCTCTGTTCTGGGTTAGGCAAAGGTTTTCTTGATAGTCTATGTCCCTTCAGTTTTCAGCTTTGCTAATTCCTCTCACACTCCTACTCATGGCAACTCCATGTATGTCAGAATAGGACTTTTCAATGGCTGATTTTTCTAAAGCAGATCACCAGGCCTTTCTCCTGAAGTGTCTCTGGATGAACTCGAATTTCCAACCTTTCAGTGAGCAGCTAAGTGCATTAACTGTACCACCCAGGGACTCCATGGGCCACAGCCAATCTAATTGCTCTAAATTGCTGCTTTCATGGACAGTTAGAATGTCTTTTTTCCCCTAGGGCTAAATCAGGCCTTTTAATCAGGCCCAAGTCAAATTTCACCATGAAGCTTTCTCCTTTTAGTACCCCACCCCTGGTGAATTGGTTTGCTCCCTGCATGGTTAACCTGTGGGAATTAGACTTGTCTGTTACTGCCTCCCATCCGTGCCCCTTCTTTGAAATTATCCTTTATCCACAGTTCTTAGTAAAACTGAGTAAGTGCGGGCAGCCATGTTTTATCACATGATTTGCCTCCTTAGCACAGCTGATTGGTTCTGAATGATCACCTACCCAAGGGAATCATGATAGGCTGAACTGAGACAATCAGATTGTTTTTCCTCAAGATTCTGACCTAAAAGGCTCAGAGAGCAAAGGAGGTTGGCTGGCCCTGGGGCAGGAGGGTTTTGTGGTGTTAAGGTGTTAAGACTGGACCAAGTAAAATCCAAGTAGGAGAGAGGTGCCCGAGAATGGAGTCCACCTAGAGAAGGGGGCAGAGGGGAAAGACCACCCATGAGACATTGCCCAGAGAGAGGGAGGGAAGAGAGCTGGTGCTTGATTTATCAGGTCAGGCCCCGTCATGTCTCTTTTGAACCTCACTTTCTGTCCCAGGAATGTCTGGTATACCTTTTAATAAACTCCCAATTCACTTGAGCAAGTTCATGTGGCCTAAGTTTCTTGAAACCAAACAGTGACTAGAACATCAAAACATTCCGTCCACACTGTCATTATTACAGTGATTAGAATAAAGTTCAGATACTTTGTCTATCCCCAGTAGATGGTGATGCCTTTATTCATCTCTATATCCCACCACTTTCCCTTGCCTCTGTGCCTTGCATATGGTCGGGATTCAGTAAAAGCTTGATGAAAGAATGAAGGAATGTTCAGCCCTCTAAATTTCTCTGCTTAGCTTTCCAGCCTTTTCCCCATCTGGCCCCGTATCTAACCTCATTTCCCACTACTCCTTATTACACACCCTTCACTGTGGTTAAACCAGTCTCACCAAGACATCCGACTCATTTCTCTGGGCCTCTCCTCATGCTGGAATGGCCTCCTCCCTCTTCTTCACCTATTTATTCTTGTAATATCAGCCCCCTCCTTCTTCATTCATTCTTCAGATATTTCCTGAATGCCCACTATGTGCCAGGCATTATGCTAAATGCCAGGCTACAGTGCAGGACAAAACAGACAATTTTTCTGTCACCATGCTTATTATCTTATGAACTTTCTCTGTGAAGCCTTCCCCAAGACCACCCCAACTCCCACTCATCTTCCTCCTCCGTTCCCTCTCGTAAGATTCATTCTTAGTGCCTCACAGCACTGTTTGTTAACAAGTTCTCCTGAGTTTGTTTTGCCCACCAAGCCTCCTCCTGCTAACTGGATTTTATGTACCTTGAGGGCTGGAGCCTGAGTTTTGTACTTTTTCTATTTATATTTATGTTGCTCAGCACTGGGGACACAGTGGGCACCTAAAAAATAACTCTTCACTGACTGCCTGCTTGACTGAAAGTATCTCATGCCTCCTGGCCTGGAAAGTGGAAGGACAGAGAGGTATTTGTCTGTCTTTGCAACCCCAGGAATAAACATCAGCCTGAGTTTCAGCTGATCTCCATAACCATGGCCATAAAGCACCATCTAAATCCAGGGGGGAGATGAACAAAGAGAGGTTTTATTTGTTCTGTTTAGACCTAGGTACTCTAGGGGAGGACTGCACAGACCTCCTCACCACAAATCCACGCTAACAAACAAAAAGCCACTTCTCTGGCAGCCTCCTGTACTGTGTCCTTTTACCTAGGAGTCACCTCCCTTGTCTCCAGCCCTTCTGAAAGACCCTTTCAGCTCTGGGTCATTACTGGGTGGGAGGAGAAAAAATAGGGATGCTAGATTTCATTCTCTCCCCAGATATAAGCAAAGTGGTTCATCCCAAACCGAGCCCAGCAAAACCTCACCACAGAATTTCTCTGCATAAAGAAAGTGCTTTTTGAAACACAAAGTTACTCTTTCAACTCAGGAAGGGAAAAAATAATCAACCAACCAACCTCAAACCTGCACTTGGCCAAGATCCTGAGTCGGTGGCAGGATCGAATTGAATCATTTCTCTTTGCTCTGATTGCATCAGCGGCAGCTGGCTGGGAGCGATTTGGTCTCCAGCAGAGGCCTCACATCATATTTGTGCCTAATTCTGGTTCCCTTTTTGCTTGTAAGCCAGGCCATCTTTTTT
The DNA here is from genome assembly GCF_024166365.1 of Elephas maximus indicus. Classification (NCBI taxonomy): domain Eukaryota; kingdom Metazoa; phylum Chordata; class Mammalia; order Proboscidea; family Elephantidae; genus Elephas; species Elephas maximus. Next base: position 35,821,287 of record NC_064839.1, on the reverse strand, counting down.
TTTTTTTAATATAATTTTATTTATTTTGTTGTTGCTGAGAATATACACAGCAAAACATACAGCAATTCAATAGTTTCTACATTTAGCGACAATGATTACATTCTTTGAATTGTGCAACCATTCTCACCTATATTTTCCGAGTTGTTCCTCATCCATTAACATAAATCTACTGCTCTCTAAGGGTCCTTTCTAATTTTTTCAGTTGTTATCAGTTTTGATCCCACATAGATAGTTCTTAAAAGAGCATAATGCTCAAGGCAGACATTTTTTACTAGTTAAGCTAAACTATCATTTGGTTTTAAGAAGATTTCAGGGGATATTTTTGGTTAAAGGTTTAAAGATTATCTCAGGCCAATAGTTTCAGGGGTTCATCCAAACTTCTTGGCTCCAGGAAGTCTGGAGTCCATGAGAATTTGAAATTTTGTTTTATATTTTCCCGCTTTTGATGAGGATTGTTCTATGGAATCTTTGATCAAAAGGTTCAGTAATAGTACCCAGGCACCATCCAGTTCTTCCAGTCTCATGGCAGAGGAGGTAGTTGTTCATGGAGGCAATTAGCCACACATTTCATATCTTCCTCTTGTTCTTGACTTGTCTTCCTCTGTTGTTCCAGGTGAATAGAAACCAGTTGTTACGCCTATGGCTCCTTGTAAGCTTAAAGACCTCAGGCACTACACATTGAACTAGGAGATAGAACGGAAGCAGTAAAAAACTAAGAAAACAAATCTCATGAGGAGTTTGGTTGTACATAAGCATCCTCAGCAGCTCCTTTGTTGTTGTTGTAGATATATCTATCACACTTTTGCCAATTCAACTTTTTTCTGGTGTACCACTTATTGACTGCAATCACAATAAGCAGCTGTGCAACTCCACCCTTAATCAACGTGATATTTCCATCACTATTAATCTCCACTTTTCCCCCTCCCTTCTGCTCCTGGTAGGGCCAGGCCATCTTAACTAATGCAGGATGGGAGTTAGGTTCAACACTGCTTGCTGGCTGAGTCCAGGGGCTGATAGTTCTGAAACAGGAGTCATTATTATACCTATTAGGAGCTGTTCCTCTGGAGTCTAAAGCTCAAACCCTACTAGCTCCATCTCTGTACCCTGTTTGAAGGGCTCCATGATGCCTTCCACTTGTAGGTATTCTGAGCTCTCCCCAGTGATAACAACTACCACTTTTTGAGCAAAGTCTTCCTAAGGACCCTGCCCTGGCTGAACTCAATTTATATATTATTTCATTGGATCTTCAAAACAACCTTATGAGGTAGGTGCTATGATTATCTCTATTTTATAGATATGAGGCCCAGAGACATTACGTAGTTTACCCATAGCAGTATGTGGCTGAGCCAAGCCAGCTGACCCCAAAGCTCACAATCTTAATCACTATGCTAAAAGGATCTCTCTTTCTTCTCACCTTTCTAAGGCCTCCCTATTCTCCAAAAACCCAAAGCAAATTCCACCCCCTCCCAGGTATCCATAGCCCATTTTGAGCCTCCCATATCTTACTTGGAAACCCTCAGGGCATAGTGGTTAAGTACTATGTCTGCTAACCAAAAGATTGGCAGTTCAAATCCACCAGGTGCTCCTTGGAAACTCTATGGGGCAGCTCTGCTCTGTCCTATAGGATCGCTCTGACTCAGAATCGACTCGACAGCAACGGGTTTGGTTTTTGGTTTTATATCTTACTTAATTCCTCTTGCCTGTTAGCACCTTTCAGATCATTCCGAAATATTCATTCATGCAATAAATATATGCCAGGCACTGTTCTAGGGGACTTGGCAGTGAACAGAGTAGGCCAAAATCCCTGGTCTCATGAACTTTACATTCTAGTAGAGGAAGACATGTACTAGACAGTATAAATAAAAAAATACATATAATAGATATCAATAAATGCTGAACAGAGAAAGGAGATAGGGAATGTGTGAGAGAAGGTACAATTTTAGACACAGTAGCCAGGGCAGGCCTTACTGAGCAGTGATACTGGACTTAAGACCTGATCAAGATAAGTGTAAGCCAGGTGTATAAAGGAGAAAGGCCATTTGAAAAAGATCGAAGGGCAAATGCAAAGGCATGGAGGCAGGAGCAATGTGTTCAAGGAATGGCAAGGAGGCAGTGGAATAGAGTGAGGGTAAGAGAAGTCAGAGATGAGGTGGGAGGGTAAGGAAAGGGGTCCAGACTGGGTGGAGGCTTGCAGGCCATTATAAGGATGTTGGCCTTTATTCTGAGAGAAATGGGAAGCCATTATGGAATCTGCGGCAGACTTGTTTTTTTACAGTATTACTGTGGATGCTGTGTTGAGAGTAGACTAAAAGGGGATGAGATTGAGAGTTAATAATGGATTATTTAATTAGGACTTGAACCAGGTTGGAGGGAGTGAAGGTGGTGAGAGTGGTCAGATTCTGGACGTATTTTGAAGTTAAGTCAATAGGATTTCCTGACAGATTGGTTGTGGAATGTGAGAGAAAGAGAGGAGCCAGGAATGACACTCAAGTTTTTGGCCCAAGGGTCTTCCGGGATGGAGTCATTATTTACTAAGATAACTGTGGGAGGAATAGGTTTGGAGGAGGAATATCTGTGTTGGCCATGGCAAATTTGAGATGCCTATTAGTTCTGGTGGGACCCTGGTGGCCCAGTGGTTAAGAGCTGAGGCTGCTGACCCAAAAGTTGGCAGTTCAAATCCATCAGCTGCTCCTTAGAAACTGTATGGGTCAGTTCTACTTTGTCCTATAGGGTTGCTATGAGTCAGAAGTGACTCAAAGGCAATGGGTTTGGGTATTAGCCCTGGTAGTATAACGATTAAGTTCTCTGCTGATAACCTAAAGGTTGGCAGTTCAGAACTGCTCAGCAGCTCCACAGGAAAAAGACCTCGCAATCTGCTTCCATAAAGAGTACAGCCAAGATAATCCTATGAGGCAGATTTACTCTGTCACATGAGTCCCTGTGAGTCAAAATTGATTTGACTCGCCTAACAACATTAGGCAATTATGTGGAGATGTTGAGTAGGTGGTTCTGGAGTTCAGGGGAGAGATCTGGCTAGAAACACAAATGTGGTTGTCATTAGGGTATAGATGGTATTTTTTAAGCCTCAAAATTAGAGGAGATCATCAAGGGAGTGAGTGTAGCTAGAGAAGAGCAGAGGTCTCCCAAGTGTCCTGGGGCACTCCAACATTTAGAGGCCAAAGAGAAGAGAAGGAACAAGCAAAAAAGACCAAGAAAGAATAGACAGAGAGGTAAGAAGTAACCCAGAAGAGCGTTTCAAGAAGAGAGAAGTATTAATTATGTCAAATGCTTCCGAAAATTGACCATTGGATAAAAATAAGAAATGCTTAGTTAAATAGTAGTTCTCTTGTTTAGATGTGCATTCATCTGTTCAGGAAGGGTAGGGACCGTGTTCCTGAGTTCTGCACCATGCTTCCCCTCTCCCATGCTTTGCTGGGATCTGACAGTTGAAATACCAGGCAAGAGACTCTTGGACCCAAGATGAAGCACTGAACAATCTCTTAGACAAGTCATTGCTTCCTAGATTTGGCCATGGGAGTAAGCTGGTGCCGCCACACAGGTGGAAGGGATAAACTGATGGTGGTAACTAAGAGAAGGTGCAGACATCTATGTAAATTTTGCTTTTCAAAAATGGCTGCAGCAGTTACGTTTTGTTATAAAGAAGCAGAGAAATTAATCTTGGGGCTGAACGGCTCTTTGATTTAGGCAAGGTTATTAATGAGCCTTTCTAGTTGGACACATCCTGGAGCCTGGACTAGGGTAAGGGTTGAGAACTAAATTCCTCTGCACTGAGTTTCTCCCTGGCAGGTGAGGGAGACAGGCGTGTCCAAGTCTGGGAACTGGGAGAAGACTGAGGGGAGAAAGGCGGCTGGCAAAGAATTCCCAGGGGTGGGGCTGGGCTAAGGAACCTGATTTAAGAGCAGTGATGTCTAACATTCATTTCTTCTTAACTTTTTAATTTAAGTATAGTGGATATAGACAGAAATGTGCCTCTTCATGTTCTCTTCCAATCCCCACTCCACCCTAGAGCAACCATTACCTTAACTTCCAACAGCATGGACTAGTTTTGCCTGTTTTTTACCTTTAGTGTCTGACTTCTTTCACTCAACATTATATTTATGAGATCCCTCTATACCGATGCAATGCTTAGATCTGTTATTTTCATTTCTGTAGAGTATTCCGTTATAGAGGAGCTCTGGTGGGACAGTGGTTAAAGTGCTCGGCTGCTAAGCAAAAAGTTGGTCGTTCGAACTCGCCAGCTGCTCCGTGGGAGAAAGACGTGACAGTTGGCTTCCATAAAGATTTACAGACTTGGAAACCCTATGGGGCAGTTCTACACTGTCCTCTAGGGCCACCATGAGTCAAAATCAACTCGATGGCAGAGTCAGTTGGGTTGGATTATCCCATCATATGATTATACCACACTTTATTTATCCCTTGTACTATTGATGGACATATAGGTCATTTCCATTTTGAGGCCATTACAAACACTGCTGCCATGAACATATTTGGTTGTGTCTAGTGTTCATTTTTCCTCCCAAGAGTTTATTTTGAAAAAATTCAAATATACAGAAAAGTTGAAAGAATTGTGCAGTGAACATCTGTTTACTCACCACCTAGACTCTAAATCAGCATTTTACTGTATTTGCTTCATCACTTATCTATCCCACTAGCAATCCATCAAGCCATCTTATTTTTGGATGCATTTCAAATTAAGTTGCACGCATCAGTACACTTGACCCCAAAACACTACAGCATGCATATCATTAACCAGGGTTCAATATTTGTTTATGGATTTTTCTTTGAGGGAAAATTTACACAAAATAAAATGAACGAATGTTAGGAGAACAATTCAGTGAGTTTAAGAAATGCATGAACCTGTGTAGCCCAAACCTCTATCAAAATATCACCCCAGGAAGTTCCCTCGTGCTACTTCTCAATTTCTTCTGAACCCTCCCCAAAACCATTGATCTGATTTTTTTTAAATCAGAGATTACTTATGCCTGATCAAGAACTTCATATGAATGTGATCATACAGTATGTACTCTTTTGTCTAAGGATTCTTTCACTCAGCATAATATTTATGAAATTCCTTCATAACATGATGTGAATAAATAATTTTTTTCCTTTTTATTCCTGAGTGGTATTTCATTGTATGAATATGCCACAATTTGTTTTTCCAGCCTCCTGTTGACAGATATCTGGGATGTTTCCAGTTTTGGCTTTATGAAAAAAGGATGTTATTAATATTCTCGTACTAGCCTTTTTACGGACATATGCTTCCATTTCTCGTGGGTAAATATCTACGGCTGAAATTGCTGCATCATAGGGTAGGTATGTTTAGTTTTATACGAAACTGTCAGAACTTTATTCTGAAGTGAGTGTATGATTTTATACTCTCACCAACAATATATGAAAGTTTACGTTGTTCAGCCTCCTTGCTAACATCTGGTGTTATCAGACTTTTTAATTTAAGCTCTTCTGGTGGGTGTGTAGTATTACCATATTGTAGTTTTAATTTCCATTTCTCTGATAAATCATGATGTTGAACATTTTTTCAAGTGCTTATTGGCTTACTGATCTTCTTTTGTGAAGTGTCTGTTCAAATTTTGACCATTTTTTACTGAGTCTTTTGTAATTTTTTTTATTGAGGTGTGGGAATTCTTTCTAAGTCTCAAATACCAATCCTTTTTCAGATTAATACTTTACAAATAATGTCTATCGGTCTATGGCTGGCCTATTGGTTCTCTTGAATGTTTAGAAAAATCTTTGCTTACCACCAAGTCGTGAAGGTATTCTCCTAAGTTTTATAAGGAAGCTTTATAATTCTAATTTTTACATTTAGGTCTGTGATCCATCTCAAGTTACTTTTTGCATACAGTGTTAGGTAAAGGTTGAGGTTCATTTTTTTCCTCATATGGCTATTCAGTTGTTCCAGCACCATTTGTTGAAAACACTTTCCTTTCCCTTTTGGATTGCTCTGGCACCTTTGTCAAAAATTAGATGACCACGTAAGTGTATTTATAAATTCTCTATTCCATTCCATTAATCTATTTGTTGATTCTTATGATAGAAGCTTGCTGTCTTGATTATTGCAGCTTTGCAGTAAGTCTTGAAGTTGGACAATGGGAGTCCTCTAAATTTCTTCTTTTTTTCCCATATTTTTTTGGATATTCTAGGTCCTCCACATAAATTTTAGAATCAGCTAGTCATTTTCAGAAGAAGTCTCCTAGGATTACGAAGAGGATTTTGGTGAATCCAAAAAAAAAAAAAAAAAAAAGTCAGTAGCCCCACACATCTGTCAGTCTGTACTACTGGGGTGCCTCACATGTTGCTGTGATACTGGAAACTATGCCAGTGGTATTTCAAATACCAGCAGGATCACCCTTGGTAGACAGGTTTCAGCTGAGCTTCTAGACTAAGACAGACTAGGAAGAAGGACCTAGCGGTCTATTTCTGAAAAATTAGCCAGTGAAAACCTTATGAATAGCAATGGAACATTGTCTGATATAGTGCCAGAAGCTGAGCCTCCCAGGTTGGAAGGCACTCAAAAAATGACTGGGGAAGAGCAGCCTCCTCAAAGTAAAGCCAACCTTAATGACATGGATGGAATCAAGCTTTCGGGACCTTCATTTGCTGAGGTGGTGTGACTCAAAATGAGAAGAAACAGCTGCAAACATCCATTAAAAAAAGGGTACGTGGAATGTACAAAGCATGAATATAGGAAAATTGGAAGTCATCAAAAATGAAACAGAACACATAAACATCGATATCCTAGGCATTAGTGAGCTGAAATGGACAGGTATTGGCCATTTTAAACCGGACAATCATATGGTATACTATGCCAGCAATAACAAATTGAAGAAGAATGGCATTGCATTCATCTTCAAATAGAATATTTCAAGATCTATCCTGAAGTACAATGCTGTCAGTCATAGGAAAATATCCATACACCTACAAGGAAGATGAGTTAATATGACAATTATTCAAATTTACACACCAGCCACTAATGCCAAAGATGAGGAAATTGAAGACTTTTACCAACTTCTGCAGTCTGAAATTGATCCAACATGCAATCAAGATGCATTGATAATTACCAGTGATTGGAATGCAAAAGTTGGAAACAAAGAAGAAACAGTAGTTGGAAAATATGGCCTTGGTGATAGAAATGACACCAGAGATTGCATGACAGAATTTTGCAAGACCAATGACTTCATTGCAAATACATTTTTTTCACCAACATAAATGGCAACTATAAATGTGGACCTTGCCAGATGGAATACACAGGGATCAAATCAACTACATCTGTGGAAAGAAACGATGGAGAAACTCAACTCCGTTAGTCAGAATAAGGCTAGAGGCTGACTGTGGAACAGACCATCAATTCCTCATAAGTAAGTTCAAGCTGAAGTTGAAAATTAGACCAAGTCCATGAAAGGAATGAGTATATTCCACTGAATTTAAAGACTATCTAAATCAAGAATAGATTTGACTCATTAAACACTAATGACCAAAGACTAGATGAGTTGCGGAATGACATCAAGGACATCATACATGAAGAAAGCAAAAGGTCATTAAAAAGACAGGAAAGAAAGAAAAGACCAAAATGGACATCAGAAGAAACTCTGAAACTTGCTCTTGAATGTACAGTAGCTTACGCAAATGGAAGAATTAATGAAGTAAAAGAGCTGAACAGAAGATTTCAAAGAGCAGCTCTGAGAAGACAAGGTATTATAATGAAATGTGCAAAGACCTGGAGATAGAAAACCAAAAGGGAAGAACGTGCTCAGCATTTCTCAAGCTGAGAGAACAGAAGAAAAAATGCAAGCCTCATGTTGCAATACTGAAGGATTCTACAGGAAAAATATTAAATGATGTAAGAAGCATAAAAGATGATGGAAGGAATACACAGAGTCACTATATCAAAAAGAGTTGATTGACATTCAACCATTTCAGGAGGTAGCATATGATCAAGAACTGATGGTACTGAAGAAAGAAGTCCAAGTTGTACTGAAGGCATTGGCAAAAAACAAGGCTCCAGGAAGTGACAGAATACCAACTGAGATGTTTTAACAAACGGATGCAGCACTGGAAGCGTTCACTTGTAAGTGCCAAGAAATTTGGAAGACAACTACCTGTGTAGCCGACTGAAAGAGATTCGTATTTGTGCCCATTCCAAAGAAAGGCAATTCAACAGAATGCGGAAATTATCGAACAATACCATTAATATTATAAAATAACTGAAACCCATTGCTGTGGAGCCAATTCTGATTCATAGCAATCCTATAGCATGTAGTAGAACTGCCCCACAGGGTTTCCAAGGAGTGGCTGGTGGATTTGAACTGCCGACCTTTTGGTTAACAGCCACAGCTCTTAACCACGGTGCCACCAGGCTCCTCATTAATATCCTACACAAGTAAAATTTTGCTGAAGATCATTCAAAAGTGATTGCAGCAGTACACCGACAGGGAACTGCCAGAAATTCAACCCGGATTCAGAAGAGGACATAGAACCAGGGATATCATTGCTGATGTCAGATGGATCTTGGCTGAAAGCAGAGAATATCAGAAAGATGTTTACCTGTGTTTTATTGACTATGCAATGGCATTCGACCGTGTGGATCATAATAAATTCTGGATAACATTATGAAGAATGGGAATTCCAGAATACTTAATTGTGCTCATGAGGGGCCCATACAGAGACCAAGAAGCAGTCATTCAAACAGAACAAGGGTCTCTGCTGCTGGTCTCTGCTGCAGGTCTCTCCTTCTTTGGTGGTGGCGGGTTCTCCTCTCTCCTTTAGATTTGGCTCTCTTTTAAGGTAAAACTGGCCAATCCCCTCAGTGGGCCACAATTATCTTATTTGCACAGCCCCACCCAAATCACATGGGTAGGAGTCACAAGACCATGGCTAGAAAGGCCACACGCAAAAGTATTTAATTGCACCACTCCATACCAATTTGAGCAAGTCACTAAATGTCCTTAGGTCTCACTTCCTTCATCTATAAAATGGGGCTGCAGTTTACCTGAAATAACATGTCATAAAAAAAAAAAAAGGAAAAACTCTTAATCCCTCCTTTATGTACATTATATAACTACAGGCCATCTTGATTATCCTTGGGCTCTAAAATTATGAGTTAATTTTAAAAGGTGTCTTAGGCTGGGTTCTCTAGAGAAGCAAAACCAGTAAAGCGTACAAATCTATGTAGAGAGATTTATATCAAGGAAACAGCTCACGTGATTATAGGGGTTGGAACATCCCAAGTCCTTTGATCAGGATAGAGGCCTTTCCCAATTCACAGAGCCACAAAAGCTGGTGAACCCAAGATGAGCAGGCCGGAGACCAGGGCTCCTGGTCACAGGCTATGACAGTCAAGGAATTGCCAAGGTCGGCAGGCAAGACTGCAAGGTTTCTCCTGAGTCATGTAGCTGCAGGGGCTGGCAAACTCAAGATAGGCAGGTCATGGAGCTGGACTCTTGCTCGCAGGCCGTGAAGATCACCAGATCCCAAGATGGACAGGTAAACTGCTAGCTCAAGTCCCAAGAACCAGAGGTCAGACAAGAGACAGCTTCTGGATCCAGAGCAAGCCAACAACTTTTGCGAGGTGAGCAGAAATGAAGTAGGTGGCAGAGGGCAGAGAGATGAAGGCTGAGAGAGTGGTGAGCCACCACAGGCCCCACCCCTGCCAGTACCACTCAGCAGACCCCATCAAGGGGGTGATCACATATCAAATTTCAACAGGGAAGTGATCACAACTGCCAAAACACTGAGAATCATGGCCCAGCCAAGTTGACACACAGTCTTAACCATCACGGTCCACCCCTTGTCAACTTGCCATCTGTTCACATCTCCCCAAGCCATACATAATCTCTGAATAAACACAACTACAAAGTTATGCTTGTGCCTACCATGATACAACTAACACATGACACCAAAAACTCATTAGCCCCGTTTACATCTTGTATCTTATAAGTGAAGAAAACAAAAATATCTGATTGTTCTTGTTGCTGTTAGGTGCCATCGAGTCGGTTCCGACTCATAGCAACCCTACGCACAACAGACCGAAATACGGCCCAGTCCGGAGCCATCCTTACAATCGTTGTTATTCTTGAGCTCATTGTTGCAGCCAATGTGTCAATCCACCTCGTTCAGGGTCTTCCTCTTTTCTGCTGACCCCATACTCTGCCAAGCATGATGTCCTTCTCCAGGGACTGATCCCTCCTGACAACATGTCCAAAGTATGTAAGACGCAGTCTGGTCATCCTTGCCTCCAAGGAGCATTCCGGCTGTACTTCTTCCAAGACAGATTTGTTCATTCTTTTGGCAGTCCATGGTATATTCAATATTCTTCACCAACACCACAATTCAACGGTGTCAATTCTTCTTCGGTCTTCCTTATTCATTGTCCAGCTTTCACATGAATATGATGCGATTGAAAATACCATGGCTTGAGTAAGGCGGACCTTAGTCTTCAAGGTGATATCTTTGCTCTTCAACACTTTAAACAGGTCCTTTGCAGCAGATTTACCCAATGCAATGCATCGTTTGATTTCTCGACTGCTGCTTCCATGGCTGTTAATTGTGGATCCAAGTAAAATGAAATCCTTGACAACTTCAATCTTTTCTCCATTTATCATGATGTTGCTCATTGGTCCAGTCATGAGGATTTTTGTTTTCTTTATGTTGAGGTACAATCCACACTGAAGGCTGTGGTCTTTGATCTTCATTAGTAAGTGCTTCAAGTCCTCTTCACTTCCAGCAAGCAAGGTTGTGTCATCTGCATAATGCAGGTTGTTAATAAGTCTTCCTCCAATCCTGATTCCCCGTTCTTCTTCATATAGTCCAGCTTCTTGTATTATTTGCTCAGCATACAGATTGAATAGGTATGGTGAAAGAATACAACCCTGACGCACACCTTTCCTGACTTTAAACCAATCAGTATCCCCTTGTTCTGTCCGAACAACTGCCTCTTGATCTATGTAAAGGTTCCTCATGAGCACAATTAAGTCTTCTGGAATTCCCATTCTTTGCAATGTTATCCATAATTTGTTATGATCCACGCAGTCGAATGCCTTTACATAGTCAATAAAACACAGGTAAACATCCTTCTGGTATTCTCTGCTTTCGGCCAGGCTCCATCTGACATCAGCAGTGATATCCCTGGTTCCACGTCCTCTTCTGAATCCAGCCTGAATTTCTGGCAGTTCCCTGTCGATATACTGCTGAAGCTGTTTTTGAATGATCTTCAGCAAAATTTTGCTTGCGTGTGATATTAATGGGAGTAGGCATAAATATGGATCTCTTCTAGTCAGTTGGCCAGGAAGCTGTCTTCCATATTTCTTGGCATAGACGAGTCAGCACCTCCAGCGCTGCATCTGTTTGCTGAAACATCTCAATTGATATTCCATCAATTCCCGGAGCCTTGTTTTTCGCCAATGCCTTCAGAGCAGCTTGGACTTCTTCCTTCAATACCATCAGTTCCTGATCATATGCTACCTCTTGAAATGGTTGAACATCGACTAATTCTTTTTGGTATAATGACTCTATGTATTCGTTCCATCTTAAAATATTTGATGCACACATACAAATCAGAAATACTCATAATAATTACAGTCCTTGTTTCTGCAACTGGTCAAATGGCCGTAACTGGTATTTAGAACTACCTTCTTCCACCACCCATTCTGTATTCCCTTTGCTCTCAGCAAGCATCTCAGCTGGTCATGGTTCTTTGCCTGGTGGGGTGACCCAAACCTTCATTCCTGAAGGGTCTGGGCCATTAGGAGTCATGTCGGAATTGGGTTGCTGTAGTTTTCCATTAATTTTAATCAGAGGACATGGTAGTACTAGAGATGCTCTAAGGGATCTCCTGCATTCCAGACATACTCTTCTTTACCTCCATTATGTAACATCAATCCGATTTCCTCTTGGTAGCCTGAATCAATCACACCAGCCGGTATGGTGACTCCCTTCTTTGTCTGTTGATCCACAAGCATAAAGAGCCCAAAGTCAGGAGGCGTTCTTAGCTTCCAGTTCAATGGAATCAGTGATGTGTCCCCAGGTGGGAGCATTTCTCCCTTTGGAACTATGGCCTCTAGGCCTGCAGAGCATACGGTCTCAGGGACAGGAGGCAAAAATTTTGCAAGTGGGTCACTAGGGGTAAGGTAGTGAGTGGTGGCACTCCCATTTCCACCCCTTGATTGAATTCTGTCTTAGCCATCTAGAGCTGCTATAACAGAAATACCACAAGTAGATGGCTTTAACAAAGAGAAATTTATTCAAGTCCAAATTCAGGGTGTCAGCTCCAGGGGTTGACTTTCTGTCTCTGTTGGCTCTGGAGGAAGATTCCTTGCCATTAATCTTCCCCTGGTCAAGGAGCTTCTCAGGCACAGGGACCCCAGCTCCGAAGGACGCACTCTGCTCCAGTGCTGCTTTCTTGATGGTATGAGGTCCCCAAATCTCTGCTTGCCTCCCTTTGTTTTTTATCTCTTGAGAGATAAAAGGTGGTGCAGGTCATACCCCAAGGAAGCTCCCTTTACATTGGATCCAGAATGTGACCTGGGTAAACCAAACCAAACCCAGCGCCATCGTGGAGTCGATTCTGACGCATAGCAACCCTACAGGACAGAGTAGAACTGCCCCATAGAGTATCCAAGGAGCGCCTGATGGATTCAAACTGCCGACCCTTTGGTTAGCAGCCGTGGCACCTAACCACTATGCCACCAGGATTTTCTGGGTAAGGGTGTTAAAATCCCACCCTAATCCTCTTTAAGATAAAATTACAATCACAAAATGGAGGACAACCACACAATACTGGGAATCATGGCCCAGCCAAACTGATACACATATTTTTGGGGGGACATAATTCAATCCATGACAGTAAGGAATTGTTTCCATGGAACATTTTTAAAAAGGCAAAACAAAGAAGTTACAGCCAGATTTTAAATTTTATTTATTTTGCGTGTGTGTTGTGCAACTATCACCACTATTTATTTCTAAAACCTTTTCATCACTCCAAACAGAAACTCTGTACCCACTACAGATTTTATTTTAAAATAAAAATTACCAGGCTTTTTTGGCACCGAACATATAGGTCTGCATATTGCTAAAGGAAGGCAGCTACCACTTCTAATCTGTAACTCCAGAGAGTTCAGAATAGACACCACTCTGAGCTAAAGCATCAGCTTTAGTGCAGGTGTAGGAGGCAAGACTACTTTTAATTGTTATTCTTAGAGATTGGAAACATCAAAATCTCACCAGGAATTAATTAGGAATTTGCGTTCTATTATTGATTTCCTACCCAAAATCTAATCTTGTAGGGATTATGATTTGTGATTCTCATTGTACAGCATTTAGTGTCTTAGAACTTTTCTTTAATCATTTTAGCAGAAAAGCATTTCCCTTTGCTCCTGACTTTCAATTACAGCAGCTCCTTTCCACCTTACAGCCAGGTAAGTTTCTTAGGACCTTCAAGCACCCGCCAAAAGAGATACTAGATTATTTTAATCAAAAAGAATAGGAAAGAAACTTCTGTGTGGTCCCCCAGATAGCCTTGCCTCTTTATGCTTTTTGTTTTGATAACAGCCATGTTGTAGCATGTATCAGTACCTCATTCCTTTTTATGGCTGAGTAATATTTCTTTGTATGGATATATGCCATGTTTTATTTATTCATTCATCAGTTGGTTACTTCTACTTTTTGGCTATTGGGAATAAAGCTGTAATGAACATTCATGTACAAGTTTTTGTGTGAACATATATTTTTGTTTCTCCTGGGTATATATCTAGGAGTAAATGGAATAATGTGTCAATTACCCCTTACTCCAAAATTTCATGTCTTAAAATAACAATAATCATTTATTATCGCTCACAGTTTCTGTGGGTCAGGAATTTGGGAGCACCTTGAATTGAATAGAAAGTTCTGTCTCTGGGTCTCTCATGAGGTTGCAGACAGGTGCTGATAAGTGTGGCAGTATTCCGAAGGCTTGACTGGAGCCGGAGGATCCATTTCCAAGATGGCTCACTTACATGGTTGGCAAGTTGGTACTATTGGCTGGGTTCCTCTCTATATGGGTTTTCCACAAGGATGCCTGAATGTCCTCAAAGTACCTGGCTTCTGCCAGAATAAACAAGTCAAGAGATCAAGGTGTAAGCTGAATTATCTTGCATAACGTAGCCTTGGAAGTCACACACTGTCACTTTTGCCATATTCTACTGATAACCTACACCACGGTGTAGATACTGAAGGTGAGGATCATTAGGGACCATCTTGGAGGATGACTACCACGAATAGGTTGCCTTCAAAGGTATGTCCTCTATTTTTCCTGAGGACATGATCCAAACGTACAGACCGCAGACAAGAGGTAAAAAAGTATGTGTCAAATGTTTGTAGGATCCTGACAGTACAGTGGTTTGCTTTCTCCCCTTGGTGTATTTAACAAACTGGAGTGGAGTTTTCTGACTCTTCTGCTGGGGAATTTGAGGAGAAAGAAAGCCTTAGTGTACTATGTAATAAAAATAAGATAAAGAACTCTAGGCCTGCGTGTTGCCCTTGGATTAACACCCCGTAGTACTGACCTCTGGAAGGGCCAACGCTTTGTCTCTCTACCTACATCAGCAAAGCCTTCCTGGAATGTCATTTGGGTTATTTAATCCTGTAGTCAAATCCACTCTCTCTCCTGGCACATCAACAAGGTCTTATTAAGCATCTACTGTGTACCCAAGAGCAAATCCCAGGATCATTTGAGACTAGTGTAGATGGATCAGCCCAAAATGCCCAGGCATAACTAAAATAGACTATTGTCAAACCCATCTGTCCTGAGGCTTCAAAGGAAGGAACTAAAAAGGATTTCTGTTTTTTGTTTTTTTTAAGTGAGCATTTAGAGAAGTCATAGCCACAAGAATGCTTTCAGATTTATTTTCATTCAGAAAACTCCTAAGGACGTGAAAGATAAAGTAAGGCTGAGGAACAGCTCTAGGTTAAACAGACTAAAGGCAGCTGACAACAAAATGTAATGCTTGTCTGGATTAGATCCTGGACTGAAAAAAAATTTTTTATAAAAGGACATTATTGGAAATTGATGAATTAGAATACGAATTTAGTATTCGAATTAATATTGGGTCAATGTTAAATTTTCTGAATTTTATAATTATACTGTAATTACATAACAAAATGTATTTGTTCTTGGGAAATACACACTGAAGTATTAAGCATAAGTGTAGTTTATGTCTATAACTCACTTTCGAATAGTTCAGGTAAAAATTATGTGTGTGTGTGTATACCACACATATACTAATTATTATTTATAATAATAATAATTATTATTTATAATTAATATATGTGTGGTCGCTATGAGTCGGAATCGACTTGACAGCACTGGGTGGGTTTATACGTGTGGTATATACATAAACATAGAGTGAGAAAGAGAGGAAAAATGCAGCAAAATATTAAAAATTGGTAAATCTACGTGAAGGGATTATGAGAATTCTTTACACTATGCATCTTTTCTTTAAGTTCGAAATTACTTAAAAATAAAATGTTTAAAAAAAGAAAAGGAGGCTCCTGAGAGTCTCTGTCACAGAATATAGGATGGCAAATAGAAGGAGTAAATGTCATGACCAAGCTGCCACTGTATCTAAGGTGACAATTGTCTGAGTTGATGACAATCTCCCAGTAGCTGATAGGAACCTCTGCATTACCAAAACATTGGTGTCATCTCCGTGACTTCATAGTCAGCCCCTGAAAGTGGCGATCTCAACTTGGAAGACATCTCAAAAGCTCCTCCATGAGGTCCGAGAAATGGAACCAGTAACTCTTTTGTCCCCCAAGACAGAGTTGGGCCGTGGGCCAAAAGTCAAAAACCGTAATTTACGCTGTAAAATTTTACCTAACGCACAATTAAAAAAAAGGCAGAAACCAATCTCATTCCATCCAGCTCAGAGCAGTCTGGCCATGGTGCAAAATCCTACAAATTTCTAAGAGCATCTCAGAACCACAGAGTTAGCCAAATGTCTTTGAACTGGCCTAAAGTAAAGGATGCCCTTTCCACTGCGCTGCTTAGTCTCAGATGTCAGGATACAGGCCCTGTTCCTATTCTACTGGATAGGTAGGAGGCAGGTGGCAGCAACACTGACTTACAAGAAACAGACCCGATCAAGGCTCAGAGGATGCTCAAGTTAAACACATTGGCCCTTTGACCTTCAGAACTCACTAAATATGAACGCTACAAAAGAGTTTCAATGCCAGCCAAACCTGGGTATCACCATCTGCCTACCAGAGCCAACCCACTGACTTCCAATTAGCAGTGAGAAGTGGAAAGGGCACCAGCCCTTGAGGTTTCAAAGAGGAGGAGGTCAGAGAGGTCCCTGACAAGAGAATCAATCACAGAACTCCTGCTGAGAAAAACAGGAGAAGAAGGCCTTTCCAGTTCCCATGAAAGTAGTTACTAGACTGTGATGGCCCCAGGCAAGCCCACAGCCTGGCCTCCTACTGGTGACAAAAACTTCTCTCCTCTAGCCCTGACTTGCTCTCTCATGTCTGTGTGTGGAAGACCAGCCTCCCATCCATTACAATTTGCAGATGATCACTGGCGGCCTTCCTGATTACATGAGATCATGCAAAGGAATCACAGGCCCAGCACACAGCAGGTTCTGAAGAATAGCAAACACTTTCTCATAGTGTTACCAAGTGCCAGGAACTGTTCTAAGCACTTTACAGATAGCAGTTCGTGGAATGCCCCCAAGTAACCTTATGAACACGGTGCTATCATTACCTCCATTTGGTAGATGTGGAAACAGAGGCACAGAGAGATTAAGTAGCATGCCCAAAGTCACTCACCTACTAAATAATGAAATGAGGACTTGAACCCAGACATCTGCCTTAAACTTGTGCTTTTAATCACTTCCTTATGCTAGGCCTCCTAGGTTGCTCTGTGCACTGCTTCTACTAAAGAACTGATGAATGAGGAAAGAAACCCTCAAATTTCAAAAATCATATGTAGAAAAGAAGAGATGGATAAGGGGGTCTGTCTGCAGAGCAGGCTGACAGATATGAAAAAGGAGTGGGTCTCACTGTTACTTGGGGAATTATAATCTATACCATACCATTCATTCATCCATCATTCATTCAGGAACAGCTAGGGGTTAGAATGGGAGGAAACAAGAAGAGTACAAGAGTACAATCTAGTTAATGAGATGAAACCTGAGCACAAAATTGTGGAATAATCAGAAGAGGAAGATTTTAGACCAAGTGAATGGTGCTGGCTTCAAGACCAGAGTGGAATCAGTGAGTGAGATTTGGGCAAGTGGAGGGAGAGAGGTGCACAGCTCCAAAAAGCCTTCCTTGACCACTGCCCCCACCACAGACTGGGGGTCCTTCTCTGGTCCTCCCATATCCATTCCAAGCCCAACATCATTATCTCAGAATTTCCCACACTGGGTTGATTTCCCATTTGCTTCTCTGTCTGTTGTTAATTCCTGTATTCCCAATGCTTGGCATGGACTAGTTATTCAGTGTTTGTTGACTGACTTTCCGAATGAAAGGGTTCCCAGGGAAAAATGTTACGGCGTACTGGGGGAGGGGGAGACTGAGCAGGGCAGGCTCATGTAAGCCGGAGGAACTAAAGCTGGGCTTCTCAACCTGTAACATGGACATGAATCATCTGGGAATCTGATGCAAATGCAAATTCTAATTCATTAGGTCCGGGGTGGGCCCAGAGATTCTTCATTTCCAACAAGCTTGCTGGTGTTGCCAATAATCCTGGTCCCCGGTCCCCACTTTGAGTAGCAAGGCTCTAGATTATTCCTGGCCCTTTCCCAGCCCCAGGAAAGCTTCATTCCATTCTATGACTCCATTCCTTTGTCACTCTGTTTCTCCTAATTTCCTTCATGAAGGCCAGGCCAAGTCATTGAGATCTCATTTCTCCTCCCCCTTCCTAAACCCAGAATATTGTATCTTATCAGGTATAAACTCCCTATTTGGCTTAAGCAAAAGCAATGAAGCTCTAATCATAGAATTTGGGGCTAAAAGAAGGCCAGAGAGAGAAGGTATTTTTGAAGTAGGAGGTATGTGGAGGTGTTTCTCAGTGCCTTGAAATCTGACCATATAGTTTGTCAATAATTTCATTCTCTTCAACCTCCATGTGCTGGGAAGCTGCTCTGTTCCAGACATGGTCTCAGTATTGTGGGAACCAAGGACAATGAAGATCAAGCCCCGCATCCCAGAGACTCACACTCAGGGGCAGTGGGACCAGGGAAGAATGAATGCCCTGAAATGGAATTGAATGTGACAGGCAGCCAAGCAGGGCAAAGCCAGACCCTTTGACCTAATCAGAGTTCAGACAGAGAACAGTGGGACAACAGCAGACGAAAAGCTTTGTGCCAGCTCTGGGGACCTGGGAGGACCTGACGGGATTGGGGAGGAGGTCACATCGGACCTTGGAGGACTGTGAAGCAGGCCCAGCAGTACCCATAGCCCAGAAGCTAGAGCAGTCCCCTTTCGGTGGCCTCCCCTGGAAAGCCTTCCTGGACTCCTAAGCAGTTTTATTTCAGCCTCCCCTGGATTCTCGTTGCATACCTACTGGGCTTCTACAGTCCCCACATATCAGGTACTTTACATACATAAGCTCATTTAATCCTCCCAAGCACCCTTGAGGGTAGGTGTTACTCATTCCATTTTATAGCTAAGGAAACCAAGACTCAGCAGCTCCAAGTGGCTTGTCCAGGATTTTATAAATAGATGCTGGAAGAACTAGGATTTGGATTCTAGACTACCTGGCTCCAAAATGCACGCTCGCAACACTATAAAATGCTGAGCACGTTGTATGGAGTATCTCATTTAATGCAGCACCTCCGTGAGGCAGGTACTAGTATTTTCCCCACTTTACAGACAGGAAATTGACTTGCCAACAGGTAACATAACTCTCTCAAGGCCCCACAGCCAGTTAGTGGTGGAGCTAGGATTAGAACTCAGGAGACTCCAGAGTTCACGCCCCCAACCACTCCATTCCTTGAGGGTTGGGCCTAGAATTTTTAAAAATCAGCTCTATTTTGTAGAATGGTTTTAGATTAATAGAAGAATTGAGAAGAGCGTACAGAGTTTCCATATACCCCATGCAAAGTCTCCTCTCTTATTAACATGTTAGTTTTATGGTACATACAATTAGTGTACCAACCTGGCTACATCGTTCTACTCTGTCCTGCAGGGTTGCTATGAGTTGGAATCGACTCAACAGCAATGGGTTTGGTTTGTTTTTTTTTTTAAGTTTGTTCAGATTGCCTTAATTTACCAAGTCCATTTTGTTTTCCAGGAAACCATCTAGGATATATTACATTTAGTCATCTTGTCTCCTTTAGCTCCGCCCAGCTGTGACAGTTTCTCAGACTTTCCTTGTTTTTGATGACCCTGACAGTTTTGAGGAGTATTGGTCAGGTATATTGTAGGATGCCCCTCTACTGGAATTTGTCTAATGTTTTTCTCATGATTAGACTGGGGTTGTGGGTTTCTGAGAGGGAGACCAAAGAGGTAAAATGCCATTTTCATCACATCATGTCATCATGATTCATGACTGTTGGTGTTGATCTTGATCATCTGGCTGAGGTGTTTTCTTTTTTTTCCCCTCCTTTCCATACTGTACTCTGTTGTTGGGTGCCGCCGAGTCTATTCAGACTCATAGTGACCCTATCAGACAGAGTAGAACTGCCCCATAGAGCCTTCCAGGCTGTAATCTTTACTGAAGCAGACTGCAACATCTTTCTCCTGCAGAGCAGCTGGTAGGTTTCAACTGCCAACATTTCAGTTAGCAGCCTAGCGCTTAACCATTGCACCACCAGGGCTCCTTCTGTACTCTTTGGAAGAAAGCAATTTTGTGCAGCCTTTGTAGTTTGGAAACCCTGGTGGCGTAGTGGTTAAGTGCTACGGCTGCTAACCAAAGGGTCAGCAGTTTGAATCTGCCAGGCGCTCCTTGGAAACTCTATGGGGCAGTTCTACTCTGTCCTATAGGGTCACTATGAGTCGGAATGACTTGACGGCACTGGGTTTGGTTTTGGCTTTTTGGTTTGTTATAGTTATAAATAGTTCCTTTATTAAACTCTCTCCAAATTACCCAATTTTAATTGGAGCCCCTGGAAACCCTACAAGGCAGTTCTACTCTGTCCCGCAGGGTCATTATGAGTCAGAATCGACTCAACCGCAACTGGTTTGTTTTGTTTTGTTTTGGTACATACTTGTTGCTGGAACCCTGACTACAATATAGAGAGAAAACGTAGCTCATAATTTTTAAAAAGTTGTATTATGGAATATTTCAAGCATATACAAAGAGAATAACATAAAGAGTACTTGTATACCCATCTCCCAGTTTCAATAATTATCAACATTTTGTCCTTTTTTCATCTATACCTCTACCCACTTCTCATTCCCACTCTATTATTACTATTTTCTTTCAAGTAAAATTCACTGTCTTAGTCATCTAGTGCTGCTATAACAGAAATACCACAAGTGGATAGCTTTAACAAGGAGAAATTTACTTTCTCACAGCCTAGTAGGTTACAAGTCCAAATTCAGTGTGTCGGCTCCAGGGGAAGGCTTTCGCTCTCCATCGGCTCTGGAGGAAGGTCCTTGTCCTCAATCTTCCCCTGGTCAAGGAGCTTCTCAGGTGCAGGCTCTGCTCCTGGTGCTTCTTTCTTGGTGGTATGAGGTCCCCAACTCTCTGCTTGCTTCCCTTTCCTTTTATCTCTTGAGAGATAAAAGATGGTGCAGACCACACCCCAGGGAAACTCCCTTTACCTTGGATCAGGGAGGTGACCTGAGTGAGGGTGGCATTATAATCCCACCCTAATCCTTTCAACATAAAATTACAATCACAAAATGGAGGACAACCATACAATACTGAGAATCATGGCCTAACCAAGTTGATACACACATTTTTGGGGGGACATAATTCAATCCACGACATTCACACATATTAAAATATGCAAATCTTAGGCTATACAATTTTAACAAGTGGGTGCACCTGAGTAATACACACCCCTTTCCCTGGGTGGAGCCAGTGGTTAATGCTTGGCTGCTAAGCCAAAGGTTGGTGGTTTGAACCTACGCAGAGGTGCCTTGCAAGACAGGCCTGGCAATCTACTTCTGAAAAATGAGCCATTGAAAAGCCTATGGAACACAGCTCTACTCCGACACACATGGCGTCTTCAGGAGTTGGGATCGACTTCACAGCAACTGGCTTTCATAATATAGAACATTTTTACCTCTCACTATTCTCTGTAGCTTCTCATTCAGTACCTTCATCCATCCATTCAAAGGCAACTGCTGTTGTGATTTTTTTCACCTTAGTTTAGTTTTACTTGTTCTAGAACTTCATACAAATGGAATCATACGGTATGCTTCTTTGAGTACAAAGTCTTTGAGATTCATTCGTGTTGTTGTGTATAACATTATTTCACCTCTTTTTACTACTGAGTCGTATTCCATTATATCCATATACCATAATTTGTTTATCCTTTGTTCTGTTGATGGGCATTTGGGCTGTTTCCAGTTTTTGGCTATTGTGAATAAAGTGGCTGAACATTCATGTACAAGTCTTTTTGTGGGTATATGTCTTCATTTCTCTCTAATGAATACCTTTTTGTAATTTCTGGGTCCACCAATTTTTGGCACCCAGAAGGCACTCAAAAATATTGGATAAAATGAACTAATCTGAAGAACTAAGAGCTGTGAGTAAAAAACAAAAATTTTTTTTTTTTTTTTTAGCAGTAATCATTTCATATTCCAAATTTGAGCATGAAAGCCAGCGGCAAAGGCTGAATAAAAAGAAAGGACATCTGAGTAGAGACTTAGCAACCCAGTTAAGAATTTTGGAAAAACGACAGGCTTTGAAGAGGAGCCAAAGTGTGGGGACAACCAGGAGGCTGTCCTGCAAGGGACAGAGGCTTCTCTCCCACATGCTGGCTGGACAGAGAGTCCTGGGGTATGTCCCTGCTGGAGGGCACTGGAGGGGTGGTCAGGACCATCTACAGCAAAGACTACTTGGCACATAGTTTGTTAATAAGATTTTTCATGATGTTTTATATCTTGTTGAGGAATATTAATACCCTTTGTTTTTTCCTCCCTAAATCCACTCTTGAATTGCCACTCTGAGTTTGCCCCTGCCAGGGATAATCCAGAACAGGAAACAATCAAACAATATTTTCTCCTTGGCTCTGGAAGTGTTTGTGTGTAGTTGGGTAATCTAAGTGTCTACCACCAACTAGCTGTGTGTGCCTTCGTCTCTAAAGTTCCTTCTAGCTCTGAAATACTAAGACACAACAACTATACTTTTTATTTCAATAAATATTTTTTCTCATTACAAAGGTATATGTATTTACCACAGAAAATTAGAACATATAAATTGAGGGTAAATAAGGGAGCAGGAGAAAATAAAAAATCCTAATTTCACCACCCAGAGCTAACTCTCGTTAAAATTCACTCATTCATTTAATAAATATTTATTGAGTGCCTGCAACATGCTGAGTAGTTTGAAATGTATCTTTCTAGGCTATTTATATTTTAATAGGATCATCCTGCTTTGTAGCCTGCTTTTCACTTAATAGACGGTCATGAACCTTATTCCATGTCAGTAAATATTTTCCTACGAAGTTCCAGTTTTTTTGTGCTAATCAACATTCTCAAAAGCTAAATGTTGAGTAAATTCATAACCATTTCCTTAGGGCAATTCACAGAGGTGGAATTCCTAGGTAGATTAGGAACCACACTTGTGAGGCTTTTGGCAGGTGTCTTAGGCTGGATTCTCTAGAGGAACAAAACCAGTGAAGAGTATATATATAAATATATATGGAGAGAGATTTATCTTAAGGAAATGAGTCACGCAGTATATATATATATATATATATATATATATAAATATATATGGAGAGAGATTTATCTTAAGGAAATGACTCGCAGTTGTGGAGGCTGACAAGTTCCAAATCCGTGAGTCAGGCGTCAAGCTGGAGGCTTCTCCTGATAGTATGGTTGCAGGAGCTGTCGAACCCAAAATTTCCAGGTCAGGAGACAGGCCACTGAAACAGAGGTCAGAAGATGATGAGTCGGTTGCAGGATCCAGAAAGAGCTTTGCCAGAACATCCATATATGGTGGATGCAGGCCACACCCACAAGGAAACTGATTGGCTTTCAATTGCTTGGGTTTCAACTGATTGGCTGCTGACATCAGAGCACAAAATGGAGGATAACTAATATCTTCCAAACCACAAGAATCATGACCTACCCACATTGACACATAACCTTAATCATCAGAGTTCACGCCTTGTCAATTGACATCTGTACACAACTCCTTAAACCATACATAATCTCTAAATAAAGACAATTATAAAGTCATACTTCGCTTAACATGATACAACCAACGTGCATACAACCAAAAATGCACTAGCCCAGTTTACATCTTATATTTTATAAGTAAAAAAAAAAAAAAAATTTTTTTTAATGGAATAAAGGAGGGAAGAAAACAAAGATATTTTATACACACAGACACACACACATACACAAAGAAGAAATGCTAAAAACAATTACAGTCTTTATTTCTGCAACTGGTCATGTGGTTGTAGCTAGTATTTAGAACTACCTTCTTCCATCACTCACTCTGTATTCCCTTTGCCCTCAGCAAGCACCTTAGTTGGTCATGATTCTTTACCTGGTGGAGTGACCCAAACCTTCATTCCTGAAAGGTCTGGGTCATTAGTAGTCATGTAAGAATTGGGTTGCTGTAGTTTTCCATTGAGTTTAATTACAGGGCATGGTAGTACTAAGAGACGTCCTAAAGGATCTCCTGTATTCTACACATACTCTTCTTTACCTCCATTATGTAATATCAATCCAATTTCCCCTTGATAACCAGGATCAATCACACCAACCAGTACAGTAACTCCCTTCTTTGCCTGTTGATCCAGAGGCATGAGGAGCCCCAAGAGGCCAGGTGGCGTTCTTAATTTCCAGATTCAGTGGAATCAGTGATGTGTCTCCAGGAGCGAGCAACCTCCCTTTGAAGCTAAGACATTTAGACTCTCAGAGCATAGGGTCACAGGAACATGAAGAAAAATTTTGTGAGTGCATCACTAGGGCTAATAGTGAGTGGTGACACTCCTATTTTCACCCCTTGCTTCCTGAACCCATGAATCCTGGCTATGGGAGAAACAGCACCATATTTTGGACTCTGGTTTAAAACATATACAGTGTCCTGGAGAACATTGCCACAACTCTGCAAGGTATTGCCACCTAGCTGGCATCACAATTGTGTCTTTAGAAGGCCATTCATTCATTCTGTCAAGCCAGCTTCTTCAGGATGACGGGGAACATGGTAAGACCAGTGAATTCTATAGCAAGGGTGCTCTGCCACACTTCATTTGCTGTAAAGTGAGTCCTTTGATCGGAGACGATGCTGCGTGGGATACCGTAATGGTGACTAAGACATTCTGTAAGTCCACAGATAATAGTTTTGGCAGAAGTATTGCATGCAGGGAAAGGAAATCTGCATCCAGAATAAGTGTCTATCCCAGTAGAAACAAAATGCTGCCCTTTCCATGATGGAGGTGGTCCTAATGTAATCAGCAAGCCACCAGATTGCTGGCTGACCACCCCAAGGAATGGTTCCATATTAGAGACTCAGTGTTGGACTCTGCTGCTGGCAGACTGGGCACTCAGCAATGACTGTAGCCAAGCCACCTTGGTGAGTGGAAGTCCATGTTGTTGAGCCCACGCATAATCTCCAGCCCTGCAACCATGGCCACTTTGTTCATGAGCCCACTGGGCAATGACAAGAGTGGCTGGGGAAAGATGACTGGTTTCCACAACATTCTATCCACCTGATTGTTAAAATCTGCCTCTGCTGAGGTCACTTCTGGTGAGCATTCACATAAGACACAAATATCTTCACTTCTTTGGCCCATTCAGAGAGGTCTAGCTACATACCTCTTCCCCATACCTCCTTGTCTCCAATTTTCCAATCATGTTCCTTCCAACTCCCTCATCATCCAGCCAAACCACTGGCCACAGCCCATGAATCAGTATACAATCACACATCTGGCCATTTCTCCTTCCAATCAAAGTGAACAACCAGGTGCACTGCTCAAAGTTCTGCCTATTGGGAGGATTTCCCTTCAACACTGTCCTTCAGGGAGGCCCCAGAAAGGAGATGTACTGCTGCTGCTATCCACTTTTGAGTGGTGCCTGCATATCATGCAGAACCATCTCTAAGCCAGGTACGAGTTTTCTCTTCCTCAGTCAACTGATCATAAGGAACTCCCCATGAGGCTATAGGTGCAGACTGGGTGAGTGGAGGTAATGTGACAGTAGTGGAGGCCATGGGCATTTGGGCCACTTTCTCATGTAACTTACTTGTGTCTTCAGGTCCTGCTCGAGCTTGATCTTGTATATACCACTTCCATTTAATGACGGAGTGCTACTGTGCATATCTGATTTTATGACTGTGTGGGTTGGACAACATTCATGATGGGCAGCTTAGGCCACAGGGTGACTGGGTACCCCATGGTTAAGCATTCAGTCTTTGCTAAGGCCCAGTAACAAGCCAAAAGCTGTTTCTCAAAAGAAGAGTAGTTATCTGCAGAGGATGGCAGGGCTTTACTCCAAAATCCTAAATGTCTGCACTATGATTCACCAATAGGGTGAAGACTCCAAACAGCATTTCTATCTGCCACTGACACTTCAAGAACCATTGAATCTGCTGGATCATATGGCCCAAGTGGCAGAGTGGCTTGGATGGTAACCTGAACCTGTTGCAGAGCTTCCTCTTTTTCTGGGCCCCACTCAAAACTAGCTGCTTTTCAAGTCACTTGATAAATAGGCTGGAGTAGCACACCCAGCTGAGAGATATGTTGTCTCCAAAAGCCAAAGCAGCTCACCAGGTGTTGTGTCTCCTTTTTAGTTGTAGGAGGGACCAGATGCAACAACTTATCTTTACTTTAGAAGGAATATCTCAACATGCCTCCACACCACTGGAACCCTAGAAATTTCACTGAGGTGGAGGGCACTTGAATTTTGTCGAGTTAATTTCCCACCCTCTAGCATGCATATCTTACCAGCATGCATATCTTACCAGCATGCATATCTTACCAGTAAGTCTAGATTCATTGATACCTCTTCCTTACTAGGTCTAATCAGCATAAAGTCATCAATGTAATGGACCAGTGTGATGTCTTGTGGAAGGGAAAGGGGATCAAGTCGCCTGCTGACTAAATTATGACATATGACTGGAGAGTTGATATGATATACCACTGAGGTAGGAGAGTGAAGGTATACTGCTAGCCTTGCCAGCTGAAAGTAAACTACTCCTGGTGGTCCTTTGAAACAGGTCTGCAGAAAAAGGCATTAGCCAGATCAATAGCTGCACACCAGGTACCAGGAAATGTATTAATTTGCTCAAGCAATGAAACTACATCTGGAACAGTAGCTGCAATTGGAGTCACTGCTTGGTTAAGTTAAGCCACTTGGTGAGTATGTTGATTCCAATTATGCATTCTGGAACTGGGGAAATCATTAAAGGATGAGTTCAGGGACCCACTGGACCCACTGTGAGACAGCCCTGAGCTAAGACTTCATTAATAACCTGATTTCCATACTCTCCCACTCTGACTATTGAGTCACAACGATGTTTTGAGTCTCCTGGAATTAGTGTTAGTTTAGAGTCAGTGTCTTGTAATCCCCAAAAGGTTTGATTATATATTTTTTCCTCAATGAACAGTCACTCTCGTAAAAGGCCATAGATCCCTTTGGGGAAGTCTGGGAGGAAAACTAACACTATAATTTTTTGGCAGTGTAGTGGTGTCCTTTCCCAAGGGGACCTGGCCTTTCCTTCATTCAAGGGGCTGTGTGTCTATAAGCTGGCTCAAGTCTGGGGATTGATTGAGGGGCCATGACTCTCTATTCTGGTGATTCAAGCTAGACTGCCATTCACTTGCCTAGAATTCCTCTGCTTGTACAGATCAAGTAGATACTTAGTAGATTTCCCATCTGTTTCATACCTAGGGACACCATGACTAAGTAGCCAATGCCACAAGTCCATACAAGTCAGACTATTCTGATTACTGCTTTGACTCTGCTGTCCATAATGGCAACCACACTTACCTTGTCTTTGGTGATGAAGTGCTGCCACTCGGCCCCTACCACTCCTGGGTCCTATCAGCCCTATCGTAGCTAAACATCTCTTAATTCAGATACGGCAGTTTCCACTGTCAAATTTGACTTACATAAAATAGCAATCCCAGCAGTCTTCATGGATACTAGGGCTCCCTTCGCAAATTCGTTCCTCATCATTGTGGTGAAAAGTGTGTCCTCTGGGCACTCCATGGGTGGGTCTATGGGTCCAACCTGATAAATCTACTCTAACATGCCAATTTCCCTAAGCCTTTGAATGTCCTCTTCTATAGTATACCAAGGCAAATCTGATGTTTAAACTTATTTAATGTAGGCCACTGCTTAATTTATGATTGAGTGAACCAACCAAGTAAACTATTAGATCCTTTCCTAACCTTTTGAGCTGAAACACTGAACGAAGAATCTGTGCTTAGTGGGTCCATATTGATAAACTCAGACTGATTCAGCTTTATGTCCCTTGCACCATTATCCCACACCCTTAATAGCCATTCCCACACATATTCCCCAGGTTTCTGTTTGTATATATATTAGAAAAGTCAAGCCGTTCTTTTGGAGTGCAGCATACCTCCTCCTTGGTTACCCTTTGTACTTCACCTTTTGGGGCTTATTGAGATTTAAGTCTAATTATGGATCTATAGAAGCAAAAATGGGTAATGGGGATAAGTCCTGGGGACATTCAGCAATGTCTTATAAGGCATCTGCTTCAGGTCATGCCCCAGATGCCACCCCAGGAGATATCTCAAAGTTTCTTCAGACACAGCTGAGTTAATCTCATCAGATGGGAATGGGAGGGATAATGGTTTTACTGGGGAGAGTGGTTCAGCAGACAAAGATGGAGTAATCTCTTCAGATGGGAATAAGAGGCCTGGTTCTGTCGACAGGAGTGATTCAATGGAATTTAGGGGCTCAATGTCCCCAGCTTCCTGATTATCCATCCATATGTTCCCATTCCAAGTTTCAGGATCCCATTTCTTCCCAATCAATGCCCTCAGTTTAACTTCGGGCACCATTTGAGTTTGGGGATTCAATTTGAGTTGTAATTCAGCCACTCTTATGATACGCTCTGGGTTTGGTTTTTGGCATATCAGCTTGTTACTACAAGAAATGAGGGTTTCTTTCAGGGCACAAGTGGTAACTTTCAGGTCTTTTATGTGGTGCTTGAGCTGTAACTTTGAAGCCCTGAGCTCATCACTTTCTTTCACCATTTTGTCTAGTGAAAGCAGGACCAGCTAACCAGCTAACCAGCTTCCTTATACTTCTCATTCTGACAAAGTCGAGAGAAGTATCAAATGTGAAATCACCCAGAGCCTTGTCTCTCACAAATATTTGATCCATTGGTGGTGATATTTTGCATATTTCTATTGCCACCTCACACCATGGATTAGCAATGCCCTCTTTACTACTGGAGGCAGGGTCATCATTGCCTTTAAGAGTAGCCAGACTTGAGAATAAATTCAGAAAAGTCATCCTTACAGTTTTGTCCCTCTAGAACCACTCTTGGTATCAAATGTCTTAGGCTAAGTTCTCTAGAGGAACAAAACCAGCAAAGCACATGTATATAAATATATATAGAGAGATATTTATCTCGAGGAATTGGCTCTTGCAGTTGTGGAGGCTGGCAAGTGCCAAATCCATGGGTCAGGAGTCAGGGTGGGGTCTTCTCCTGACTCATGTGGTTGTAGGAGCTGACAAACCCAAAATTAGCCGGTTAGGCAGAAGGCTGCTGGTTCATGGGGTTGTAGGAGCTGGCAAATCCCAAGACCTGCAGGACAGGTGGTAGGCTGGTGGCTCATGTCCCAAGAACAAAAGATCAGCAGATGACAAGTCACATCGAGGATTCAGAGAGAGCTTTGTCAGAACATCTACATATATTGAATGCAGACCACACTCCCAAGGAAACTGATCGCCTTTCAGTCAATTGACTTTCAACTGATTGGCTGTCAACTGATTGGCTGTTCACACCAGATCACAGCATGGAGAATGATTACATAATATCTGTCAAATCACTGGGAATGATGGCCTAGTCAAGTTGACACATAACCTTAACCATCACAGCAGGTATTGTCAAAATGGTCTGCAACCCGTAGCCTTTCTTTATATCCTTCTACCTCTACATATGCATAGAAAAGAATCTAGAACTGTGCTGTCATTACAGCAGACACTAGCCACACATAACTATGTCTATTTAAAAGTAATTAAAATTAAAAAATTCAGTTCTTCAGTCACAATCACCACATTTAAGCAATCACCAGGCATATGTGGCTAATGGGGTCTTGTAGTGGACAGTGCAGAAAACATCACCATCAATGCAGGAGTAGAAGATAGCTATGGTAACTACTATAGCATAGACAATTCTGCAGAAATAGTATTAACAAACAATAATCTATGAGTGGATACATAGATAGATATGCCAAGAGGTGAGGGAGGTGTAAGGGAGCACACCTACTGGCAGATACAGGTTTGGAGGTGGAAATTTCTAAATACATGATTGTAGGTGCTCCTCATACATTAATATAGACAACAGAGCACACAAGTGGCACAGTTAGACTTAACAGTTTAGACTTAACTAAACGCCTTGTGGGATGAAGTTCCCAGGCTCGAGGGCAAAGGATCATAGACCTGGGGGACATCTATGTCAGTTGGCACAGAACAGTTCTTAAAGACAATGCTCTACATCCTACTTTGGTGAGTAATATCTGGGGTCTTAAAACTTGCGAGTGGCCGTCTAAGATACAGCTATGGGTCTCTTCTAGTCTGGAGCAAAGGAGAGTGAGAAAAACTAAAGACTCAAGGGAGCAATTAGTCCAAAGGACTAATGGACCTCATGAACCGCAGCTGACATGACCCCCAGACCAGAAGAACTACATGGTGCTCGGCTACCACTACCGAATGCTCTGACTGGGATTACAACAGAGGCCCCTGGTCAGAGCAGGAGAAAAATGTAGAACAAAATATCAAATTCACAAAAAACGCCAGACTTATTGGTCTGACAGAGACTGGAGGAACCCCTGAAACTATGGCCCCCAGATACCCTTCTAACTCAGAACTGAAGCTACTGCTGTAGTCCACTTTCCAGCCAAAGATCAGACAGGCCTATGAAACAAAAAATAACACGTGTGAGGAATGTGCTTCTTAGATCAATCAAGTATACGAGATCAAATGGGCAACACCCGCCCAAAAACAAAGATAAGAAGGCGGGTAGGGACAGGAAAACTGGACAAATGGAACCAGGGAACCCAGGGTGGAAAGAAAAAGGGGGAGAATGCTGACATAATGTGGGGAGTGCAACCAATGTCACGAAACAATTTGTGTATTAGTTTTTGAATGAGAAATTAATTTTCTCTGTAAACTTTCACCTAAAGCACAAGACAAAAAGGAAAAAAAAAACACATTTTCATCGTCACAGAAAGTTCTGTTGGATAGCACTGGTCTAGAATAATGTTCAGTTGATAGTAATCATCATTATTTTGGGGTAGAGAGATTTGGGTTTTTTTTCCTTTTTATCATATTTCTTGACCCTTTTATAATGAGAACTTATCAATTATTGTTTTATATACATTATATTTAAAATGCCTTCCCCAGAAATGTCGTACCTCATGCCCCCCAGCAGACTAAAAATATATTGATTATGGGGTTCTTCAGAGCTTTTGTGTCTGGTCATTTTTTGAATATGAATTTCCTAGAGATACAGCTCAAAAAAGTCATATTAAGAATCTCTATGTACATTAATTTATATATGCATAAAGACTTTCAGGAAGGATAATAAGAAATTAAGAACATTAGGATACGGAATGGGCATCTCTGCTGATGGGGACAAAAATGGGAGGGAGATCTTCCTTGTGGATGTATTACCTATTTAAAAAAGAAACTAATAAATTTAAAAATATGTCTTATCCTTTTAATTACACAAATGGCATACAGTTGTAAAAAAAAATTTCTAACAGGAGACAATGAAATGCCTTCCCCTAAAGTTCACTGTTAGCAGGTTAGTGAGACTCCTTTCAGACTTGGGTCTATTATGGACACACATAATACCTTTATTACATAAACAGGATCATAAGGACCTGTGCTCTGCAGTGTGATTTTTTCCCCAATAACAGCATCTCTTATACATTTTATCTAGTGAGTTTGCATTCATTCTTTAAACATCACTGGAGATCCTATCTCCCTTCCTGTTGATGAGGGCTGGAAAAAGAGGTCTTTGAAAGCCTGGGACATTTTTCTTTTACCCCTCTGTGTGGCCCTGGATAACACCTCCGTGGCTCTTTTGAAATCCCCTGTATGAGACCTGCTTACAGATAATTGCACAGCTGGCATCAGTTGGTCGAGGTGGATTCCACCCCCACTGCCAGTCCCCACCTCCTATTAGCCAGCTGCCAATGTTTCTGAGATGGGTTTGCCTCACTGACCTTGGATAGTCAATTCCTTTACTTCCTGCCCTCTCCCTTCCTTGGGTGTCTACACCTTACCAAGGCAGGAGGAATGACGTGAGTAAGGAAGGAGCTTTTTCAGAGGACTGGGTGGGCTTGGGGTTAGTGTAGGAAGGAGGAGGGGATATGATGATGTTGGAATTCACCAACCATCTGGATACAAATAGAAAAACCCCATGGCAGTTCTTTGGTGGAACTGGTAGGCGGGTGTGCTTCCTCCCTGGAAGGCCCAGTAACCATTCTAGCTTCAAAACATATGATCTACAGCCAATAAAATACTTAACTCAAGAAAGCAGGTTGGAGGCATTAGGGTACAGGGACTGGAAAGCGATACTGCACCTGTGAGTTAAATAGCCTTTCCCCTTCTTCCTCCTGGGCCTTATTTCACTTAAGACTGCTCAGACCCCCACCCAAACACATGAGGTTTCTGGGATGCGTAGGGAACCAATGTCCAAGGGAAAGCAACAAATAATGGATTTAGCTCTCCATGGACATCAATCATATCACTGATTCATTCAACAAATATCTACTGAGTGTCTACTATGTGTCAGAAACTGCAGCTATAATAGTTAAACACACGCACACACACACACGCACACGTGCACCCATGCATGCACATACACAACCCTAGTCCTCATGGAGCTTATGTTTAACGATGAACATCATGATTGTAACTACAAGCCTTTACTCCCACCCCCTGCCTGCAAAGTCCACCTCTGTCTAGCCAAATCATCTCCATCCTTCTATACCTAGCTATCTTTGTTGGGTCTTCAGCGAAGGCCTCTCTTACTGCCCCTGTGCACATCGCTCTCCACTCCCATACCATTCACCCTTACCATAAATATAACCCTGCCATATCCATTGTCCACTCTCTCTATCCAGTACATGTATGCAGTGCCTAAAAAGCAGTGGACTTGGGGATCTGAAGTCCTGGATTGGAATGCAGGATTTCCCACTTACAGGTGCCCTTGGATAAGTTCCTGCCCTCGTTCTCCATGTGGGAAAATGCAAACCACCTACTACTGCACATAAAGTGGGGAACTGATGCATGTGAGTGTGCTTCTATAAACCTGAACTTTGGAAAAAGCAGGTTGAGACCTATTTGTGGGTCATGAAATTAATTCAGAGAATTTTCAGGAAGGGTGCCAAAACAATTAAATGAAGAAAGAATAGTCACATGCAAAAGAATGAATTTGGGCCTCTACCTCATACCATATACAAAATTAAATGACAAAATAGATCAACAATGTAAATATAGGTACAAAACTATAAAACTCTTAGAAGAAAACATAGGTATAAATCTTTATGACCTTGGAGTAAACAATGGATTCTTAGACATGATGTCAAAAACACAAGCAACCAAAGGGAAAAATAGATAAATTGGACTAAATCAAAATGAAAAACCAGACTAGAACAAGCTTCAAACAAGACTATGGAGAAAGTGAAAAGACAACCCACAAAATGGGAGGGAATATTTGCAAGTCAAATATTTTATGAGGTTCTAGTATCCAGAAAGAGCTCTCACAGCTAAACAATAAAAATAACCCAATTAAAAAATGGATAAATGATTTGAATAGACGTTTCTCCAAAGAAAATATTCTCCAAATAAGCACATGAAAAGATGCTCAATATCATAAGTCATTAAGGAAGTGGAAATCAAAATCACAATGAGATACCACTTCACCCCCATTAGGATGGCTATAATAAAAAAGAGTCTATAACAAGTGTTGGTGGAGATGTGGAGAAATTGGAACCCTTATACATTGCTGGTGGGAGTAAAAATTGTGCAGCCACTTTGGAAAACAGTCTGGCAATTTCTCACAAAGTTGAACATAGAGTTACCATAAACCCATTGCCCTTGGGTAGATTCCAACCCATAGCGACCCTATAGGACAAACTAGAATGGCTCCATAGTGTTTCCGAGGAGTGGCTGGTGGATTTGAACTTCGAACCTTCTGGTAAGCAGTCAAGCTCTTAACCACTGCACCACCAGGGCTCCAGAGTTACCATGTTGTTGTTGTTGTTAGGTGCCGTCAAGTCGGTTCCGACACATAGTGACCCTATGCACAACAGAATGAAACACTGCCTGGTCCTTTGCCATCCTTAAAATCTTTGTTATGCTTGAGCTCATCGTTGCAGCCACTGTGTCAATCCACCTTGTTTAGGGTCTTCCTCTTTTCCGCTCACTCTGTAGTCTGCCAAACATGACGTCCTTCTCCAGGGACTCATCCCTACTGACAACATGTCCAAAGTATGTAAGATGCAGTCTCGCCATCCTTGCCTCCAAGGAGCATTCTGGCCACACTTCTTTCAAGACAGATTTGTTCATTCTTTTGGCAGTCCATGGTATATTCAATATTCTTCGCCAACACCAAAATTCAAAGGCGTCAACTCTTCTTCGGTCTTCCTTATTGATTGTCCAGCTTTCACTTGCATATGATGTGATTGAAAATACCACGGCTTGGGTCAGGTGCACCTTAGTCTTCAGGGTGACATCTTTGCTCTTCAACACTTTGAAGAGGTCCTCTGCAGCAGATCTGCCCAATGCAATGCGTCTTTTGATTTCTTGACTGCTGCTTCCATGGCTGTTGATTGTGGATCCAAGTAAAATGAAATCCTTGACAACTTCAACCTTTTCTCCATTTATCATGATGTTGCTCATTGGTCCAGTTGTGAGGATTTTTGTTTTCTTTAGGTTGAGGTGTAATCCATACCGAAGGCTGTGGTCTTTGATCTTCATTAGTAAGTACTTCAAGTCCTCTTCACTTTCAGCAAGCAAGGTTGTGTCATCTGCATAATGCAGGTTGTTAATGAGTCTTCCTCCAATCCTGATGCCCCGTTCTTCTTCATATAGTCCAGCTTCTCATATTATTTGTTCAGCATACAGATTAAATAGATATGGTGAAAGAATACAACCCTGATGCACACCTTTCCTGACTTTAAACTAATCAGTATCCCCTTGTTCTGTCCAAACAACTGCCTCTTGACATCATCCATGAAGAAAGCAAGAGGTCTCTGAAAAGACGGGAAAGAAAGAAAAGACCAAGGTGGACGTCAGAGGAGACTCTGAAACTTGTTGTTGAGCGTCGAGCAGCTAAAGCAAAAGGAAGAATTGATGAAATAAAAGAACTGAACAGAAGATTTCAAAGGGCCTCTTGAGAAGACAGAGTAAAGTATTATAATGACATGTGCAAAGAGCTGGAGATGGAAAACCAAAAGGGAAGAACACATTTAGCATTTCTCAAATTAAAAGAACTGAAGAAAAAATTCAAGCCTCGAGTTGCAATAGTGAAGGATTCCATTGGGAAAATATTAAACGACGCAGGAAGCATCAAAAGAAGATGGAAGGAATACACAGAGCCATTATACCAAAAAGAATTAGTCGATATTCAACCATTTCAAGAGGTGGCATATGATCAGGAACCGATGGTACTGAAGGAAGAAGTCCAAGCTGCTCTGAGGGCACTGGTGAAACACAAGGCTCCAGGAATTGATCGAATATCAATTCAGATGTTTCAACAAACAGATGCAATGCTGGAGGTGCTCACTCCCCTATGCAAGAAATATGGAAGACAGCTTCCTGGCCAACTGACTGGAAGAGATCCATATTTATGCCTATTCCCAAGAAAGGTGATCCAACCGAATGTAGAAATTATAGAACAATATCATTAATATCACACGCAAGCAAAACTTTGCTGAAGATCATTCAAAAACGGCTTCAGCAGTATATTGACAGGGAACTGCCAGAAATTCAGGCTGGATTCAGAAGAGGACATGGAACCAGGGATATCACTGCTGATGTCAGATGGATCCTGGCTGAAAGCAGAGAATACCAGAAGGATGTTTACCTGTGTTTTATTGACTATGCAAAGGCATTCAACTGTGTGGATCATAACAAACTACAGATAACACTGGAAAGAATGGGAATTCCAGAAGACTTAATTGTGCTCATGAGGAACCTTTACATAGATCAAGAGGCAGAATAACCATATGACCTAACAATTCCATTCCTAGGTATATACCCATGAGGAATGAAAACATATGCCCACACCATAACTTGTACACAAATGTTCAAAGCAACATTACTAATAACAATCAAAATATTCAAATAGCCCAAATGTCTATTGATTGGTGAATGGATAAATAATATGTGGTCTATCCATACCCAAACCAAAACCAAACCCATTGCCATCCAATTGATTCTGACTCATAGCGACCCTACAGGACAGGATAGAACTGACCTATAGGGTTTCCAAGGAGCACCCAGTGGATTTGAATTGTGGATGACAGCCTAAGCTCTTAACCACTGGTGCCACCAGGGCTCCAATACCCATATAATAGAATATTATTCAGCCACAAAAAAGGAACGAAATACTGATACATACTACAGCATGGATGAACCTTGAAACCATGCTAAGTGAAAGAAAACAGTAACAAAGGACCATCTATTGTATGATTCCATTTATATGAAAAGTCCGAAATAGGCAAATCTATAGAGACAAAGTAGACCAGTGGTTGCCAGAGGCTAGGAGGAGGGGGATAAAGGAATTGTTGTTGTGCACTGTGAAGTCTATTCAATTCATAGCAACTTTATATGACAGGGAAGAACTGCCCCATAGGGTTTCCAGGGCTGTAATGTTTACAGACCCCAACAGGTCTGTCAGTTTGTTGTACTGTGGGAGCTTGTGTGTTTCTGTGATGCTGGAAGCTATGCCCCTGGTATTCAACTACCAGCAGGGTCACCCATGGTGGACTGGTTTCAGTGAGCTTCCAGATTAAGACACACTAGGAAGAAGGACCAGCGATCTATTTCTGAAAAGAATTAGCTAGGGAAAACCTTCTGAATCACAGTGGAACATCATGTGATATAGTGCTGGAAGATGAGCCCCTCGGTTGGAAGGCAATCAAAATACTACTGGGGGAGAGCTGCCTCCTCAAAATAGACTCAACTTAATGATATGGATGGAATCAAGCTTTTGGGAGCTTCATTTGCTGATGTGACATGACTCAAAATGAGAAGAAACAGCTGCAAACATCCATTAATAATCAGAACCTGGGATGTAGTAAGTATGAATCTTGGAAAACTGGAAATCATCAAAAATGAAATGGAAAGCATAAAGATTGATATCCTAGGCATTAGTGAGCTGAAATGGACTGGAATTGGTCATTTTGAATCAGACAGTCATATGGTTTACTATGCCGGGAACGACAGCTTGAAGAGGAATGGCGTTGCATTCATGACCAAAAAGAACATTTCAAGATCTATCCTGAAGCACAACGCTGTCAGTGATAGGATAATATCCATATGCCTACAAGGAAGACCAGTTAATACGACTATTATTCAAATTTACACACCAACCCACTAAGGCCTAAGATGAAGAAATTGAAGATTTTTACCAACTTCTGCTGTCTGAAATTGATCAAACATGCAATCAGGATGCACTGATTACTACTGGCGATTGGCATGTGAAAGTTGGATACAAAGAAGAAGGATCAGTAGCTGGAAAATATGGCCTTGGTGATAGAAATGATGCTAGTGATTGCAGCATGATAGAATTTTGCAAGACCAATGACGCCTTCACTGCAAATACCTTTTTTCACCAATGTAAACAACAACTGTACACATGGACCTCTCAGATGGAATACATAGAAATCAAATTGACTACATATGTGGAAAGCAATGATGGAAAAGCTCAATATCATCAGTCAGAAGAAGGCCAGGGGCTGACTGTGGATCAGACCATCAATTACTCATATGTAAGTTCAAGTTGAAACTGAAGAAAATTAGACCAAGTTGACGAGAGCCAAAGTACAACCTTGAGTATATCCCACCTGAATTTAGAAATGATCTCAAGAATAGATTTGATGCATTGAACTCTAACGACTGAAGACCAGACCAGTTGTGGAATGATATTAAGGATATCATACATGAAGAAAGCAAAAGATCACTAAAAAACAAGAGATAAAGAAAAGACCTAAACGGATGTCAGAAGAGACTCTGAAAGTTGCTCTTGAATGTCAAGTAACTAAAGCAAAAGGAAAAAATGATGACATAAAAGAGCTGAACAGTAGATTTCAAAGGGTGGCTCGAGAAGACGAAGTAAAGTATTTATGATGACATGTGCAAAGACTTGGAGAGAGAAAACCAAAAGGGAAGAACACATTTAGCATTTCTCAAATTAAAAGAACCAAAGAAAAAAATCAAGCCTCTAGTTGCAATGCCGAAGGATTCTACAGGGAAAACATTAAACCACGCAGGAAGCATCAAAAGAAGATGGAAGGAATACACAGAATCACTCTACCAAAAAGAATTGGTCAACGTTCAAACATTTCAGCAGGTAACATATGACCAGGAACTGATGGTACTGAAGGAAGGAGGCCAAGCTGAACTGAAGGCATTGGTGAAAAATGAGGCTCCAGGAATTGACAAAATACCAACTGAGATGTTTCGACAAATGAATGCAGCACTGGAAGTGCTCACTCGTCTATGCCAAGAAATTTGGAAGACAGCTACCTAGCCAACCAACTGGAAGAGATCCAAATTTATGCCTATTCCCAAGAAAGGTGATCCAACCAAATGTAGAAATTATCAAACAATATCATTAATATCACATGAAAGCAAAATTTTGCTGAAGATCATTCAAAAGCATTTGCAGCAGTATAGACAGGGAACTGCCAGAAATTCAAGCCAGATTTAGAGGGGGACGTGGAACCAGGGATATCATTACTAATGTCAGATGGATACTGGCTAAAAGCAGAGAATACCAGAAAAATATTTACCTGCTGTATTGACTATGCTAAGGCATTCGACTGTGTGGATCATAACAAATTATGGATAACATATTGGAGAATGGGAATTCCAGAACACTTAATTGTGCTCATGAGGATCAAGAGGCAGATGTTCAAACAGAACAAGGGGGTACTGCATGGTTTAAAGGTAGGAAAGGTGTGCATCAGGGTTGTATCATTTCACCATACCTATTCAATCGGTATGCTGAGCAAATAATATGAGAAGCTGGACTAAATGAAAAAGAATGTAGCAGTAAGATTGGAGGAAGACTCATTAACAGCCTGCATTATGCACATGACACAACCTTGCTTGCTGAAAGTAAAAAGGACTTGAAACACTTACTGATGAGTATCAAAGACCACAGTTTTCAGTATGGATTACACCTCAACATAAAAAAAACAAAAATCCTCACAACTGGACCAATAAGCAACATCATGATAAACAAAGAAAAGATTGAAGTTGTCAAGGATTTCATTTTACTTGGATCCACAATCAACAGCCATGCAGTAAAGAAATCAAAAGACGCATTATATTGGGCAAATCGGCTGCAAGAGATCTCTTTAAAGTGTCAAAAAACAAAGATGTCACCTTGAAGACTAAGGTGTGCCTGACCCAAGCCATGGTGTTTTCAATCACATCATATGCATGTGAAAGCTGGACAATGAATAAGGAAGACTGAAGAAGAATTGACGCCTTTGAATTGTGGTGTTGGTGAAGAATATTGAATATACCATGGACTACCAAAAGAATGAACAAATCTGTCTTGGAGGAAGTACAACCACAATGCTCCTTGGAAGCAAGGATGATGACAGTGCATCTCACATACTTTAGACTTGTTGTCAAGAGGGATTAGTCCCTGGAGAAGGACATCATTCTTGGTAAAGTAGAGGGTGAGTGAAAAAAAAAAGGAAGACCCTCAACAAGATAGATTCACACAGTGGCTTCAACAATGGGCTCAAGCATAGCAACAATTGTGAGGATGGCCCAGGACCAGGCAGTGTTTCATTCTGTTGTGCATAGCGTTGCTATGAGTCTGAACCAACTCGATGATACCTAACAACGACACAACGTTTACGGAAGCTGACTGCCACATATTTCTCCTGCAGTGCCGCTGGTGGGTTCAAACCAGCATCCTTTCATTTAGCAGCTGAATGCGTAATCACTGCACCACCAGGGTTCCTTGGTGGTAAGGGTAGTGACTACTACAGATGGGTATGTTGCTGTTGTTGTTAGGTGCTTTTAGTGTGGAGTTTGATGATTTTTGACGAGTATATACCTGCCACCATCAACTAAATCAAGATACAGAACCTGTTTATCACCCCCCAACAGTTCCTCTGTGCCCCTTCAGCAGTTTTTCCAACAAAATTGAGCAGAATAGAAAATATTAGAGTTCATCATGCATAGTAAGGATATTATGTCATAAAATATGCATTTCAATTCTATTTAAAGACATACACACACATTACAAGGTTGTGATGTGAAATGTATTCTGTAACCTGGGTCACAGTCAAAAAAAATTTAAAAGCTCCTTTTGAAAGACAAAGTTCCATACAAGGCATTGGCACTAGTTGCAGAAGTGCTATTTATTGCCCTGAGGATTGCTGTGTGTCATCTATGATAAGCACGTACTGCATAATCTCATTTAATCCTTACAGCCCCCTTCCATAGTGTGCTCATGACTTTCATTCTAGCCGAGAAAACAAAGGCTTCACATCTGGAATCTAGGTTTATCTGATTCCATAACTACTGTTCTTAATGCTTCAGTTTCCTTTTAATGGGCTTATAACTCCAGCTAAAATGTCAAGTCCTGGAGGACACAAATAATATCTATCAGTCAACCTCAGCTGAAATTGCATGCAAGGCCCTGCCCTGCCCTGCCCTGCCCTGCCCTGCCCTAGGTAGCTAAAAGCACCAAAAAGAGGAACACAGTGCCATGTTCTTTTTTGTATCCCTCCCTGGGTGTGATTAGCCTATCGATTATACTGGATGGACTGGCTTTTCCTACGTGTAGTTACCGGATATGCTGTCCCAGCCTCTCTCCAGGAAGCCCTGGGCGGTCCAGGCCAGGTGGCACCTGCAAAATCTACTCCTCTCTAGGTTGCTGTGAAAGACCTGGAGGAGCCCTGGGTGACAGACATGGTACTACAGCTGAGGGAGTGATGGGCCAGAGTCTTGCCAGAAATACTGAAGCCCCCCAGAGCCCTCCTACTAAGTGACTGACCCCAGAGCAGCAGGGACAGAATTTACAGCATAGAATTTGTCATTAGGGCCTTTGCCCCTGAGTGCTGCCCTCCACATACACTGGTAACCACCACTAGATTCTCATTTAAAAAGAGTGAAGGCAGGTGGCATAGGTTCTACCTTCCACTTAGCCCTAATTGATTTCACCCTAATTGATTTATTACTAATGGGTCTGTTTATCTCAGTATCTGAACCCTGCCTTTCTCCATTGGAATCTTTGGCATCATTTAATCTTCTGACCATTAGGGAACAACCTTAAAAGGTACTCTTAAACATCACTGCAGTCAACACGCCCATATGATCTGAAAAAGTCAGTGGGCTCCCAATGGGGACCAGTTTTCATCCAAGGAGTAGTTAAACTCTGGGAGTCTCAGGGTTATTAAGGCCTCCTCAATGTGCTTGACTGGTCCTACCAGCCCTGGACGATGTAGAAAGAGACCGGGCTTTGTAATCAGAGAGACCTGGGACTGGATCCCAGCTCTGTAACTTGTTAGCTATGTGACCTTGGGCATTTTACCTAACCATGAGCCTTGCAAGGTTATTGTGGGATTAAATGACATCAAGATATTCAGTTGGTACTTTAATACATATCAGCTTTCTTTCCCTCTTCCTACCTGTCAAGGAGAGTAACATTCTGCATAGACAAGAACAGCCAATCAACTTTCTTTTAAGGAGGACTTGTGTTTTTGTTTTTGCTTTCCTGGAAGGGCAGGGACAGAAAACTTTGGACTGGGAAGATCACTACAACTTTTGCCCTTCTAAAATGCATTAAGCAAAAGTTTCTACGGGGTCTTAAGTGCAATGCATTTGTACTATATTACGTATAGGGATCCCCAAGCATCAGTTTGTCTTACCGTGGTGGCTTGCGTATTGCTGTGATGCTGGAAGCTATGCCACCAGTATTTCAAATACCAGGAGGGTTACCTACAGTGGGCAGGTTTCAGTGGAGCTTCCAGGCTAAGACAGACTAGGAAGAAGGATCTGGCAGTCTACTTCTGAAAAAATTGGCCAGTGAAAACCTAAAACATGGTCT
Organism: Elephas maximus indicus; assembly: GCF_024166365.1. Taxonomy (NCBI): domain Eukaryota; kingdom Metazoa; phylum Chordata; class Mammalia; order Proboscidea; family Elephantidae; genus Elephas; species Elephas maximus. The sequence continues at coordinate 35,779,634 of NC_064839.1, read as the reverse complement.
GGTATAATGCCAGAAAATGAGCCCTTCAGGTTGGGAGGCACTCAAAATACGACTAGGGAAGAGCTGCCTCCTCAGAGTAGAGTTGACCTTGATGATACAGACGGAATCAAGCTTACAGAACCTTCATTTGCTGAGGTGGCATGACTCAAAGTGAGAAGAAACAGCTGCAAACACCCATTAATAATCAGAACCTGGTATGTACAAAGTATAAATTTAGGAAAATCGAGAGTCATCAAAAATGAAATGGACTGCATAAAGATTGAAACCTAGGCATTAGTGAGCCAAAATAGACTGGTATTGGCCATTTTGAATTGGACAATCATATGGTCTCCTATGCCAGGAATGACAAATTGAAGAGGAATGGTGTTGAATCATCTTCAAAAAGAACTTTCAAGATCTATCCTGAAGCACAATGCTGTCAGTGATAGGATTATATCCATATACCTGCAAGGAAGACCAGTTAATACAACTATTATTCGAATTTACAAACCAACCACTAAAGCCAGAGATGAAGAAATGGAAGACTTTTATGAACTTCTGCAGTCTGAAATTGATCTAACAGGCAATCAGGATGCATTGATACTTACTAGTGATTGGAATGTGAATGTTGGAAACAAAGAAGAGGGATTGGTACTTGGGAAATATGGCCTTGGTGACAGAAATGATGCCGGAGATTCCATGATAGAATTTTGCAAGACCAATGACTTATTCATTAGAAACACCTTTTTTTCAACAGCATAAATGGTGACTATACATGTAGTCCTCAATGGATGGAAAACACAGGAATCAAATTGACTATACCTGTGGAAAGAGATGATGAAGAAGCTCAATATCATCAGTCAAAACAAGGCCAGGGGCCAACTGTCGAACAGATCATCAATTGCTCATATGCAAGTTCAAGTTGAAGCTGAAGAAAACTAGACCAGGTTCACGGGAGCCAAAATGTAACCTTAAGTATATCCTGCCTTAATATAGAGACCATCTCAAGAATAGATTTGACACCTTGAACACTAATGGCCGAAGACCAGAGGAGTTGTGGAATGACATCAAAGACATTATACATGAAGAAAGCAAGGGCTCATTAAAAAGACAGGAAAGAAAAGACCAAAATGGATGTCAGAGAGAATCTGAACCTTCCTCTTGACATCGAGTAGCTGAAGCGAAAGGAAGAAATGATGAAGTAAAAGAGTTTAACAGACTTCAAAGGGTGGCTTGAAAAAACCAAGTATTATAATTAAATGTGCCAAGACTGGGAGATAGAAAACCAAAAGGGAAGAACACACTCAGGATTTCTCAAGCTGAAAGAGCTGAAGAAAAAAATCAGTTTTACTGAAGGATTCTACAGGGAAAATATTGGATGACACAGGAAGCATCAAAAGACAATGGGAGGAACACAGAGTCACTGTACCAAAAAGAATTGATTGAACCTGAAATCAGAAGAACTAGATGGTGCCCGGCCACAACCGATGACTGCCCTGACAGGGAGCACAACAGAGAACCCCTGAGGGAGCAGAAGATCAGTGGGATGCAGACCCCAAATTCTCATAAAAAGACCAGACTTAATGGTCTGACTGAGACTAGAGGAATCCCAGAGGTCGTGGTCCCCAAACCTTCTGTTGGCCCAGGACAGGAACCATTCCCGAAGACAACTCATCAGACACGGAAGGGACTGGACAATGGGTAGGAGAGAGATGATGATGAAGAGAGAGCTACTTGTATCAGGTGGACACTTGAGACTGTGTTGGCATCTCCTGTCTGGAGGGGAGATAGGAGGGTAGAGAGGGTTAGAAACCGGCAAAATTGTCAAGAAAGGAGAGACTGGAAGGGCTGACTCATTAGGGGGAGAGTAAGTGGGAGTATGGAGTAAGGTGTATATAATCTTACATGTGACAGACTGACTTGATTTGTAAATGTTCACTTAAAGCTCAATAAAAGTTATTACTAAAAAAAAAAAAAAAAAGAATTGATTGACATTCAACCATTTCAGGAGGTAGCATATGACCAAGAACCAATGATACTGAAGGAAGAAGTCCAAGTTGCACCGAAGGGATGGTGCAAAACAAGACTCCAGGAATTGATGGAATACCAATTGAGATGTTTCAACAAACAGATGCAGTGCTGGAGGTGCTCACTCAGGTATGTCAAGAGATTTGGAAGACAGCTTCCCGGCCAACTGAGTGGAAGAGATCCATATCTGTGCCCATTCCAAAGAAAGGTGATCCAATAGAACATGGAAATTATCGAGCAATATCATCAATATCAAATGCAAGTAAAATTTTGCTAAAGATCATTCAAAAGCAGCTGCATCCACAGGGAACTGTCAGAAGTTCAAGCCTGATTCAAAACAGGAAGTAGAACCAGGGATATCACTGCTGATGTCAGATGGATCTTGGCTGAAAGCAGAGAATGCCAGAAAGATGTTTACCTGTGTTTTATGGACTGTGCAAAGGCATTCAACTGTATGGAACATAACAAATTATGGATAACATTGCAAAGAATGGGAATTACAAAACACTCAACTGTGCTCATGAGGAACACGTACTTAGACCAAGAGGCAGTCATGGGAACAGAACAAGGGGATAGTGTGTGGTTTAAAGTCAGGAAAGATGTGTGTCAGGGTTGTATCCTTTCACCATACTTCAATCTGTATGTGAGCAAATAATCCGAGAAGCTGGACTATAAGAAGAATGGGGCATCAGAATTGAAGAAAGACTCATTAACAACCTGTGATATGCAGATGATATAGGCTTTCTTGCTGACAGTGAAGAGGACTTGAAGTACTTACTGATGAAGATCAAACACTACAGCCTTCAGTATGAATTACACCTCAACATAAAGAAAACAAAAATCCTCACAACTGGACCAATAAGCAATGTCATGATAAATGGAGAAAATATTGACGTTGTCAAGGATTTCATTTTACTTGGATCCACAATCATCGCTCATGGAAGCAGCAGTCAAGAAATCAAACAACATATTGCAATGGGCAAATCTGCTGCAAAAGACCTCTTTAAAGGGTTAAAAAGCAAAATTGCTACTTTGAGGACTAAGACACGCCGGACCAAATCCATGGTATTTTCAATCATCTCATATGCATGAGAAAGCTGAACAATGACTAAGAAAGACAGAAGAAGAATTGACACCTTTGAATTATGGTATTGGTGAAGAATATTGAATATACCATGGACTGCCAGAAGAATGAACAAATCTGTCTTGGAAGAAGTACAGACAGAATGCTCCTTAGAAGCAAGGATGGTGAGACTACATCTCACATACTGTGGACATGTTATCAGGAGGGATAACATGTCCCTGGAGAAGGACATCATGGTTGGTAAAGCGGAAAAAAAAAAACCAAACCCACTGCCGTCGAGTCGATTCCAACTCATAGCGACCCTATAGGACAGAGTAGAACTGCCCCATAGAGTTCCTAAGGAGCGCCTGGCAGATTCAAACTGCTGACCTCTTGGTTAACAGCCATAGCACTTAACCACTATGCCACCAGGGTTTCCTGGTAAAATGGAAGGTCAGCGAAAAAGAGGAAGGCCCTTGACGAGATGGATTGGCATAGTGGCTGCAACAGTGGACTCAAGCATAACAACAATTGTGAGGATGGAGCAGGGCTGGGCAGTTTTTCCTTTTGTTGTACATAGGGTCGCTATGAGTCGGAAGCGACTTAATGACACCTAACAACGTTTACACTATGTGTTTACCTGGAAAATAATCTATGTCTCAATCCGAGTCCCTACCACCCAGTCACCTGGACCACCAAGCATGGCAGCCTGTTTTAAAAATGCAAATCAGATCACATCGGTCCCCTGATCTATACTCTCCATTACCTTGGAATAAAATCTTGAATCCTTCCGGTGGCCTGCAAAGTCCAACATGATACAGCCATTATCTATCTCCCCCATCTCATCACCTATCTCTCCCTTGCTCTGCTGCTCCTCAAGCCAACCAATCTGTTCCAGCCTCAGGGCTTTTGCATCAGTTATTTCCCCCTGCCTGCACCCCTCCTCCTCCAAATGGCTGCCTCCTTTTCAGTATTCAGGTTTCAGTTCAAATATCACCTTCTCAGAGATATCTTCTATGATCATGTCCCCGCCACCATCACATCTATCACTTTATTTCATCTTTGCGCTTGTCACTATCTGAAATTATCTGGTACCAGGGACCTTGTCTATCTTGTTTACCATGTATCTCGGATGCCTAGGATAGTGCTAGGCACATGGCAAGCCCACAACACATGTTAGTTAAATAAACGAACTCCTATGTTTCACCACTTAAGCATAAATCAGTGATCTCGAGGATGGTCTCGCTTCATGTTAGAGCTTCTAATATGTGAGTGTCTAGACAGTCCTTTTATTTTTGGCATTTTTGGCAAAGTGATTTGCTCCTGGAATTTAACAAAACCAGACAACGCCTGTCTCCCTAGAGTCTCATCCAAAGCCGTGCCACCTCTTCTTGAATCTGCCGAAACTCATGCTGCCTGGCCCCTCTGCAACAAAGAGGCATGCAGGAGACAACGGTTTTTATAAATCTCACTAGAATATTCTGCTGCCTGAAAAATTGGAGAGCCACTGGACTAGAGGCAGCCAAAGCTAGCAAGGGCTCCTGCTCCTCAGCGGGCTGGACACGTGGGATTAATTCAAGCAGGAACCAGGCAAGAAATGCTGGCCCCTGGGAAGGGCTAAAGAAAGGGAATTTTAAGATTCAGACTGAAAAGACAGCTGGAGGGGTGTGGGTGGGGAGGACTCACCCTACTTAACTTAGGGGAGCTTAACTTGCTAGGATTAATATTAAACGTTTAATGTGGGGGGTATTTACATGTGTGTGTTTTAGGGAAAGGGTTCATAGTTTTTATCCGTGTTACAATAGGATCTGTGCCCCTAAAAGGTTAAGAGCCACGGATCTGGAAGGCACGCAACTAGGTTAACGAATCATCTCCATCCTAAACATGACCTGCACTGAAACAATCACGAGAAAGGAAAAGTGTTTTGTGCTCCAAAGAAAACAAAAGCCACTTCCAACAGGAATTGGCTGTCACATTCTCTGCACTTGGAAAAAAAATCAAGAGAGCATCCGCCCAGCCTGCCCAAGGCCCATCCCTTAAGCCCAGGTCTCCAGGGAAGGCTGCAAGCCTTTGTTTTCCAGTCTGTGGGCAACTGGCTGGGCAAGGAGCCAGAGGGGAGAGACCTTTATGGAAGAAAATACAGTGATGTGCCAAGTTGTAAAGGTAAGAAGCACCCTGAGAGCAGGTTCTGGCTGACTCTGGGACAGAGATGCCACAAAGACCCACTGGGTGAGGAATGATGTGTTGGTTTGCAGATTCAATGTTCTCTCCTCTTTCTTGATTTGGCTCCATTAAGGATGTCAGGTCTGCTTTTCCCTCTTGGTACGCCAGGTCACCACATGTATTAATCATGGACTTTGGTGCTTTTCTAAGTAGATTTTGGACCTTCAGGTTGGCAAGCCCAAGTTTCTCCCTGTGGCCACCTCAGCTGTCAGATTGGACATCCTGCCTATTTAAAGCTATGTGTCACATTGGGTGTTCAGAGGATACTCCCTTCCCCTGGCCTTTCTTGCCTTTGTAAGGGGAGGACCTGAGACGTGGCAGAAGTCCCAATAAACGCTGGAAGGAGCCCTGTGAGCAGGCGGGCAGGCCCAGAGCCAGTGTGCTGTGCCAGTACTTGGTATAACCTCCAGGGAGTGTGCAGTCAACACACGTCCTGGCTTCTGAGAGGCAGGCTGTCGATGTCAGGCCACAGCCAGCTTCTCTACTGCTCAACCTCTCTGTGAGCCTCAAGGATTCTCGCTCCACTTTGAGTTGCTATTTTTCTATGCTTGTATATGTTCTATCTTTAATATATCCCAAAGGAGATTCCTGATTTCCTCCCCTAAACATGTTTTTCCTCCAAGCTTCCCTATCTCAACAAATGACACCTTCACCACACAAGTGCTCATCCGTCAGGTCTCAGCTTAAACAGCACCTCTTCCTCAGAAAGACCTTCTCAGGCACCAAATCTAATGTGGTCCTTCACTAATCACAACTATAGCGCCCGCCCAAGCTCCTATACCCTCTGACTCCCAGTTGTGTCTGCTAATGGGAGGCACGATGAGACAAAAGAGCAGAGGAGAATGAGGTCAGGGTGTTAATATCCCTGAATCCCTCACTGCCACAGTTCATGTTGGGCAGCCCTTTACTACACCTCTTGCTGCGTCTGTAACCACTCTTTCCCTTTGCCCTTTTAGGCCAGGTGGCAATGGCCACTATCTGTCACTACCTCTGAAATCCCTTACCATCCCTTCATCAAGGTTTTGCTTAACACTGCTCACGCTTTTGGAAATAGTCCATTCATTAAACTCTTCCCAATGACTCCCTTTGAATGTGCCATTTCTTTCCTGCTCGGACCCTGACGATGTTTTTGACCAATACTGAAGCCATGTGTAAACCACTGACCACTGTTTCCCCAGCAATATGCACAAAAGCTGGCAGGTTTGAGGCACTTAATACATGTGTTTTGAACAAATGAATGAATGATAAAGACATTGGCATCCACAAGGAAAAGAACCCAAATTGACAAGGTTGTGGAGCAAAGGAACTCTCAAACACAGCAGTTCCACCTCTGGATATAAACCAGGAGACATTCTTGCACATATATGCTAGGGTATACAAACAAGAATGTTCCTAGTAATACTGGTGGCCAAAAATTGGAAATAACCCAAACATATATTAACAATAAACTAGATGAATACAATGTAGACTGTATATGTTAAGAAAATAAATGAACTACAACTACACTTAACAGCCTGGATGAATCTTACAAATACAGCACTGAAAGAAACAAGACACAAAATAATATATATAGTATAATCTCATTTATGTAAAATCCAAAACAGGTAAAACTAAATCATTTGCCTTAGGAATGCATTTGCATATATAGGTGGAAAACAATAAAGAAATTATTACAACAAAAAACAAGATAGTTGTTACCTCTGGTAGAGAGAGAGAGACATGTCAGGGAAGGGCACAAAAAGGTCTTCTAGGCTGCCATCAGCTTTCTAGTTCTTGCCACAGGTAACAGATACATCAGGGTTTGCTTTGAATTATTATTATTTTTTAATAATTTTTGTTGTTTTGAGACTATACACAGAACATACACCAATTCAGTAATTTTTACATGTACAATTCAGCGACATTGATTACATTCGAGCTGTACAAACATTCTCACCCTCCTTTTCCAAGATGGTCCTCTCCCACTAACATGCTTTGAATTATTTTTAACTGTACATAAACTGGGTGGCTGGGAGGTGCTTACGTACTTATGTCCTATTCTGAAAATTTTATCTCACAACTCAAAGAACAGAACCCAATTGCTTGTCATTACACGTGGTGAGAAAATGACTATCTACAATTTCCAGGGATGTATCTTCTCCATTCAAGACACCAGCTGCAGAGAGTATGAAATCTCGCAGTACAAAATACAAAGTTCCCTGGGGAAAGAACACTTCTTACTGCTTTAGATTGGGTCAGGTGTACACCTTCCCTAACCCTCTGATCCAACCAACTATGGCAAAAGGGGAGAGTCACATCGTGCAGTGGCTGCTAGGGACACTCATGAAACTAAATGGGAAGGACGGTTTGCTGGTAGATGCCTATGGGACTCTGAATATGTACAGATGTATAGTCCTAACAGGGCAGCTCCTAGAAAAGGGGGGTAAGGGTAGACAACCCAGTATCAACTGCTATTTAATCTAATCATTCTAACAACCCAGTGATATCATATTGATATCCCCATTTTACAGGTGAAGAGACCAAGAATCAGATAGGGCCTAAGGTTTCTCAACAGTGGCACTAGTGACATTTTGGGCCAGCCAATTCTTTGTTGTGGGGGCTGTCCCATGCATTATAGGATGTTTAGCAGCACCTCTGGCCTTTACCTACTAGATGGCAGTAGCACCCCAACTCCCAGTTGAGACAATAAAAAATGTCTCCAGAAGTTGCCAGATATCTTCTGGGGAGAAAAATCACCCCCCTTCAGACTCACGGAGACACCCTAAGTAAATTCCCACTACCACTCCACTAGTAAGACAGAGCCGGGATTCAAACCCAGGTCTGCCTGACTCTAAAGTCATTATCTCTCTCATGATAATATCTGACTTACGTACCTCATGATGTTGGTTGAATGTGAAGGCATCCTGAAGAGTTAGGTGGTGCATAAATGTAAGATATCATTATGTCTCCACATTCCTCTTATAAATTTCCATTTCTATGGATCAATGTGGTTTCTCAAACAGGACAGAGCTATATACATCTCTAAGGAATTAGAAGTCCATGGACCTGACTACCAACCAACCTCATTCTCCATGGTGTGCTTTCTAACCAAATCTTCTCCTTCCTGAAGACAGGTACTCCCAGGTTTTTGCCTCCACATGTCTAATTCTACTCTGTAAGCAATGAATTACGGTAAGTTTTCTTCATTGATTTTCCTGTAGTGGAGCCAGGTCTTTCTCCAGGCAATTTGGTCCCCAAAGCCCATATATTCTTCTCAGGCTGACTAAGCATGTTACATCTCTTCCGCCATAAACCAGACTAGATGTCGCAATAACCATGGCTGCATGGGGTTCATGGTCACATTCTTCCCAACCCGGTGGTTTCCTTGGAGTGGATCTTCCAGTGACTAAAATGTCTGTCCAAGAATACTGCTTGACAAAGCCCTACATGTACAGACTCTAATCAGTTAGTTTTTATCCTGGTTTTCAATATGAATGTAATTGGATTCTAAGACGAAGTCCTTTATTTGCAAGGTATGAGTCCCTTTGATCTGAATTGAGAGAAAACTTTTTTGGCAGAGATAAGAGTGTGTTGGCCACACACAGAGACAGGAGGGCTTTACATGGAGCTTCTGGGAGTTAATAAAAGAAAGTATATCCCTACAGCTTAATTCAGTTAAAATGACCACACGCCATCCATATCCTTCCTAGTCAAGATAGAAAGTTTGTTTGGAGGTCTGATTACAATCCAATATTTTTTAAATAAACTATTTTATTGAAGTATAACTTACATGCAGGAAAGTATACAAATCGTAAGTGTACAGCTAATGAAATTATCCCAAAGTAAACACGCACATGTAATCATCACCCAGATCAAGAAATAGAACATTACCAGCATTCCAGAAGCCCCCCTCAGGCCCCTCCCAGTCACTACCCCCACTCACCTCCCTAAATGTAACCACCATAATTGTAGTCTCTTATGACCTCCATATTTTTTATATATCTGATGGCCCAGATAATTATCTCTGGAGGCCAGAATTAATCAGCAACTGGGAGGATTGTTTCCCCATGAGTCATTCCTTTTAAGAGTAGTTTATCAGTGAGGATGCTTCTAGCCGCAAGTAACAGAAACGTCAACTCAAATGGCTTAAACAATAAGGAAATTTATGATCCCCTCATAAATGAACTCCCGCTTTAGGGTGAGATTCAGGGTTAATTGAGTCAGCAGCTTGAGTCAACAAAGACCTATACTCTTTCCATCTCTTTCCACTTGGCCATCCTTGGCCTTTGCTTCAGTCTTAGGCTGATAGCAGGATAGCCATACAGTTCTCTTCTGTGATAATCTCTTTGGAAAGGAAACGTCTCCCACAGGTCCCTCATATCCCATTGGTGAGAACTGTGTCACATGTCCAACCAATCAGGTCAGGGGAATGGAATTACTCCAACCGTCTTAGACATCATCTGGAGTGAGATGGATGTTGAAAAGTCCATCCCAATGTTTCTCACAGAAAGCCATGTTTAAGTAAATGATTTGAAAATGTCTGGCTCAACTAATTTATAAACACATTTTATATTGCTAAATGGTAACGAAGGTTATAAAGAGTGGAGATCTGTGGCTGAACACGCTGTTGGTGAATTAAGGTTAGAGGTAAGTAACTCTGTGAGGAAAGAATAAATTGACCGTGGCAAAATAAACACAGCAGCTCTTGCCCTCTTTCTCCTCTGTACATAAATGATCCTTCCTCTCTGAATTGCCTGTTTGGGCACTGAATCATAAACTCACATTTTTTTTAGTTACTGAGATAATATCTGTCACCAGTTACATTAAGCATAGGACATAATGTTTCAGTATATATTTAGGACAAATCCTACCTCTTTACAAATCACATGATGGCATGCAACACACATGGGTATGTCATTTAAATGTTACAAGGTGTGTGTGTCATGGCTCCCAGAGGATACCAGGTCCCATCAGTTACCTCAATAATTCTCAATGGCCACTCAGTCCCCCTAGATGTTCTCTCAAGTTAAACCCCCAATTCTTTCTAAAGAATATTATGAGTCATACACACACACACACAGAGTCCACAGCGGTGTCGCTAGGGTTGGTGTTACCCAGTGCAGTAACTCATGGTGTCACACACACCCTCACCCAGGGCAGGTGGGGCTGGCTAACAAACATCCCCTTGGTGGGAGGAGCACCCCACCCCACCCTGCCCCCACTTAATGCCAAACGCCTCCCCACAGCGTCGTGCCCCTCCCACCCCCACTCCCCACAGCTTCTCCCTCTCCCAATGGCCAAGGTGGAGACCCTCCTCTCCACCCAATGGCAGGCACCATGGGTGGGCAGCCCACACCCTGACTAGCAGGTGATGGGGGGGCGGGGACAGGGAAGTGACGAGTCACCACACTGGGTGATGGGTGACGCCAACCCTAGTGATGCCACTGCCTTGGTGACCCCTCCTGCAGCAGCACCAGCTCACTCCCTGCCACCTTTGGTGTCACTCTGAGAGTGCCAGGAGGTATGGGTTGCACCCCCACCACATGACCTCCTAGTGATGCCACTGGGAGTCCCTGGGTGGTGTAAATGGTTAACACACTTGGCTGCTAACTAAAAGGTTGTGGGTTCAAGTCTACCCAGAGGCACCTCAGAAGAAAGGCCTGGCGATTTACTTTCAAAAAATCAGCCACTGAAAATTGATGAGCGCAGTTCTACTCTGACACATATGGGTTGCCATGAGTTGTAGTCAACTCAAAGGCAATTGGTTTTATATATATGTACAACCTCATTGCTGTCACATCAATTCTGACTCACGGCGGTCCTACAGGACAGAGTAGAACTGCCCCACAGAGTTTCCAAGGCTATTACTTTTATGGAAGCAGACTGCCACATCTTTCTCCTGCACAGCGGCTGGTGGGTTTGAACCACCAACCTTTCAGTTAGCAGCCGAGTGCTTTAACCACTGTGCCACCAGGGCTCCATATATACATATATTTCCCCCACTTAAGGTTTTTTTTTTTTTTTAAGGTAGCTGAAGGAAACCCTGGTGGCATAGTGGTTAAGTACTACAGCTGCTAACCAAAGGGATGGCAGTTTGAATCCGCCAGGCTCTCCTTGGAAACTCTATGGGGGCAGTTCTACTCTGTCCTATAAGGTCACAATGAGTCGGAATCGACTCTACGGCACTGGGTTTTTTTTTTTTAAGGTAGCTGAAAATGTTACAGGGAAGGGACTCTTTACATCCCTTTATCAATGTGGTAGTCACATACTTTTTTTTTTTTTTTTTCCAGAAAGAGTGAGAACATTTATTAAGGAGACATATATATACATAACCAGGGAACCGGCAGCAACACAGGATGTCTTATGGAGTCCCAAAGAGCAATTTTACGTTACAGCTTATACAGAATCTTACATATCAGATACCTGGGCTCCAACTTTCCTGTGGGGGTTGTATGCCACAGGTAGTCAGTCTGGACAGAGCAGAAGGTTATTTGCATCAGTTGAAAACAAAGAATAAAGTCATTAACATTTGGTGAAAACAAAGTCATTAACAAAGGTATGCAAAGGAGGCAGAAAGAGGAAGAACAACTTATAGGTTTACCATGGCCTTAGTTATGTTAAGTGCTCAGTTGCCCATTTTGAAAAAGGAGGAAACATGCTGGGGGGCATTGGGGTCACATATTACCCCCTTTGAAACTTGGGTGACCATATTCACTTATCCTAAGTTTCAACCTATTCTTTATAGATCAGTGTTTCAGGCGACAGGATCGGGCCTTCTGCCTGAGACATGTTTGAGACATCTATTGGACAGAGAATGTAATCTCACATATAAGCATAAATTGGAGACGGTAACAGATTAACAGGCCTTTAACAGCCAATCTAATTCCATTAATAAATAAGGTTTTCAGCTAGGTAAAATCTGGCAGTCAAGAGGTTAGTCAAGAAAATCAAATCCTTTATGAATCTTGTAACAGGCCCCCAGCTATAAGTATCAGCATATTGTAGTTCGCTGTTTGTGTTTAAAAATGGTGAAATTTCTCATCGCCTCTAGGGGAGTACAAACCTCAATGAGACAGGACTTGAGGGTTGAGTTAGGCATGCAACCCTCTGTCCAGACAGGGCAGACAGAAATCAGTAATGTTTAACACTTCTCTAGCAATATAGATCTAAAAATTTTTATCTTTTAACAAGGGGTTGGGAGACACTTATCTCAGGGAGAAAGATTCCCTGGGCAAAAGTCTCTCTGGCCCCTAATAGTCTCATCCAAGTTAACGTTAAAAACATTTTTACTTTTTAACCCTAGAAAGTCTTAAGTTCAGGCCATCAATAGGTTGGCCTTTTCACTCCTTTTGTCACTGTAGGCCGGGCAGGGCTTGACATGGAATGATGGCTCCACGGTTTGACTACCGCAAGCTTTATGACTGTCAGTGCTGAGCGGTGCAGTGAAGGGTCCAGTCCACTTAGGCTGTAACAGGAGGTCCTTCAACTTTTGGATCACAGCTATCTCAAGAAGGAACTTCTGCCCGATGTAACTTGGTCTCATTGTCTTCCTCCAGATGATCCTTCCTCCAGATAGCCAGTAGATCGGCCTGTTTCTTCAAGTCCTAGTCTTCTTTCTTTTTCTTGACCTCTTTTACCTCATCTCTGTTGGTAAAGACCTTAAATGCGTTCAGACACCAGGGTCGGATTATAGACTCACATTATCTGAGGTGGCCCTTCTGCAGAGGGGACTGGCACCTCCTGGGGTGGGTAAAGCCCTCCCAGGGGAACTGGGCCAAATTGTACCCCATTGCTAATATGGGGTGGGGAGACCATATCTGTCCCACCTCCTCCGGCACTCCCCGCTCCCAGTCACATACCATTAGAACACTGGATGAATACCTGTTGGAGGAATCTATCATCAAAGAAGATCTGGGTGGAAAAGCTATACTCATCAGTGAAAAACAATCATAATCATGGTAGATACAATAATAATATTCTTATGATAAATGGTAAAATGCATACGTCCACTGATAATAGAACAATAGTACTATAGGTTTCAAAAAGTCTTTAAGTAATCATTCACAGCGGATAAATACATAATTGGTACTATCCTCAGAGCCAACAAGAAAGGATGAATACAAGGGCAATTCCAATTGGAAAGTGATAAATCCATCAGCATATCCTTCAGAAAAGTATTCATACAAAACTAACATTCCTGAGGAAATATTTTTCTCACAAATGTATCTAACATTTTACTTGCTACTATGTATAAATATTATAAAATATTACAATATCTAATACATACAATTCTAATACGAGAGGGTACATGAATAACAGACTTGATCCCAATGAGCCCAAGCCTTCCCAAGTTTCAGAAAATTTGTTTGTTACTAAAGTAAAAACATTTCCTGTGATCATCAATCATTTTATGATATCCAACATTATGATATCCATTCAATATCTCCTGAAAGTTTAATGTTTATTCTTGTTAGAATTCCAATTCTCAAGAATAACATGAGTCATGTACATTTTACTCTTCATTCTATGTCAACCAAGAATGTTTCTTTAATTTATAACCCAATACTATTTCCCTATGCATTTTGGCCAAGGCTAGTCCTTTTTAAAAAGAGCTCAATATTTCCTGATATCGAGACCCAATACGTTAAGGTTCTTCTAATGAGAACCCTAAATGTTATAAAGACGCCTCATTAATTTGCTCTATAAAGGTCAAACCAAGGTTTTGAAGATTTTAAGAGAAATGTTCTTTTCTACCAGTCTAGCAGAGGCCATGTTCTTCTCTATTGTTTGCCTTTAACTACCCCAACCAACCAATCAAATGTATTATGAGCATCTAATATATATATTGGGCATTGCACTGGGTACAGTGGAGGAGCACGATCCCTGCCCTCAAAGAAACTCCAGTCTAGTTGGAGAGACTAACACATGAACTAGTCAGGTGTCAAGGAGTGACAATGGCCATGAGTATGACAGGGGCTTAGAGAAAGAATAATTCAGTTAAAGTGAGTTTGAGTAATTTGAGGATTCATGGAAAGAGTGAGACGTGGGTTGGACTTTGAGACTAGGTATGATTCAGCTAGGCCAAGATGGCAAACATGCTGCACATCTGCTGTCACTCTCTTCATGCCTGTGGCAGGCGTTCCTGATGAATGCCAACGCGGCTCCCCTTCCCACTGAGCTCAGACTTAGCACAGTGCTCCAGGCTACCCAGACCAATCAACTGGAATCTGAACTCATGACAACCCATTTGGTGGTGGGAGTGGGATGGATGTGGATGTTAGATATTTTGGCTAATGGAACAGCACTCACAAGGGTATAAGAGTTAAGAAAGAGAATGGTAGAAGTAGGAAAGACAATATTATTGATATCTCTGTGGAGTCACAGACCTAGTTCTCATTATATGTGGGGACACCCTCCAAAATGGGGATAATAATGGTATCCACCTCATCAGGTTGGTTGGGTGTTAAATGTATGATAACGGATATGCAGCGAAACCTGTGAGAGCTGGAACTCGATGGGACTGCCTTGTTTTTCCAGGTCTCACCAGCCTCTGACAGGGTACAGTTGTACCACTTTTCTATTGCTCGTTTTAGTGGAAAATAATTTGTTTTCTTTCTCTGACAAGTTCCCTTACACAGGTCCTAGCTTTTGCAGTTTTTACTGTAATAAAGCACTTAACACAAACGAGGTAGCATCATATGGTTAAAAGCAGAAGTGCTAGAGCCATACAGCCCGGGTGTAGGCTCTGACTCCACTACTTGTTTTGTGACATCAGGCAAATTACATAATTTTTCTATGACTCAGTTTCTCTATAAAGCAGGGATAACAGTACTTTTCTCATCATAGGATTATCAATAGGAACAAATGATTTAAAATATGTAAAGCACCTAAGAAGCACTATATATGTCAGTTAAAAAGTGCTACAGGTCTCCTGTTAGGAGAGACCAGTCCTTTCCCACTCCTGGAACTCCCGTGTGGAGGGCTTCTCTGGTGGGCTAAGGGCTTTTGGCCTCCCCCACCCCTTGCTTCCCCCCTCCCCCTCATTGGAGAAATGAGTTATCTGATTGGTGAGTTTTGGAAAAAGGAACTAGCTTTGCTCAGCCCGTACCTTCTCTCCTTTTGACCATTCATTATCATGGAAATTTGCTTCACCTCTCCTCTCTTTCCTGAGCCTATCCATATGTCTTCCTCTTTCTCAATTTATTCCCTCTTTTTTTTTTACTTCCTCATTTTTGCAACCCTGGCTGGCTTACTAAGAAAGGATACATAGGAGGAAATTTATTGATACTTACCATGCCTGAAAATGACTTCATTCTACCCTTAAGCTTGATTTGTAGTTTGACTATAAAATTCTAGGTTAAAAGACATTTTCCTTCAGAAGGCATCGTTCCACTGTCTACTGGCTTACAGTGGGGCTGTTGAGAGGTTTTAATATTCATCTGTTTTCTGATTCTTTGTACATGACCTGTTTTTTTCTTCTTGGAAGCTTTTAGGACAGTGGTTTTCAACCCTCACTGTGCATCAGATTCACCTAAAACAGAAATTCTGTTTTAATTGATCTGTGGCAGGGCCAGATATTGGTATTTTTTAAAATATTCCAAGGGGATTTCCACGGGTCACCATGAGTCAGAAGTGACTCAATGGCAGCTAACAACAATAACACAACCTCTACCCTCAGAGGTAAATGGTGATTCCGTTCCAAGTTTTCTGGGGTTCTGTGGTGTGAACTGATTTCATTCTTGTTGGCTTTCCTCCTATAGACATTTAAATTTGTTTTCTACAGTCTTAAAATTATTAGCCTTTCACATTCATTTTCTAAAAATTTCTTGAAGGTCTATTCTCATTTACTTTGTCTTTGTGGATTTATATATCTTTATTCCTTTATACCTTCATCATTCTGTGGGTTATGGAAGAAAGCAGTTATATAAATAAGCTTGTTCAACCAGAAACTCCTTACTATTATATCAAAAATCAATCAAGTATAAAATTTTATGAAGTGAATCTCCCATGCAGAATTTAAATAATTCATGTAGATACTCCACCCTCAAGAAGATGGAGCATAACTTCCCACTCCTCAAGGTAGACTGTGCATAGTAACTTCCTTCCAAATAGTACAGTATGGAACACCATGGAAAGTTCCTTCCAAAGAGTAACTTTATAGTGGAATATACTTCAGCTTGGTGATCAAGGTCAATATCAACAGTCATAAATCATGCTGACAGTATATACACTTGAAATGATGTGATCAAAATGGCATTTTACTTCTGTGGTGTCCCTCACCAAAACCCATAACCTCAGTCTAGTTATGAGAACATCAGAAAAATCCCAGTAGAGGGTCATTTAACAAAATACGTACCAGTACTCCTCAAAACTGTCAGGTCATCAAAAACAAGGAAATTTGAGAAACTGCCATAGTCAAGAGGAGCTTAAGGAGACATGACAACTGCATATAACATGGTATCCTGGATAGGATCCTGGGGCAGAAAAAAAGACATTAGATAAAAACTAAAAAGGAAATCTAAATAATGTATTGGCTTTAATTAATAATAATGCATCAATATTGGTTCATTAATTATAACAAATGTACCCTACTAACATAAGATGCTAATAACAGGAGAAACGGGGTACTGGGTTTATGGAAACTCCCTGTATTTTTTCATAATTTTCCTGTAAATCTAAAACTGTTCTAAAAAATGAAGTGTATTAAAAATATTTCTGCGAAACCAACAAATACTGGCAGCTTAAACTATTTACAGTGAAAACAGGATTGGCTTGTGGGTATCCAAGAGTGGATAGGGTTTTGGTTGTTAGTGCCTTATGTGGGCAACATTGGAATTCATCTCAAAATTCTACCTGGGAGTTCTAGGTAGTTAACAAATTTACCTCTGTGTTCAGGCAAAGCATGATAAACCACACTGAAATAGGAAGTAATCTAACAGGCCTTTACTTAGCCCTTCCTATGACCCAGCATAATGCAGGACACCTTGAGGAATGCTGAAGATCCTTCCTCCAGAGGGCTTTTAGTTAATTAACGAAGACACTGCTAAATAAACACACACACCAGGAATGTGGTTATATTCACCCTGGGTGACTGCCTTCCCTATGATTCCCCTTCTATTCAAGCATGGAATGAGTCCCTGTCACCTTGATGGGACCAGGAGTAGACACTCCTAAAGTATCTGGCCAATTACATTTTTTTGCTTCTAGGAATTAATTTCCATTAGGTATTTAAATGGGAAACTAATGGAGCCACCTTAATTCCTACTGGTTTTCTGATTCCTTGGTCTAGCAGTGCAATGGATAAGACCTGGGCTGCTAAGCAAAAGGTCAGCAGTTCAAATCCACCAGTCACCCCTTGGCAAGCCAATGGGGCAGTTCTACTCTGTCCTATAGGGTTGCTGAGTCAGAATTGACTCGATGGCACCTAACAACAACAGTCTTTCGTAAGATCCAGCTGTGCTTCCCACCCTTGTGTTCCATCAGATGTCACTGATTCATAACAAGTCATTTCCCTTTTTATCTAAATTAGCTTAAGCAGGTCTGTAACTTACTCCATGACAACAATAAATGAGCTTACTGTGTGTGTGCAAGTGAGAAATAACTCTTCTTTCCAAAGATATCTAGACCTGGTACGGGATAAAAAAAAAAAAGTTTCTGCCCTATGAGACCTTAGACACACTTGGAGAGACAATATCCCCACAAAGACATTACCAATATAGGCATTATAAAGTCAATTGAGTCGAAAAGATCATAGTAATCAGGATGTGTGTGTCTCAGGAAGCCAACTTGAACTAGCTTAAGAAAAAAAAGTAAATTTACTGACTTATATACATTAAAGGTCCAGAGGCAGAATTTAGTATTAAACACAGGCACATAGAGATGTTCTAATAGAACTTCACTAGCTTACTATGAAGAAAACATAGGGGCAACGCTTCAGGGTATAGTTTTCTCAGACATGACACAAAGTATGAGCAACAAAAGACAAAATAGACAAATTGGACTTCATCAAAATTAAATACTTTTGTTCATCAAAGGACTTTACCAACAAAGTGAAGAGACAATCTACAGATTGGGAGAAATTTTTGGGAAATATATATCAAATCCCCACTTGTCTGACAATTTGTTTTATTGTGGTGATGTGTGTGTTGCTGTGATGTTGGAAGCTATGCCACTGGTAGCACAGACTAGGAAGAAGGACCTGGTGGTCTATTGCTGAAAAAATTGGTTGACACTCAACCATTTCAGGAGGTAGCAGCGTATGATCAAGAACTGATGGTTCTGAAGGAAGAAGCCCACGCTGCACTGAAGGCACAGGCACAAAACAAGGCTTCAGGAATTGACAGAATACCAATTGAGATGTTTCAACAAACACATGCAACGCTGGAAGTTAAAACCTTATGAATAGCAGAACATTGTCTGATTTAGTGCAGGAAGATGAGCCCCTCAGATTGGAAGGTACTCAAAACATGACTAGGGAAGAGCTGCCTCATCAAAGTAGAAAAAAAAAAAAAAGTAGAGTTGACGTTAATGACGTGGATGGAGTCAAGCTTTTGGGACCTTCATTTGCTGATGTGGCACGACTCAAAATGAGAAGAAACAGCTGCAAACATCCATTAATAATAAAAAAATGTGAAATACACAAAGTACATTCAAAATGATATGGAATGCATAAACATCAATATCATAAGCATTACTGAGCTAAAATGGACTGGTATCAGCCATTTTGAATCAGACAATCATACAGTCTACTATGCCAGGAATGACAAACTGAAGAGGAACGGCATCACATTCATTGTCAAAAAGAACATTTCAAGATGTCCTGAAGTACAAAGTGGTCAGTAATAGGATAATATCCATACACCAACAAGGAAGACCAGTTAATAAGCTTATTATTCAGATTTATACTCCAACCACTAAGGCCAAAGGTGAAGAAATTTAAGACTTTTATCAACTTCTACAGTCTGAAATTGACCCAACATGCAATCAAGATGCATTGATAATTACTGGTGATTGAGATACGAAAGTTAGAAACATAAAAAATGGATAGGTAATTGGAAAATAAAGCCTTGGTGATAGAAACAACGCTGGAGCCTGCATGATAGAAATTTCCAAGACCAACGACTTACTCGTTGCAAATACTTTTTCAACAAAAGGTGACTATACACATGTACCTCGTCCAATGGAATACACAGGAATCAAATTGACCACATTTGTGGAAAGAGACAATGTAGAAGCTCAATAACATCAGTGAGAACAAGGTCAGGGGGCCGACTGCAGAACAATCAATTGTGTATACGCAAGTTAAAGTTAAAGCTGAAAAAAATTAAAACAAGTCCACAAGAGCCAAGAACGACCTTAGAGACCATCTCAAGAATAGATTTGACACATTGAATGCTAATGACTGAAGACTAGATGAGTTGCAGAATGACATCACATATGAAGAAAGCAAAAGGTCATTAAAAAGACAAAAGAGAAAAAATCAAAATGGATGTCAGAAGAGGCTCTGAAGCTTGCTCTTGAACACTGAGTAGCTAAAGCGAATGGAAGGAATGATGAAGTAAAAGAGCTGAACCAAAGATTTCAAAGGGAGGCTCAAGAAGACAAAGTAATGTATTATAATGATATGTGCAAAGACCTGCAGTTGGAAAATCAAAAGGGAAAAACACACTTGGCATTTCTCAAGCTGAAAGAACTGAAGAAAAAATTCAAGTCTGGAGTTGCAATTTTGAGGGATTCTATGGGCAAAATATTGAACAATGCAGGAAGCATCAAAAGAAGATAGAAGGAATACACAGAGTCACTGTACCAAAAAGAATTGGTCAATGTTCAACCATTTCGGCAGGTAGCATTCGATCAAGAACCAATGGTATTGAAGGAAGAAGTCCAAGGTACACTGAAGGCATTGATGCAAAACAAGGCTCCAGGAATTGACAGAATACAATTGAGATGTTTCAACACACGGATACGATGCTGGAAGTGCTCACTAGTCTATTCCAAGAAATTTGGAAGACAGCTACCCGGCCAACCAACTGAAAGAAATCCATATTTGTGTTCATTACAAAGAAAGGTGATCTAAAAGAAGGTAGAAATTATCAAACAATATCATTAACATCACCCAAAAAAACTCACTGTCAATTTCAACTTCATAGCGACCCTATACGACAGATAGAACTGCCCCATAGAGTTTCCAAGGAGCAGCTGGTAGATTCGAACTGCCGACCTTTTGGTTAGCAGCCCAGCATTTAACCATTGTGCCACCAGGGCTCACACACAGGTACAATTTTGCTGAAGCTAATTTAAAAACGGTTGCAGCGGTATATTGAGAAAAGCCAGAAATTCAAGCTGGATTCAGAGGACATGAAACAAGGGATAACCATTGTTGATGGATCTTGGCTGAAAGCAGAGGATACCAGAAAGATGTTTACCTGTGTTTTATTAACTATGCAAAGGCGTTCGACTGTGTGTAACATAACAAATTATGGACAACATTGCAAAGAATGGAAATTCCAGAACACTTAATTGTGCTCATGAAGAACCTGTACATAGACCAAGAGGAATCGTTCAAATGGAACAAGGAGATACTGTGTGGCTTAAAGTCAGGAAAGGTGTGCATCAGGGTTGTATCCTTTCACCATACTTAATTCAATCTGTAATCTGTATGCTGAGCAAATAATTTGATAAGGTGGACTAGAGGAAGAAGGTGTTATCAGGACTGATGACTCATTAATGATCTGTGATATGGAGATGACACAACCTTGCTCGCTGAAAACAATGACAACTTGAAGCAATTACTGATGGAGATCCAAAGACTACAGCCTTCAGTATGGATTGCATCGCAACTTAAAGAAAACAAAAATCCTCAGAACTGGACCAATAAACATCATGATAAATGGAGAAAAGACTGAAGTTGTGAAAGATTTCATCTTACTTGGATCCACAATCAACGCCCATGGAAGCAGGAGTCAAGAAATCAAATGATGTATTGCACTGAGCAAATCCGCTGCAAAAGACCTCTTTAAAGTGTCACTTTGAGACAAGGTGTGCTTGTCCCAATCCATGGTATTTTCAATCACTTCATATGCATTTGAAAGCTGGACAGTGACTAAGGAACACCGAAGAATTGACACCTTTGAATTATGGTGTTGGAGAAGAATAATAAATATACCATAGATTTCCGGAAGAACAAACCTATCTGTCTTGGAAGAACTACAGTCAGAATTTTCCTTAGAGTGAGGATGGTGAGACTTCATCTTACGTATTTTGGAAATGTTATCTGGAGGGACCAGTCTCTGGAGAAGGACATCATGTTTCGAAAAGGATTAGTGAAAAAAAGGAAGACACTCAATTGCAGTGGCTGCAATAATGGGCTCAAACATAACAACGATTGTGAGGATGATGCAGGACCAAGCAGTATTTCTTTCTCTTGTACACAGGGTGGCTACGAGTAGGAACTGATTTGACGGCACCTAATGATGACAACATATATTGGATAAGGGCTTAGTTTCCAGAATATATGTAGAACTCCTACAACTTAGCAACAAATAACCCAATTAAAAAAAAAAAAAAAAAAAACAGGGCAAAGGACTCGAATAGACATTTCACCAAATAAGATACACAAATGGCCAATAAGCACATGAAAAGATGCTCAACGTCATTAGTCATCGTGGACTAAAGCAAATCAAAAACCACAATGGTATACTATTTCACTCCCACTAGAATTCCTATAATCAGAAAAATGAAAAACAAGTTTTGGGGAGCATGTGGAGAAATTGGAACCCTCATCCACTGCTGGTGTGGAAAATTGTTTGATGGTCCCTCAAAGAGTTAAACATAGAATTACCATATGACCCAACAATTTCACTTCTAGGTATATACCCAAAATAACTGATAGCAGGGATGCAGACACTTCTACAACAATATTCATTGCAGCACTAGCCAAAATGTGGAAACCATTGGAATGTTCAACAGCAGATGCATGGATAAAGAAAATGTGGTATACACATAAGTATTACTCAACCATAAACAGAAATGAAGTATTCATATACACTATTCCACAGAGGAACCTTGAAAACACTAAGTGAAACCAGTTAGTCACAAAAGGACAAATTATGATCCCACTTATATGAAATATCTGGAATAGGCAAAGATATAGAGACCAAAGTTTATTAGTGGTTATCAGGGGTGGGAGGGAGGAGGGAAATGGAAGCCATTTCTCAGGGGCACTTAGTTTCTTATAGGTAATGGAAAAATTTGGAAATGAAGAGTGGTGATAGTTGCACAACATGATGAAAATAATCACCGTATTTTTATGCAAACAAAGCATGTTATACTTTTTTTTGCCAACTAAGCAACCCCTTCACGTTATTTTCCTGAGTATGTTTTTTACAAGGGTCCATTATTTGAAAAAAAAAAAAAAAGGTAATGTCACTAAACTTTACATGTAAAAAATGTTGAAAATGACAAATACTGTTATGTGTATATTTACAACTAAAAAAAAAAAGTGAGATCGTTATTTCATGGCTACTTCACTTACTCCTAACAAACCCTGGTCCAAGGAAATGTTTTTCCCTGTATGCCAAGCCATGTTTGTACGTGGGAAATCAGTTGCAACTTATTTTACACCCAAGCTATAATGATTTAGAGAAAATGAGTGACTGTAATGATCAACTAGATACCACCATTTCAAAGTTTAATAGTATGTTTTTTCAATTTAGAAACATTCCAGGGATGGTCCAGATTATAAACAAATCAGATTTCTCCCAAATGTCTTTTAGGACAGACTATTGCGTATATTTCTGTATCGTAATACTTAAAATACTGAGTTTAATACTTAAAAATCAAGAGAAGTATGGCTGAGGTTGTAACCTTGTTATTTATAGAATAAAAAATAAGAAAAAAGTAGTTCAAGATGGGCAGTGCAGGGGTTAGGATGGGAGTTAGGGGAAAATCCAAAATGAAATAAAGGAAATAAAAAAGAAAAAGGGAGTCATATTGGGAGTCTTGGAAAGCTCAGTTTTCCTGTGCTGTTCTTGGTTTAGGCTCTCCCAACCTCTACCTCTATCTGTTCCTCATTTGATTTCTTGGGTAATTAAGTCAGAGTGGGCAGGTTTGTGAAAAGATTCATTTTTATTGTGGACATCATTCTGTTGTTCTGTTAGGTAACGTCACCTCCATTCCTAAAAAATATAGGTGAGGAAAACTGGAAAAAAGATCCCAAAAGAGAAGATTTTTAAAGAACAATGCAATTCAAGCGTTTGTGGGGTTTTTTTCCCCCCTGCTCTCTTTCCAGGTCTTGTGATTCTAAAGTTACCATCAGTGTTTTGGTTGCAGATATTAGGACCAGGAGAGCACAAACAATAGGAAACTGCTTTGAGACTGGCACTGGTGGATCAAAAATGCTATTTGTTATACTTGTAACAAACAGCGTATTTGTATTTTCATTATGTTGTGCTTTCTCCAACGAATTTGAATCATCTTTTCATGGCATAACAATTTCAAAAGCTGGAAAGGAGTTTCCAAATCTTATGTTACTTGCGTGAAGTATAAGATTTCCATTTCTCAGATTTCCACATGATTTGTGCCCATCAGTTCAGAAGAAGCTAGGGGCAAGTCATGCAATTAACAACTTCTCTGGCGTCATTAAAAACAATACATTTACATATCATTTCTTCAGATGAAATTTTATTCAGGATCCTAGACTAAGTGATGGGATAAGTGAAGTTATGCAAGGATTTCTCATCTGTGCTGCTTAACGATTTCATCACTACTCCTCAACTCACTATCTTTTACGTCTTTATGCTGTTAGCTACCATCAAGTTTGGCCCCAACTCATGGCGACCCCATGAACAATGAAATGAAAAGCCTGCCTGGTCTTGGGCCATCCTCATGATTGGTTGCAAATCAGGCCATTATAATCCATAGGGTTTTCTTTGGCTGATTTTCTGAAGTAGATCACCCAGCCTTTCTTCCTAGTTCATCTTAGTCTGGACACTCTGCTGAAACCTATTCAGCATCATAGCAACACGAAAGCCACCACTGCCAGATGGGTGGTGGCCATCCACAAGGTGCACTGCCTGGGAATCAAACCTGGGTCTCCCGCATGAAAGGCAAGAATTCTACTGCTGACAACCCTATGCCTCCTATCCTCTATAGGCTTTTCTTTTAATCAAAATTGTTTCTGACAACATAGTCTAAACTAAATTCTCATTAACTAGCTTCAAGAATCTGTGTTTTGCAAGGGATGGGAGGGGTCATTTCACAGCTGTTTCTGCTGAAGCAATACAATTCACTGCCAACAGCCTAGACTTTCAGAGACCCCTAAAACAGAAGCTGTTTTTCAGTATCTACTAGTTAAGAAAATGACTCTACATATTATTGATTTGGTTTTATTAATCACAGACAGAACATCTATATATATTTGAAAATTAATAACAGATACACCAGCCATATTACTTATTTTTGTAATAGAGCTTAATGTTTCTATGAGAACCACTGATGATGAACATTGAGAATTTTAGGGATGAACTTAGGTTTAAACCCTGGTTCCCCTTACAGCAGCTGTGTGATCTCAAGCAAGTCAGGTGGCTCTCTCAGGCATCTGTAAAATGTGGATACCCCAATCTGCCCTGTGAGGATACTGTAAGGACAGAAATGCTCGTAAACTACCGAAGGCACTGCATGATGCACAGTAGGTGTCACATAAATGATCTCAGACAGTATTAACTGCACGCTCACGTTTCATCTGAAAAAGAACCCTTAATGCTTCATAAAATAATTAAGTCTTTAAAATGTGATATATGCAATTAAGCTGAGTGGGCCTTGAAATACATAGTAGAGTTACCTATTTTGCTAATTAACATCAGGTTTACACCATCGATTACCAGCAATTTAGTAGATTGGGTGGGTATTTCTTACCTTAAATTTACATAATTGGAATCACAATCTTCTCAGGTTTTCATATCAGCCAGGACGTGTCAAGCATCTACTGCATACTCAGCATCAGGAAGAGTTGCTGTGACAGTGAATTCTTAACAGCATTGAAGAGTAAACAGAAGATTCAGATGCTGGTAAAAATAGTGCTATCTGTTCCTGTTAGTAATCCTCAATTCACGTGAGAGTCAAATAACCAAGCACTCATAAACAATATCTCATCAGTAATGTCAGGAGGCTATCAGTATGTTTTGTAGGTAATTATAAAAATGATATATTTTCTTTGTTTTATTAATGCAGTCACTAGAACCCCAATCTCAGTGTTTAATTTTCCCCAACAGCTTAGTTACTTCCAAGAAAAACAATCATTTGAAAACTGGCATTGCAGATAACAAAACATTATTACCTTGGTTTGGCTTCTCTTTACCAGACAGTTTCAGTAAAAACAGAAACTCATCTACCTGGTTTCCACTTCAGTGCATTAAGACAGAAAATTCTTGATTTTTGCATTTCACAATTATCAAGTGAGCAACTCACTTCAAGCAAAGTAGTAGCCAGAATCGTAAAGAACCAACCATGGAACACCCCATCAAGTTACACTGGACACAATACTAGAACAGATACAGGCGACCTTCTTGCTTCTCAAATTCTTTCCTTCCAGGACACCTGAGGATTACACAGCCAACCCTTCTACTTAAAAAACAATTTTTCTTTTAAAAATAACTGCAATCAGGGCAAGAAAAGGGAAACAGTATCTTTATTGTGTATAATTCTAACAAACATTCACTGTGTGGCACATTCCAACAGAAAGAGACAAAGATCTTTGTTCAAAATATGCTGAAATAAAATAGGTAAACAAACTCATTATTGAATACACATAAGGAATGTTAATATTACTAGTTCACAGTCAAGGGTGAAGTAAAAAGAAAGGAAGATAAATGGTCGTAATAACGTTTTGTCCAAATAGCAAATCTAGGAGACAGGTGTGGGAAAAGAGCAACTACTAAAACTCATGAATAAGATGCTAGTATACAGAGCAGGCAACCCGACAAATGCCTCTCTGCTTCTTTGGAACCTTCCTCCTAGTTCACCCCCACAAATTCCAAGCCTAGCTCTTTCAGAACACAGCAGCCAAATGTGACTAAACTCTCCATTACTTCTGTGATATTTGGCAGCAGAACGAGATGGTTAAAAGAAAAAAAAAAAAAAATGCAATTTCTTGTTGAGACAAGACATGTCTGAATCCATTTCTCCTGGGGTAGGAGGTAATGAACATTAATGTCCTGCTTTTCAATCTCCTAAAATGGAATTTAACAAGATAGATATCACTTGAGATTTTAAGCATGAGATGCCATACGTAATGACAGAGCTGGTCTGTAAATAAAGCATTTTTCACTGCCCCACATTGGGAACTAAATGAACATAAACTTAACAATATTCCTGTTTCCCAACACATACATTTATGACAATTGCTAAAAGAACTTAGCGGGCTCAAATTATAGGTTCCGATGGATTGTTTCTGGTTCAGCAGTCACATGAGAGCTAAGCACAATACAAACTTTGTCCTCACCACTTTGTCTTTACAAATGGAGAAGTCATTTGAAAACCAAAACCAATTCCTACGAGACATGGGCTAGGAGATTTTGAAGAACTGGCACTAACACCCTCTATTTTGGTAGCACAAGTTTCCCATCACCTCCTCTTTTTCTGTTTTCCAACCATTATATATACAGTACAGTGTGCAGCAGCTAGTATTCCTCAGGAATAAACAACCAAACTCTCCAGAGACCAGCTTCAGGGGGGACTGTCAGCCAACAGGGACTGGTTCCGCTGGCTCTCTGGAGGGGTTGTCATGACCTACCAATGTCGAGACTGTCTGAGAACTCAAGTCTACTTCTTATTTTTTGATGAATTTGGCTAACATACTATATTATCTTACTGTTTAGAAAAATCTCTGCGAATTCTCACACAAGCTCTACTTTTCACCAGGCTGTTTATGCAGGCAGCAGAATAATAGTAAATGGACCCAAAAGTGGTTTTTATAATGCAAAGTGACATCACATTAGTTTAAAAGAAACCTTGGATATTGGATGCGTTTCAGGGATGGTAGAGACAAAGTCCGAAAATTTCTCTCTCTGGCTCTGATTAAAAACAAGTCTGGATATAAACAGGAAAAGACAACCAATAAAAAACTGACAAAACATTTTTACAGTTGATCCAAGTTATCTTCTGGCTTAGTTTTGGCTTGAAAGCTCCCTTTTCTAACTCTCCTCAATACTTTTATTTTCTTTACCTCTACCACAATGTGACCCCACATAAGCATGCAACTTAATTATTATAACAATTCTATATTCCTATTCAAGGAGATCCTTCATTGCCTTCAAATAGAGGCGCATCAACTGTCCCACCACTTTTGTTACATAATAACCAATTTTTTAACCAATAAATTGTCTTGAAGTGGCATCTTATAATACAAAAATTTTTCTAAAGATAAAAGTTTGACTATACCCACATCCCTGTATATAAAAGGCAATGAGAAATCCTCTAAAATTACTCCAAAATGTCATATCCAAGTATGCAAAGTACAAGGTTAATATTATTTTGATGAATTCTGAATTCATTCAGCTGCTAAATCACAGGATACAAGACCTTGGTTGAACTTTTTCTTAAATAGTTTGCATAGGCAGACACTGGTTTGCTGGGCAGTTTCCTGTCTCGTCAGGTCCTTGGCAAATTAGAAGCGGGGAGGAGGTACTGAGCAGGGCCCATGGTCCTTCTTTGAACCAAGCTGCTCCCTGCTGGATATGACAATGGCTGAGAGGCAGACAGCTAATCCTCAAAGTATGGGGAGAAAAATCACCACAGTTGACAGGAAACAGCCAGTAGGCTGTCTCCTCAGGTGCTTCCACAGGGAAAACAGGGAGTCAAATATGCCAGAGAAATCCCTGAACCAAGAAAAACCAGTAACAGAACTCAAATAAACTATCCTTCAATGAAACACACACCCAAGAAAAAACCTACCAGATTTTTATTCTCAATGGTACAAAAGAACAAAACCAAAAGTTGCAGCCACAGAGTTAAAATACAAATAAATGAAAAACATCTTCTTATGATCTCCTGCTTTCAAATGCCATTTTATTACACAAGGTATTTCACTGGGAAAAACAGAAGATCAAATACTGCACCTTCAATCAATGTGTAGTTTTAATTTTGTAAAATGCATAATCTAAAGTTTACTCATCAATAAACAAAAAAGCAGCAAAAATCCCTGGTAAAACTCTACAGACATAATTATGAATTTATATTTATCAATAAAAGATGGCTAGGGGAAACAAAGGGATGGCTAGCCAAATTGAAGTGAAGGCTGAAGTCTTTGGTGCTTTTACCAAACTGCTGTCCTAAAGTGGTATTTTTCAAAATTTTTCAAAAGAAAGATTATTATGAATTCACCAGGCCCTATCATCCCAATTCATCCCCCCTTTTCCCCTATCTCTCCCCACCCCCAAGAAATAAAAGGGAAGCACAGTTTAGTCCCTCACCATTTGGGAAAAACAGGGGCTAGACTTAGGCACTGGGAAAAGCCACCTGCTACACTAGCTTCGGGGGAGCACAGATTAGGTAACTAGATAGTGTGGTTTGGTTTTAACAAATACAAACAAGAAACAAGATCATCTGGCAGTTGTGTTTTCAGCAGTAGGTACACACTTCATGAATTAAATCTTTTAGACGAGTAACACAAAAAATAGAATTAAATCAGAATTAAAAAAAAAATTACTTAAAAGCAAAATGGAAAAAGAAAACTTTCAAAACCAGAGTTTGCTGCCCCTCTAAGAATGTCTAATATACATTTAAAATATTGGAAAGCAGGCATTCTTACTAAAGGGCAATGTAACCGTAATATATGAATTACAATTATTAACAAAAAGTTTTTCAATGTAAAGGTACTTGCGGGAAGCAGTGAAGGAAGGAAACATGGCAAGGACACAGAAAAGTGAGCAGCTGCTCTGGGATTATTTAAGGCTCTGAGAGATGAAAGACAGTGGTCCCAGGTCTGAGGTGGACGTCTGGCCAGCAGTCTTGACTCCAACAGGGAAGAACACAATTGGCAGGATTCGAGAAGAGGGCAATTCTGCAGCCCCCAAAGCAAGTCTCTGGTTTTCACTCCCAAGTGGATGTGCTTTCCAGACTTCAACAAGATCTCCTCAGGAGGATTTGCCTTCTGATGTGTAGTAACGATACAGGAAACCTAAGAGAATAGCTCCTATGATGGGGAAAACCCAGTATGACCAGCAACTAGAGGTGGGGGAAAAAGCAATAAAGTTGTGAACATTTTATACCAAACATTTGCTATCTTTCACATTTTTTTTTCACATTTCAATATTCTTATGAACAATTCTTTTGATTTACTTTGGGAAATATAACTGCTTTTATTACAGAGTAACTGGAAGAAACAAGATATTTGGACTGGACGGACAATGTTAAACACCACCACCAAAAACCTGAAGAAGGGTAAAAGCAAAATGTATAGTACAATACCAAAAACAAAAAAAAGTATACACAAACACATCTCTGTATATGCTTTTATACAGACATATAGTGGTTATTTCTGGGTCATAGGATTATGGGTAGTTTAATATTTTCCTTGTGTTTTCGTTTTTCACATATTCTACACCAAGTGTCATTTTTTAGTAAGCAAGGCAGTCTGATCCAAACCCATCCTCTTAACCTCTAGTCTGGGCACTAATAAGGGCATATATACACACACACACACACACACAGAGAACATACTGATAGTTCTAATAGTTAAGCAAAAGACAGCCAGCTAAAAAAGTACTGCAAGAGATTTTTCTTAGGAGTGTCAAGACAGTAATCATTCTCCTTAAAATAATTATTCCTCTTTAATAAAGCTTATTAACACTGCTGGTTTTAATGTGTAATTCTTCCACAATCCAAATGACCCGGCTGTCCCTCCATTTCAGACATACGCAGTCTTCATATTAAAAGGTTTCGAAGCCAATAAAACCGGCTGAAGTTCAGAATTATTCTCTTTGCCTAAACATGCCCAGCATTTTGTACACTTAAGTATGGCAGAAGGCTGCCCTGGACAAGTTAAGAGTGTCTGCCAGGGAACTTTGTTTACTAAAAAAAAAAAAAAAAAAAAGGCAAGTTGGCATATATAACAACAACATGGCACATGAGCACTCTGAAGTAATTTCTCCATAAGACGAATGAATTCAAACCTCTTGGAAAACCACCACAAAAAAAAAAAAAACTAAAGAGTTCAAAAGTACCATCCTTGAGAAAACACTAAAGAGAAATTACTCAGTATAAAAGACTACTTACAAGTTGACTGGGAATGGTTGACCACCAGTCTTCATAACCCTTCATAATACTTAATTTCCACTGAGACTAGGAAGGGGAAATGCATTTATAATGCACCAAAGGAGATTTAGGCTCAACAATAACTTCCTGGCTACAACACTGAACTCTTGGAGGTTCATCTAGGTTAGTGCGTGTAGTTGTGATTCACTTATTTTTATTACTCTGTGTATTCCACTGTATGAATATGCCAGAGTTTACATACTCATTTAATTAATAAATGAATTGATATTTGGGTTGTTTCGTTTCTGAATATACAGAATAATGATGCCATGAATATTTTTATATAAGCTTCTTGTACATGTATCACATTCCTGTTGCGTATATCCCTACGAATGGAACTGCTGAGTCAAAAGTTATTTATATGGTCAAATTTGCTGGAGCAGGTCAAACTGTTTTCCAAAGTAACTGTACCAATTTATATTCTCTGCTGGAAACCCTGTTGGCATAGTGGTTAAGTGCTACGACTGCCTAACCAAAAGGTCGGCAGTTCAAATCCACCAGGTGCTCCTTGGAAACTCTATGTGGCAGGTCTACTCTATCCTACAGGGTCGCTATGAGTTGGAATCGACTTGACAGCAACAGGTCTTTTTTATTATTCTCTGCTAGGAGAGCGTAAGAGTCTTGGTGATCCACTTTCAACTCCAATTATTTCAACTTTTTTTTTATTTTCGCCAATCTGTATTTTAATTAGCATTTCTCTGCTGACTAATGAGATTATACCTTTTTTCATATGCTTGTATTTGTGTTTCTTCGGTAAAATACCTCTTTAAGTCTTTTTTTCATATCCTACTTTTTCTGTGTGGCAAATACATATATAACAGCTTGCCTCTGAGTTTTTTTTTTTTAAATCAATTTGCAGATACTCTTTATATGCTCTGCCTAAGAATTCTTAAATGAGTTT
This sequence comes from Elephas maximus indicus, assembly GCF_024166365.1. Taxonomy (NCBI): domain Eukaryota; kingdom Metazoa; phylum Chordata; class Mammalia; order Proboscidea; family Elephantidae; genus Elephas; species Elephas maximus. The sequence continues at coordinate 35,748,150 of NC_064839.1, read as the reverse complement.
TCTGTGCAGCATAAATATATTGCAAGCTTGTGGCTTGTATTTTCAAATTCTTTATGGAATATTTGACTGAGCAGAAATCCTTAATATTAAGAAAGTTCAACTTACTAGTTCCCTTTAGGTTTGCATTTTTTATGCTCTGTCCATCACCTCAAATAAAAAAAGACCCCATATTTTTATGGGGGGAAAAAATTTCTTTCTCTAAAATGCCTGAAAAAAGACCCCAGAAAAGTTAGAACAGATGTCTACATAATCTCTATAAAGATCTTTTACAAGCCAAGGATTTCACAGTCATCTCAAGTAGACATTTCAAAAAACAAACAAACAATAAACAGGTGTTAATGAGTTGATTCTGACTCATCAACTCATGTTGCAGAGTGGAATTGCATTCCATAGGGTTTTCAAGGCTGTGACCTTTCAGAAGCAGACTGCCAGGCTTTTCTTCTGAGGCACCTCTGTGTGAGTTTGAACTGCCAACATTTCAGTTAGCAGTTGAGCACTGAACCATCTGTGCCACCCCAGGACTCCAGAGACACTTAAGGGATGGCAATTAATATCTTCAAGAGTTAATACTATTGTTTTACTAATACTACTGCAAGAGATGTATTTTAAGTAAACCTTTGAGAAAACCCAAATGCTTGAATATGGCTGTAATACATAATTTTCTTCTTCTGTAAAATATAATAACAGCATCTACGTTACAGAGTTGTTGTGAGGATTAAATTAGATTAAGTTTTAACTGGAAGTTGCACAGCTGGACTGAGCTGCAGAGACCAGGTGCTTGACTAGCTTCGTTTAACAGTTACTTGTCGATGCACACTCGCCTCTCACTGAGTGTGATTCCAATTTATGTCATAACATGATTTAAAAATTACTCGAGGCATGAACCTTAAGATTATTCAAAATGGTTGAAGTTGTAAAAATTAATTTCACTATTGTCAAGGCACTACTGAATTTGCAACAACTTTGGCCAAAAAAAGAAATTAGCTGTCAAACTGTACATTTAAGTTGTTATACATGTATATTTATGGAAGAAACTCTTGCCAGACATTATGTAGAGCATAAGGAAGTTTGATAAAGGGATACTATACCTTTTGCACATATTATTTTTCGGAGTGTCCTGAAGAAGATGCATATATTAAAAAATAAGAAAAAAACAAAAAGGAAGATTAACAGTTTATATAAATCTTCTTGAATATCCATATAAATTCTACAGCTGGTAACAGAGCTCCCATCTTTTATGCATTTTGATGTCTATGAATCCATAAGCAATGGGTGGACCGGGAATATTACTTCTGACAATATAATGGTACACCCTGGTGAAGAGCCACTAATGAAAACATAAAAGAAATGACCCAAACTTTTTTAGATGTAAAAAAAAAAAAAAATGCTAATAATACAAATGATATTGAAATGGACTAATACGAAGTCACAAGGCTATGCCTGGTTCAGCTGGGCTTGCCAATGGCAGTAACTGAGATCACATCTTCTGAAAATATATTAAAAAAAAAAAAAAAAAAAGCCTCTTCTATGACACATATAGATCAATTGCAAAATGTTAACAGACTATGTAGATAACTGTTTTATGGCTTACATAATGAATTGGTTTACTCCTTGAGATCATAATAATTATGATTAAGGATCTTAGGGCTTATTTTACAATGAAAAAGGGAATGAAATTAAAGAAAATAACAAAACAAAATTTGGGCAATATTTGTACCAATATATGCTAAACCATGGATGAACCTTGAAAACATTATGTTAAGTGAAAGAAGCCAGTCATAGAAGTCCACACATTATATAATTACATTTATTGTATATAAACTATCCTGAAGAGGCAAAGCTATAGAGGCAGAAAGAAGACTAGTGGTTGCTTCAGGGAAGGTACAATGAAAAGTGACTGCTAATGGGTAGGGGGTTTCTTTTTGGGATCATAAAAATGTTCTAAAATTGATTTTGGTAATGGTTGCACAACTCTGTGAATACACCAAAAGCTGTTGATTTGTACATTTTAAACAGGTCAATTGTATGGTATGTGAATTATATCTTAATAAACCTGTTATTAAAATTTTTTCACTCACTTTAAGTAAATATCAAAGTTATTATTTCCATTAATTAGCTGTATAGTACAAAAGGCCTGCTAACCTACTGCCAGAGGACAGTAACCAATTAAATAGGTTACTGCTGCCCAAAATATCACCTTTGCCAATATGTAGATGTATGCCAGGATATGAACATAGTACATTAACTCTGATTAACCACAAATTTCAATAATCTTCATGAATTTCTAGAAACCATACAGACTTCAGAGCAGTCTGTGAAATAAATTTTTTAATTTCATATATCCAAAACATTCCCATGCAAATGAATACATGCCCAAATCCTGAAAGAAATGAGCTATAGGCAAGTAAAACTTCTAACACAAGGTTTTGAATAGACCATACTAATATACCACTCTAGTTCTTAGAAACTTTTATTATGCTATCTGGGACATTTCTGCTAGAATAGTATGAATCAAGCTAATTAAAATGTGTTGCAGGTCAACCTTTGAGAAATTCAGTAAGTGTTTCTTACAGATTCGGGAGGGTGGTAATAGAAGTGATGCTACATGCCTCAAATTAATTTATAATGTTGCCTTTTTTTTTAAATACTCCATTATAACAGTCATAAAAATATTGAATTTCACCAAGAAAATGTTAGCATTTTTATGCTTTATACACATATATACCAGTGATTCATAGAATTAAAAAAATGTAGTTACTATCAATAAAACCAGGATAATTTGAAAGGCTTACATGAGAGCATTAAAGAGTAATATAGGTATTATGGTTTTCAATCTACAATTATATTAAAAACCATATTGTTCATATAAATGGATTCTCTAAATTTCAAAGCTTTTAGACTCTTTTCCTATCAAGAGCCCTGGATGTGTGCTAAATAGAGTAAATAATGTAGTAAGCAACTGAGAGGAGGAGGAGAGAGAGAGCACAGAGACAATCAAGACCATAATATGCTGAAATTGTTAATACAGTTTCTAATAAATAATAATAAATATATATGGTGTTTTTCAAGCTAAGAATTCCGCAAAGTGCCCCTGCTTTAAGATTATCTCTGGAGGCAAAAAGATCAACTTGCCTAACACAGCAGAGCAAAGAAAAAAGTATATGCTTCCTTTAGGATACTGACAGCCAAGTAACTGCCAAACTACAGTGACCCCACTTTTAATCAACTATAACGGAAGAGTTGTTTAAGGCACTGCTCCTTATGAGCCAAGTCCCTCAGCCAAGCTTGGAAAGAAGCCAAATAAGTTATTTTTAACTTCACAAAATTAAAAAGTCCTATTAACACATAACCATCCTTCACCACCACCCCTTCCGTTCCCTCTACAAACGGTTCCCCAATCCTCATCTCTACTCCAAAGCTCTGCCACTTCATCTAATGGATGCTTAAGTGAAATTCCTATAGTTTATGACTGACTTTTAATTTATCCCTTTGGGTATTCAGGTATATCTGGCTGGTTATGTTTTTGCCCAAATTTCAATTTACATGCAAGATTTTTGGTCAACAAAACAGTGATGGCTTTCAATCTTAAAAAAATCTTAGGCATGGAAAATAGTAATTACAAAGTCTGATTTTTGTTACAAGAGAGCAGACCACATCCAGAGTTTTGTTAGCATAAGCTCTACCAAGTAATTAATATGCAAGGAGTTTGGAAATGCACTTGTAAACAATGAAATTGCTATAAGGCTACTCTGATTTTAGCTCAAAACTAGAAGAAATGGTTTAAATAAAACAAAACTGGTTCCTAAGCTCTAGCTTTGTTAAGGCTTTAATTCTCCCATAAAATAAACAAATAGATATATTTATATACATATAAATACTAAACATGGCCTTTGTATACTAAAAGGAAGTATTTCACAATGCCTCAGTGACCTTTTTGTAAAGCTGCTCACAACTGAAATTATGTCTAACACTTTCAAGCTCGATAACAAATCAGTTTCTTTGCTGGTAAAATAAAAGAATTAGACTAGATGAACTTGAATTCCAAAGCCATATTCAACTAATTCAACACAACTTTCTAACCTGAGGGCATTTTAGCAAAATCTCCAACGGCCATCTGCTAAAGGTTGGAGAGAAGGAAGTATCATTCTCCCACACGTAGGAAGACTGAAGGAGCACTGCCACGTACAGATTTTTCTGTCTTACACCAGGTACATAAAGGTGTGTTCTCCCAGATACTCTTTTGAGAGGCACTGCACCCTACATACTGACCCTCTTGAGAGAATGACAAAGAAAGGTCATAACTGGCAATGACATGGAGGGGTAGCATTTACGGGTCAGTGGGGATGGATTTCACCATGAACTCTGTTTATGAGAAAACATGGCAGAAGAACACACATTTGAGGAATGTGTACTCTAACCAGGACACAAATGTAGGAACCTAGAATCATGATTATGGTGCATTAAAACAGGGCATTATAAATATACTTTCAGAACCAAATGAAATTAAAAGAATCATTTCAGATTATTATGAAAAATTGTACTCTAACAAATTTGAAAACCTAGAAGAAATGGATGAATTCCTGGAAAAACACTACCTACCTAAACTAACACATTCAGAAGTAGAACAACTAAATAGACCCATAACAAAAAAAGAGATTGAAACGGTAATCAAAAAACTCCCAACAAAAAAAAGTCCCGGCCCGGACGGCTTCACTGCAGAGTTCTACCAAATTTTCAGAGAAGAGTTAACACCACTACTACTAAAGGTATTCCAAAGCATAGAAAATGACGGAATACTACCCAACTCATTCTATGAAGCCACCATCTCCCTGATACCAAAACCAGGTAAAGACATTACAAAAAAAGAAAATTATAGACCTATATCCCTCATGAACATTGATGCAAAAATCCTCAACAAAATTCTAGCCAATAGAATCCAACAACACATCAAAAAAATAATTCACCCTGATCAAGTGGGATTTATACCAGGTATGCAAGGCTGGTTTAATATCAGAAAAACCATTAATGTAATCCATCACATAAATAAAACAAAAGACAAAAACCACATGATCTTATCAATTGATGCAGAAAAGGCATTTGACAAAGTCCAACACCCATTCATGATAAAAACTCTTACCAAAATAGGAATTGAAGGAAAATTCCTCAACATAATAAAGGGCATCTATGCAAAGCCAACAGCCAATGTCACTCTAAATGGAGAGAACCTGAAAGCATTTCCCTTGAGAACGGGAACCAGACAAGGATGCCCTTTATCACCGCTCTTATTCAACATCGTGTTGGAAGTCTTAGCCAGGGCAATCAGGCTAGACAAAGAAATAAAAGGTACCCGGATTGGCAAGGAAGAAGTAAAGTTATCACTATTTGCAGATGACATGATTATATACACAGAAAACCCTAAGGAATCCTCCAGAAAACTACTGAAACTAATAGAAGAGTTTGGCAGAGTCTCAGGTTATAAAATAAACATACAAAAATCACTTGGATTCCTCTACATCAACAAAAAGAACACCGAAGAGGAAATAACCAAATCAATACCATTCACAATAGCCCCCAAGAAGATAAGATACTTAGGAATAAATCTTACCAAGGATGTAAAAGACCTATACAAAGAAAACTACAAAGCTCTACTACAAGAAATTCAAAAGGACATACTTAAGTGGAAAAACATACCTTGCTCATGGATAGGAAGACTTAACATAGTAAAAATGTCTATTCTACCAAAAGCCATCTATACATTTAACGCACTTCCGATCCAAATTCCAATGTCATATTTTAAGGGGATAGAGAAACAAATCACCAATTTCATATGGAACGGAAAGAAGCCCCGGATAAGCAAAGCACTACTGAAAAAGAAGAAGAAAGTGGGAGGCCTCACCTTACCTGACTTCAGAAACTATTATACAGCCACAGTAGTCAAAACAGCCTGGTATTGGTACAACAACAGACACATAGACCAATGGAACAGAATTGAGAACCCAGACATAGATCCATCCACGTATGAGCAGCTGATATTTGACAAAGGACCAGTGTCAATTAACTGGGGAAAAGATAGCCTTTTTAACAAATGGTGCTGGCATAACTGGATATCCATTTGCAAAAAAATGAAACAGGACCCATACCTCACACCATGCACAAAAACTAACTCCAAGTGGATCAAAGACCTAAACATAAAGACTAAAACGATAAAGATCATGGAAGAAAAAATTGGGACAACCCTAGGAGCCCTAATACAAGGTATAAACAGAATACAAAACATTACCAAAAATGATGAAGAGAAACCCGATAACTGGGAGCTCCTAAAAATCAAACACCTATGCTCATCTAAAGACTTCACCAAAAGAGTAAAAAGACCACCTACAGATTGGGAAAGAATTTTCAGCTATGACATCTCCGACCAGCGCCTGATCTCTAAAATCTACATGATTCTGTCAAAACTCAACCACAAAAAGACAAACAACCCAATCAAGAAGTGGGCAAAGGATATGAACACACATTTCACTAAAGAAGATATTCAGGCAGCCAACAGATACATGAGAAAATGCTCTCGATCATTAGCCATTAGAGAAATGCAAATTAAAACTACGATGAGATTCCATCTCACACCAGCAAGGCTGGCATTAATCCAAAAAACACAAAATAATAAATGTTGGAGAGGCTGCGGAGAGATTGGAACTCTCATACACTGCTGGTGGGAATGTAAAATGGTACAACCACTTTGGAAATCTATCTGGCGTTATCTTAAACAGTTAGAAATAGAACTACCATACAACCCAGAAATCCCACTCCTAGGAATATACCCTAGAGATAAAAGAGCCTTCATACAAACAGATATATGCACACCCATGTTTATTGCAGCTCTGTTTACAATAGCAAAAAGTTGGAAGCAACCAAGGTGTCCATCAACGGATGAATGGGTAAATAAATTGTGGTATATTCACACAATGGAATACTACGCATCGATAAAGAACAATGACGAATCTCTGAAACATTTCATAACATGGAGGAACCTGGAAGGCATTATGCTGAGCGAAATTAGTCAGAGGCAAAAGGACAAATATTGTATAAGACCACTATTATAAGATCTTGAGAAATAGTAAACCTGAGAAGAACACATACTTTTGTGGTTACGAGGGGGGGAGGGAGGGAGGGTGGGAGAGGGTTTTTTATTGATTAATCAGTAGATAAGAACTGCTTTAGGTGAAGGGAAAGACAACACTCAATACATGGAAGGTCAGCTCAATTGGACTGGACCAAAAGCAAAGAAGTTTCCGGGATAAAATGAATGCTTCAAAGGTCAGCGGAGCAAGCGCGGGGGTCTGGGGAACATGGTTTTCGGGGACTTCTAAGTCAATTGGCAAAATAATTCTATTATGAAATCATTCTGCATCCCACTGTGAAATGTGGCGTCTGGGGTCTTAAATGCTAACAAGCGGCCATCTAAGATGCAGCAATTGGTCTCAACCCACCTGGAGCAAAGGAAAATGAAGAACACCAAGCCCACATGACAACTAAGAGCCCAAGAGACAGAAAGGGCCACATGAACCAGAGACCTACATCATCCTGAGACCAGAAGAACTAGTTGGTGCCCGGCCACAATCGATGACTGCCCTGACAGGGAGCTCAGCAGAGGACCCCTGAGGGAGCAGGAGATCAGTGGGATGCAGACCCCAAATTCTCATAACAAGACCAAACTTAATGGTCTGACTGAGACTGGAGGAATCCCGGCGGCCATGCTCCCCAGACCTTCAGCTGACACAGGACAGGAACCATCCCCGAAGACAACTCTTCAGAAATGAAAGGGACTGGTCAGCGGGTGGGAGAGAGATGCTGATGAAGAGTGAGCTAATTATATCAGGTGGACACTTGAGATTGTGTTGGCAACTCTTGCCTGGAGGGGGGATGGGAGGATAGAGAGAGAGGGAAGCCGGCAAAATTGTCAAGAAAGGAGAGACTGAAAGGGCTGACTCAAGACGGGGAGAGTAAGTGGGAGTAGGGAGTGAGATGTATGTAAACTTATATGTGACAGACTGATTGGATTTGTAAACGTTCACTTGAAGCTTAATAAAAGTTATTATAAAAAAAAAAAAAAAATATATACTTTCAGCTAAAATAGCTCATATTGAGACTTTCAAAGGTTTAAATAAGAGATACATATAAGCTATGTAAGGAGGTTATGTTTTATTCCTAAATTGGATGTTTGCTATTCCAAGACGATCCCAAGTATTTCAAATGGGAAGAAGTGGAATTTGAGCCACAGGATACCTCTGGCAAATTTAATGGGTATTTGGGTAGCCTTGTAGAGTGTTCACAGCTTTTTATTTAGAACACTGTGGCATCTATAAAAAAAAAAAATTTTTTTTTTTTTTTTTTTTTTTTTAGTGACCAATAATTTATGAAAAACAACATGGTAACTTTTGGCTTCAAACAGGACTGAAGAGGACTTTTCCCCATTATACAGTAGACCTTATAACATGAACTACCACTAAATGAATCAGTATAATGAAGGTACAAGATTTTATAGTCTCAACTATGACATTCTCAAGTGGTATAGTTTTCTCGTGAAGCTCTAGTATATTAAAATATACAAGTTGCTCATTCTGGGTGAGAATACGTAATGATCTCTGCAGTTTAATAACCGCGGCCTTGCAAAGTATTTATTCTTCATCAGCCTAGTCATGAACAAAAAAAAATTATAAGGGCAAAATTCAAAGATGAAAAATACCCTCTGAAACAAATTTCTATACAACTATTTCAAGAAACTGGAAGACAGCTATCTGGCTAACCGACTGGAAAAGATCTGCATTTATGCCTATTCCCAAGAAAGGTGATCCAACCAAAAGCAGAAATTATCAAACAATATCGTTAATATCACACGCAAGCAAAATTTTGCTGAAGATCATTCAAAAGGGGCGATAGTAGTATATTGACAGGGAATAGCCAGAAGTTCAAGCCATATTTAGAAGAGGACTTGGAACCAGGGATATCATTGCTGACGTCAGATGGATCCTGACTGAAAGCAGAGAATACCAGAAAGATGTTGACCTGTGTCTTATTGACTATGCTAAGGCATTCAACTGTGTGGATCACAACAAATTATGGATAACATTGCGGAGAATGGGAATTCTAGAATACTTAATTGTGCTCATGAGGAACCTGTACATGGATCCAGATGCAGTTGGTCGAACAGAACAAAGGGATACTGATTGGTTTAAAGTCAGGAAAGGTGTGCATCAGGGTTGTATTCTTTCACCATACCTATTTAATCCGTATGCTGAGCAAATAATCCAAGAAGATGGACTATACGAAGAAGAACAGGGCATCAGGACTGGAGAAAGACTCATTAACAACCTGCATTACACAGATGACACAACCTTGCTTGCTAAAAGTGAAGAGGACTTGAAGCATTTACTGATGAAGATCAAAGACCACAGCCTTCAGTATGGATTATGTCTCAACATAAAGAAAACAAAAATCTTCACAATTGGACTAATAAGCAACATCATGATAAATGAGGAAAAGATTGAGGTCATCAAGGATTTCATTTTACTTGGATCCACAATCAACACACATGGAAGCTGCAGTAAAGAAATCAAAAGATGCATTGTATTGGGCAAATTGGCTGTAAGAGATCTCTTTAAAGGGTTAAAAGGCAAAGATGTCACCTTGAGGACTAAGGCGTGCCTAACCTAAGCCATGGTGTTTCAGTTGCTTCATATGCATGTGAAAGCTGGACAACTAATAAGGAAGATCAAAAAAGAAGTGACATCTTTGAATTGTGTTGACAAAGAATATCGAATATACCATGGACTGCCAAAAGAACAAACAAGTCTGTCTTGGAAGAAGTACAACCAGGATGCTCCTTGGAGCTAAGGATGGTGAGTCTGTGTCTCACATACTTTGGACATGTTGTCAGGAGGCATCAGTCCCTGGACAGGGAAATCACGCTTGGTAAAGCAGAGGTCAGCAAAGAAGAGGAAGACCCTCAATGAGATGGACTGACACAGTGGCTGCAACAATGGGCTTGAGCATAGCAACAATTGTGAGGATGGCGCAGGACCGGGCAGCATTCCATTCTGTTGTGCATATAGTCCCTATGTGTTAGAAGCAACTCCACAGCATCTAATGACAACATCTCAAGAACTCAGTATGAGACATATGATATTTCACTGAAGAATAACACTAAAACATTCACAGAATTGTCTCTACTGGGACCTAAGAAGTGAATAATTTGTTACAACATTGGAGGGCTGATTTGAAAAGGGTGTTACCTTGCCCTAGCTTTTGTAAAACTACACATCATTTCTAAATAGAGCTTTACAAAGAGAGGACATTAAGCCTTGAGATCTTTCAGCAGTGTATTGTATTTCAAGGGTGATTTTGCCATTACATTCTATATTTCAAAATATCATATTAAAAAATACAAATATTAGACAAAAATGGTATAAAATGAAACAATCAGACAAGCTCTTTGGTAAACAGCCATCACTACTCATTTAAAGAACACCTGCACCACCACTTTAAATTTTAATAAATTACAGGTATGACAGGAAGATTAAATAATCCTTAAAAGTAAATTTTTAGTTTAATGCTGCAAACTATAGTACGGAATTATAAACTATATATTCTTTTAAGTTCCTTTCCATAAAAGAGAAGGTAAACTGTACGTTATGTATGTGTGTGTAACAGAAAATTGTACGTATAATAGAAGTCAGTAATATCTGGAGGAAAAATGTACCTCCTTTTAAATACAGCTTACAAGTTGCTGCTAACATACTTGAAATTTACCAGGTTTCAAAAGTGAAACTTCCGAAGTTTAAAAATGAAGTTTAAAATACATGTTAAGCCCTTATGGAGACAATCTTATTTGTTTTTTAAAAAATTCTATTATAGACTTACTGACCCGACAGAGAGTGGAGAAACCCAGAGAGTATAGCCCCCGTACACCCTTTTAGCTCAGTAATGAAGTCACTCCCGAGATTCACCCTTCAGCCAAAGATTAGACAGGCCCATAAAATAAAAGAAGACTAAAGGGGCACACCAGCCCAGGGGCAAGGATGAAAAGGCAGGAGGGGACAGGAAAGCTGGTAACAGGGAACCCAAGGTAGAGAAGAGAGAGCGTTGATATGTCGTGGGGTTGTTAACCAAGATCATAAAACAATATGTATACTGTTTAATGAGAAACTAGTTTGTTCTGTAAACTTTCATCTAAACTACAATTAAAAAGAAATTGTTACAGCAAATGCCATCACCTCAAAACTTTTGTCTATGGAATCCTAAATATTTATTAAAAAGAATGAAGATCTTTATGAATGATAAGGAACAATCACAAAGGTAAAATGTTAAAGTAAAAAGAAAAGGAGCAAAACAGTACTTATGAAATTTTTTTTTTAAGAAAGACATAGTATAGATATGTATTTATATTTATACATTTATACTTACATATGCATAGAATCATCTGGGGAGGGTAAACAAGAAAAGTGTTAACTGACTACCTCCAGGGAAAGGGAACCAGAGACTGAGGGTTGGGGGTGAAAGGGAGCCTTTTTTTATAGTATACTTTTTGGACTATTTATTTTACTACTTACATTGTACATTACCCAACCAATACATTTTTTTTTATAACTTTTATTGTGCTTTAAGTGAAGATTTACAAATCAAGTCAGTCTCTCACACAAAAACCCATTTACACCTTGCTACACACTCCCAATTACTCTCCCCCTAATGAGACAGCCTGCTCTCTCCCTCCACTCTTTTTGTGTCCATTTCACCAGCTTCTAACCCCCTCCACCCTCTCATCTCCCCTCCAGGCAGGAGATGCCAACATAGTCTCAAGTGTCCACGGGATCCAAGAAGCTCACTCCTCACCAGCATCCCTTTCCAGCCCATTGTCCAATCCAATCCATGCCTGAAGAGTTGGCTTCGGGAATGGTTCCTGTCCTGGGCCAACAGAAGGTCTGGGGCCATGATCACTGGGGTCCTTCTAGTCTCAGTCAGACCATTAAGTCTGGTCTTTTTATGAGAATTTGGGGTCTGCATCCTACTGCTCTCCTGCTCCCTCAGGGGTTCTCTGTTGTGTTCCCTGTCAGAGCAGTCATCGGTTGTAGCTGGGTACCATCTAGTTCTTCTGGTCTCAGGATGATGTAGTCTCTGGTTCGTGTGGCCCTTTCTGTCTCTTGGGCTTGTTCAGAGACAGCAGTGTTGAATAGCTCCACTGTACTCAAAGAAGTTACCAGGCCTGGCCTTGACATTCTTTCAGGATTCTATAAATGCAGGAATTTCATGGACAACAGGTCTTGGTGCAATGGTTCCATCCATGCACTGCTGTAAGTATCTACCAATAGTATTACATGTTGTCATTTGTGTGTAGCTGGCCACCATGCACACTCGTTCCATCTCTTTCTTGGGAGACCCAAAGTCAGTGCTAACTAAATTATGGACAAGTGATCCAACCCACAATTGTCAATTGATCCAATCTAAAACTAGCCCAGCTGGATAAACTACTAGTAAATTGGCTGCATCCTTGTACTTGTCCTTCCTGATAGATACCATAAAGGTGCTGTACCTCTTTTGAACTTGTTCCACATCACTATGAATTTCCGCTGAAGATCCAAAAACAACTCCAAATAACACATCACAACCAAATTTATAAATTGATACTACTTCAAGAGCAATCAAGGGCAGTAGTTTGGAGGGGTCCCAGCATTTGGGGTAAAACGAAGCTGTTCCTTTGACAGTTCCCCATTTTCACCTGTAGATATATAAGCAGATCTGATCTTGACTCCTGTACTTGCCAATGCTTCACGTAGACCCTCTATTAAATAACATAAGAATGTAAGTCCTGGAGCTGCTTCATTAAACCTACTTCTCCACACTGGGTCAAAAAAGGTCTTTACATTAAGAGCCAAATCTTCCAGTTTACCAATACCAGGACCCTTTTTGACTGTTATTTTCTGTCAGTACAGCAATTCTTCCTCTAAGGGGCTGCAGTTTGTTCTAGTCTTCCATTGCTGGTCTGATGGTTGGGTGATCCTTGGGAAATGTTCTAAGGCAAAAAGTTTTTTAATTCTGTATTATCCATCTAACAATAAAACAAAGGTGACCATCGATTATTTACCTGCGTTCTACATGAACACAGGTAATGTTACAACATGAAAAGTGGTTTCTAAAAAACTGGGAAATGGTTCCTGAGTTGAACTCTGGAAGAGCAATGTTGTGTTTTTTTCAGGGAGGTGGAGAGGGAGGTTGTGGAAGAGACACGGGGTTGTGGAGGTGGGAGAGGAGAACTGAAGAAGTAGAAGGGAGAGGAAGAGGGAAATGAAAAAACATGTACCGTAAGGCAAAAGACACCTCTTAGTTAGGCTTAAAAATGACGTCTTCACAGAGGCACAGACACCCTTAACCAAGAGAAAGGAAAATGATTAATGAAATGAACTTGACTTCCATTTCTTGATGCTGAATGTTTAAACCAGACATAGAAAAATGAAGAAGAAATAACTATATCCTAGACCTGGAAGTGCTTATTTTAAACTTCTGTAAGAAATAAATCTGATGAATCAAGAATTTCTTCCTAGAACTGAAATCACAGCTCTGTGAGAACTTATGTAGGTGGTCTTGAAAAATTTCCAAAAGGCTTTCTTTGCCTGAACCGCCTTAAGTACAGCAGTGTGATTGGAAACACATAATAACCAGACTCTTAGTGGAGACATGTTGTTTGGCCACGATAAAAATGCTGCCTTTAGTCAATGTTTAACCTAAAAGCAGGGGCTAAACTACATTTAAAAAGACTTCTAAATTATTACTGAATTACTAAAGGGTTTCTTTTTCTGTATATCGCACAGAAAGTCCAACACTCAACAGTATTTTTTGTTTTGTTTTATTTTATTGTGTTTTAGGTGAAAGTTTACAGTGCAAATTAGTTTTTCATTGAAAAATCTATATACAAATTCTTTTGTGACACTGGTTGTAATCCTCGTGCTGTATCAGTACTCTCCCTCTTTCCCTTTCCACTTTGGGTTCTCTGTGTCCATTTGTCCAGCTTTTCTGTCCCTTCCTGTGTTCTCATCTTTGTTTTTGGGCAGGTGTTGCCCATTTGGTCTCATATAGTTGACTAAAACGTTCCTCAGGTGTGTTACTGTTTGTTTTGTAGGCCTGTCTAACGTTTGGCTGAAAGGTGGACTTCTGGAATGGCTTCAGTTTTGAGTTATCAGGGTGTCTGGTGGCCATAGTCTCAGGGGTTCCTACAGTCTCTGTCAGATCAGAAAGTTTGGTCTTTTTTTTGTGAATGTGAATTTTGTTCTGAATTTTTCTCCCACTATCCAGATCTCTGTCAGAGCCGTCAGTGGTGGTAGCTGGGCACCATCTAGTTCTGAGCTCAGGCTGGTGAAGGCTGTAGTTCATGTGGTCCATTAGCCCTTTGGACTAATATTTTCCTTGTGTCTTTGGTTTTCTTCATTCTCCTTTGCTCCAAACATGATGGGATCAACAGATGTATTTTAGATGGCCGCTTGCAAGCTTTTAAGACCCCAGGTGCTACTCAGCAAAGAAGGATGTAGGACATTTTCTTTATGAACTATGTTATGCCAGTTGACCTAGATGTCCCGAGACCATGGTCCCCAACCCCCAGCCCCTGTAACTAGGTCCCTCAAAGTGTCTGGATATGTCTAGGAAGCTTCCATGACTTTGCCTTGGTCAAGTTGTGCTGCCCTTCTCTATATTATGTGTTGTCTTTCCCTTCACCAAAGTTAACTTGTCTACTGTCTAGTTAGTGATTTCCCCTCCCTCATAACCATCAAAGATTGTTTTTTTCTGTGTGTAAACCTTTCCTAGGGTTTTTATAATAGCAGTCTCAAACGATATTTGTCCTTTTGTGATTGACTTATTTTATTCGGCATAATGCCCTCCAGATTCATCCATGTTGTTGAGATGTTTTGTGGATTCACCATTGTTCTTTATCATTGCATCAACAGTTTTAATTCAGCTGAGACACATCTCTAATTCTTTGACCTATATAAGGCAGACAGTGCTTTCCACAGAAGAGAATCAAAATTCTTTAAGTTTTCAAATGAAAAAGATGGGCATTCAGTATCCGATTGTTATGTTGTTATGTGCTGTGGAGTCGATTCCGACTCATAGCGACCCTACAGGACAGAGTGCAACTGCCCCATAAGGTTTCCAAGGAGTGGCTAGTGGATTTGAACTGCCGACCTTTTGGTTAGCAGCCGAGCTCTGATTAGTATTCTAAAAAGTTTAGTGCTGGGGCACCTACTTATTTATATACGGGCTACTTAAAAGGCAAATTCTGAAGTCTCACCTCCAGAGTTTCTCAATCAATATCAGTGAAAGCCCAGGAAATACACATTTCAAAAAACAGGCCAAGGGATTCTAGTATAGGTGGTACAAGGAAAAGAATTTGACATACAGTGCCCTTCATTCCTAAGAATGGTCTTAACTATCTACTATACCACCAATGATGACGTGCAACAAAAAGCAATTTGCAGACTTCTAGATATCATAATTACAAAAACATTTTTTCTCTGGTTTTAATATAAAGGCTTCTCTCACGGTTACATGCAGAAATGGATTACGTTTCCTAGACACAAGATGCACCTCTTGCACAAACGGCAAAACCCTTTGAATCCAACGCTGACCTCTAAGAGTGAAGTTTTTCGGCAGGTCCGATACACTACACGAGGCCACGCTTAGTTCATGTTTTACCTTAACAGAATAGAACTGGGGACTCAAGAATGAATACTACATGTGTCAGGAGGGGAGCACAAACAAGCCAACAGAGCTTACAAAGCAATTAAAGAAGCATTTCATCCCCCTTTTGTAAGGCAGTCAATAGTTCAGAGTAGCAGAGTGTAGCAAGCATGAGCGTTAATTTACACAAACACTCTGGATTGTCTGGATTGCAAGGCAACAGATGGCAGACACTGTCAAGCAATCTCCTGAGCTGAAAGAATTCGTGTGTCCAGGCCAACTTTAATTGCTCTATCAAATCTGTTCAGTAATGCTGGCTCAATAGGAAAGAAAAGCAAGAAGGTAGAAGGAAAACGGAGGGAACATCACTTACATGATATTCTAGGTAGTACCAAAGCTTCTGTCCCTTTAAATTATAAGGAATAGAAATAGCTATCTGAAGGGCAGAAGTCAAGGAAAATAATAAGGGAACAAGGGAAACGAATCAGCCAGCTGGTGGGAGTCAGAAAGGCTTTCATGTTTTCTTCCTGGTAAGTAATGTAATGCATATTAAAGTCTTCAAATACTTAACCTTTTGTTTTTGCTCTATTATTGAGTATATGAAAAGGGTGTGGGTCTATATGAGCCTATAGGATAAAAAAAATTAAATTTGGGAGACAGGGATAAAAATGCCTGTTCTAGTCAATTATTTCAGTCTACAATTTCATTAAAATTAAAGAGAAAGAAGATAACTTATAAGAGAAAATCAACTTTCCAATTCTTTTTCCAACACTGAAGCAATTATTATCACCTATTCTATGCACTGTAAGAGATACTTTTCTACAACGGAACCTATAAACTAATTTCTTTCAAAACCATACACCGCACAGTTTTAGGGTTTCATTTTTTTTAGCAAGGAGAAGCATTAATGAAATGTTTCCTACTGTTCAAGACTTTGCTATTGCTTCTCCTGGGATACTTACTGAGTCCAAATTCCTGAAAAAAAAATAGAATGTTTGCTTGGGGGGGAAAAAAAACACTTCTCTTGCTAAAACATTTTAAAAAATCAATTCTATCTCAGTGAACAGGAATATAAACGCTTGGAACACACAAGTGAAACTGATGACTTCTTACCTTGCTACTGTTGTCAGTTTTAAGGTCACTCTGTTAAAAAGAGAAAAACAAATAATATTTTAAGACATATCCAAATGAACTAACTCTCGCTATGTGCATGTTTCTAATCTTGGAACATGAGACTACTTTCTGAGAGTGAATTCTCCGGGAGACTTTAGAGTCTGTAGAAGGGTGATGGCTCCCACTCTGAACATATCTCAAGAGTCTCTTGTTAGAAAGATGTCTGTTTTAAAAAGTCACTGCTCCGAGGGGTAGTTTTCTTGTTAACAAGAAACTTACAAGAACTATCAAACCACATAGCAACCCTATATCACAGAGCAGAGCTGCCCCACAGAGGTTCCAACGGGCGCCTAGTAGATTCAAACTGCCAACCTTTTGGTTAGCAACCGTAGCTCTTAATCACTATGCCACCAGGGTTTCCCTATTTTAGGTAGAAATGTTATTAACTGTATTACAAAAATAAATAAATTGATCATAATAATCCAAAATCAATTTCCTTAACTTCTCAGAGAGACTACATGTGCTGCTTTGCAAATGAGAAGCTATATCTTAGCACAGTAAGACTGGAAAACTTTGGAAAAAATTTAGCCTGAGGTCTAGACTGAATGGGTTTCCATTATAATAATTCATTCTCCCATCCTGTTCTGTGGCTATTCAGTAATGTAATCTCCATAAGTGCTCCTAGCCCAGTTGGTCCTTACCGGATGGACATCACCAATATAGTACTGCTTTAGCATTTCTCTGGCATCAAAGGAGTGGCCTACATCTTCAAAACTTTCACTTGCATCTACACCAGCTTGTTCCAGCAGAACCTCCTCTCCACCAGGATGCTACAAGGAAAAGATATTCAATGAAAGCAAACCAGTATGTTTTTCCTTTCCCCTTCTCTTCTCCTTTTGCCCTAATGTTCGACTTGCTCCCCTTCTAGAAAATCTTGATTATTTAACAAAGGAGAAAAAGACTGGATCAAAATCTACTTTTTTTCCACTTAATAAGTACCAAGCTCCCTCAACTTCAATAATCAATACCCAGCAAAAAAATCTTCCACCACTTCATCTTTCTTTTTTGTAATTTTCTTGGAGATAAAACTGATAAGACCTAAGATTCACCATTTTTAAGTACACAACTCAGTGGTTTTTTTTTCTAGCCGATCCACAACGCTATGCAACCGTTACCATTATCTAATTCCAGAACATTTCCATCACTCCAAAAAGAAACTCCATACCTGTCAACCCAAAAACCAGTGCCGTCGAGTCGATTCCAACTCATAGCGACCCTATAGGACAGAGTAGAACTGCCCCATAGAGCTTCCAAGGAGCGCCTGGCGGATTCAAACTGCCGACCCTTTGGTTAGCAGCTGTAGCACTTAACCACTACCTGTCAACAGTTGCTCCCAAATTCCTCTATCCCCATTTCCTGGCTACCACTAATATTTTCTGCCTCTACAGATTTGCCTATTCTGGACATTTCATACGAATGAAACCATTCAATATGTTTTTGTGTCAGGCTTCTTTCACATAGCATAATGTTTTCAAGGTACATCCACATTGTAGCATTTATCAGTATTTTTCCTCATGGTGACCCTATTTGTGTCAGATTGTGCTCCACAGGGTGAACTGTGCTCCGTAGGGTTTTCAATGGCTGATTTTTCAGAAATAAATCACCAGCCCTTTCTTCCAAGGTGACTCTGGGTAGACTCAAACCTCCAACCCTTTGGTTGGCAACTAAGCAAGTTAACTATTTGCACCACCCAAGGACTGCAAGAGTAAGACAGCCTCCACTTAGTTATTACCGTATTTTTTACACAAATAACATGCATATCTTAGTCATCTAGTGCTGTTATAACAGCAATACCACAAGTGGACGTCTTTAACAAAGAGAAATTTATTTTCTTACAATCTAGTAGGCTTAAGTCCAAATTCAGGGTGTCAGCTCCAGGGAAAGGCTTTCTCTCTGTCAGCTCTGGTGGAAGATCCTTGTTATCAATCTCCTCTGGACTGGGACATTCTCCGCATAGGAACCCCAGGTCCAAAGGATGTACTGTGCTTCTGGCACTGATTTCTTGGTGGTATGAGGTCCCTACCCTCCCCCCTCCCCGCCCCTGCTCACTTCCCTTTCATCTCTTGAGAGATAAAAGGTGGTGCAGGCCACCCCCCAGGGAAACTCCCTTTACACAGGATCAGGGATGTGAGCTGGGTAAGGGTGTTACACCTCACCCTAATCCTCATTAACCACAGGAAGAGATTAGGATTTATAACACAAATGAAAATTACATCAATTACAAAATGGAGGACAACCACACAATAGTGGGAATCATGGGCTAACCAAGTTGACGCATATTTTGGGAGGACACATTTCAATCCATGACAACGCATGTTATACTTTGTCAACTGTGCAACCCCACCAACGCTGTTTTCATAAGCACCCTATGTTGTGTGTTACACGGGCAAGCACATTATTTACACGGGTCGTTATTTGCAAAAGAATATGGTATAACTGAAACCATTCGGCTGGGTTAAATTTTGTCTTAGAATTAAATGATTAGTTTTGCCCTGGAATATGCTCTATGTATCTAAATTATGTAAGATATTTTTTCCTTATGACACATCTAAACTATTATGTTGCCTTTCAGAGTAAAAGGATAATGAGCAGCTTGAGATATTTCAGGGAATGATTGAATTTATGATTTCCTACACAGCTCTTTCTACAACTACAGAGGACTTTCATCTTCACCAATCTCTCATCACAAGCGTAAATAAGTAACTAAGCAAAAAAAAGCACAACACTTTAAAAAAATTATAGAAGTAAAAATCACACTGCCATGTGGGAAATTTGAAGGAAAAAAAACCAGAATAAAGAATCAACAAGTCTTATTAATAGAAAAAGTACAGTTAACATCTTGGTGCATAAAATTCCATTGTTTTCCCTGTGCATTCACTGAATCATTACAACTTTTGTTATTTACTATTTTATGTACTAGATTGTGAGACATAAAACATCTTGTGTTTTTATAAAAGTGAATTCATATAATATGTACTGTTTTATAACCTGCTTTTTTCACTGACACAAGGAGGATCAGAGTGGTCAAAAAAGTCCTATGTTAGAAACCCTCGCCCCCAAATATGGTCTTAATACAGATGGCTGAGAACAAGAAAAAAAATTCCAGGGTATCCTTGGCTTCTGCTTTAGAGCTCTATCATCTTCAGATATTATTATCTAAAATCAAACGGAAGTAAAACTGGGGAAATTTGAATAAGCTCTGAAGACTGTATCAAGGTCAAATCCTGGATGTGATACTGTGCTATAGTTTTGCAAAATGTTACTAGATAAAACTGGACAAAGAGTACAAGGGATCTCCGTATTATTTCTTACAAATATATGTGAATCTACAATTCTTTCAGCAAAAGTTTCAATTAAAACAAAAATCAAAAGGAATTCCTTTAGTATATATCCAAGAGGAAAACATATAAATATGTGTATGTTGTTGTTGCTATTATTAGGTGCCGTCAAATTGGTTCCAGCTCATAGTGACTGTAGATACAACCTAAGGAATCACTGCCTGGTCCTACGCTACCCTCACAACGTTGTTATACTTGAATTCATAGTTGCAGCCACTGTATCAATCCATCTCACTGAGGGTCCCTCTCTTTTTCGCTGACCCTCTACTTTACCAAGCATGATGTCCTTTCCCACAGACTGATCTCTCTTGATAATATGTCCAAAGTACATGAGGCGTAGTCTCACCATCCTTGCTTCTAAGGAGCATTCTGGTTGTACTTCTCCCAAGACAGGTCTGTTCATTCTTTTGGTAGTCGATGGTACGGTCAATATTCTTCGCCAATACCGCAATTCAAAGGCATCAACTCTTCAGGCTTCCTTATTCATCATCCAGCGTTCACACGCATGAGACCACTGAAAACACCATGGCTTGGGTCAGGTGCACCTTAGTCTTCAAGGTGATATCTTTGCTTTTTAACACTTCAAAGAGGTCTTTTGCAGTAGATTTGCCTAATGCAACGTGTCTCTTGATTTCTTGACTCTGCTTTCATAGGTGTTGATTGTGGTTCTCAGTAAAATGAAATCCATGATAACTTCAATCTGTTCTCCATTTACCATGATGTTGTTTATTGGTCCAATCGCAAGGATTTTTGTTTTCTTTATGTTGAGGTGTAATCCATACTGAAGGCTGCGGTCTTTGATCTTCATCAGTAAGTGCTTCAAGTCCTCTTCACTTTCAGCTAGCAAGGTTGTATCATCTCCATAACACAGGTTGTTAATAAGTCCTCCTCCAATTCTGATGCCGTGTTCTTCATATAATCCAACTTCTAGGATTATGTGCTCAGCATACAGATTGAATTAAGTATGGTACAAGGATACAACCCTGATGCGTACCTTTGCTGATTTTAAACCACACAGTACCCCCTTGTTCTGTTAGAACTGCCTCTTGATCTATGTACAGGTTCCTCATGAGCACAATTAAGTGTTCTGAAATTCCTGTTCTTTGCAATGTTATCCATAATTTGTTATGATCCACACAGTTGAATGCCTTTGCATAGTCAGTAAAACACAGGTAAACATCTTTCTGGTATTCTCTGCTTTCAGCCAGGATCCATCTGACATCAGCAATGATATCCCTGGTTCCAAGTCCTCTTCGAAATCCAGCTTGAGTTTCTGGCAATTCCCTGTTGATATACTGCTATAGCCGCTTTTGAATGATCTTCAGCAAAATTTTACTTGCTTGTGATATAAATGATAATGTTCGATAATTTCTGCATTTGGTTGCATCACTTTCTTGGGAATAGGCATAAATATGGGTCTCTTTCAGTTGGTTGACCAGGGTAGCTGTCTTCCAAATTTCTCAGCACATATGAGTGAGCACTTCCTGCGCCGCATCCATTTGCTGAAACACCTCAATCGCTATTTCGTCAATTCCCGGAGCCTTGTTTTTTTGCTCATGCCTTCAGTGCAGCTTGGACTTCTTCCTTCAGTACCATCAGTTCCTGATCATATATGACCTTCTGAAATGGCTGAACATCAACCAATTCTTTCTGGTATAGTGACTCTGTATTCCTTCTGCTTTTGATGCTTCCTGCATTGTTTAATACTTTACCCCATAGAATCCTTCAATATTTTAACTTGAGGCTTGAATATTTTCTTCAGTTATTTCAGCTTAAGAAATGGCAAGTGTGTTCTTCCCTTTTGGTTTTCTAAGTGCAGCTCTTTGCACAGGTCACTATAATACTTTGTCTTCTGAGCTGCCCTTTGAAATCTTTTGTTCAGCTCTTTTACTTCATCATGTTCCTTTCACTTCAGCTACTCTATCTTCAAAAGCAAGTCTCAGAATCTTCTGACATCCATTTTGGTGTTCTCTTTCTTTCCTGTCTTTTTAATGACCTCTTGATTTCTTCATGTATGATGTCCTTCCACAACTCGTCTGGTCTTTGGTCATTAGTGTTCAATGGTCATAAGTGTTCACTAATTCGGTCAATTAGTGTTCAAATCTATTCTTGAGATGGTCTCTAAATCCAAGTAAGATACATTCAAGGTTGTACTTTGGCTCTCACAGGCTTGTTCTAATTTTCTTCAGTTTCAACTTGAACTTGGATGTGAGCAACTGATAGTCTATTCCACAGCCGGCCCTTGGGCTCGTTCTGACCGACGATACTGGGCTTTTCCATCATCTCTTTCCACAGATGGAGTCTATTTGATTTCTGTGTGTTCCATTTGGCGAGGTCCATGTAAAAAAAAAAAAAAAAAATTTTTTTTTTTTTTTATGTGTATAGTCGCCACTTATGTTGCTGAAAAAAGTATTTGCAATGAAGAAGTCGTTGGCCTTGCAAAATTCTATCATGTAATCTCCAGTGTCACTTCTATCACCAAGGCCATAATTTTCAACTACCAATCCTTCTTCATTTCCAAACTTTGCATTCTAATCACCAGTAATTATCAGTGCATTCTGACTGTATGTTCGATCCATTTCTAACTGCAGAAGATGGTAAAAATCTATTTCTTCATCTTTGGCCTTAGTGGTTGGTGCATAAATTTGAATAGTCATATTAACCAATCTTCCTTGTAAGCATATAGATATTATCCTATCACTGACAGCATTCTACTTCAGGATAGATCTTGAAATGTTCTTCTTGACAATGAATGCAATGCCGTTCCTCTTCAAGCTATCATTCGCAGCATAGTAGACCATATAATTGTCTGACTCAAAATGGCCAACACCAGTCCATTTGGTAATGCTTATGATATCGATGTTTATGTGTTCCATCTTATTTTTGATGAGTTCCAATCTTCCTAGATTCATGATTCATGAATTCCATGTTCCTAAATTTTTTATTACTATTAATGGATGTTTGTAGCTGTTTCTTCTCATTTTGAGTCATGCCACCTCAGCAAAGGAAGGTCCTGAAAGCTTTAATCCATCCATGTCTTTAAAGTCGACTCTACTTTGAGGAGGCAGCTCATCTTCTGGCACTGTATCAGTGTTCTGCTGCTATTCATAAGGTTTTCACTGGCTAATTCTTTTCAGAAATAGACTACCAGGTCCTTCTTCCTAAGTCTGGCTTAGTATGGAAGCTCAGCTGAGACCTGCCCACCATGGGTGGCCTTGCTGGTATTTGAATACCGGTGCCATAGCTTCTAGAAATCCTGGTGGTGTAGTAGTTAAGAGGTACAGATACGAACCAAAAAGGTCAGCAGTTCGAATCCATCAGGTGCTCCTTGGAAACCCTGTGCAGCAGTTCTACTCTGTCCTATAGGGTCACCATGAGTTGAATCGACTCAATGGCAACAGGTTTCATTTGGTTTTGGCATAGCTTCCAATATCACAGCAACATGCAAGCTCCCACAGTACAACAAACTGACAGATGCGTGGGGGCGTGGGTATATATGTATACATACGCAAACACACAATATATGTGTACATACATACACACACACACACACACACACACGATAATAGGGGCATTATTTATTATGGCCTTAAACTAGAAGCAACCCAAATGTCATCAATACAAAGTGAATAAATCACGGTATAATCATGAAATGGAATCCTAATCAGCATGAAAAAGAATGAACCGCTCCTACATGCAACAACAAGAAACTAACATATTGAACAAAAGGAGCCAGACACAAAAGAATATGTACCATGACACTCCCATTTATAAAAAGTTGAAAAGCAGGAAAAACAAAGCTACAGTGTTAAAGTCAACACAGTACATACCTCTGGGTATCTGGGTATGAGGAAAGAAGCAGTGACTGGGAGGGGCATAATGAGGACTTCCAGGGTGCTATAATGTTCTAGATGATGGCTGTCCAAGTGTGTGACACTATATACCTGAATCTCAGGAATATCTAAGTGGAAAAGTAAGTTCCAAAATATTATATACAACATTACATAAATACAACTACAACTTAAATATATATGTATAAACATTTATACATACTTTTCAGGAATACATCTGGATGCAACAAAACTAGGAAAGCATGGAAATAATGAACATGGAAATTGGGGTGATGTTACTTTTGGTGGGCCAAGAGACAAGAGGAAATAAGGGGTAGAAGACCATTTATTTATTAGATCCAGGTTATTGCCAAGTTCCTAACTTTTGTACTGGGTGGTGCTTTCACAGGTACTTATTATACTAAAAATAAACAAACAACTACATTACCTAATGAAGTGCGTGCATTATGCAGAAAAGGCATTTGGAGTTAGAAGTCAAGATAGTGGTTACTTTTGGGAAGGAGGGAGGGGTACTGATTGAGAGGAAGCATTTCTAGAGAGAATGCTAGTACCATTCTCTTTCTCAACTGGAATGCTTGTTTCCCAAATGTGCTGACTTTATAAGAATTTGTTGAACTGTACTTTTAGGATTTGTGCATTTTTCTGTAAAAAGATTTAAAAAATATTTTTCTTAAAAACCATGTAGCTGAAATTTGTAGAGAAGAAACACCTGGATATGTTTATTGACTGGACACAAAGCAGAGTTTTAAAAATTGTTTTTAGTTGCAGAACGCTTTTCAGGCAAAATTTTGGATGGAAGCCCATTACATACAGCCAAGATGTGATTAAAGTGCACAGCAATCTTCAAAGACCAATTTGGAAACCACCAACACAAACAAAAGGAGAAATAAGCCTAGATTTCAAATTAGGTGATGCCAGTGGCAGAAACAGGGCAGAAAGTTTCGGAGGAAGACAAGTTTAATTTCAGTCATGCTAGGTCTGAGATACTAGAAGGAAATCCAAGCACAAGGGGCTATGCTCAAACAGGTCTACAAAGAGCATACTTAGAAGCCATCAGCACACAGTGTGTGACAGTGGTTAAGAAATGGTTAAGTGGTTAGCAAATTTAATGTAGCTATAAAAATGTAAAATGTACCAGATATAAAGTTGTCAGGCAAAGAAGGACAAAAACTAGAATAATGTATGGGGGGTTCTAGATTACATAAAAATTTTGAACTTTTATGCTTCAAAGGACACTATCGAGAAAGTGAGAAGACAACCCATGAAATGGTAGAAAGTATTTGCAAATCATGCATCTGATAAGAGACTTGTGTCTAGAATACATAAAGAATTCTTACAACTCAACAATAAAAAGAGAATCCAATTAAAAAATGGTCAAAATATATGAATAGACACTTCTCCAAACAAGATACACAAATGCTAATAAGCACATGAAAGGATGCTCAGTATCATTAGTCACTAGGTAAATGCAAATCAAAACCACAATGAGCCACCACTTATACCCACTAGGATGGCCGTAATAAAAAAACAAAAAATAACAAGTGCTAAAGAAGATGTGCAGAAACTGGAACCTTCCTACACTGCTGACAGGACCATGAAATGGTGCAGCTGCTCTGGAAAATGCTTCGGCATTTCTTCAAAAAGTTAAGCACTAAGTTACCACATGATCTAGAGAGTCCACTCCGAGGTATACACCTAAGATCAAAGTCCACACAAAAATGTGTACACAAACGTTCACTGCAGCACTACTCACAGCAGCCTAAAGTGGCAACAACCAAATGTTCATCGACTGATAAACGGACAAACAAAGCGTGGTTATGTTTATACGGTGGACTATTTCTCAGGATCAAAAGGGAATCAAGTGCTAATACAAGCTACAACACGGATGAACCCAAAACATTATGCTAACTGAAAAGGAGCCAGTCGTAAAAGGTCCACTGATACGAAATGTCCGGAACAAACGAATCCATACAGACAGAAATAGATTAATGGTTGCCTAGGACTGGAGGGATTTGAAGAGTGATTGTTAATAGATACGGAGTTCCTTTCTGGGGCGACAAAAAAGTTCTAAAATTTGATGGCAGTAATGGTTGCACAAACATGTAAATATACTGAAAACCACTGAACTGTACATTTTAAAGGGGTGAATTTTATGGTATATGGATTATATTACATTAAAGCTATCACACACACAAAAAAAAGACGGCATTTTAAACCTTAAATCAAAGAGATTGCCTGAAGACTTCTTAAAACCAAACAATTGTTTAGTTTAACCCATAAAAAATGCCTGCCTTGAGCATTATGCTCTTTTAAGAACTATCTACATGGGATCAAATTGACAACCCACCCACTGCTGTCCAGTCGATTCCAACTCATAGAGACCGTATAGGGCAGAGTAGAACTGCTCCATAGAGTTTCCAAGGAGCGCCTGGCAGATTTGAACTGCCGACCTTTTGGTTAGCAGCCATAGCACTTAACCACTACACCACCAGGGTTTCCAAATTGACAATGGCAAAGATTAAATAAGAACCCTAGGCGGTAGTGTTTACGTTAATGGTGGAAGAACAACTCAGAAAAGGAGGGTGAGAATGGTTGCACAACTGGAAGAACATAATCAATGTCAGAGTATTGCACATGTAGAAACAGCGGATTTAGTGTATGTTTTGCTGTTTATATTCTCAACAACAATAACAAAATAAATAAAATTTTTAAAAAAGAAAAATGTGGCCATGACAGGCCATTTTAGAAAGGCTGCCAAATGCTACAGAGAGGTCAAAGGGGGATGAAAGCAAAGAAAAAGTCAGTGTGTTGTTTGGGAAGAAGGTCAACTCTCAAGTTGTAGAGGATGGAAGCCTTCTTATAGGGCTCTGAAGTGGAAATAGAGGCATAAGCATAATACACTAGGTGGTGAGTGGCTGAAAGAACAGGAGGAAGAGGAGGCACTGGATTAAGAGATGTTATCTTTAAATCAGGGAGATGCATTCAAACCTGATGACAAAGAACAGTTTGATGGAAAAAAATAAGAGGAAAGAAGTTGCACAGGCATGGGGTTTGGTTTCAGCTGCAAAGGAATGTAATACAGGGCACAGATTCGAAGGGCAAAAGAATAGCTCTTCATCTA
Organism: Elephas maximus indicus; assembly: GCF_024166365.1. Lineage (NCBI taxonomy): Eukaryota > Metazoa > Chordata > Mammalia > Proboscidea > Elephantidae > Elephas > Elephas maximus. Next base: position 35,720,947 of record NC_064839.1, on the reverse strand, counting down.
AGGTTGCGTAGAAGAGACCTGGATGCAGAGAGAAGCACAGATAAAGAGACTTCTGTAAAGTGTCCCCCACCCCTGGCAATTTACCAGTGAAGCGTAGAGAGTACATAAATCTGAAACAGTGGCTGTAAAAAGTGTGTGAGGGAGCCAATGAGACCATGAGACAAAAGTGATTATCTGCCAAGTGTGCAAGTCTGTGCTGAGGTGGACCTTCCTGGTTTCACAGCATTTTCCAGCACCATTTCACTGCCCAGAGAGTAGAAACCAAAGTGGGGACAGTGAAGCAGATGATTCAAGGCTGAAGGCTGACATGTAGAACTGAAAAGCTGAATGGGTGAGAAAACACCTTTGTGCCACTAGTGGTGTAAGATGCATTAAAAATCACCAAAAAACCCAAAACCCGTTGACGTCGAGTTGATTCCGGCTCATAGCAACCCTATAGGACAGAGTAGAACTGCCCCATAGGGTTTGCAAGGAGCATCTGGTGGATTCAAACTGTTGACCTTTTGGTCAGCAGCCGAACTCTCAACCACTACGCCACCAGGGTTTCCAAAAATCTATTACAGTTATATTCAAGTAAAAAGAATATACCTGAGGTTTTTTTACAGCCATCGTGGGAAACAGTTTGGCAATCAAAAAGTTAAACAAAGAACTACCACATGACCTAGCAATCCCAATCCTAGGTACACCCAAAAGAACTGAAAGCAGGAATGCAAACAGAAACCTGTATACCAATGTTCACTGCAACACTAGTCACAATTGCCAAAAGGTGGAAAACAACCTAAATGTCCGTCAACAGATGAATGAATAAACAAAATGTGATACAGGCAGTCCTCGGGTTACTAACATAAGGACTGACATAAAGCCTATTGCATTAAAAATCTGAGTTAAATACAGTAGTTCATAAACATTAACCTTTAATCATGATTTTTTTTCTATCTAAACTGTTTGAAGTTTAATTTTTTTTTACAGTACTGTACACCTACACACATGTGGACATACAAAGATTCTCTCTCCAGTACAGTACCGTATGTAGTTACTTTTGTTATTACTATATTATTATTGTTATGTACTGTGTTGTTATGTTTAAGATGTTTTAGTGTATTTGGAAGTGCTTCTTAAATGTTTTATATGCAGAGAAAGGTAAGATATATGCTGTATACTAAGACAAACATTTGCCTAGCTGATACTAAATAAGAACAGTATGTACCTGTTCCAACTTACCTACAAATTCGACTTAAAAGACAGACTTAGAAACGGATCTCATTCGTAGCCTGGGGACCGCCTATATGCACAAACAACAGAATAGCTTTCAGCCACAGAGAGAAATGAAGTCCTGACACATGCCAAAACGTGAACAAATCTTGAAAATATTACGTTGAGTGAAGTCAGCCAGCCACAAAAGGCCAAATATTGTTTGATCCTGCTTATGTTAAATGGGCAAATGTAAAGAGACCAATGCTTATTAGTGGTTACCACCAGTGGCAGAAAGGAGAGGTTAAAATGGGGTCATGGCTGAGGGGGGCACTGAGTTTCTGTTAATGGTGGTGGAATAATCTGGAAATGGACAGAGACGATGAACATGATGCACACATTCAATGTCATTGAATTCTATGTGTAAAACTTGGTGAATCAGCAAATGTTTTGTTGTATATTTTTACACACACACAAAAAGAATACAACTGATGTAACTTGAATTACTTAAAAGGAAAGTGTTAACAATCTAAAAGTACCAACATCTTGCCCTTCTTGCTTCTGAAAAAGATTACTTCCCTATGTCAAATAAGTATTCTTTCAACAAATTTCAATATTAATTATCCCTCTTCAATCTAAAAAGACCTGTCCATTCAATGAAACTTTCTGAACTACATTTTCATACTCTCCCTTGATCATTCAATTATTCAAGAACCTCGATAACCTCAAAAACCTTAAAAATTAAGGATTAGTGATTATATTGGATTCTTTCCAGTTGGACAACACTACACCCATTCACGAGACTACAATCTTGGGACTGTCAGGAAATTTCTACCCAAATCGACTCGACGGCACTGGGTTTTCTGGGTCCCATTTGACATTATCAGCCACTAACTGATTGTGACAGTCCAAGCTTCTCGGCAAGTTGGAGCACATGGCAAAGAAAGTATTAAAACTTTGTAGCATACTCAAAAAAAAAAAAAAAAAAAAGATTTTTAAGTGAAATGTTAAAACTCAAATTAGTTAACAGAGAGAGATATACTACTGTTACAGTAACAATCCAGGTTAAATTTCTAGCTACCTCAATCACTGAAAAAACAAGGAAACAAAGGTGGGGGGAGGGGCCGAACTCTCTGGAAGTCAGAAATAACTGGCATGATTTCAGTCACTTGGACTTGACTTTTATTTTACATACAACTAAAACCCACCAACGTCATACCAACGAGTATATCAGAAACTATAAAGTTGAAGGGGAAAGCAAATGGAGCATAGGAGACTATGGAAAAAGGCAGAAAGGGTATTGTATGTATGCTATAAGACAGAATAAACAATGTTCTCAGTAACGGTCCCAAGTCATCAAGACAAATGCATTTGTATCCCAAACTGTCTGTTTTTAAAGTCTTGAAAGAACATGTTTTTAGAAAGATTACCATCAAACTGGTTAAGATTTTAAAAAACAAAAACAAAAAACTGGGGATAGGCAAAGATTTCTTAGAGAGGATACAAAACCAATAACCACAAAAGAAAAAAGTGATAAATCAGATTTCATCAATGTTAAGAACTACTCTTCAAACACTTACTTAAGCTTTAGTTATCTGAAAAATTAACTCAAATGAAAATCCTAATTCCCTAATGACAGATATTAATGCAGCATCACTGAGCTGTTGAAGTTTATATCAAACTTCTCTTCTCATTGAGAATTCTGTTTATATTTTGATTCAGCAAGAAAGGCAGGTACCAACTTGAGAAGAGGCTGAAAGCTTCCCGTTCCCAACCTCTTATGAATAAACAATAATGCCCCACTGGCAGCAAAAGACTATATGAGAACAAGTTCGGTTCAACGTGAAGCTGAAGGACAGAGGAGACACACCCAGGGATCTTTTTATTCAGTATGTGTCCTACAGATGGCAACTGACATCTAAAGCTCTTAATTAACACACCGCTAAGCCTGCAGTGTAACACCCAGAAACAAAAGGATTTAATTCACTTTGTTCCTATGAAGGTCATGATGACAGTACAGAGTCAAAAGCTCAACTTCCAATTTTATCTACCTACCTACCACTTAATGTGAAAAAATTAGAAAATGCTGAGGTCAGAATTTACAATTAGAATATATTGCTTCTCATACCTGAAAAGAAGACATTTAAATGTAAGGTCTACTACCTAATCTGCCTAGCCCTAGACCGCTACTAGTCTAAAACATATATACTCTTAGCAAAACTATAGAGAGGATAGATGCTAACTATGTGGGGGATTCCATTCCTGCTTAAAATTGTGAAGATTTGGAAAATCAGAAACAGTATCTTAACAATATTGTATCTTCCAGTCCATGAGCAGACTATCGCTCTCCATTTACTTAGGGAATTACAATCATCTGCATAGATTTATTTTCACATACATGGCCAGGCCACATATACAGACACTGCATCCTGAAGATGATTTATTTTTCAAAAGCTTCACAAGTAATTCTGAGGCCCAGTCAGACTTGAGAAGCACTGCTTTAAAAGTCTGTCATTCGGCATAGTGAACAACCCACCCATTGCCATCCAGTTGATTACGACACACAGGGACCCTACAGGACAGATTAGAACTTTCCCATAGGGTTTTCCAGTGCTGTAATCTTTACGGAAGCCAACTGCCACATTTCTCCCGAGGAGGAGCAGCTGAGTGTTTTAACCTCTGCGCCACCAGGGTTCCTTTCAATGTCATTACGGAGGTACAAATCAAAACTACATTGAGACACCATTCACACCCACTAGGATGGCTATGATCAAATAAAAGGAAAATAACGAGTGTTGGCAAAGATGTGAAGAAACTCGAACCCTCATTTGTTGCTGGCAGGAACGCAAAATGACGCAGCCACTGTGGAAAACAGTTTGGAGATTCCTCAAAAAAAGTTAATAGTATCATATGACCTCGCACCCCCACGTGTCTGTCAGTTTGTTGTACTGTGGGGGTTTGAGTGTTGCTGGAAGCTATGCCACCGGTATTCAAATACCAGACTCAAATACCAGAAGGGCTACCCATGGCAGACAGGTTTCAGCGGAGCTTCCAGACTAAAACAAACTAGGAAGAAGGACCCGGCAGTCTACTTTTGAAAAGATTTAGCCGGTGAAAACTTCATGAACAGCAGCAGAGGACTGTCTGTTATAGTGCTAGAAGACAAGCCCCTCGGGCTGGAAGGCACTCGAAAGACAAGTGGGGAAGAGCTGCCTCCTCGAAGCAGAGTCCACAGACCTTAATAAGGATGGATGGAGTCCAGCTCTCAGGACCTTCACTTGCTGATGTGTCAGGAATCAAAATGAGAAGAAACAGCTACAAACATCCATTAATAATAGGAACATGGAATGTATGAAGTATGAATCTCGTAAAATTGGAACTTGTCAAAAATGAAATGGACAAGGGCCCAAAGTCCATCAAATGGGGAAAAGACAGTCTTTTTAATAAATAGTGCTGGCAAAACTGGATGTCTAACTGCAAAAAAAATGAAAACAGGACCCATACTTCACATCATACACAAAAGCTAACTCAAAATGGATCAAAGGCCTAAATATAAAGACAAAAACCATGAAGCTCATAGAAGTAAAAATAGGATCAACGCTAGAGGCCCTAATACACAGCACTAACAGGATACAAACCACAACCAATGACACACAAGCTCCAGAGGATAAGCTAGATAACCGGGATCTCCTAAAAATTAAACACTTATGCTCATCAAAAACTCCACTAAAAGAGAACATGCAGACTGGGGAAAAAAATTTGACTATTACAAATCAGACAAAGGTCTGATCTGTAAAATCTGTAAGAAAATCCAAAACCTCTACAACAAAAAAAAGACAAATAATCCAATTTAAAAATGGGCAAAGGAAATGAACAGACATTTCACCAAAGAAGACATTCAAGGGGCCAACAGACACACGAGGAAATGTTCATTATCTCCAGCCACCAGAGAAATGCAAATCAAAACCACAATGAGATACCATCCCACCCCAGCATTACTGGCATGAATCAATAAAACAGAAAATGACATGCTGGAGAGGCAGCGGGGAGACCAGGACTCTTACGCACTGCTAGTGGGAATGCAAAATGATACAACCATTTTGGAAAACGATATGGCACTTCCTTAAAAAGCTAGAAATACCATATGATCCAGCAATTCCACTCCTAGGAACGAACATATCCTACAGAAATTAGAGTCATCACATGGACAGACATATGCACACCCATGTTCACTGTAGCAAAAAGATGGAAACAACCTACATGCCCATCAACAGATGAATGGATAAAAAACTGTGGTACATACACACAATGGAGTATTATGCAACGATAAAGAACAATGATGAATCTGTGAAGCATCTCATAACATGGATGAATCTGGAGGACATTATGCTGAGTGATACAAGTCAATCACAAAAGGACAAATATTGTATAAGACCACTACTGTAAATACTCATGAGAAGGCTTCCACACAAAAAGAAACAATCTTTGATGGTTACAAGGGAGAGAGGGGTAGGGATGGAAAAATACTTAATAGACAATAGGTAAGTGGAAATTTGATGAAGGGTAATACAGTGCACAATACTGGGGAAGCCAGCACAACCTGTACAAGGCAAGGTCATGGTAGCTCCATAGACACAGACAAACTCCCTGAGGGACCGAATAGCTGGGCTGAGGGCTGTGGGGACCATGATCTCAGGGAATATCTAGTTCAACTGGCATAACACAGTTTATACAGAATATGCTCTACATTCTACTTCAATGAGTAGCATCTGGGGTCTTAAAAGCACGTAAGCAGCCATCTAGGATACTCCACTGGTCTCACCCCTTCGGGAGGAAGGAAGAATGAAGAAAACCAAAGATACAAGGGAAAGATTAGTCCAAAGGAGTAATGGACCACATCTACCACCGCCTCCACCAGACTGAGTCCAGAACAATGAGACGGTGCCCAGCTACCACCACTGACTGCTCTGACAGGGATCACAATAGAAGGTCCCAAACAGAGCTGGAGAAAAATGTAGAACAAAATTCTAACACAAAAAGAAAGACCACACCTGCCAACCTGAGAAAGACTGGAGAAACCCTGAGAATATGGTCCCTGGCCACTCGTTCAACTCAGTAATGAGCTCACTCCTGAAGTTCACCCTTCAGCCACAGATTGAACAGACCCAAGGAACAAAAAAAGACTAAAGGATGCACCAACTCTGGGGCAGGGACTGGATGGCAGGGGGGAACAGGAAAGCTGGTAATAGGGAACCCAGGGTTGAGAAGGGAGAATGTTGACATGTCGTGGGGTTGTTAACCAACGTCATAGAAAAATGTGCGTACTGTTTGATAAGAAATTAGTTTGTTCTGTAAAGCTTTATCTAAAGTACAATGAAAAAAAAGACTAAAAAAATGAAATGGAACACATAAACATCAATAGCATAAGCATTACTGAGCTGAAATGGACTGGTATTGGCCATTTTGAATCGGACAATCATACAGTCTACTATGCCAGAACAGCAACTTGAAGAGGAATGGCGTTGCATTCACAGACAAAAAGAACATTTCAAGATCTATCCTGCAGCACAAATGCTGTCAGTGATAGGATTATATCCATACACGTACAAGGAAGACCAGTTAATACGACTATTATTCAAATTTATGCACCAACTACTAAGGCCAAAGATGAAGAAACTGAAAATTTTTACCAACTTCTGTAGTCTGAAATTCATCAAACTTGCAATCAGGATGCATTGATAATTACTGGAGACTGGAATGCAAAAGTTGGAAATAAAGAAGAATCGGTAGTTGGAAAATACAGCCTTGGTGACAGAAATGATGCCGGAGGTCACATGATAGAATTTTGCAAGACCAATAACTGCAACGGGTTTTTTTTAAATAACTACTTCATTGCAAATACCTTTTTTTCACCAACATAAATGGCAACGATACGTGTGGACCTCACCAGATGGAAAAGCTCAATATTATCAATCAAAACAACACCGGGGCCGACTGCGGAACATACCATCAACTGCTCACATGCAAGTTCAAGGTGAAACTGAAGAAAATTAGAACAAGTCGACAAGAGACAAAGTACGACCTTGAGCATAAACCACCTGAATTCAGAAACCATCTCAAAAATAGATTTGATACGTTGAACACTAATGACCGAAGACCAGACAAGTTGTGGAATGACATCAAGAACATCATACATGAAGAAAGCAAAAGGTCATTAAAGAAACAGGAAAGAAAGAAAAGACCAAAATGGATGTCAGAAGAGACTCTGAAACCTGCTCTAGAATGTCAAGTAGCTAAAGCGAAAGGAAGAAATGATGAAGTTAAAAAAGTTGAACAGAAGATTTCAAAGGTCTGCTGGAAAAGCCAAAGTATTATAATGACAGGTACAAAGACCTGGAGAGAGAAAACCAAAAGGGAAGAACATGCTCTGCGTTTCTCAAGCTGAAAGAACTGAAAAAAAAAAAAAAAATTCAAGCCTCAAGTTGGGGAAAACAATAAACGACACAGGAAGCATCAAAAGATGACGGAGTCACTATACCAAAAAGAATCAGTTGACATTCAACCATTTTAGGAGATACCACATGAACAGGAGCCAATGGTACTGAAGGAAGAAGTCCAAGCTGCACTGAAGGCACTGGCGAAAAACAAGGCTCCAAGAATTGATGGAATACCAATTAAGGTATTTCAACAAACAGATGCAGTAGTGGAAGTACTCACTTGTCTATGCCAAGAAATCTAGAAGACAGCTACCTATATTTATGCCTATTTCCAAGAAAGGTGATCCCATTGAATGCGGAAATTATTGAACAATATCATTAACATCACATGCAAGTAAAATTTTGCTGAAGATCCTTCAAAAGTGGCTGCAGCAGTATATCAACAGGGAACTGCCAGAAATTCAAGCTGGATTCAGAAAAGGACGTGGAACTAGGGATATCACTGCTGATGTCAGATGGATCCTGGCTGAAAGCAGAGAATACCAGAAAAATACTTACCTGTGTTTTATTGACTATGCAAAGGCATTCAACTGTGTAGTCCATTACAGATTGAAAGAAAGGGATGTAAATCTTCCCCATCTCGTCTAATAGAAACTGTATCCTTCAGACCTGTAGGCCAAAAACCTTGGTGGAATCCTTGACTCCTTTTCCTTTCACTTCCTAAATCTAGTGCATCATTAAATCCAATCAACTCTACCATCACTACACATCCAGAATCTGATGCTTTTCACTTCCTTCCCATTGCCACCATCCTGGTCTAAGCCACAATCACCTCTTGCCTGAATTACTGTTAACAGCCTCCTAACTGGTCTCCTCCATTCTGCCCTTGCCTTCCTTTAGTCACTTCTCATTGTACAATCAGAGTGAATTCATTAAGTCACAGTATGTCACTCTTCTGCCCAAAAGTATCCCATCTCAGAGCAAAAGTCAAAGCCCTTCCTAAAGCCTGCAAAGCCCTACATGATCTGCCCTTCTCTGACAGTGCTGACATCATCTACTACTATCCAGCCACAATGGCCTTTCTCACTGTTCCTCAAACACACCAGACATGCTCCTACCTCAAGGTGTGAGCTTGTTCCCTTTGCCAGGGATGTTCTTCCCCCAGATATCCAAATGTCTAGCTCTCTTAGCTTCCTTCCACCCTTTATTCACTTAGTCAAGTTCTCAGCAAGTCAATCCTATATAAAATTTCGACCCCTCACTGCTACCCATCCATTCCCACACATACCACAGTCCTCTTTCCTACGTTCTCTTTAGTACTTACCACGACCTAACATAGTATATATTTGACTTATTTACTTTGCTTATTGTCCCCCTCCACTAGATGGTAATCTCCATGAGGGCATAAATGTTTGATTATCCCCAGCACCTAGAACAGTATCTGGCACTAAACCCATTGCCATCAAGTCGATTCCAACTCATACCAACCCTGTAAGGACAGAACTGAAGTGTCCCATACAGCTTTCAAGGCTGTAAATCCTTATGGAATCAGACTCCCATATCTTTCTCCTGCTGGGCAGCTCCAGGGTTTGAACCCCTAACCTTTCGGTTAGCAGCTGAGCACTTTAACCACTGTGCCACCAGGGCTCCCTATCTGGCACTTAAAAACCCAAAAGCCCAAATGCACTGCTGTCAAGTTGATTCTGGCCCTATAGGACAGTAGAACAACCCTATAGGACAGTAGAATTGCTCCACAGAGTTTTCAAAGAACAGCTGGTGGATTCAAACTGCTGACCTTTTGGTTAGCACCTGAGCTCTTAACCACTGTACCACCAGGGCTCCAATCTGGCACTTAGCAGACTATAATATCTGAATGAGTAAATGGGTAGATACATGAATGAATGTATAGGCTTGGGATGAGCAACAAAATAGGAACAGACTACAGAACAGATAGGAATGGATAACTACAGGTAAAAATCTGTAGCTCACGCTTCAAAGGAAGCCCTGATGCACCTGTGATGTCTCTTGGCTCCACCAGAATGTGGTGAACCTCGTTTGCAACCACTACTTGAGATGGAATTAACATTCTCTACAAGCACTGAGGGTTTCCTCCAAATTCATTATCTATTCTGAATCAATCAAGAAGAAATTTAGGGGAAATGAAACCACAAATGAAAAAGGTGACTGCCTACCCATTATGAATTATGCTTTAATATGCTATAATCCACAATTGAAACTTATGAGGTAAACACCAGAAAACATAGCTAAGACTAGAATTTTGAAGGAACGCCAGGTAGGCCAGAGAAATCAAGGGCTTTATCTAAACCAGACTCTGCCACTAATCAAATGTATAACCAGAAAGAATCTCTCTGAATCTGTTTCTTGTAACCACAAATACAGGTCACTGCTATCCAAGTCTCTCCCACCTAGATGTTTTGAGAATGCAATGAAATAATGGGAAAGCACTTTTAAAAGCATAAAATACCACATACCATACAAATACAAGAAGTTACTAAGTTCTAGGATGTTAATTTACCAGCCACCAAGATTTACTAAAAACAGTGTCTTTTTTTTTTTTTGCAAACTTTAAGTTTTATAAGTTTTCATAGAATTATGAGTCAGGATGTAAAGACTTCCTCCCTAGTCCCCAAATTAATGATAATATAATAAAAATTTTTTTATTACTTTATTTGCTCCAGAGAAAAAAACTAATAGAAATAAACTGTTTCTCAGTTATAGTAAGGTCATATTACACAGGTGTATCCAAGGAATTAACAACCAAAAAAAAAAAAAAACAGTTGCCATCAAGTCAGTTTTGATTCATGCAACCCCATGTGCATCAGAGTAGAACTGTGCTCCATAGGGTTTTCAATGGCTACTTTTGGGGGAACTAGATTGCCAGGACTTTCTTCCAAGGTGCCTCTGGGTGAACTGGAACCAGTAACCTTTTGGTTAGCAGCTAGAGCATTAATCACTTGCTCCACTCAGGGACTCCAGGAATTAACTACAAGGTTATTAACCTATTTTTTAATATTAAATGATCCACTGAATTGTACATGTGAAGAATGCTGAAATGGTAAATGTTTTGTTACACAAATATTTACAATTAAAAGGAAAATGAAATGACTCCCCAAAAATAAATACAATGAAAGCCTCAAATTAATCTTAAGTGGCAGCATCCCAGTGGCTGCCCTGAGGTAGGGGTGAGAGAAATCACTGCAAAGGAGGAAGAGGAAACTTTTTAGGGTGATGGAAATGCTCTATTTCTTAACTGAAGTTGTAATTACATGGTGAATACATTTGTCAAAACTCATCGAACTGTACATTTTAAATAGGCGTCATCTGTTGTATGTAAATTATACCTTAACGAAGTTAGTTTAAAAAAAATTAAAACCTCTGTCCTGTTTCCTGAAATTAAAAAAAAAAAAACAAACACACACCTCAGTTGCACCATGGCCTTATGGAGAACTTATGTAATGGAATCCAATACATCAGCTTTGAAGAGTTAAGCAAGGGCATGACACAAGCTGAGTTAATGGCAAAAAAGTCACCTCATGACCTTCTGGCCTCAAGGTTAACTCAAACTAGGAAAAAAAAAAAGCATTATCGGAAAAACAAATGTCAGCTTTTTCTCAAGAAAATAAAAGCCAAAAATGCTATTTCTTCAAAAGTCACAGGTTTGAAGCCCTTCAGACTTCGGTTTGAATCCCTGCCCTAGGCCGTTAGGTGTCATTGTGACCTTGAGAGTCCGCAACTTTTCTAAGCCTCAGTTTCCCTTTCTGTAAAATGGGGATAACGGTGGCTTACAGCTTAGCCTGGCGCACAGTAAGCGCTCAATGCATGATCGTTACTATTATTTAAGGCACCAGAATTCAGCGCCAGCAGGAAAAGCCCCGTTTTTCCAAGGCTTGTGGTCTCTTCCGTACGCCTTACCGCCTTCGGCAGACCTCATTCCCCTCATACGCACACTCCACAGTCTTTGCTGGCTCGACCACCCCTCACCCCTGTAGGCCCTAGCGGACGCCCACCTCCCAGACCCCACCTCATCTAGAAAGCGGGTAACATCGTAGACTCGCCCGTGGATCACCAGCCATATTTCCTTCGAGGAGTTGCGCTTCGCTACCTCCTCCAACCGGTAATAGGTGACGGAGGTCTCGACCCCCTGCCCTTGCTCGTCACTGCTGCTGGCTTCCACGGACGCCATTGGGCCAGGAAAACCTCCTTACCGCTACCTGGATTTCGGCAGCTAACTTCTTGAGGTACTTTCCGCTCTCTGCCCTCCCCGGCTTCCGTAACCGGGGCCCATAAGGCCGTCGGAGGCTCCTAGCAACAGCCAATCACGCCTCGGAATAGTTGCTGGTTCGTTTTCTTTTCACCAATGAAACCAGACGTCCAGCTCCCAAATCTGCCCACTCGTCGCCCAGCACAGGCCTGGTTCGACGTGAAACTAACCAATAAAGGTTATCCAACCTCTCCAGCTTTGCCAATCAGATACCGTGATTTTGGAACGGCACCTATTGGAGACGTGGAGACGTTGTGACAACTGTCACATCTGCGGAAGTTCCCCTGCACTGGGTGTATCGGACTGCAGGGCCCTGGAATACCAGACCGATTCTCTTTCCTTCCCGCTTCCCTTTCTTTCACCATGGATCCCTCCCTAGTCTCGCGAAGTCACGTTTTCCCCACTGCCTGCGTAGCCTTTTTTCCAGCCCTGGGTTTATAGCATTCCTCTCTTGTCTCCAGACTGTAATTTGGGGAATCTGTCTCTCTAAAGCTGTTTCCTCATAAAAAATGGGCAAAATTACCTCTACCTGACAGAGTGGTTTGGATGATTTAATAAAGGAGAATGCGTAAAGCCTCCGAGAACCCTGATTTGGGGTATGGAGTTTCCTAAGTTTCTGCTATTACGAAGAATCTGATCTTTAAATTATTTGGTGATCAAAATATATATGTTGTTAGATGCCCTCGAGTTGGTTCTGACTCATAGCGACCCTGTGTACAACAGAAAGAAACATTGCCCAGTCCTGTGTCATCCTCACAATCATTGTGCCTGAGCCCAATTGCAGCCACTGTGTCAATCCATCTCAGTGAGGGTCTTCCTCTTTTTCGCTGACCCTCTAGTTTACCATTGACAGCGTTATATTTCAGGATCTTGAAATGTTCTTTTTGACGGTGAATGCAATGCCATTCCTCTTCAAGTTCTCATTCCCGGCACAGTAGATCATACGACAGTCTGATTCAAAATGGCCAATACCAGCCCATTTCAACACACTAATGCCTAGGATATGGATGGTTATACGTTCCATTTCATTTTTGACGATTTCAAATATTCCTTGATTCATACTTCGTACACTCCACGGTCCTATTATTAATGGATGTTTGCAGCTGTTTCTTCTCATTTTCAGTTGTGCCACATCAGCAAATGAAGGTCCCAAAAGCTTGGATCCATCCATGTCATTAAGGTCGACTCTATGTTGAGGAGGCAGCTCTTCCTCAGTCATCTTCCTCAGCCCCTTGAGGGAATCATCTTCTGGTACTATATCAGACAATGTTCCACTGTTATTCATAAGGTTTTCACTGGTTCACTCTTTTCAGAAGTAGATGGCCAGATCCTTCTTCCTAGTGTGTCTTAGTCTGGAAGCTCAGCTGAAACCTGTCTGCCATGGGTGACCCGCTGGTTTTAGAATACTGGTGGTATAGCTTCCAGCACCACAGCAACACACAAGCCCCACAATAGGACAAACTGACAGTTGAAGTACAATGCTGTTAGTGATAGGGTAATATACATACATCTACAAGAAAGATCCGTTAATACTACTATTATTCAAATCTACGCAGCAATCACTAAGGCCTGTTGTTAGATGCTGTCAAGTTGGTTCCGACTTATAGTGACCCTGTAGAACAGAACGGAACACTGCCTTGTCCTGTGCCATCCTTACTAAGGCCTAAGATGAAGAAATAGAAGATTTTTTACCAACTCTTGCAGTCTGAAATTGATCAAATATGCAGTCAGGATGCATTCATTATTACTGGTGATTGGAATGCAGAAGTTGGAGACAAAGAAGGATGGGTAGTTGGAAAATATGCCCTTCAAGATAGAAAGGAAGCCAGAGTTTGAAAGACAGAATTTTGCACGACGAACCATTTACTCCTTCATTGCAAATACCTTTTTTCAACAACAAAAACAGCAACTATACACATGGACCTTGTCAGATGGAACACACAGGAATCAAATCGACTACATCTGTGGGAAGAGACAATGGAAAAGCTCAATATCATTAGTCAGAACAAGGCCAGGGGCCGACTGCAGAACAGACCATCAATTGCTCATATGAAATTTCAAGTTGAAACTGAAGAAAATTCAAATAAGTCCACAAGAGCCAAAGTATGACCTTGAGTATATCCCAACTGAATTTAGAGACCAACTCAAGAACAGATCTGATGCATTGGACACTAATGACCGAACCAGACAAGTTGTGGAATGACATTAAGGACATCATACATGAAAAAAGCAAGAGGTCATTAAAAAGACAGGAAAGAAAAGACCAAAATGGATGTCAGAAGAGACTCTGAAACTTGCTTTCGAACGTCCAATAGCTAAAGGAAAAGGAAGAAATGATGACGTGAAAGAGCTGAACAGAAGATTTCAAAAGGCAGCTTGAGAAGACAAAGTAAAGTATTATAATGAAATGTGCAAAGACCTGCAGTTAGAAACTCCCAAAAGGGAAGAACATGCTCAGTATTTCTCAAGCTCAAAGAAGTGAAGAAAAAATTCAAGCCTCAAGTTGCAATATTGAAAGATTCTACAGAAAAAATATTAAATGACACAGGAAGCATCAAAGAAGATTAAGGAATATGCAGAGTCACTATACCAAAAAGAATTGGTTAACATTCGAACATTTCAGGAGGTAGCATATGATCAGGAACCAATGGTACCGAAGGAAGTGGTCCAAGCTGCGTTGAAGGAATTGGAGAAAAACAAGGCTACAGGAATTGACAGAATACCAACTGAGATGTTTCAACAAATGGATGCAGCACTGGAAGTTCTCACTCATCTATGTCAAGAAATTTGGAAGACAGCTACCTGGCCAACCAACTGAAAAAGATCCATATTTATGCCTGTTCGAAAGAAAGGTGATCCAACTGAATGCAAGAATTAACAAACCATGTCATTAATACCACACACAAATAAAATTTTGCTGAAGATCATTCAAAAGTGACTGCAGCAGTACATTGACAGGGAACTGCCAGAAATTCAAGCTGGATTCAGAAGAGGACGTGGAACCAGGGATATCATTGCTGATGTCAGATGGATCCTGGCTGAAAGCAGAGAATACCAGAAGGATGTTTACCTGTGTTTTATTCACTATGCAAAGGCATTCGACTGTGTGCATTATAACAAATTATGGATAACATTGCAAAGAATGGGAACTCCAGAGCACTTAATTGTGTCATGAGGAACCTGTACATAGACCAAGAGGCAGTCATTCGAACAAAACAAGGGGATACTGCATGGTTTAAAGTCAGGAAAGGTGTACGTCGGGGTTGTATCCTTTCATCATACTTATTCAATCTGTATGCTAAGCAAATAATCTGAGAAGCTAGAATATATGAAGAAGAAAGGGGCTTCAGGACTGGAGGAATACTCATTAACAACTTGCAATATGCAGTTGACACAACTTTGCTTGCTGAAAGTGAAAAGGACTTGAAGCACTTACAGATGAAGATCAAAGACCACAGCCTTCAGTATAGATTGCACCTCAACATAAAGAAAATAAAAATCCTCACAACTGGACCAGTAAGTGACATCATGATAAATGGAGAAAAGATTGAAGTTGTCAAGGATTACATTTTACTTGGATCCACAATCAACACCCATGGAAGGAGCAGTCAAGAAATCAAACCACGTACTGCATTCAGCAAATCTGCTGCAAAAGACCTCTTTAAAGTATTAAAAAGCAAAGATATCACTTTGAAGAGGAAGGTGTGCCTGACCCAAGCCATGGTATTTCAATCACCTCATATGCATGCAAAAGCTAAACAATGAACAAGGGATACCTAAGAAGAATTGACACCTTTGAATTACAGTGTTGGTGGAGAATATTGAATATACCACAGTCTGCCAAAAGAATGAACAAATCTGTCTTGGAAGAAATACAGCCAGAATGTTCCTTAGAAGCAAGGATGTTTTGTCTCACATACGTTTTGTTTACGTTGGACAAGTTATCAGGAGGGATCAGCCCCTGGAGAAGGACATCATGCTTGGTAAAGTAGAGGGTCAGTAAAAAAGAGGAAGACCCTCAACAAGATGGATTGACACAGTGGCTGTGAAAACGGGCTCAAGCATAACAGTGATTGTGAGGATGGCTCAGGACTAGGCAGTATTTCCTTCTGTTGTACATAAGGTCGCCATGAGTTGGGATGGACTCGATGGCACCTACCAACAACAGCTAATTTACCAAGCATGATGTCTTTCCCCAGGGACTGGTCCCTCACCGATAACATATCTGAAGTATGTGAGCTTAAATATCCCCAAGCTCACTTCTAAGGAGCATTCCAGCTGTATTTCTTTCAAGACAGATTTGTTCGTTCCTCTCGCAGTCCATGGTATATTCAATATTCTTAACCAACACCATAATACAAAGGTGTCAACACCCTCATAAAGGGCTGAGACTGAATTGTCAGCATCATGGCAAGTGAATGGAAAGGATCAGATTAAGGTGTTTTTGGGGTTTGTTTGTTTGTTTGTTTTTATTGTGCTTTAGATGAAGGTTTGCAGAGGAAATTAGTTTCTCATTAAACAATACACATATTGTTTTGTGACATTGGTTACCAACCCCAC
Source organism: Elephas maximus indicus (assembly GCF_024166365.1). Taxonomy (NCBI): domain Eukaryota; kingdom Metazoa; phylum Chordata; class Mammalia; order Proboscidea; family Elephantidae; genus Elephas; species Elephas maximus. Next base: position 35,704,477 of record NC_064839.1, on the reverse strand, counting down.
AACCTGTCAATACTCTCCCCTTCTCGACCGTGAATTCCCCATTACCAGCTTTCCTGCCCCCTCCGGCCTTCCCATCCTTGCCTTTGGGTTGGTGTGCTCATTTAGTCTCATTTTGTTTTGTGGACCTGTCTAATCTTTAGCTGAAGGGTGAACCTTAGGAGTGACTTCAGTACTGAGTTAACAGGGTGTCCAGGGACCACACTCTTGGGGTTTCTCCAGTTTCTGTCACACCAGTAAGTCTGATCTTTTTTTGTGAGTTAGCATTTTCTCTTACATTTTTCGCTAGCTCTGTCCAGGACCCTCTGTTATGATCCCTGTCAGAGCAGTTGGTGGTGGTAGCTGGGCACCATCTAGTTGTGCTAGACTCAGTCAGGTGGAGGCTGTGGTAGTGCGGTCCATTGGTCCTTTAGACTAATCTTTTCCTTGTGTCTTTGGTTTTCTTCATTCTCCCTTGCTCCAGATGGGGTGGGACCAGTAGAGTATCTTAGATGGTCACTCACAAGCTTTTAAGACTCCAGACGCTACACACCAAAGTAGAATGTTGAACATTTTCTTTATAAACTATGTTTTTCCAGTTGTGCTAGATGTCCCCCGTGACCATGGTCCCAGCCCTCAGCCCAGTAATTTAGTCCCTCAGCGAGTTTGAATGTGTCTACGAAGCTTCCATGACTTTGCCTTGGTCGAGTTGTGCTGACTTCCCCAGTCTTACCCTTCACCAAAGTTACCGCTTATCTATTTAAACAGGTAAGTTGCAAGGATAATACAATGAACTCCCACACACTTTTTATATAGATTTACCAATCGTTAATATTTTTCCATGTTTGATTTCTCCCACATGTATTTTATTATTATTATTGCTGACCATTTAAGAATAAGATGCAGAGATTGTAACCCTTTAATTCAATAATTCCTGCATGTATCTTTTTTTTTTATGAAGGTTTACAGAACAAACTAGTTTCTCATTAAACAGTAAGTACACATATTGTTTTACGATATTGGTCAAAAACCCCGCAACATGTCAACACTCTCGTTCTCAATCTTGGGTTCCCTATTACCAGCTTTCCTGTCCTCTCCTGCCTGCTAGTCCTTGCCCTGGGGCTGGTGTGCCCCCTCAGTCTCATTTTGTTTTAAGAGCCTGTCCAATCATTGGCTGAAGGGTGAACCTCACGAGTGACTTCATTACTGAGCTGAAAAGGTGTCTGGGGGCCATATTCTCAGTGTTTCTTCAGTCTCTGTTAGGCCAACAAGTCTGGTATGTCTTTTTTGAGTTAAAATTTTGTTCCACTTTTTTTTCTACCTCTGTCCAGGACCCTCTGTTGTGATCCCTGTCAGAGCAGCTAGTGGTGGTAGCTGGGCACCATCTAGTTGTACTGGACTCAGTCTGGTGGAGGCCATGGTAGATGTGGTCAATTAGTCCTTTGAACTAATCTTTCCCTTGTATCTTTAGTTTTCTTCATTCTTCCTTATCTGCATGTATCTTCTAAGAATAAAGATATAACCTTACATAACCCCAGTATAATTTTCAAATTCATGGAATTTAACATTGATTAAAAAAAAACTATTATCTAGCATGTCATCCATATTATTTTCCAACTATTGTAATAATGTCCTTTGTGAAATTTTTGTGTGTCTGCATGATCCAGCATCCAATTCAGGATCACATACTGCATTTATTTAGGTCTCTTTAGACTGCTTTAACCAGGAATATTTCCTCAGACTGTTTCTTTCATGACATTGACATTTTTTAAGAGTACAGCCTCAAATTGATTTTTTTTTTCTCAAATTGAAATAGATTTAAAAAAATATTGTGGCCTGAATGTGTTGATTATAAATTCATACACACAATTGGTAGCACATGTTAGCCAGAACATCTGGTTTGAAAATCCTGTCCCTATCACTCACAAATTTAGTGACCTTAGTCAGGTTTCTCAATCTCTTTTTTCCATATAGATACCCAGTTTTTCCCAGCACCATCTCATGAAAACATAACTCCTCATTAAATTGTTTTCACGTCTTTGTTGAAAATTGATTGACTGTTTAAGGCTGGATCTTGTATTGGACTTTCTATTCTGTCCCAGTGATCTCTTTGTCTATCTTTATGTCAGTCGATCTGCTCCCAAAAGGTCACAGCCTTGAAAACACTGTGGAGCAGTTTTACTCTGCATACACACCGTGAGTCAGAGCAGCTATTGTGAATCACTGTAGCTTTGTAGCAAGGCTTAAAGTTAGGTAGTTGAAGTCCTCCAGCTTTGTTTCTATTTTTCAGAACTGTTTTTGCTATTCTAGATTCTTTGTATTTCCACATAAATTTTGAAATCAGCTTCTTGAAACAATTTATCAAGTTTAACATCATCAGTGATAAGCCATGTTGATAGCATGTATCCCATGGTATTATGTGATGAGAAGGGCACTTCACCTCTGCGGTTCTTCCCCAAAACCCATAACCCCAGACTAAGCACGAGAAAAACATGAGGAAAACCAAAATTGAGGAGCATCTACAAAATACCTGACCAGTACTCCTGAAACATAAAGTATACCTGAACATAAAGTAAACAAAAACCCTCACAACTTGTCCAATAAACATCATGATAAATGGTGAGGACAGTGAGGTTGTCAAGGATTTTATTCTATTGGGACCAACAATCAATTCCCATGGAAGCAGCAGCCAAGAAATCAAATGACATACTGCACTGGGCAAATCTGCTGAAAAACCTCTTTAAAGTGATAAATATCAAAGATGTCATGTTGAGGACTAAAGTGTGTCTGACCCAAGCTGTGGTCCTTTCAATCGCCTCATATGCATGCAAAAGATGGACAATGAAAGAGGGAGATCAAAGAAGAATTGATGCATTTGAATTGTACATCAAAGGACTCTATCAAGAAAGTGAAGAGAAAACTTACAGAATGGAGGAAATATTTGGAACCTTATCTCTGATAAGGGCTTAATATCCAGAATACATAAAGAACCTGATTCTTCAACATAATAAAGGGCATTTATACAAAGCCAACAGCCAACATCATCCTAAATGGGGAGAGTCTGACAGCATTCCCCTTGAGAACAGGAACCAAACAAGGATGCCCTTTATCATCACTCTTATTCAACATTGTGTTGGAGGTCCTAGCCAGAGCAATTAGGCTATATAAAGAAATAATGGGCTTCCAGATTGGTAAGGAAAAAGTAAAAGTATCTCTATTTGCAGATGACATGATCTTCTACACAGAAAACCCTAAAGAATCCTCAAGAAAACTACTGAAACTAATAGAAGAGTTCAGCAGATTACCAGGATACAAGATAAACATACAAAAATCAGTTGGATTCCCCCCAAAACACAAAATAATGAATGTTGGAGAGGTTGTGGAGAGACTGGAACACTTATACACTGCTGGTGGGAATGTAAAATGGTACAACCACTTTGGAAATTGATCTGGCACTTCTTTAAGAAGCTAGAAATAGAACAACCATATGATCCAGCAACCCCACTCCTTGGAATATATCCTAGAGAAGTAAGAGCCTTTACACGAACAGATATATGCACACCCATGTTCACTGCAGCACTGTTTACAATAGCAAAAAGCTGGAAGGAACCAAGGTGCCCATCAATGGATCAATGGATGAATAAATTATGGTATATTCCCACAATGGAATACTATGCATCTATAAAGAACAACGATGAATCTGTGAAACATTTCATAACATAGAGGAACCTGGAAGGCATTATGCTGAGTGAAATTAGTCAGATTCAAAAGGACAAATATTGTATGAGACCACTATTATAAGAACTCAAGAAATAGTCTAAACAGAGGAGAAAATATTCGTTAATGGTTATGAGAGGGAGGGAGAAGGGGACTCACTAATTAGATAGTAGACAAGAATTAATTTAGGTGAAGTGATGGACAACACACAATACAGGAGAGGTCAGTACAACTGGACTAAACCAAAAGCAAAAAAGTTCCCTGAATAAACTGAACACTTCAAAGGCCAGAGTAGTAGGGGCTGGGGTTTGGGGACCATGGTTTCAGGGGACATCTAGGTCAATTGGCATAATAAAAACTATTAAGAAAACATTCTGCATCCTATTTTCGAGAGTGGCATCTGGGCTCTTAAACCCTAGCAAGCGGCCATCTAAGATGCAACAATAGGTCTCAACCCACCTGGAGCAAAGGAGAATGAAGAACACCAAAGACACAAATTAAATATGAGCCCAAGAGTCAGAATGGGCCACATAAATCAAAGACTACATCAGCCTGAGACCAGAAGAACTAGATGGTGCCCAGCTATAACCGATGGTTGCCATGACAGGAACACAACAGAGAATCCCCGAAGGAGCAGGAGATCAGTGGGATACAGACCCCAAATTCTAGTAAAAAGACCAGACTTAATGGTCTCACTGAGACCAGAGGGATCCCGGAGGTCATGGTCCCCAGACCTTCTGTTAGCCCAAGAGAGGAACCATTCCCGAAGCCAGCTCTCCAGACAAGGGTTGGACTGGACTACAAGACAGAAAATGATACTGGTGAGGAGTGGGCTTCTTGGATCAAGTGGACACATGAGACTATCTGGGCAGCTCTTGTCTGGAGAGAGATGTGAAGTCCAAGGGAGACAGCAGCTGGCTGAATGGACATGGAAACACAGGGTGGAGGGAAGGAATGTGGTGTCTCATTGCGGGGAGAGCAACTAGGAGTATATAAGGTTTTGTATGACAGACTGACTTGTTGTGTAAACTTTCACTTAAAATAAAAAAAGACAACCCAATTAAAAAATGGGCAAAGGACTTGAATAACATTTCACCAAAGAAGATATACAGTAAAGATATTCACAATAAGAATGTGAAAAGATGTTCAATGTCATTAGTCATTCCAAAAAAAAAAAACCCAGTGCCATCGAGTTGATTCCAATTCTAGTGACCATATAGGACAGAGTGGAACTGCCCCATAGGATTTCCAAGGAGTGGCTGGTGGATTTGAACTGCCGGAATTTTGGTTAGCAGCTGTAGCTCTTAAACACTGTGCAACCAGGGCTTATTAGTCATTAGGGAAATGCAAATCAGAAACCACTATGAGATACCACTTCATCCCCATTCGGATTGCTATAATCAGAAAAACAGAAAAAAAAAAAAAATTGTTTGCAAAGATGTGGAGGAATAAGAACCCTCATCCATTACTGGTGGAATTATAAAATGGTGCAGCTTCTATGGAAAACACTTTGGTGGTTCCTCAAAAAGTTAACCATAGAATTGTTCTTGTTGTTATTAGGTGCCATTGAGTCTGTTCTGACTCACAGCGACACCATGTACAACAGAACAAAATACTGCCCAGTCCTGCACCAACCTCGTGATCGTTGCTACACTACAGCCCATTGTTGCAGCCAATGTGTCAGTCCATCTCGTTGAGGGCCTTCCTCTTTTTCGCTGACCCTCTACCAAGCATGCTGTCCTTCTCTAGGGACTGGTCTCTCCTGATAACATGCCCAAAGTATGTGAACCAAAGTCTTGCCATCCTTGCTTCAAAGGAGCATTCTGGCTGTACTTCATCCAAGACAGATTTGTTCGTTCTTTTTTTTTTTTTTGGCAGTCAATGGTATATTCAATATTCTTCGTCAACGCTGTAATTCAAAAGCGTCAACTCTTCTTTGGTCTTCCTTATTTATCATCCCACTTTCACATGCACATGAGGTGATTAAAAACATCATGGATCCACAATCAACACCCATGAAAGCGGCAGTCAAGAAACTAAATGAAGCATTGCATTGGGCAAACCTGCTGCAAAAGATCTCTTTAAAGTGTTAAAACGCAAAGATGTCACTTTAAGGACTAAGGTGCACCTGACCCAAGCCAGCTAAAATGAAATCCTTGACAATTTCAATCATTTCTCCATTTATTACGATGTTGCTTATTGGTCCAATTGCGAGGATTTTTGCTTCCTTTATGTTGAGATGTAATCACATGATTACACCATAGGATTACCACACTAAAAAATAAAAACCACCCAAACCCATTGCCACTGAGTTGATTCTGTTCTATAAGACAAAGCAGAACTGCCCATAGGGTTTCCAAGGAGCAGCTGGTGGATTCGAACTGCTGACCTTTTGGTTATCAGCCAAGCTCTTTTTTTAGCCTCCTCGACAAATGTTTACTGAGCAGTTACAGCAAAGCACTATGTTGAGGTGAGGATTAAACAAAACTTTTAGCACAGTGCCTACCACAGTGGTGGCTATTTTGGGGCTATTATTTCCAGATTCTGTAAATGAGACCTAGCTTTTAAGGAAATTTTCTTTCTAAGAGGAATACGACACCATAGGAAAGATTTTTTAACATTAACGTTTTATGTATCAGAAAATCCCCCTCCTCCCACCAGCCCAGCCCAATTTCCTGAAGTGAAAGAAACTATAGGCTGTGTAAGCAGCCACAGAAAAGGATGCTTTCTAACTAGGTTGGTGACTCTGGCTTCAGAACCTGCACTCTTCTCCTTTCCGTGTTTGTTTTTAAGAGGTTATAAATACATTCACATCTTTCAAAAAGTAAATGTATGTGTGTGTAATATATATATGGATGGATGATACGGAGCCCTGGTTAAGAGCTTGGCTGCTAATCAAAAGGTCAACTCTTCGAATCCACCAGCTGCTCCTTGGAAACCCTATGGGGCAGTTCTACTCTGTTCTACAGGGTCTCTATGAGCCGGAATAGACTCAACGGCAACAGGTTTGGTTTTTGGTTTATATATGGATATATGTGTATACATGCACACACACACATACATGTATATAAAATCTTCACTTCCCCCCATGTAAACACTTTGAACACTTTTATTAGTTTCTTATTTATCCTCTCACCCCTCATCCCCTTTTATACAAAGGGTAGCTACTATACACACTTTCTGAACCTTACTTTACTCACTTAACAACTTCTCTTGGGAATCATTCCATTTCAGTTTAAAGAGAAGTTCCTCATTCCTTTTTACAGCCACACTGTATTCCGTTTATAGTTGTACCATAATTTATCAGTCTCTTGCTAATATACATTTGGATAGTTTCCAGTCTTTTGTCATTTTCCTCAATGCTTCAATGAATAAATACACCATTTTGCTCACGTACAATTTTATCTATAGGACATATTCCCAAAAGTGGGAATAGCTGAGCCAAAGAGTGTATGCTTTTATAATTGTGGTAGATATTACCAAATAACCCTTCGTGTGAGATGTACTGATTTACACAGCCACCTACAATGTGTGAGGATTCCTGCTTTCATAAAGCCTTGCCAAAAATGAGTGGTCAAAGACCAATGAAACAAAACGGAAGGTCTTAAAATATGCAGTCAAGAATACAGCAAGGAGCGAGAGACAATGAAGAAAACCAAAAAGACACAAGTGAAAAATTAGTCCAAAGGACTGATGGACCACAATTACCACACCCTCCACAAGAATGAGTCTAGCACAACTAGATAGTGCCTGGCTACCACTACTGGCTGCTCTGTCAGGGATCACAATACAGGGTCCCAGACAGAGCTGGAGGAAAATATAGAACAAAATTCTAACTCACGAAAAAAGACCAGACTTACTGGTCTAACAGAGACTGGAGAAACCCGAAAGGATGGCCCCCAGACACCCTTTTAACTCAGTACTGAAATAATTCCTGAGGTTTCACCCTTCAGCCAAAAATGAGATAGGTCCATAAGACAAAATGAGACTAAATGGGCACACCAGCTCAGGGGCAAGCACGAGAAGGCAGGAGGGGACAGGAAAGCTCATAACAGGGAACTCAAGGTTGAGAAGGGGAGAGGGTTGACATGTTTTGGGGTTGGCAACCAATGTCACAAAACAATATGTGTATTAATTATTTAATGAGAAACTAATTTGCTCTATAAAACTTCATCTAAAGTACAACTAAAAAAAAAGAATACAGGGTGTGGTAAAAATGTTATCTCAAATCAGTCAGGGAAAAGGAGCCTTTTAAGGTATTGGAACAAAATAAAAATAAATATTTTTTTTGCTCTTCGGGGAAAAAAAAAAGTTGGCTATATACCCATATACGGGGAAAACTAGCTAGATCAAAGATTTAAACACGAAAAAATGAAAAAGTAAAGAATAGGATTCTATATTCAAAGTTCAAAAGCAGGCAAAACAAATACAGCAGCAAAAGCACAAGCAACAATTGAAAATAAGATAAATTTAGACTTCATAAAAGTTAATCATTTTTGCGCCACAAAATTAAGACAGTGAAAAGACAACCCACAGAATGGGAGAAAATATTTGCAAATCACACACCTGATAAGGGACTTGTATCCAAAATATATAAATAATGCTTACGACTCAACAATAAACAAACAAATTTAAAAATGGGCAAAAGATTTGAACAGACATTTCTCCAAAGAAGATATGTAAACAGCCAATACGCACATGAAAAGGTGCTCAACATCACTACTCAAGAGGGAAATGCAAATCAAAGGCACAAATGAGATACCACTTCATACTCGCAGGATGGCAATTACAAAAAAATCAGAAAATAAGAAGTGTTGGTAATGATGTGGAGAAATTGGAACCCTCATCCATTGCTGGTGAAAATGGAAAAAAGTTTGGCAATTCCTCAAAAATTTAATCATAGAGTTACAATATGATCCTGCATTTCACACCTATGTATACACCCAAGAGAAATGGAAACATGTTCACACAAAAAATTCTTCTTTCTTTTTTTTTATTAACTTCTATTGAGCTTCAAGTGAATGTTTATAAATCAAGTCAGACTGTCACATATAAGTTTATATACACCTTACTCCGTACTCCCACTTGCTCTCCCCCTAATGAGTCAGCCCTTCCAGTCTCTCCTTTCGTGACAATTTTGCCAGGTTCCAACTTTCTCTATCCTCCCATCCCCCCTCCAGACAGGAGATGCCAACACAGTCTCAAGTGTCCACCTGATATAATTAGCTCACTCTTCATCAGCATCTCTCTCCTACCCACTGTCCAGTCCCTTTCATGTCTGATGAGTTGTCTTCAGGAATGCTTCCTGTCCTGGGGCAACAGAAGGTTTGGGGACCATGACCACTGGGATTCCTCTAGTCTCAGTCAGACCATTAAGTCTGGTCTTTTTATGAGAATTTGGGGTCTGCATCCCACTGATCTCCTGCTCCCTCAGGGGTTCTCTGTTGTGCTCCCTGTCAGGGTAGTCATCGATTGTGGCCGGGCACCAACTAGTTCTTCTGGTCTCAGGATGATGTAGGTCTCTGGTTCATGTGGCCCTTTCTGTCTCTTGGGCTCTTAGTTATCGTGTGACCTTGGTGTTCTTCATTCTCCTTTGATCCAGGTGGGTTGAGACCAATTGATGCATCTTAGATGGCCGCTTGTTAGCATTTAAGACCCCAGACGCCACATTTCACAGTGGGATGCAGAATGTTTTCATAATAGAATTATTTTGCCAATTGACTTAGAAGTCCCCTTAAACCATGGTCCCCAAACCCCCGCCATTGCTCCGCTGACCTTTGAAGCCTTCAGTTTATCCCGGAAACTTCTTTGCTTTTGGTCCAGTCCAGTTGAGCTGACCTTCCATGTATTGAGTATTGTCCATCCCTTCACCTAAAGCAGTTCTTATCTACTAATTAATCAGTAAAAAACCCTCTCCCACCCTCCCACCCTCCCCCCCTCATAACCACAAAAGTATGTGTTCTTCTCAGTTTATACGATTTCTCAAGATCTTATAATAGTGGTCTTATACAATATTTGTCCTTTTGCCTCTGACTGATTTCGCTCAGCATAATGCCTTCCAGGTTCCTCCATGTTATGAAATGTTTCACAGATTCACCACTGTTCTTTATTGATACCTAGTATTCCATTGTGTGAATATACCACAATTTATTTAACCATTCATCCGTTGATGGACACCTTGGTTGCTTCCAGCTTTTTGCTATTGTACACAGAGCTGCAATAAACATGGGTGTGCATATATCTGTTTGTGTGAAGGCTCTTAATTCTCTAGGGTATATTTCGAGGAGTGGGATTTCTGGGTTGTATGGTAGTTCTATTTCTAACTGTTTAAGATAACGCCAGATAGATTTCCAAAGTGGTTGTACCATTTTACATTCCCACCAGCAGTGTATAAGAGTTCCAATCTCTCCGCAGCCTCTCCAACATTTATTATTTTGTGTTTTTTGGATTAATGCCAGCCTTGTTGGAGTGAGATGGAATCTCATCATAGTTTTAATTTGCATTTCTCTAATGTCTAATGATCGAGAGCATTTTCTCATGTATCTGTTAGCTGCCTGAATATCTTCTTTAGTGAAGTGTGTGTTCATATCCTTTGCCCACTTCTTGATTGGGTTGTTTGTCTTTTTGTGGTTGAGTTTTGACAGAATCATATAGATTTTAGAGATCAGGCGCTGGTTGGAGATGTCATAGCTGAAAATTCTTTGCCAGTCTGTAGGTGGTCTTTTTACTCTTTTGGGGAAGTCTTTAGATGAGCACAGGTGTTTGATTTTTAGGAGTTTCCAGTTATCGGGTTTCTCTTCATCATTTTTGGTAATGTTTTGTATTCTGTTTATGCCTTGTGTTAGGGCTCCTAAGGTTGTCCCTATTTTTTCTTCCATGATCTTTATCGTTTTAGTCTTTATATTTAGGTCTTTGATCCACTTGGAGTTAGTTTTTGTGCATGGTGTGAGGTATGGGTCCTGTTTCATTTTTTTGCAAATGGATATCCAGTTATGCCAGCACCGTTTGTTAAAAAGACTATCTTTTCCCCAATTCACTGACACAAAATAAACTTTAAAGTTAAATCCACCACAAAGAATAAGGAAGGACACTATATAATGATTAAATGGACAATATACCAGGAGGATATGACCATATTATATGTTTATGCACCCAATGAAAGGACTGCAAGATACATAAAACGAGCTCTAACAGCATTGAAAAGTGAGATAGACAGCTCTACAATTATAGCAGAAGACTTCAACACACTACTTTCAGTGAAGGATAGAAGATCCAGAAAGAAGTGCAAAAAAGACACGGAAGATGTAAATGCAACAATCAATCAACTTGACCTCATAGACATATCCACCCAACAGCAGCCACTTATATTTTCTTTTCCAGAGCACATGGAACATTCCCTAGAATACACCACATATTAAGTCATGAAGCTAGGCTTAGCAGAATCCGAAATATCGAAACATTACAAAGCTTCTTCTCTGACCATAAGGCCATAAAAGTAGAAACCAATAACAGAAAAAGCAGGGAAAAGAAATTAAACACTTGGAAACTGAACAATACCCTGCTCAAAAATGACTGGGTTTTAGACGACATTAAGAAAGAAATTCATAGAATCCAATGAGAATGAAAAGACTTCCTATCAGAACCTTTGGGACACACCTAAAGCAGTGCTCAGAGGTCAATTTATAACAATAAATGCACACATACAAAAAGAAGAAAGGGCCAAGATTAAAGAAGTATCTCTACAACTTGAACAAATACAAAGAGAGCAACAACAACAACAAAATCCTCAGGCACCAGAAGAAAGCAAATAATAAAAATTAGAGCAGAATTAAATGAAGTAGTGAACAGAAAAACAATTGAAAGAGTTAAGAAGACCAAAAGCTGGTTCTTTGAAAAAATCAACAAAATTGATGAACCACTGGCCAAACTGATAAAACAAAAACAGGAGAGGAAGCAAATAACTCACAAAAAAAAATTTTAAAAAAAGGGCAATATCACAACAGACCCAACTGAAATTAAAAGAATCATATCAGATTACAATGAAAAATTGTACTCTAACAAATTTCAAAACCTAGAAGAAATGGATGAATTCCTGGAAACACACTATCTGCCTAAACTAACAAAAACAGAGGTAGAACCACTAATAAACCCATAACAAAAGAAGAGATTGAAAAGATAATCAAAAAATTCCCAACAACAACAACAAAAGCCCTGGCCCGGACGGTTTCACTGCAAAGTTCTACCAAACTTTCAGAGAAGAATTAACACCACTACTACTAAGGTATTTCAGAGCATAGAAAAGGATGGAATACTCCCAAACTCATTCTATGAAGCCAGCATATCCCTGATATCAAAACCAGGTAAAGACACCACAAAAAAAGGAAATTACAGACCTATATCTCTCATGAACTTAGATGCAAAAGTCCTCAACAAAATTCTAGCCAATAGAATTCAACAACCTATCAAAAAAATCATTCACCATGACCAAGTGGGATTCATACAAGGTATGCAGGGATGGTTCAACATTAGAAAAACAATTAATGTAATCCATCATATAAATAAAACAAAAGGGAAGAACCACATGATTTTATCAATTGATGCAGAAAAGGCATTTGACAAAGTTCAACACTGATTCATGATAAAAACTCTCAGCAAAACAGGAATAGAAGGAAAATTCCTCAACATAATAAAGGGCATTTATACAAAGCCAACAGCCAACATCATCCTAAATGGAGAGAGTCTGAAAGCATTCCCTCTGAGATCAGGAGCCAGACAAGGACACCCTTTATCATCACTCTTATTCAGCATTGTGCTGGAGATCACAGCCAGAGCAATTAGGCTAGGAAAAAAAATAAAGGGCATCCAGATTGGTAAGGAAGAATTAAAAGTATCTCTATTGGCAGATGACATGATCGTATACACAGAAAACCCTAAAGAATCCTCAAGAAAACTACCGAAACTAATAGAAGAGCTCAGCAGAGTATCAGGATACAAGATAAACATCCAAAAATCAGTTGGATTCCTCTACACCAACAAAAAGAACATAGAAGAGGAAATTACCAAACCAATACCATTTACAGTAGCCCCCAAGAAGATAAAATACTTAGGAATAAAACTTACCAGAGATGTAAAAGACCTACACACAGAAAACTACAAGACACTACTGCAAGAAACCAAAAGAGATCTACGTAAGTGGAAAAACATACCTTGCTCATGGATAGGAAGACTTAGCATTGTAAAAATGTCTATTCTACCAAAAGCGATCTATAGATACAATGCAATGCTGATCCAAATTCCAATGACATTTTTTAATGAGACGGAGAAACAAATCATCAACTTCATATGGAAGAGAAAGGTCCTGGATAAGTAAAGCATTACTGAAAAAGATGAACAAAGTGTTCTACCTGATTTTAGAACCTATTATACCGCCACAGTAGTCAAAGCAGCCTGGCACTGGTACAACAGATACATAGACCAACGGAACAGAATTCAGAAACCAGACATAAATCCATCCACATACGAGCAGCTGATACTTGACAAAGGATCAAAGTTAGGTAAATGGGGAAAAGACAGTCTCTTTAACAAATGATGCTGGCATAACTGGATATCCATCTGCAAAAAAATGAAACAAGACACATACCTCACACCACTCACTAAAACTAACTCAAAATGGATCAAAGACCTAAATATAAAATCTAAAATGATAAAGATCATGGAAGAAAAAAATAGGGATAATGCTAGGAGCCCTAAAACATGGCATAAACAGTATACAAAGCATTACTAAGAATGCACAAACACCAGAAGAGATAACTGGGAGCTCCTAAAAATCAAACACATATGCTCATCCAAAGACTTCACCAAAAGAGAAAAAAATTACCCACAGAATCCAAAGACTTCACCAAAAGAGGAAAAAATTACCCACAGACTGGGAAAAAGTTTTTAACTATGACATTTCCAATCAGCATCTGATTTCTAAAATCTACATGATACAGCAAAAACTCAACAACGAAAAGACAAATAACCCAATTAAAAAATGGGCAAGGGATATGAACAGGCACTTTACTAGAGAAGACATTAGGTAGCTAACAGATACATGAGGAAATGCTCACGATCACTAGCCATTAGAGAAATGCAAATCAAAACTACAATGAGATTCCATCTTACTCCAACAAGGTTGGCATTAATCCAAAAAACACAAAATAATAAATGTTGGAGAGGTTGTGGAGAGACTGGAACACTTATACACTGCTGGTGGGAATGTAAAACGGTACAACCACTTTGGAAATCGATTTGTCACTTCCTTAAAACTACCATATGATCCAGCAATCCCACTCCTTGGAATATACCCTAGAGAAATAAGAGCCTTTACGCGAACAGACATATGCACACCCATGTTCATTGCAGCACTGTTTACAATAGCAAAAAATGGAAGAAACCAAGGTGCCCATCAATGGATGAATGGATAAATAAATTATGGTATATTCACACAATGGAATACAACACATTGGTGAAGAACAATGATGAATTTGTGAAACATTTCATAATATGGAGGAATCTGGAAGGCATTATGCTAAGTGAAATTAGTCAGTTGCCAAAGGACAAGTATTGCATGAGACCACTATTATAAGAACTGAAGAAATAGTCTAAACAGAGAAGAAAAGATGGTTATGAGAGTGGGGAGGGAGGGAGGGAGAGGAGTATTCACTAATTAGATAGTAGACAAGAACTAATATAGGTGAAGGGAGGGACAACACACAATACAGGAGAGGTCAGTACAACGGGACTAAACCAAAAGCAGAGAAGTTTCCTGAATAAACTGATCGTTTTGATGGCCCTGAGAGGAAACACAACAGAGAACCCCTGAGGGAACAGGAGAGCAGTGGGATGCAGACCCGAAATTCTTGTAAAAAGACCAGACTTAGTGGTCTGACTGAGACTAGAAGGACTCCAGAAGTCATGGTCCCCAGACCTTCTGTTAGCCCAAGACAGGAACCATTCCCAAAGCTAACTCTGCAGACAGGGATTGGACTGGACTATGGGATAGAAAATGATACTGGTGAGGAGTGAGCTTATTGGATCAAGTAGACAGAAGAGATTATGTGGGCAGCTCTGGTCTGGAAGGGAGATGAGAAGGCGGAGGGGGACAGAAGCTGGTTGAATGGACTCGGGGAATACAGGTTGGTGTGAAGGAGTGCCCTGTCTCATTACGGGGAGAGCAACTAGGAGTATATAACAAGGTGTATATAAATTTTTGTATGAGAGACTGACTTGATTTGTAAACTTTCACTTAAAGCACAATAAAATTTCTTTTTAAAAAGCAGTAAAATAATAGCTTACCCTTAAAAAAAAAAAAGACAAAATTTAGATGTAGTGTTAGAAGTCTGAATTAATGGTTAGGGGAAAAGGATATGGCAGAGGAGAGTGATTAAAAGACATAAAAAGGCTGCAATACGTGCCAGGAGTGGAACCAGTGAGAAAATGGATGTGGAAAGACTTTGAAACTGTGTAGTCCTTTGTAGTGGAAGGGGTTCTTTTTGTTAAAGATAATCTAGCACATAGACTGGATGACTGTCTACTGGATGAAAGTCCACTTTGAAAAATCATAATGTTTCCATAAACAGTTTCCTTTAGGCTGGTTTTGCTCTCAGAATGCTCCAATTGCCTTTAACTCCTCTGCTGAGGATGAGTAGCAAAGCACAGAAAGCTCCATAGTAACTTAATTAACCTCTAATGCATTTTTAAATCAGCTTTATTAAGATATAAATTGTATGTCCAAATGAACTTTTTATTAACCATCATCCATATGGATAAATATGGATAAACAATAAGTTACTGAAGTAGTTGTTATTTGCTGTTGAGCCGATTCCAACTCATAGCAACCATATGGGTAGAAAGAACAATTAAAAACTTTTTAATTTAATTTTTTAAATCCATAATACATTCACATGGTTCAAAACTTTAAAAAATCTATTAAAAGGTTTACAATGAAAAATCTTTTACCCACCTTTTCTACATAATTTCCACCCTTCCACTCACCCACTGCAGATAATCACTTCTATTAATTTTTGTTTATACATACTGCAAATGCTATATAAATTTACTATCAATACTTATTTATGTAGTTTTTATAAATTTATGTTTAT
Organism: Elephas maximus indicus; assembly: GCF_024166365.1. Classification (NCBI taxonomy): domain Eukaryota; kingdom Metazoa; phylum Chordata; class Mammalia; order Proboscidea; family Elephantidae; genus Elephas; species Elephas maximus. Next base: position 35,688,641 of record NC_064839.1, on the reverse strand, counting down.
TTTTTTATCATTTTATAATGTTCATGCTTATTTTTGTCCCTTTTATAGAAACGATAGCAAATAAAAAGTTCTGAGTCTTGCTTTTTTACTTAATGACATAGCTTAGAAATTTTGAGATGTTAGTTCATAAAGAGCTTCTATGTTCACTTTTATAGCTGCATCATTTTTCATAGTTTAGTATTCATAATTTGGTGTGAAAAACCAAAAAGAAAAAAAAAAAACAAATCCATTGTGGTCGAGTCGATTCCGACACCTAGGGACCCTATTGTGACCCCGTTAGCAACAAAGTGCTTTAACCACTGCACCTCCTAATTTGGTATGAAAATACGATTAAATTATGGTATTAAATTAGTAGTTCTCCCCTGATGAGCATTTGGTTGTTTCCAATCTTTTACAGTTACTAATAGTGCTGTAATCGATAACCTTGTCCTTACCTCATTATGTACATGTGCAAGAAATGGAACTTCTAGGTCAAACTTACGTGCATTTGTAATGTTGACAGATACTGCCAAACTGTTCTTCATAGCAATTGTTCCAATTTGTATTCCCACTGGCAATGCACATGAATTCCTATTTCCTCACAGCCCCACTAATACAGTGTATTATCAGCATTTTCAAATTTAACTAATCATTTATTTATTTATTTAATTGTGCTTTAAGTGAAGGTTTACAATTCAAGCCAGCTTGTCATGCAAAAACTTACACACAGATTGTTATGTGACCCTAGTTGCTCTCCCAATAATGAGACAGCATACTCCTCCTCTCCACCCTGTACATCCTACGTTCATTCAACCAGCACCTGTTCCCCTCTACCTTCTCATCTCGCCTCCATACAGGAGCTCCCCACATAGTCTCATGCGTGTACTTGAGCTAAGAAGCACACTCCTCACCAGTATCATTTTATATCTTATAGTCCAGTCTAATCTTTGTCTGAAGAGTTGGCTTCAGGAATGGTTTTAGTTTTAGGCTAACAGAGAGTCTAGGTGCCATGACCCCTGGGGTCCCTCCAGTCTCATTCAGACCATTAAATTTGGTCTTTTTACTAGAATTTGAAGTCTGCATCCCAGTTTTCTTCTCCACCATCAGGAATTCTCCATTGTATTCCCTGTCAGGACAGTCATTGGTGCTAGCCAGGCACCATCAAGTTCTTCCAGTCTCAGGCTGACCAGAGTCTCTGGTTTATGTGGCCCTTTCTGTCTCTTGGACTCATGTTTTCCTTGTGTCTTTGGTGTTCTTCATTCTCCTTTGCTCCAGATGGGTCAAGGCCAATTGATGCATCTTAGATGGCCGCTTGCTAGCTTTTAAGACCCCAAACGCCACTAACCAAAGAGGGATGTAGAATGTTTTCTTAATACACTTTGTTATTCCAATTGACCTAGATGTCCCCTGAAACTATGGTCCCCAGGCCCTGCCCCTGCTACTCTGTTCCTGGAAGTGTTTTGTTGTATTCAGGAAACTTCTTAGCTTTTAAAATTTTATCAATCTTTCAGGTAAAAAAATTATATCACACCATGGTTTTAATTTGCATTTTCTTCTTATACAGGAGGCATCTATTCCTGTGGTTAACAGTAAGTTTTCTCTTAACCATATGAATATGGCTGATATATGGGAATGCTGATACATTGTGAAAAATGTAACCACTGTCACTGAATAATTTGTGTAGAAATTATTAAATGGGAACCTAATCTGCTGTGTACAATCTCACTGAAAACACAATAAAATATTATTTTAAAAAAGAGTAAGAAAGGAACCCATCGGCCTACTTAGATCAGGTCCTGAGAGATAATCCTAATGGTTATCTGGACAAATTATTTTTTTTTAGTTGAGATGGTCTAGCCAAACATGAGCCTGCCTTAGGGGATGTTTCTTCTCTATGGCCACCACTTTATCAGTTTCTCATACTGTGGTGGCTTGCCATGTTGTTGTGATGCTATAAGCTATGCTACTGGTATTTCAAATACCAGCAGGCTCACTCATGGTGGTATTTCTGTAAGCTCAGTGGAGCTTCCAGACTAAGACAGACTAGGAAGAAGGACCTGGTGGTCGACTTCTGAACAATACTGACCAGTGAAAATCTTATGGATAGCAGTGCAACAGTGTCTGATATAGTGCTGGAAGATGAGACCCTCAGGTTGAAAGGCACTTAAAATACAACTGGGGAAGAGCTGCCTCCTCAAAGTAGAGTTGACCTTAATCATGTAAAAATGGCATAGCAGCAGAGTCATCTGGCCTCCTCATCTAAGTTTACAAGGGGGAAGAAAGAGAGTCACTGACATCATCATCCCAACGCTGATCCCTATGAGGTGGAGGTCAAACATACCTCTACACTCCATCCTTTTACCAGTTCTGACATCAGCCGTCCCTCCCATGGCACTCTCTACTTCTATGCAGGGTACGATAATTTGTTGCGATGGCCACACAGAACTCACAGACCATATTCCATATTATGGGATTTGTTAGGGAAGTAACAGATTACCATCAGGATCAGGAAAGACTCAGGATACAATTCTTCCATCAGGACAGTTGCTTGGCCATGGCCACAGGAAGGCCTCTCCGTTGGCCCCTGGGCCTCTCAGACTGGCCTTTGCCCTGCAAGGGAAAGTGTTACAAAGCTCTTTAGCCCCACTGTTAGGTGGCCAGAGGCACCACTCTGCCAGGAAGACTCCTGCCCAAAGGCACTCAGCTCTCTCATTCCGTGGGTTAGCAAGCCTACTGTAACCACCTTGCCCCATGGGCCGAGAAGTCCACTGCCCCATTGTACCGGTCTCCTGGTTCTGCTGCCACTGTTTCTTTGCCACTGCTTCTTCCTGTCTTGCTCTGTCTCCACTGTTACAGCTCTATTTGTCTCTCTCCTGTGTCCCTAGCACAGTGATCCTGGGTCCAAAGGACACGTTCTAATCCCACCTCTTCTTCTTGGTGGTAGTGAGGTCCCCTCTTTGTGCCTCAGAGATGGTTCACTTTAAGCCTAATGGGATAGCAAAACTCACCAATCCCCTTGTTAGGGTTCCATATGCCTTATTTGCATGGTCCCACTTGCATAAGAGTGCCATGCATCTTATTTGCATTATTAGCAAGGTGTTCAATCCCCTTGGATATGCACCTCATTGGCATAATCCACAAGCACCTCATTTGCATAGCCGCACCCAATCATTTGGTGGGTGTTATAAGATCATGGCTAGAAAGGCCATATAAAAGTGATCCATCACACCACAGATGTGGATAGAGTAAAGCTTTCGGGACCTTCATTTGCTCATGTGGCACAACTTAAAATGAGAAGAAACACCTGCAAACATCTACTAGTAATCAAAACGTGGAATGTACAAAGTATGAATCAAAGAAAATTAGACGTCATCAAAAATGAAATGGAATGCATAAAGATCAATATCCTAGGCATTAATCAAAACCAAACCCAGTGCCATCAAGTTAATTCCAACTCATAGTGACCCTATAGGACAGTATTGGATGGCCCCACAGGGTTTCCAAGGAGCAGCTGGTGGATTTGAACTACCAACCTTTTGATTAGCAGCTGAGCTCTTAACCACCACCAGGGCTCTACCTAGGCATCAGTGAGAAGAAATGGACTGGTATTGGCCATTTTGAATCAGACAATCATGTGGTCTACTATGCCAGTAATGATAAATTGAAGAGAAATGGCATTGCATTCATAGTCAAAAAGAACATTTCAAGATCTATGCTAAAGTACAACACTGACAGTGATAGGATAATGTCCATATGCCTAAAAGTAAGATCAGCTAATACGACTATTATTCAAATTTACTCACCAACCACTAATGCCAAAGATGAGTAAACTGAAGATTCTTACCAACTCCTGCAGTCTGAAATTAATCAAACATGCAAACATTGATAATTACTGTGAAAGTTGGAAACAAAGAAGGATCAGCAGTCGGAAAATATGGCCTTGGTGATAGAAATGATGCCAGGGATCACGTGATAGAATTTTGCAAGACCAGTGACTTTTTCATTGGAAATACCTTTTTCGACAACGTAAATGATGACTATACATATATATGAAATACACAGGAATCAAATTGACTACATCTGTGGAAAGAGACAATGGAGAAGCTCAGTCAATCAATATCATGAGTCAGAGCAAGGCCAGGGCTGAATGCAGAACAGACCATCAGTTGCTCACACGCAAGCTCAAGCTGAAGCCAAAGAAAATTAAAACAAATCCACAAGAGCCAAAGTACGACCTTGAGTATATCTCACTTGAATTTAGAGGCCTTCTCAAGAACAGATTTGACTCATTGAACACTAATGACCAAAGACCAGAGGGTTATGGAATGACATTAAGGATATCATACATGTTCCATAATTTCTGCATTCTCTTCGACCAACTTTCTTTGGAATGGACACAAATATGGATCTCTTCCAGTCAATTGGCCAGGTAGCTGTCTTCCAATTTCTTGGCATAGATAAGTGAGCACCTCCATTGGTACATCAGTTTGTCGAAACATCTCAAACGGTATTCTGTCAATTCTCGGAGCCTTGTTTTTCTCCAATGCCTGCAGTGTAGCTTGGACTTCCTTCCTCTTTCAGTACCATTGGTTCTTGATCATATGTTACCTCCTGAAATGGTATGATGTTGACCAATTCTTTTTGGTACAGTGACTGTGTATTCCTTCCATCTTCTTATGATGCTTCTTGCGTCAGTCAACATTTTGCCCATAGAATATTTCAAACTTGCAAGTCGAGGTTTGAATTTTTTCTTCAGTTCTTTTAGCATGAGAAATGCCGAGCATGTCTTTCACTTTTGGTTTTCTAACTCCAGGTCTTTGGACATTTCATTATAATATTTTACTTTGTCTTCTTGAGCTGCCTTTGAAATCTTCTGTTCAGCTCTTTTACTTCATCATTTATTCCATTTCCTTTAGCTACCTTATGTTCAAGACCAAGTTTCAGAGTCTCTTCTGACATCTATTTTGGACTTTTCTTTCCTTTCTTTTTAATGACCTTTTGCTTTCTTTGCATATGATCTCATTGATGTCTTCCCACAACTCTTCTGGTTTTTGGTCATTAGTGTTCAACGCATCAAATCTATTCTTGAGATAGTCTCTAAATTCAAGTGGGATATACTGAAGGTTGTACTTTGGTTCTCATAGACATGTTTTAATTTTCTTCAGCTTCAACTTGAACTTGCACATGAGCAATTAATGGTCTATTCCACAGTTGGCCCCTGGCCCTGTTCTGGCTCATGATACTGAGCTTTTCCATTGTCTCTTTCCACAATTTGATTCCTGTATTTTCCATCCAGTGAGGTCCACATGTACAGTCACCATTTATGTTGTTGAAAAAGGTATTTGCAATGAAGAAGTTGTTAGTTTTCCAAAATTCTATCGTGTGATCTCCAGTGTTGTTTCTGTCGCCAAGACCTTATTTTCCAACTACTGTTCCTTCTTTATTTCCAGCTTTCACATTCCAATCACCAGTAATTATCGATGCATCCTGATTGCATGTTTGATCAATTTCAGACTGTAGAAGTTGGTAAAAATCTTCAATTTTCTCACCTTTGGCATTAGTGGTTGCTGCATAAATTTGAATAATGGCCTTATTAACTGGTCTTCTTTGTAGGCATATGGATATTATCCTGTCACTGACAGTGTTGCACTTCAGGATAGATCTTGAAATGCTCTTTTTGACGAAGAATGCAACACCATCCCTCTTCAATTTGTCACTCCCTACATAGAAGACCATACGATTGTCTCATTCAAAATGGACAACACTGGTTCATTTCAGCTCACTATTGCCTAGGATATTGATCTTTATGTGTTCCATTTCATTTTTGATGACTTCCAATTTTCTTAGATTCATACTGCATACACTCCATGTTTCTATTATTGATGGATGTTTGCAGCTGTTTCTTCTCATTTTGATTTGTGCCACCTCAGGAAATGAAGGTCCCAAAAGCTTGACCCCATCCACTTCATTAAGGTCAACTCTACTTTGAGGAGGCAGCTTTTCCCTAGTCATATTTTGAGTGCCTTCCAACCTGAAAGACTCATCTTCCAGCACTCTATCAAATAATGTTCTGCTGCTGTTCATAAGTATATGACTGGCCAATTTTTTCAGAAGTAGACTGCCAGGTCCTTCTTCCTAGCCTGTCTTAGTCTGGAAGCTCTGCTAAAGCCTGTTCCCCAAGGTGACCCTGCTGGTATTTGCAATACCAGTGGCAAAGCTTCTGGTATCACAGGAACATGCAAGCCACCACAGTATGACAAATTTACAGATGCATGGTGGTGGTAAAATAGAGAGTCAATAAAAAAGAGGAAGACCCTCAATGAGATGGATTGACCCAGTGCCTACAATGATGGGCTCAAACACAGCAATGATTGTGAGAATGGCACAGGACTGGGCAGCATTTTATTGTTGTACATAGGGTCTCTATGAGTCGGAACTGACTTAACGGAACCTAGCAGCAACAACTTCTGCCTGGAATGGTCTTCGCACCCCAACTTCACACTCAGACCTTAATAATCTAATCTCAGTTTAAACGTCAACCCCTTAGTGAGCCTAGGCTAGCTACTGTATCCTAAGTGGCTACCCAGGCCCTCTCTAACATATCATCCTGTTTCCTTTCTATCCAAAGAATTCATGGCTACTTGATATTATTTCTGAATTACATGTTTTTTTATCTGAATGCTTACCATTGAATCACCATTGTTTGATGAGGTATCTGGCACATGGTAGGTCCTTAATAACCATCTGTTGAATAGATAAATGCCCAACTTCTGGAATAAGGGAAAAAGGACCATGTTTCTAAACGTAGATTTTTAAAATTGGAGTGTGGGAAAGGAATTTGGCCTTGCCATTGGGTTGAGAACGCCTACAGGCCACCCTAAACCCTGATGTTTTATTCTTAATGGATTTTAACTTTGTGCTAACATTGAGCAATGAACGTGAGACCCACCCGTGGTAAAGTTCAGGTTAGGTTTGGGACACTGGGATATTTTCTTTCATCCATAATCACTGGATCAAGGTCCGTAAATCAAATAGTTAAGACACAAAACACAAACAAGGCCGTAATTTGTTTCTTCCTGGCCTATGTTTTTGTTGGCATGGAAAAACTCAAGCTCTTCCTGACTGGGGATGGGTAATGACACTGGGGGGTGATTCATTAAAAGTGGCCTGAGTGACTGGCCTTTTATTTCTTCTCATTCTTTCCCCTCATTGTCCCAATTCATGTAAGGAAACACGTTGAATAAAATAATTCTCCTGCTGACAAAGGACTTTCCCTTGACTCTTTGTTCCCTTGCAGTTATATGTGCCCAGAAGCAGAGTCTTGGAGCTGGGGAGGCATGGTTAAGGGCGGATGTGATGGATATTTCTGGTAGAGAAGGAAGGCCAAGAGCCCTGGGCCTTTTAGAAGCCACTTCTTTTACCCCTTTCCTTAGTAAAGCCATTTTGTTAGGAAATTGTTCTGGGCCCTAGCCATACAAGCAGGAGTTGGGTATGACTGTGGGCAAACCTGGGAACAGCAGTTTTGTATCTCTAAAATAGGTGTCGTCATAACAGTACCTTCCTCTCAAAAGCCATTAATTTCAACCATTCCTAAGGTCGGGAGAAAAAAAAGGAAGTGGTAAAACAATAAGAATTATTCAATTTAATAGCATACCTACATCATAAGGTTAAGGGCAACAGTAGAATATAACACTTTCATGTCCTACACTATATACTTCTACATTATTTGAAGTACTTTTATAAATTTAAAGGAATAGAAAAGAAATTTTAAAATATGTATAGAAAAAGGCTGGAAATTAATACACCAAAATATTAACAGTAACTATATCAGCATTGAGGATTTGGAGTTGGTTTTAGTTTTCATCTTCATACTTTTCTATATATTTTTTAGTTCTTTTCCAAGATTGTATATTACTTTTGTAATCAGAAAGAAATAATAATAAAATAGTACTTTATTTACTTTGGTTTGTGTGCCCCAAACTGCTGCACCTCTTTGTGGAAGTGGAACAATTTATTTTCCACAAGGTGGGCGTAGCAGGACACATGAGTGGGATGGGAGAGGTGGGAGCCAGATGTAACTGTGATTCCTGTCAGGGTGAGGCTGTGGAAAAATACCAGTGATGCCACACCCTCGGCATGGTTCTGCTGAAGGCCATTATTAAATCACCCCTCTGTTTGTTTGTTTGTTTGTTTTTTTCCCCTAGCCTTCCACATGAAATAATCCCAGTTCCTCTCACCAGCCTTCGTAAATCTACATTCCATGCCTTTTGTCATTTTTGTGACTCCCTCTGAGACTGCTTCAAGCACTGCACTATCTCCATGGAGTCCCACAGCAATCTGGGCAGGGCCAAGCAAGAGAGGCAAGAGTGAGAGAACAAGAATCTGTGGGTCCTTGAAGCTCTAAATTGGTGATTCTTGTTGATTTTTGAGGAGGGTCTCAATAAATAGCATGCGTCTTTCCTGTTCAGGTTTTAAACCAATTGAGGGAAGTAAAAAGAAAAAAAATGTCAGAAGATGGATTATCTTCTGATAAAAGCCAGGTTGGAGAATGTGGCTAAATGTGTGTACCAAGTCCTTCTATCCAAAATAAACAGACTTTCCCACCAGTCCCAGGAAGCAGTAAACTAGGGAACTCCTCTTCATATGGAGAAAAGAACTTGTGTTCTCTCACATCATCTTTTTTTATTTTCCCCTCCTACCTGCTCCTAGTAAGCATTAATAACTTTTGTCTCTACCCAACAACACAGTAATTCTATGTTTAACTCCTTGAGAAAACTTCAAACTGTTTTCCTTCTGGCAGCATCTTGACCCTCAGAGACCAGGAGGCAGAGGAGACTGGGTGACACATGCACAGTTTCTTCCTTCCTTAAGAGCAGAAGGAGTAAGGAGCCTGGGGTTTTACACTAACTGAAGATGCCTCACACAGAAGGAAATATCCAGAGTGGGAAGGAAGCATTTTTCTCTATCAAAGTTCTTACTACTCCTTGGATTACAGAACACTTTGAGAATATGAAGCCAGACATAAACCACCATCTCAAAAAAGTGTGCAGTAAGTACTGTTATGGAATTTGGTATTTGGTATTTCATCTACCTACCTTTCCCTTTCTTTTGGTTTCAGCAACTCCATCTTTGAGGAACAACCTCCATTCTATATCAAGCTAATGAGGCTACAAGTTAGTATGCTCAGCTTCTCCTTGGTTACAGGGGTGGGGCATGTGATCCAATCTGTCCAATCGGAATCTCATTTCCCTTGCCTGCATTGGTTCAGGGATGGGCACATGACTCAAGGCAGGCCAATCATCATCCTTCTTGGATTAATGTCCCAAAACTAAGGAAAACCCAAAATACCCATTGCCTTTGAGTCTATCCTGACTCAGAGTAGCCCCACAGGACAGAGTAGAACTGCCCTATACAGCTCTCAAGGCTATAATCTTTACAGAAGCAGACTGCCACATCTTTCTCCTGTGGAGCAGCTGGTGGGTTCAAACCTCCGAGCTTTTCAGTTAGCACCCCAGTGCTTAGCCACTGCACCACTGCTCCTTAGAACTAAGAAAGAGGATGGTTTATTTTAAGAACACAAAACTGGAAAAATACAATCAAGAGGCTTTGATAATTACTGGTGATTGGAATGCAAAAGTTGGAAACAAAAAGGATCAGTAGTTGGAAAATAAGTTCTTGGTGTTAGAATGATGCTGGAGATTACAGGATAGAATTTTGCAAGACTAACGATTTATTCACTGGAAATACCTTTTTTTCTTTTTGGAAACTATACACGTGGACCTCGCCAGATGAAATAGACAGGAATGAAATCAACTACATCTGTGGAAAAAGATGATGGAGAAGCTCAATATCATGAGTCAGAACGAGGCCAGGGGCCGATTGCCGGACAGATCATCAATTCCTCATATGCAAGTTCAAGTTGAACCTGAACAAAATTAAAACAAGTCCACGACAACCAAAATACAACCTTGAGTATATCCCACCTGAATTTAGAGACCATCTCAAAAATAGATTTGGCTCATTAAACACTAGCAGCTGAAGACCAGATGAGTTGTGGGATGGCATGAAAGACATCATACATGAAGAAAGCAGAAAGGTCATTAAAAAGACAGGAAAAAAAGAAAAGACAAAAATAGATGTCAGAAGAGACTCTGAAGCTTGCTCTAGAATGTTGAGCAGCTAAAGTGAAAGGAAGAAATGATGAAGTAAAAGAGCTGAACAGAAGATTTCAAAACTGGCTCAAGAGACAAAGTAACATATTATAATAACACATGCAAAGACCTGGAGTTAGAAAACCAAAAGGGAAGAATATGCCTGGCATTTTTCAAGCTGAAAGAACCAAAGAAAAAGTTTAAGCTTCATCTTGCAATTTTGGAGGATTCTATGGGCAAAATATTGGGCAACACAGGAAGTATCAAAAGATGGAAGGAATACAGAGTCACTGTGCCAGAAAGATTTGGTTGATGTTGAGCCATTTTAGGAGGTAGCATATGATCAAGAACCAATGGTATTGAAAGAAGACCAAGCTGCACTGCAGGCATTGACGATAAACAGTCTCCAAAAATTGACAGAATACCAGTAGAGCTGTTTCAACGAACTGAAGCAACACTGAAAGCACTCACTTGTCTATGCCAAGAAATTTAGAAGACATCTACCTGGCCAACTGCCTGGAGGAGATTCATATTTGTGCCCATTCGAAAGAAAGGTGATCTAACAGAATGTGGAAATTATGGGACAGTAAAAAAAAAAAAAAAAATTTTATCATTAATATCATGCACAACTAAAATTTTGCTAAAGATCATTCAAAAACAAATGGTTGCAGCAGTACATCAATAGGGAACTGCCAGAAATCCAGGCCACATTCACAAGAGGACGTGAAACAAGGGATATCACTGGTGATGTCAGACGGATCTTGGCTGAAAGCAGGATACCAGAAAGATGCTTACCTGTGTTTTATTGAGTATGCAAAGGTATTCAACTATGTGGATCATAACAAATTATGGGTAACATTACGAAGAATGGGAATTCCAGAACACTTACTTGTGCTCATGAGGAACCTATACATAGATGAAGAGACAGTTGTTCAAACAGAACAAGGTGATACTGCATGGTTTAAAATCAGGAAAGGTGTGCATCAGAGTTGCATCCTTTCACCATACTTATTCAATCCGTATGCTGAGCAAATAATCCTAGAGGCTGGACTATATGAAGAAGAATGCAGCATCAGGATTGGAAGAAGAATCATTAACAACCTGTGATATGCAGATGACACAACCTTGCTTGCTGCAAGTGAAGAGGACTTGAAGTACTTACTAATGAAGATCAAAGGCTACAGCTTTCAGTATCGATTATACCTCAACATAAAGAAAACAAAAATCCTCACAGCTGGGCCAATAAGCAACAACATGATAAATGGAAAAACTATTGAAGTTGTCAAAGATTTCATTTTACTTGGAGCGACAGTCAACATACAGGGAAGCAACAGCCAAGAAATCAAAAGACTTATTGCATTGGGCAAATCCGCCACAAAAGACCTTTTTAATGTGCTAAAAAGCAAAGATGTCACTCTGAGGACTAAGGTGTAAATAATCCAAGCCACGGTATTTTCAATCACTTCATACGTGTGCAAAAGCTGGACAATAAATAAGGAAGACTGAAGAAGAATTGATGCCTTTGAACACTGTTGATGAAAAATAATGAAAATACCATGGACTGTCAGAAGAAAGAACAATACTATCTTGGAAGAAGTACAGCCAGAATTCTCCTTAGAAGGGAGGATGATGAGACTTCATCTCACGTACTTTGGACATGTTATCAGGATGACCATTCCTGGAAGGGGACATCATGCTTGGTAAAGCAGAAGTTCAGCAAAAAAGAAGACTCTCACAAGATGGATTGACACAGTGGCTGCAGCACTGATCTCAGACATAGCTACGATTGTGAGGATGGTGCGGGGCTGGGCAGTGTTTACTTCTGTTGTACACAGTGTCGCCATGAATTGGAACTGACTTGATGGCCCGCAACAACAACAACAGCAATCTGGAAAAAAAGTACAGCTGGCGCTCTCCGCAGCCATCTTGTCTGCTAAATGGGAAGAATCAGTTCTAAGAATGGAGTTCAACAAAGTCGAAAGATGCTCTGTGGACACTCTTATACCCTTGAATCTAATCACAAATGAAGAATGGTCTTCTCGTTACATGAGCCACTAGATTCACCTTTCACTCAAGCTAGTGTGAGGTAGGTTTCTGTTCCTTGCAACAATGGTGCACAAACAGAATTTGGCCTTCACTTTCAGGGGGTGCTCAGACTAGAAAGTCCAAACTGCACTGGACGTTAAGAGAGCCTTCTGTAGTCTGACTGAGAATAGAAGGATGCCAGAGGTCACGGTCCCCAGACCTTCTGTTAGCCCAAGACTGGAATCATTCCCAAAGCCAGCTCTTCAGACAGGGATTGGACTGGACTATAAGAAAATGATACTGGTGAAGAATGAGCTTCTTGGATCAAGTAGACACATGAGACTCTGCAGGCAGCTCCTGTCTGGAGGGGAGATGAGAAGGCAGAGGGGGTCAGAAGCTGGCAGAATGGACACGAAAATAGAGAGTGGAGGGAAGGAGTGCGCTGTCTCATTAGAGGGAGAGCAACTAGGAAGGTGTATATAAATTTTTGTATAAGAGACTGACTTGATTTGTAAACTTTCACTGAAAGCACAATAAAAAAAAGAGCACCTTCTGTTAGTGCTGCTGATTATGAATTTGAAAATTGATAAAATATTCTAAAAGATTCAGATCTGGCTCTGCATTTGGGGCAGCAATACTTGCTTCTTCATGTTTGATGCTGTTTCTGCTTGCCAGCAACTTGTAAACCATACTGAAAGTACAGACCGGAGGGCATATAGCTTGAGAGAAAAAAGTCACAGGGGTGTGTCAGAATGAAGAAAATGCTAGGAGAAAGTGTCTCCTGTACCTGTGGACATAAAGTTTAACCTATGGTTCAACTTTCCTCTTTTTCTTTAGAAATAACAGGTGAAGGTTGGAGGTGGAAAGGAGAGGAAGAGAATCCCACCTAAACTGAGAGAATATTTGGGCAATTTAAACCTTCAAAAGTCACTAGGAATTTGATGCAGGGAGGTGTAGAAAAACATCTGGGATAATAACATTTAATATTTTATCAAGTACCTACTCTAAGCTGCACATTGCACTAAACCCTTTACAAAAAATTTAAGTGGTAGTACTATTGTTTCCATTTTACAGATGGTAAAACTGAGTCAGAAAGGGGTTAGGAACTTGTTCAAGGATCCTACATCTGGTGAAGCCAGGATTTGACATCAGGGCAGTTTGAATTTAACTCCTGCCATTTGTTGGTGAGTGACCTTGAGCAGGTCAGCCTCTGAGCTGTGGCCTCATCTGGAAAATTCAAGGGCTATGCTGATTTTTTTTTTTTTTTTTTTGTCTCTTTTTACTCTAATACTTAAAAATTTTTTTAATCCTCACTCCCCAAACTAGGATTTATATTCCTGGCCTGAACTTCTTCCCTTCCCTCAAGACCCTATAGATTGATTTTCCCGTGGATTTAGGATCAAAGGGCTCCTTCAGGTTATGTATTTGTTTGAAACTGATTCAAAAGCATGCATTTTCAAAGTGCAAGGGAACTGGAAAGGCTTCATCCTTGCTGAGTGAATCAGTATCCCGTTAGCACAGGTGACAAGTCCTGACCCCTCCCTTCACTGTCTGATAAACCCAAAGGTCACAGCTCTAAACTTGATCCCACTTTTCCTTCTTCCTGTCCCTTTTGTGGGTTTTCTGATAAGGTGCCCTAAGTCAGCTGGGACACTGTTTGCTTTCCCTGCGAATACAGTCCCCAGGGTGAGCACTCTGCCTGCAGGCTCCCCAGCTGCTTCCAGCTCCCCCTCTGCCCACAGGCCTTTAATTGCTGCATTCCAACAAATTAGCCATGTGACAGAAGATTATTTTTAACTTCAATAGAGCGGCTCCCTCTCTTTTAATATATCATGCTTGGCCCACATTCCCTCGGTGAAAAGGGCACCCTCGGCTACTTCTGAGAACTTTTAATTACTCCAATTGTTTGCAAAACTCTTAGAAGCTTGGGGAAAAAAAATTCTTTCTCCTTTCCCATTTCTGGGGCTCCGTCCTCTGCCCAGTTTTCTCATTTGTTATTTAATTGAAGTTGAGGCCTTGTCCGGACTGGGGATTTACCAGGTTTTTTTTTTTTTTTTTCCTGTTTCCAAATATTATTTCTTTCTCTTTTTTTCCAATAATTTTTATTGTGCTTTACGTGAAAGCTTACAAATCAAGTCAGTCTCTCACACAAAAACCCATATACACCTCGCTACACACTCCCAATTACTCTCCCCCTAATGAGACAGCCCGCTCTCTCCCTCCACTCTCTCTTTTCGTGTCCTTTTCGCCAGCTTCTAACCCCCTCCACCCTCTCATCTCCCCTCCAGGCAGGAGATGCCAACATAGTCTCAAGAAGCTGACTTCTCACCAGCATCCCTCTCCAACCCATTGTCCAGTCCAATTCATGTCTGAAGAGTTGGCTTCGGGAATGGTTCCTGTCCTGGGGCAACAGAAGGTCTGAGGGCCATGACCACCAGGGTCCTTCCAGTCTCAGTCAGACCATTAAGTCTGGTCTTATGAGAATTTGGGGTCTACATCCCACTGCTCTCCTGCTCCCTCAGGGGTTCTCTGTTGTGTTCCCTGTCACGGCAGTCATCAGTTGTAGCCGGGCACCATCTAGTTTTTCTGGTCTCAGGATGATGTAGTCGCTGGTTCATGTGGCCCTTTCTGTCTCTTGGGCTCAGATTTGCCAGGTTTTAGCTGGTCTCCCCAAGTCCATTCTAGCTCCCTCCCACCCACTCTCCACAGAAGAATTTTATAAAAGTGCAAATTTGATGGGAGGATGAAGGGAGGGCAGGTTCCAGAATGACACAGTGACCCTCCCCAATCCCCAGAGCCCCAGAAAGTGGCAGAACTTCTGGTGGAGGTGGCTGGCAGCTCCTGCAGGACTGGACACTAAGCACTTACTAGGTCTTGGGACCCATCCTATGCTTGAGCTAGCTACTGAGACTGCACCTTCCACCTTCAAGCCAAACACACAGGACAACAAGCATCTCAGTGGCCACCACATAGACCAAAGGGCCTTCTCCAATTTTTCTGAATTTCCTAAACTCCAAATACTTCTCCAGTCTCAGGAAGCTGGGATAGAATAGGGTGCCTAGAATGATTGAGACCATATCATCCACTACCAGCTAGGAAGAGATGCAGTTTGAGTCCCCCAAAATTCAGAAATGTGTCATTTCTTATCCCTGTTTTGAAAGATAATTCACACAGGTTATGGTAGTTTGTAAATTACACCAGTTGTCTTTATGCTATTAATATCCGACACACAATGGATTACAAAAAAGATGAGTTGCGTGTGTGCATGCATGCGTGCATGCGTGCGTGTGTGTGTGTGTGTGTGGAGGGTGAATGGGTACAGTTGTGTGTTGGTAAAAGGGAAAGAAGACTGTCCCAAGCAGCAGGAACAGCATATGCAAAGGCTGTTGGGGGTGTATGAGGAACTGAAAAAATGTCAGTGTAGCTGAAGCCTACAGATAACTTCTATCCCATGTCCCAGTTCTTTTAAGTTTTTAAAACTCAGGTACATTTTACATAAAATAAAATATCTACACTTCAGTGCATAGGTCAATGAGTTTTGACAATCACAAACACTCACGTAACCACCATCCCAAATTAAGATATCGAACGTTTCCATCTCTTCAGAAAGTTCCTTAGTACCCTTCTTAAGTCAGTGCACTTCCCACCCTCACCCACTCATAGGCAACTGCTGCTCTGATTTCTGTCGCCATAGATTAGTTTTGTTTGCTCTGGACTCACCAGGAAATAAATAGAAACATGCAATATGTACTCTTTTGTGTCTAGTTTCTATCCTTCAACATCAGGTTTTTGAAATTTGTCTGTGTTGTTCCAATGGTTCCAGCCTATGTGGTGTCTTTCTGTTTGGTACAGCTGGAGGTGGTAAATTCAGGCCTAATCAGAAGTTTCATTAGTGACAGATTTCCCTAGATGGGTTTAAGTCAACTGCCATAGAGCCCAGGAATATAATTTAGACATGGCAAGGTGCTTTTAACTAAAAATAAGCTGGCAAAATGCACCTCATCCTTTGACTCAGCTATTCTACTTTAAGGAATTTATCTGACAGGCAGATATACCCACACAGGTATGACATGATTTTTGTATAGTATATGAGTGGCAGCATTATTTTTCATAGCCAAGGATTAGAAACAAACCAATGTCTGTCAGCAAAGACATGATTAAATAAGTCACAATATATTCAAACAGTGGAACATTTTACGGTCCTAAAAAAAAAAAAAAAAAAGAAGAAGAGGTTCTTTACGTACCAAAATGCAATGACAGGCAAAATGAAAAAAGCAAGATGCAGACCAGCATGTGCTCATTCACTTATTCGACAAATATTTATGGAGCGCCTATTATGTGCCAGGCAGTACTCTAGGTGCTGAGGACACACGTTATACAAAATAAAACCCTTTCCCCTATAGAGCTTCCATTCTAGTGGCACAGGTGGGACAGTAAGGGCTGGGGGACCATGGTCTTGGGGAACATCTAGCTCAATTGGCATAACATAGTTTATAAAGAAAATGTTCTACATTCTACTTTAGTGAATAGCATCTGGAGTCTTAAAAGCCTGTGAGTGGCCATCTAGGGTTCTCCACCGGTCTCATCCCTTCAGGAGCGAGGAAGAATGAAGAAAACTAAAGATTCAAGGGAAAGATTAGTCCAAAGGACTAATGGGCCACATCTACCACGGCCTCCATCAGACTGAGTCCAGTACAACTAGATGGTGCCCAGCTACCACCACTGACTGCTCTGACAGGGATCACAATAGAGGGTCCTGGACAGAGCTGGAGAAAAATGTAGAACAAAACTCTAACTCAGAAAGAAAGACCAGGCTTGCTGGCCTGATAGAGACTGGAGAAACCCTGAGGGTATGGCCCCTGGACACCCTTTCAGCTCAGTAATAAAATCATTCCTGAGGTTCACGCTTCAGCCAAAGATTGAACAGGCCCATAAAACAAAATGAGACTAAAGGGGCACACCAGCCCTGGGGCAAGTACTAGAAGGCAGGAGGGGACAGGAAAGCTGGTAATGGGAACCCAAGGTTGAGAAGGGAGAGTGTTGACATGTTGTGGGGTTGTTAACCAATGTCATAAGACAATACGTGTATTGTTTAATGAGAAACTAGTTTGTTCCGTAAACCTTCATCTAAAGTAAATTTTAAAAAGAAAAACATATCATGCTATTATCATTAATTTGTAAAATCAAGAATAAAAGGGAAAGAGAAAGAAAACATATATGGGTCACTTCAAATATGTATAAAATGTCTATCTCAGGAGAAATACACCAGAAAGCTACACCAGGTAGCCCTGGGGGAAGAAACATGAATGGGGGAACAACTTTCCCTTTACATTCTTTGAATCTTCTGACTTTTAAATCATGTGAATGAGTTACCTAATCCAAAATTAATGGATATAATTACCTTTTTTTTTTAAGCTGGAAGAAGTATTTGGCAGATTTCCAAGCACCTGGGCTCTGATGTTGTGGAAAACACCCCACTGTTTTTTTTAATCAGGGCAGGAGGAAAGGGCTAGCTCGCAGCTATCAATCACTGCAGTCCTGAACCAAACCCATAGCATCACTCTAACAAGATAAAAGAGACATCGAGACGACAGAAGGAAGCAAAATCAGCCTTGAGTCACATAAGTTTCATGAGTATTATAAAAGATTTAGGCAGCTCCTTCCTAAATTTGAATTAATGTCAGTAGTAGTCAAGAATCATTTCAGGAAATGTGAGTTCCTCTCTTGAAATTTTTTTTTTTTTACCATCCCATTCTGGTATGAATTGCATAGAGCCAAGCTCATTTGCAGGGAACATCTGTGTGTGTGGAGATGGGAGGGGAAAGTGGGGGGATGGGAAGGGAACATGAAAAAGATCATCTGAAACTGAACTTGGATACTACTCATCTTTTCTGGGTTGTCCATTTGTTTGGTTGTTATGGGAAGAAATATTTATATAACTTTTATTATTTGGGTTCATTCACGTAACATGTAAAACTGGCATATGGAAGAAGAGCCTAACTGAAATCTGTACTCTTTGTGAACATTTGTGTTCCAGGAGGTTCTGAGAGTTGTTGGATGATGATTTTATGATTACTGTCTCCTTGTGGCTTCTAGTCAGCTAAAATGGAAAAGAGAAGTTTGGCTTTGAATAATAAGCCTTTAATTATTCATTTTTATTTCATAATATATCATCCCTTTTTAAATCCTACCATTATTTTTCTTACATTTTTATTAACTTTTAATTACTAGGTAATATAGCCATATATTATTCTGTTTTTGAAATATTAGAGTGTTGCAGATAAAGTTTTGGTTCTCTATAATCACTTCCCATAATCCTAGTTTCCTTCTCCCTTCCCCAAAGAAAATAATTTCTAGGATTTTTAAGGGTATCCTTACTGGCTTTTCATTATACTTTTACATACACGTAAATGTACGCACAGAAATATATAGTACTCTTACATGTATAGGTTTTAAATAAACACATTGTAATATATGTATTATCCTGGAGCTTGATGTTTTTACTCAATAATGTAATACTGAACTCTATTTATGTGGTTATTACAGATCTAATTCATTCCTTTTAGTCTTTGTATATTCTGTCGTATTTGGTTATCTGCTTTTGATTGGCATTTTGATTAATTCTAATTTTTCTCTATTATAAATAATGCTTAAGTAAACATTCTTGTACATGTCTCATTATACACATATGACAGTTTCCCTACAGTAGATACCTAGAAGTTACACATTATTATTTTTAAAAAATATATTATTGTAAAAACGGCACAGCGGGGGTATCCTACCTCCTCTAACTTCAAAAGGGGGAAGAATAACTATCGGCAACAGCAGCCCAAGGCTGACTCTTGTGAGGCGGAGTTCAGACATGCCTCCACCTTCCAACCTTTTTACCGATTCTGACACCATCTGTCCCTCCCAAGGCACTCTCTACTTCTGTGCTGGGTTCAATAATTCATTACAATGACCACATAGAACTCACAGACCATACTCAGAATTATGGGGTTTATTAAGGAAGTAACAGATTATAATTTAGGATGAGGATATACTCAGGATACAGTTCTTCAATCAGGACAGCCTCTTCTCAGCCTTGCTCACAGGCAGGCCTCTCTCTCTGGCTCTCAGCCCCTCAGCTCCTTGGCCCCTGCCCTACTCAGGCAATTGTTATAAAGCCCTATAGCTCAGCCAGTAAGTGCCCAGGGGCACCCCACTCTGCCAGCAAGCCTTCTGCTCCAAGGTGCTCAGTCACATACAGAGAGGAAACAATAAGACTAAGCTATAATTTTTTTTTTTATAATTACTCGGCAGAAACCATGCAGGCAAGAAGCAATGGGATGACATATATAAAACCTTAAAAGAAAAAAATTGCCAACCAAGAATAATATACCCTGAAAAACTCTCGTTCAAATAATATGGGGAAATTAGGACATTTCTAGATAAACAGAAATTAAGGGAATATGTAAAAACCAAACTGAACTTACAGGAATTATTAAAGGGAGTCCTTCAGTCTGAGAACAAACAACATCAGACCACAGCCTGAAGCTAGGACGCAAGATTGCACTAGCCAAATACCAAATCTAGGAAATGAATTCTCAAGGACTATCCAAAACCAAAAGAATTTTAACAGGGAACCAGAGAGGTTAATCTATAAATGACAACAATGTCAAAACAATAAAAGAGGGAATAAGCGGTGAGGTGTAGACGTTTCTAATTGAGAGGAAGAAAACGTGATACCAAGTAATAACGGACTGGTTCAAACCTAGGAAGATAGGGGTAAATTTTAAAGTAACCACAAAGAAAGTTAACTAACCTTCTCATCAAAATAAAGAAGAAAAACTTAAAGTCTCAGTAAACACAAAATCTACAAAAACAAAATCAATGAATAAAAATCCAACGAACAAAAGGAATTCAGCACAGGAGAGTAAGAGGAACAAAGAAAACATCAGCACCACAAAAAAAAAAAAAAAAAAAAAACTACAAAATGACAGCAATAAACTCACGCCTATCAAATAATTACACCGAATGCAATGGCCTAAACACACCTTAAAGAGACAGTGACAGAATGGATTAAAAAAAAAAAAAAAAACAGGATCCATCGATATGCTGTCTACAAGAGACACATCTTAGAAACAAAAACATAAATTTATTAAAAATCAAAGCACAGAAAAAATATATCAAGCAAACAACTACCAAAAAAGAGCTGGAGCGGCAATACTAATATCAGTTAAAATAAACTTTAAAACAAAATCCACCATAAAAGACAAAGAAGGCACCACATACTGATTAAAGGCACGATCCATCATGAAGACATAGCCACAATAAACATCTACGCACCCAATGACAGGGCTCCAAAATACATAAAACAAACTCTAACAGCACCAAAAAGAGAAACTGACAGTTTCACAATAATAGCAGGAGACTTCAACACACCACTCTCAGTAAAGGACAGGACACCTAGAAAGAAACTCAACAAAGATCCGGAGGAGCTAAAGGGTACAATCAGCCAACTTTATCTCATAGAAATATATGGAACACTCCACCAAACAGCTGCAAAGTACACTTTCTTTTCCAAGGCACATGGAACACTCTCCAGTATAGACCACATCTTAGGTCACAGAGCAACTTTCAACAAAACCTGAAACATTGAGATAATACAAAGTATTTTCTATGATCTCAATGCCATCAAGGTAGAAATCAACAACAGAAACAGCAAGGAAAAAAAAATCAATTACATGAAAAATGAATTAACGCCCTACATAAAAACCATTAAGTAACAGAATAAATAAGTGATGGAATTAAAAAATTCCTAAAATCAAATGATAATGAAAACACATCATACCAAAACCTTTGGGACACAGCAAAGGCAGTCCTTAGAGGTCAGTTATAGCAATCAGTGCACACACCAAAAAAGAAGAAAAGGACAAAATCAAAACATTAGCTATATAACTCGAAGAAATACAGAAAAAAAAAAAAAAAAGCCCACAGACACCAGAAGAAAGAAAATAATAAAGGTCAGAGCAGAAATAAATAAAATAGAAAAACAATAGAAAGAATCAACAAAACCAAAAGTTGGTTCTTTGAAAGGATCAACAAAATCGACAAACCACTGGCCAAACTGACAAAAGAAAAACAGCGGAGGAGAGAGGACGGAAATAACCAAAATAAGAAATGAAATGGGGGACATTACAATAGGCCCAACTGAAATAAAAAGATCATAACAGAGAATTATGAAAAACAATACTCCAACAAAATTAAAAACCTAGAGGAAATGGACAAATTTCTGGAAACACAATGCCTACCCAAACTAATACAAAATGACGTTGAAAATCTGAACAGACCCATAACAAGAGAAGAGACTGACAAGGTAATTAAAAAAAAAAAAACTACCAACAAGAAAAAGCCTTGACCCTGATGGCTTCACTGGAGAATGCTACCAAACATTCAGAGAAGAGTTTACACTAGTACTACTCAAACTATTTCAGGACACAGAAAAAGAAGCAATACTTCCAAATTCATTCTACGAAGCCAGCATAACCCTGATACCAAAACCAGGCAAAGACACCACAAAAAAGAAAATTACAGACCAATATCTCTCATGAATATAGATGCAAAAATTCTCAACAAAATTCTAGCCAATAGAATTCAGCATCATATCAAAAAAATAATATACCATGACCAAGTAGGATTCAGACAAGGTATGAAAGGATGGCTCAATAGTAGAAAATCAATCAACATAATCTGCCACATAAGTAAAAGGAAAGAAAAGAATCACAAGATCATCTCAATCAATTTAGGAAAGGCATTTGGCAAAGTCCAACACCCATTCCTGATAAAAACTCTCAAGAAAATAGGTATAGAAGGGAAATTTCTCAACATAATAAAGGGCATCTATGCAAAATGAATGGCCAACATCGTTCTTAATGGACAGAGCCTGAAAACCTCCCTCTTGAGAACAGGAACAAGACAAGGATTCCCTTTATCATCAGTCCTATTTAATATTGTGCTGGAAGTCCTAGCTAGAGCAATAAGGCAAGAAAAAGAAATAAAGGGCATCCAAATTGGTAATGAAGTTAAACTGTCCCTATTTGCAGATGATATGATACTATACATAGAAAACCCAAAAGACTCCACGAGAAAACTACTGGAACTAATAGATTCAGAAGAGTAACAGGGTACAAGATAAACACACAAAAATCAGTTGGATTCCTATACACCAATAAAGAGAATGATGAAAAGGAAATCAGGAAAACAATACAATTTATAATAGTTCCTAAAAAAATAAAATACTTGGAAATAAATCTAACCAGGGATGTAAAAGACCCACACACACACACACAAAAAAAAACTACAAAACACTACTGCAAGAAACCAAAAGAGATCTATGTAAATGGAAAAACATACCACACTCATGTATAGGTAGACTCAACATTGTGAAAGTGACAATTCTACCCAAAGACTTTTAAAAATACAATGTGATCCAAATCCAAAATACCAACAACATTCTTTAAAGAGATGGAAAAATTAATCACTAACTTTATATGGAAAGCAGAGAAGCCCCAAGTAAGTAAAGCACTATTGCAGAAGAAGAATAGAGTAGGAGGGAGGACTATCACTACCTGACTTCAGAACGTAATATACAGCTACCATAGTCAAAACAGTCTGGTACTGGTTCAATGACAAATGGAACAGAATTGAGAACCCAGATGTAAATCCATCCACCTATGGTCACCTGATCTTCAACAAGGCTCCAAAGTCCACCAAACGGGGAAAAGGCAGTCTTTTTTAACAAATAGTGCTGGCAAAGCTGGATGTCCATCTTCAAAAAAATGAACCAGGACCCATAACTCACACCATATACAAAAACTAATTCAAAATGGATCAAAGACTTAAATATAAAGCCAAAAACTAGGAAGTTCATAGAAGAAAAAATAGGACAAGTGCTAGAGCCACTAATACACAGCATTAACAGGATACAAACCATAACCAACAACACACGAACTCCAAAAAGCAAGCTAGATAACTGGGATCTTCTAAAAATTAAACACACTCATCAAAAGACTTCACTAAAAGAATAAAAAGAGAACCTACAGACTGGGAAAAAATTTGGGGCTATTACAAATCAGACAAAGGTCTGATCTCTAAAATTTACAAGAAATCCAACACCTCTACAACAAAAAGTGAAATAATCCAATTAAAAAATGGGCAAAGGAAATGAACAGACACTTCACCAAAGAAGACATGCAAGCAGCCAACAGACAACTGAGGAAATGCTCGCAATCACTAGTCATTAGAGAAATGCAAATCAAAACCACAATGAGATACCATCTCACCCCAGCATTACTGGCATGAATCAAAAAAACAGGAAATAAATGTTGGAGGGAAGGCACAGGCCCATTGCCTAAGCACAGGCATAAGTGGTCCACATACTCTGAATGCCTTTCACCCCTGCATAGACCTGTGTGGGCCCGTTTCAACAGCGCAATCCCTCATTAGCACAGCATAACAGGGTATATACCTGAAGCCTATTTTCAACTATGTCAGCTATAAGGGGGAGTAGCAGGTTTGTGATATTTGACATTGCCCTACCCATTAAGCAGGGTCCTCACCTACCCACCTCAGAAGCCAGAGGGCTGGTGGCTCCGCCCATGCCACCTAGCCACCTGCGACAGGAGTCCAAGAATAAGTGGTGCCTCCCAATTGCTACAGCCAACAGCACCGGGTGTCCATAGTCTGGCTGCAAAACCCACCTATCTATGCATTCTAGGGAACGGGGCACACTTTCCTCCCAGACACTCAGGGGCAGCCAGGAGCCCCCTGCTTTGTTCAGCACATTACTCCCTACTGCAACCAGATACCTGTGCCTATTTCAATCATCCCTGCCCATCTAGAACTCTAGGTGAGAACCTGCACCACACACTTGGTGACTGACTACCTGGACACCTGAGCTGAATCCATACAAGAAAAGTAAAAAGACTCCTGGGCTCACGTACCTAGTAACAGCTCTAACAATCTGGTAACAGGATGTGAGAGTTTAAAAAATGCCAATAATCAAACTAGTTCACACAACCAGCCTATCTGGGCATATCAAAACAGGAAGCTAGAACACAGTAAGCAAACATAAAATAAATAAATATAATAACTTATTGATTGCTTGGAGACAACAGTCAATATCGAATCACATAAAGAGGCAGCCCATGATGGCTTCAGAAAGTGCCCAATACAAAGAATCAAAAAATCTTCCAGAGGAAGATAATTTTTTGGAAATACCAGAGGTAGAATTCAAAAGGTTAATACACAGAGCTCTTCAAGAGATCAGGAAGGAGATCAGGCAAAATGCAGAAGGAGGCAAGGAACACAGAGATAAAATAATAGAGGAACTTAAGATGGCTATACAAGACCATAATGACAAATTTAACAGGCTGCAAGAATCCACAGAGAGGAAACAGAAATCCAAAAGTTTAACAATAAAATTTCAGAGTTAGACACCTGAATAGAAAGCCATAAGAGCAGAATTGAGGCAATGGAAGTCAGAATTACTAAGACTGAAGACAAAGCACTTAACACCAACTTATTGGAAGAAAAATCAGATAAAAGAATTTTAAAAATATGAAGAAACCCTAAGAATTATGTGGGACTCTAACAAGAGGAAAAACCTACAAGTGACTGGAGTACCAGAACAGCGGGATAACAAAAAATACAAAGAGAATTGCTGAAGATTTGCTGGCAGAAAACTTCCATATGGTGAAAGAGGAGAAGATATGTATTCAAAAAGATCATTGAATCCCACACAAGGTAGATCCCAAAAGAAAGTCACCAAGACATGTTATGATCAAACTTGGCAAAACCAAAGATAAAGAGAGAATTTTAACAGGGATAAACAAAAACTCATCTACAAAGGAGAGTCAATATGACTAAGCTTTGACTACTCAGCAGAAACCCTGTAGACAAGAAAACAACGGGATGGCATATATAAAGCCTTGAAGGAAAAAAATTGCCAGTCAAGAATTACATATCCAGCAAAACTGTCTCTCAAATACGATGGCATTTCCAGAAAAACAAAAGTTTAGGAAATTTGTAAAAACCAAATCAAAATTACATAAAATACTAAAGGAGTCCTCCAGTTAGAAAATCAGTAACATCAGAAAACAAACCAAGACTAGAACACAGGACAGAACAACCAGATAACAACCCAGATAGGAAAGTCACAAAAGTAAATCAAAGCTAAAACACTGAAAATAGGGGAAAAAAGACATCAATATGTAAAAGATGATAACATTAAAACAAAAAAGGGAGACTAAATAATGTAGTCATAGGTCTTTCATACAGAGAGAAAGTCAAGGTGATAAAAAGAAATAAAAGATTGGTTTAAACTTAGAAAAATAGGTGTAAATATTAAGGTAACCACAAAGGAAACTAAAAATCCCACAATCAAAATAAAAAACAGGAAAAACATAAAGATGCACCAAATACAAAATCAATAACAATGAAAAAGATGAAAAAAATACATAAAGAAAAACAACTCAGCACAGAAAATAAAATGGAACAAAGAAACAGTCCACAACACACACAAAAAAAAAATACATCAAAATGACGGCGCTAAACTCATACCTAGCAGTAATTACACTGAATGCAAATGAATGAAATGCACTGATGAACAGAGAGAGAGTGACAGAATGGATTAAAAAAAAACATGATCCATCTGTATGCTGCCTACAAGAGACACACCTTAGACTTGAAGATGCAAACAAACTAAAACGTGAAGGAAAGAAAAATACATATCAATTAAACAATCAAAAAAGAGCAGGAGTGGCAATAGTAATTTCTGACAAAACGGACTTTAAAGTTAAATCCACCTCAAAGGATAAGGAAGGACACTATATAACGATTAAAGGGTCAATACACTAGGAAGACATAACTATAATAAATATTTATGCACCCAACAACAGGGCTCCAAAATGCATAAAACTCTAAAAGCATTGGAAAGAGAAACAGGCAGCTCCACAATAACAGGAGGAGATTTCAACACACTTTCGGTGAAGGACAGAACATCCAGAAAGAAGCTCAAAAAAGACATGGAAAATCTAAATGCCACAATCAACCAACTTGATCTCATTGACATATACAGAACACTCCACCCAAAAGCAGCCAAGTATACTTTCTTTTCCAATGCACTTGGAACTGTCTCCATAATAGACCACATATTAGACCACAAAGCAAGCCTTAACAGAATCCAAGACATCAAAATACTACAAAGCATCTTTTCTGACCATAAAGCCATAAAAGTAGAAATCAATAACAGAAAAAGCAAGGAAAAAAATCAAATGCATGGAAAGTGAAAAACATCTTGCTCAAAAACTAGTGGGTTTATAGAAGAAATTAAGTATGGAATAAAGAAATTCACAGAATCAAATGAGAATGAAAACACAGCCTACCAGAACCTTTGGGACAGAGCAAAAACAGTGCTCAGAGGGCAATTTTATAGCAATAAATGCTCATATCCAAAAAGAAAAAAGGGCCCAAATCAACACATCAACTCTACAGCTCAAAGAAATAGAAAGAGAGCAGCAAAAGAAGACCTCGGGCACCAGAAGAAAGCAAATAATAAAAATTAGAGCAGAATTAAATGAAATAGAGAATAGAAAAACAATTGAAACAGTTAACAAGACCAAAAGCTGATTCTTTGAAAAGATCAACGAAATTGATAAACCATTGGTCAAACTCACAAAAGAAAAACAGGAGAGGAAGCAAATAACCCAAATAAGAAAGGAGATGGGCGATATCACAACAGACCCAACTGAAATTAAAAGGGACAACACCAGGAGCCCTAATACATGGCATAAACAGAATACAAAACATTACTAACAATGTTCAAACACCAGAAGAGAAGCTAGATAATTTGGGAGCTCTTAAAAATCAAACACTTATGCTCATCAAAAGACTTCAACAAAATAGTAAAAAGACAACCTACAGACTGGGAAAAATTTTTGGCTACGACATATGTGATCAGGGTCTAATCTCTAAAATCTACAAGATACTGCAAAACCTCAACAACGAAAAGAAAAATAACCCAATTTAAAAATGGGCAACTATCAAGACTGGAGCCATTCCCGAAGCCAACTCTCCAGACAGGGATTGGACTGGCCTATAAGACAGAAAATGCTGGTGAGAACTGAGCTTCTTGGCTCAACAGACACATGAGACTATGTGGGCAGCTCCTGTCTGGAGGCAAGATGAGAAGGCAGAGGGGGACAGGAGTTGGTTGAATGGACATGGAGACTACAGGATGGAGAGGAGGAGTGTGCTGTCTCATTATGGGGTGAGCAGCTAGGAGTATATAGCAAGGTGTATATAAGTTTTTGTATGAGAGACTGACTTGATTTGTAAACTTTCACTTAAAGAACAATAAATAAAAGAAATAAAAACGAGTAGGAAAAAATGGGCAAAGGATATGAACAGGCACTTCACCAAAGAAGACATTCAGGCAGCTAAAACATGCATGATGAAATGCTCATGATCATTAGCTGTTAGAGATATGCAAATCAAAACTACAATCAGATACCATCTCACCCCAACCCCAACAAGGCTAGCATTAATCCAAAAAACACAAAATAATAAATGTTGGACAGGTTGTGGAGAGACTGGAACACTTATACACTGCCGGTGAGAATGTAAAATGGTACAACCACTTTGGAAATCGACTTGGTGATTCCTTAAAAGCTAGAAATAGAAGTACCATAAGACCCAGCAATGCCACTCATTGGAATATATCCTAGAAAAATAAGTTGTTACACGAATAAATACATGCACACCCACATTCATTGCAGCACTGTTCGCAATAAGAAAAAGATGGAAACACAATATTTGTCCTTTTGCAACTGACTAATTTCACTCAGCATAATGCCTTCCAGGTTTTATGCTGAGTGAAATTAGTCAGTTGCAAAAGGACAAATATTGTATAAGACCACTATTATAAGAACTTGAGAAATAGTTTAAACCGAGAAGAAAACATTCTTTCGTGGTTACGAGAGGGGGGAGGGAGGGAAGGTGGGAGAGGAGCATTCACTAATTCGATAGTAGATAAGAACTACTTTAGGTGAAGGGAAAGAAACCACACAATACAGGGGAGGTCAGTACAACTGGACTAAACCAAAAGCTGTTTCCTGAATAAACTGAATGCTTCGAAGGCCAGCATAGCAGGGGCAGGAGGCTGGGGGCCATGGTTTCAGGGGACATCTAAGTCAATTGGCATAATAAAATCTATTAAGAAAACATTCCGCATCCCACTTTGAAGAGTGGGGTCTGGGGTCTTAAACGCTAGCAAGCAGCCATCTAAGGTGTATCAATTGGTCTCAACCCATCTGGATCATAGGAGAATGAAGAACACCAAGGACACAAGGCGGTTACGGGCCCAAGAGACAGAAAGGGCCACATGAACCAGCAACTACATCATCCTGAGACCAGAAGAACTAGATGGTGCCTGGCTACA
Organism: Elephas maximus indicus; assembly: GCF_024166365.1. Lineage (NCBI taxonomy): Eukaryota > Metazoa > Chordata > Mammalia > Proboscidea > Elephantidae > Elephas > Elephas maximus. The sequence continues at coordinate 35,660,006 of NC_064839.1, read as the reverse complement.
ACTGATGACTGCCCTGACAGGGAACACAACAGAGGACCCCTGAGGGAGCAGTGGGATGCAGACCCCAAATTCTCATAAGAACAGACTTAATGGTCTGACTGAGACTAGAAGGACCCCGGTGGTCATGGCCCCCAGACCTTCTGTTGGCCCAGGACAGGAACCATTCCCGAAGCCAACTCTTCAGACATGGATTGGACTGGACAATGGGTTGGAGAGGGATGCTGGTGAGGAGTGAGCTTCTTGGATCAGGTGGACACTTGAGACTGTGTTGGCATCTCCTGCCTGGAGGGGAGATGAGAGGGTGGAGGGGTTAGAAGCTGGCGAAATGGACACAAAAACAGAGAGTAGAGGGAGAGAGCGGGCTGTCTCATTAGGGGGAGAGTAATTGGGAGAGTGTAGCAAGGTGTATATGGGTTTTTATGTGAGAGACTGACTTGATTTGTAAACTTTCACTTAAAGCACAATAAAAATTATTAAAAAAAAAAAGAAGGCAATAGAAGTGTTGTAACGTACCTTATCAAATAAACTTTTTAACAAATTGCAAAAAAAAAAAAAAGATGGAATCACAACCTAGGTGCCCAGTAAAGGATGAATGGATAAACAAATTACGGTATGTTCATATAATGGAATACTACGCAACAATAAAGAAAAATGATGTATCTTTTAAACATCTCCTAACATGGACGAATCTGGAAGGCATTATGCTGGGTGAAATTAGTTGCAAATATTGTATGAGACCGCTATTACAAAAACTTAAGAAAAGGTTTAAACACAGAAGAAAACATTCTTTGATGGTTACGAGGGTGGAGAGAGAGGGAGAGGGGTATTCACTAGATAGTACACAAGAATTATCTTAGGTGAAGAGAAGGACAACACACAATACAGGACTAAACCAAAAGCACAACTGGACTAAGCCAAAAGCTAAGACGATTCTTGAATACAACCAAACACTTTGAGGGACAGGGTAGCAGGGGTGGGGGTCTGGGAATCATGGTTTCAGGGGACATCTAGGTCAATTGGCATAACTAAGTTTATTAAGAAAAATGTTCTGCATCCCACTTTGGCGAGTGGTGTCTGGAGTCTTAAAAGCTAGCAAGCAGCCATCTAAGGTGCATCAATTGGTCCCAACCCACCTGGAGCAAAGGAGAATGAAGAACACCAAAGACACAAGGAAAATATTAGCCCAAGAAACAAAAAGGGCCACATAAACCAGAGACTCCATCAGCCCGAGACCAGAAGAATTAGATGGTGCCTGGCTATCACCAAGACCACGCTGACAGGGAACACGAGAGTCCCTGATGGAGCAGGAAAAAAGTGGGGTGCTGAAATGAAGTTCTAAAAAAAGACCAGGCTTAATGATCTGACCGAGACTGAAGGAACCCCAGAAGACATGGTCCCCGGACTGTCTGTTAACCCAGAACTAAAACCATTCCCAAAGCCAACTTTTCTGACAAAGATATGACTGGACTATAAGACATAAAATGATACTCATTATGAGTGTGCTTCCTAGTTCAAGTAGATACATGAGACTAAATGGGCAGCTTGTGTCTGGAGGTGAGATGAGAGGGCAGAAGGGGACAGGAACTGGTTGAGCAGACATGGGAAATCCGGGATGGAAAGAAGGAGTGTGCTGCCATATTATAGAGATAGCAACTAGGGTCACATAACTATGTGTGTATAAATTTTTGTGTGAGAATCTAACTTGAGCTGTAAACTTTCATTTAAAGCACAATTAAAAAAAAAACTCAGTGCTACCATAAAGATTAAAAAAATAATAATAAAAAGGAAAACATAAAGATCGATATCATAGGCATTAACAAGCTGAAATGGACTGGTATGGGCCATTTTGAATCAGACAATTGTATGGTCTACTATGATGGGAATGATAAATTGAAGAGGAATGGCATCACATTCATCATCAAAAAGAACATTCCAAGATCTATCCTGAAGTACAATGCTGTCAGTGATAGATAATATCCTTACATGTACAAGGAAGATTAGTTAATACAACTATTATTCAAACTTATGCACCAACCATTAATGCCAAAGATGAGGAAATTGAAAAATTTTACCAACTTTCTGCAGTCTGAAATTGATCAAACATGGAATCAAGATGCATTGACAATTATTGCTGATTGGAATGAGAAAGTTGGAAACAAAGAAGAAGGATTGGTCGTTGGAAAATATGGTCTTGGTGATAGAAATGACACTGGAGATCTCATGATGGAATTTTGCAAGATCAACAACTTCATTGCAAATACCTTTTTTCAACAGTACAAATGGAAACTGTCATCGATTGAATTGTGTCCCCCAAAAATATCTGTCAACCTGGCCAGGTCATGATTCCCTTATATGATTGTATGATTGTCTACCATTTTATCTTCTGATGTGGTTTCCCTATACGTTGTAAATACTCTCACTATGATGTAGTAAGATGGATTAGCTGCAATTATACTGATGAGGTCTACAAGATTAAGTAGTATCTTAAGCCAATCTCTTTTGAGACATAAAAGAGAGAAGTGAGCAGAGAGACATGCAGACCTCATACCACCAAGAAGGCAGTGCTGGGAGCAGAGCATGTTCTATAGACCTGAGGTTCCTGCGCTGAGATGCTCCCAGACCAAGGGAAGACTGATGACAAGGACCTTCCTCCAGAGCTGACAGAGAAAGAAAGACTTCCCCTGGAGCCTGCATCCTGAATTCGGACTTCTAGCCTACTGGACTGTGAGATAGTAAACCTCTCTTTTTTAAAGCCATCTACTTTTGGTATTTCTTTTGTACCAGCACTAGATGACTAAGAGAGACCATATGCCTGGACTTTCCTGGATGGAAAACATAGGAATTAAATCGACTACATCTGTAGAAAGAGATGATGGAGAAGCTTAATGTCATCATTCAGAATAAGGCCAGAAGCTGACTGTGGGACAGGCCATCAATTGCTCCTATGCAAGTTCAAGTTGAAGCTAAAGAAAATTAGACCAAGTCCACAAGAGCCAAAATACAACCTTGAGTATATCCTACCTGAATTTAGGGACCATCTCAGCACATTGAACACTAATGGCCAAAGGCCAGCTAAGTTGCGGAATGACATCAAGTACATCACACATGAAGAAAGTGAGAGGTCATTAAAAAGAAAGGAAAGACCAAAATGGGTATCAGAAGAGACTCTGAGACTTGCTCTTGAACATAGAGTAGCTAAAGCAAATGGAAGAAATGACAAAGAAAAAAGAGCTGAACAGAAGATTTCAAAGGGCAGCTTGAGAAGACAAAGTTCAGTATTATAACGAAATGTGCAAAGACCTGAGGTTATAAAACCAAAAGGGAAGAATACACTTGGCATCTCTCAAGCTGAAAGATTTGAAGGAAAAATTCAAACCTCCAGTTGCAATACTGAAGGATTCTACAGGGAAAATACTGAATGACGCAGAAAGCACCAAAAGAAGATGCAAGGAATACAGACTCACTCTATCAAAGAGAATTGGTCGATGTTCAGCCATTTCAGGAGTTAGCATATGATCAAGAACCGATGGTATTGAAAGAAGTCCAAGCTGCATCGAAGGCACTGGTGATAAACCAGGCTCCAGAATTGACAGAATATCAGTTGAGATGTTTTAACAAACTGATGCAACACTGAAAGCGCTCACTTGTCTATGCCAAGAAATTTGGAAAACATCTACCTGGCCAACTGATTGGAAGAGATCTATATTTGTGCCCATTCCAAAGAAAGGTGATCCAATTAAAAAAAAATTATCAAACAATATCATTAATATCACACAAAAGTAAAAGTTTGCTGAAGATCATTCAAAAGCAGTTGCAGCAGTACATCCACAGGGAATTGCCAGAAGTTCAAGCCTGATTCAGAAGAGGACGTAGAACGAGGGATATCATTGCTGATGTCAGATATATCTTGGCTGAAAGCAGAGACTAGCAGAAAAATGTTTACTTGTCTTTTATTGACTCTGCAAAGGCACTGGATTGAGTGGATCATAAGAAATTATGGATAACATTGTAAAGAATGAGAATTACAGAACACTTAATTGTGCTCATGAGGAACCTGTACAAAGACCAAGAGGCAGTCCTTTAAACAGAACAAGAAGATATTCTGTGTTTTAAAGTCAGGAAGGAAAGGTGTGTGTCAGGGTTGTGTCCTTTCACCATACTTATTCAGTCTATGCAGTTCTACTCTGTCCTATAGGGTCGCTATGAGTTGGAATCAACTCGACGGCACTGGGTTGTTGGGGCTATGCTCAGCAAATAATCTGAGAAGCTGGACTAAATGAAGAAGAACACAGCATCAAGATTGGAGGAAGACTCATTTATAGCCTTTGATATATGCAGATGACACAACCTTGCTTGTTGAAAGTAAAGAAGACTTGGAGCACTTACTGATGAAGATCAAAGACTACAGCCTTCAGTATGGATTGCACCTCGACATAAAGAAAACAAACATCCTCATAGCTGGACCAATAAGCAAGATCATGATAAAAGGAGAAAATACTGAAGTTGTCAAGGATTTCATTTTACTTGGATCCACAATCAACGCCCATGGAAGCAGCAGTCAAGAAATCAAATGACATATTCCATTTGGCAAATATGATGCAAAAGACCTCTTTCAAGTGTTAAAAAAACAAAGACGTCACTTTGAGGACTCAGGTGAGCCCAACTCAAGCCACGGTATTTTCAATTGCCTCATATGCATGCAAAAGCTGGACAATGAACATGGAAGACTGAAGAAGAATTGATGTCTTTGAATTACGGTGTTGGTGAAGAATACTCAATATGCCAGAACAATGAACAAATCTGTCTTGGAGGAAGTATAGCCAGAATGCTCCTTAGAAGCCAGGATGGCGAGGCTATGTCTCACATATTTTGGACACGTTATCAGGAGGGGGAAATCCTGGTGGCGTAGTGGTTAAGTGCTACAGCTGCTAACTAAAAGGTCGGCAGTTCAAATCCACCAGGCGCTCCTTGGAAACTCTATGGGGCAGTTCTGCTCTGACCTATAGGGTCGCTACGAGTCGGAATCGACTCAATGGCAAAGGGTTTGGTTTGTTTATTTATTTATTTTTTAATCAGGAGGGACCAGTCTCTGGAGAAGGACATCCTGCTTGGTAAAGTAAAGCAGAGGGTCAGCAAAAAAAGAGGAAGATTCTCAATGAGATGGATTGGCACAGTGGCTGCAACAATGGGCTCAAACATAGCAACGATTGGCTTAGGACCAGGCAGTGTTTCATTCTGTTGTACAAAGATAGGGTCGCTATGAGTCAAAATGGACTTGATGGTAGCTAACAACAACGACAACCTCTAGTAGCCAGTTTTATGGTGGTGTTTTTTTTTTTTTAATTGAGCTTTAAGTGAAAGTTTACAAATCAAGTCAGCCTCTTACACAAAAACCCATAATATACATCTTGCTAAACCAGTGCCAAAAAAAAAAAGCACTGGTTTAACAAGGTGTATATGGGTTTTTGTGTGGGAGACTGACTTGCTACACACTCCCAATTACTCTCCCCCTAATGAGACAGCCCGCTCTCTCCCTCTACTCTCTGTTTTCGTGTCCATTTCGCCAGCTTCTAACCCCTCCACCCTCTCATCTCCCCTCCAGGCAGGAGATGCCAACATAGTCTCAAGTGTCCACCTGATCCAAGAAGCTCACTCCTCACCAGCATCCCTCTCCAACCCATTGTCCAGTCCAATTCATGTCTGAAGAGTTGGCTTTGGGAATGGTTCCTGTCCTGGGCCAACAGAAGGTCTGGGGGCCATGACCACCGGGGTCCTTCTAGTCTCAGTCAGATCATTAAGTCTGGTCTTATGAGAATTTGGGGTCTGCATCCCACTGCTCTCCTGCTCCCTCAGGGGTCCTCTGTTGTGTTCCCTGTCAGGGCAGTCATCAGTTGTAGCCGGGCACCATCTCGTTCTTCTGGTCTCAGGATGATGTAGTTGCTGGTTCATGTGGCCCTTTCTGTCTCTTGGGCCCGTAATCGCCTTGTGTCCTTGGTGTTCTTCATTCTCCTATGATCCAGGTGGGTTGAGACCAATTGATGCATCTGAGATGGCTGCTTGTCTAGTAGCCAGTTTTAAATCTCACAAGAAATGTAATTACTTCCTTTATTACCAAGCCTTCAGCAAAGTTTTAAAATAATAGTAACAGCTAACATTTATTGAATACTTACATATTGGTCGTTTTCTTGGTTGAAAACAGTAGATTTCACTCTTGGTAGTTTAAGCACAAAGGGATTTATTAAGGAACACAGATAGCTCACAGAATCATTAGGAAAGGTGAAGAAGTAGACTCTGGGCTAAACATCCAGGAATGACTTCCAAAGTTACACTGTGGAACTGAGTTGCCAAGCAAGCTGCAGCCTCTGCCACAATCCAGAAGCTTCACAATTGGTAAAATGCCACCACAGCTGCTGGCTCCAGAATCCCTTTGCCTGTTCTATGACCAGCACCAACAAAATAGATGCTTTACACTCTGCCTCTCTTTCCACACAACTCACAGTTCTAAATTAAAGTCTCACACAAGTAGAATTTAAATCACAAACAGAATCGTAGCTGCAAGGGAGTTTGAGAAAAGTAGTATTTAGCTTTCCAAGCCCTGTAGTCCAGGAAGCAAGCAAGAAAGGGGTTGGAATAACTTTGAACGAGTCGACCTAAAGTATCTGCCACAACCTGCAGTACACCAACTCCTGTCAACATGCATGATGTCATTTCATTCTTACAAGAACTCTGTGAGGAAGGGACTACAATTAACCCCATCTGACAGATGAGGAAACTATGGTAAATGATGGGGCACATAGTATGGTGCCTCGGTGGAGTTAACAGCGGGGCCTCTGCCCGCTCTTGGAGAGAAGCAGTGTGAAGACGGGAAGCGACAGCTGCCTGGAGAAGCCGGGATGGGAGACAACCCACAGAGAACAAAGCATCAGTTCTGAGGTGATAAAGAACATAAAGAATCAATTTGAAAAAAAAAAAAAGAATGAATTTGAGAACTACTAAGCGGTACTGCCAGACTGAATCTAGAGTTCCCGCTCTCTCCATAAAACCATGTTGCTCTGAACTAGAAGAACCAGAATTTACACACATGTAACAAAGACTTAAGGACACTTCCCTGGTTACATTCTAACATCCCAACTGCATCTGTGGTACAGAAAACAGTGCAGGAGTAAGGCTTCCAGGAGGAGGTACGTTTTCAGCAAGGTTTTAGAGGAGAGGTGAAGGTCTGAGCTTGTATGTGGCTATGAAAAGGCAAAGGGGTTCCACAGAAAGAACTCACATGCCCTCACGCCAAGACTCAGAAGCTGAAAGGGGCAGCTACCGTAGCATATTAAAGCAAAGTCCTTGACGAAGGATAAAGGAGGTAAGTCAGTGTTTTGGTGAAAACGATAAATATGCTGCTGGAGAAGGGAACTGGTTGCAGCATAAGCTAATGCGAACCCCTTCCTGTGATTATAGTTTTAGTAAAGTGCGTATTGAAATCCAATTTGGAGCAGAATTAAAATCTCAGGGTGGGCCCCGAACATTTTCTAACAAATGCCCCAGGTGGTTCTCGTGCTTACCATATTTGAGAGAGCTGTCTTGATTTGCCTGTGATGAGGTCCCTTCCTGGACTCAGCTCCTTGTTCCTGTGACCTAGACCAATAGCATTCTTTTCTGGACACATTCTAGGAGAATGAAAAGATAACTATGCCAGGGGGCAGAATAAATCTCAGGGAAACGAGTCTCTGGGTCTGGGAGATTCAGAATACTTTGAGAAAAGGGGTGTCTACATTCCAGAAATGTGTTTGTATGCATGATTCTTCTTTTGCTTAAAAAAAAAAAAAAAAAACCTTCATTAAATAATACTATTAACTAACATTTTGACAAGTTTTTCCATCTACCAGGTTCTATGCCAAGCAACTTAATAATGAATTATATCATTTAATCTTCACAACAATTACCTGTATTAGAGGCTATTAGTATCCCCATTTAACAGAAGAGGAAACTGAGGCTTAGAGCTTCCAAAGCTATGAACTGGACTCCACAGCCCATAGACTTAAGCACCCTGCTATGCTGCCTTGGTTTCTTCTCTCTTATTTGTGTTTCCCTACTATTTTTCATGCTTGGTAAAGTAGAAAAAGAGGAAGACCTTGAACAGGGTAGATTGACACAGTGGCTACAACAGTGGGCTCAAATATAGCAATGATTGTGAAGATGACACAGGACCAGGCAGTATTTTGTTCTGTTGTATATAGTGTTGCTATGAGTCGGACTCGATGGCACCTAACAACAATGTTATTTTTCACGTGTTATGTTCATTTACTTGTCTGCTCCCCAATTCCCAAGAGACTACAAGTGCCTTAACTGCAGTGATTAAGTCTTATCTATCTTTGATACCTTTGCCCCCAGCACCTGACAGAGACTAGCATATAGTGAATAAAACCAAAACCAAACACACTGCTGTCGAGTTAACTCCGACTCATAGCAACTCTATAGGACAGAATTGAACTCCCCCATAGGGTTTCTAAGGAGGTACTGGTGGGTTTGAACCGCCAACCTTTTGGTTAACAGCTGAGCTCTTAACCACTGTGCCACCAGGGCTCTATACGGTGAGTAGTCAATATATTTGAGCTAGATGGAGCTTTCTGACACAATAACAATTCACCTCATGCATTTAGACCCAACTACTTCTGCAAATATTCACAGCTTCAGGATAAAGACTGAATGGAGTGAGATTCTCTCCTTTCATATAGTGCCATGTTAAGTCATGGATTTGAATCCTGCCTCAGCCACTTAGCAGCATAACCTTGGCCAAATGTTAAAAAAAAAAACTTTAACATAAGACATTAACTGTAAAAAGAGCTCTACTGTTGGGGCGTCAAGAACATCTGGGAGAGTTTATGATCCAAGATGAATAAAAATATATTTTTTTTATAAAAGCAGTAGCTGGGTGGGCTCTCAAAGGAACTTTTCTTCTCGCTAGAGTACCCAGCAGCTGCTGAACCTTTTGGGCTCTCCTATAATGGAAGACGAAGCAGCAAGAACAGAAACTTTTTGTGGTTAAATGTTAACTCGTGTTTATCTCTCTATAAGTGCCTGTTGTTTAATTTGGCCAAGCCAGCGAAGATTCTTTGTAAACCTGTAATTTCTGAACACCAGACCTACGACCTTTACACACATGCTAAACATTTATAGAGTGGGAGAGTTCTCCTTTTTCCCCATCAGTGAATTGAATAAATGCCAACATGCTCCTCCCCCCCAGAAGTATTCTTTGATCTACATTAAAGATAAACAGTAATAATCGTAAAGCAGATTCTTTGATAAGTCAATTAATTTCAGAGGGCAGTGGGGCTTGTTTCTTCCTGATGCTGATATAGATTCATAAAGCCTTAGAATTTTAGAGCTGGAAAGAGTTCTTTTAAGATTCTCGGTTAAACCCTCTGATTTTACCGATGAGAAAACTGTGAGCTCCAGAGAGGTAAAAGGCAGTTTAGACTCACCGACAGATGTTAATAAAGATACAGCCACATAGGAAAGGTTTTGTGACAATAAGTCCTGCAGGATTGTAGCTTTCTGTGGTTATTGCTTTTTTGTTTCCTTTACGATCTGGTGATCCAAGTTCAGCCTTGGGGCCTGCAATTGGCAATCTGTGGACACTGATCCTCAGCTTTGCGCCGACGTCAGAGATAGCTGAGAATCACTGCTGCCCCCTGCTGGAAATTTAAAATCTCTGGCTCTCAATGTTATCTGGAATTTTTTAATAGTACCAAACCAAACTCATTGCCATCGTCGAGTGGATTCGGACTCATAGTGACCCTATAAGACAGAGTGGAACGGCCCCACAGGGTTTCCAAGGAGCTCCTGGTGGATAAGAACTGCCGACCCTTTGGGTAGCAGCCAAACTCTTAACGACTACACCACTAGGGTTTCCTTTTTAATAGTAGTTTAAAAAATCATAAAATATTTCCTTAGGTTAAAAAATTTTAAGCATTATGAAAGCAAAAGCTTTCCTCCCTCAATCCCACTTTCCAGTGGTAACTATTGTTAACAGTTTTTTGAACATTCTTCTGCAATTTTTTTCTATTAATGGATATATGTATTTATCTGCGCATATGTATTTATCTTTTTTTGCACTCTTGGTTTTTATGACTAGTGTTTTGTAGCTTGTTTTCTCTTAATCTATTTTATCTATTTTGAATAGGTAATAAACCCAAAACCTTCATAAATTAAAAAAAGGAAAAAAACAAAAACCCAACCCATTGCCACTGAGTTGACTCTAACTCATACCAACACTACAGGACAGAGTAGAACTGCCCCATAGGGTTTCCAAGTGTGCCAGTCTTTATGGAAGCAGACTGCCATATCTTTCTCCTGTGGAGTGGCTGGTGGATTCGAAGAACTGACCTTTCATTTGGCAGATGAGCATTAACTACTGCGCCACCAGGGCTCTTTACTGTACTACCAAAAAAACTCCTAAACGTCTTGAATGTCTTTTTATACCAGTATATACCGATAAACTTCATTCCTTTTGATGGGGTCATATTTCATTGCTTGGATGTATCATATACACTCAGTCCTTCTTTGATGGGCTAAAAAGGTAATCTCTAGGGACTTCAATATTTTTATGTGGTTGTTGCTTACTGTTGTCTCAGGTAATAAGAACAATACCTAAAATTTGTTTAATGACGAATAGACATTTCCTTAGCTTCAGGTATTTTCCTATTTCAAAAATGCTGCCTTGCATATATTTGTGTATATATTGTTGGGCATAGGATAAAGTCTAGGAGGACTTCTTGGCTCAGGGGCATGTAAATTTTAAGCTCTGATAGATACAACCTGTAAAAAAGGTGCAGGGGTGGCATCTGACTTCCTCCAACTTTACAAGGAGGAAGGAGAATCAAGATCAACAGCCCAAGCCTGATTCCTATGAGGGAGAAGTCAGATGGCCTCCTCCCTCTCTCCTTTATACCATGACTGACACCAGCCATCCCTCCCAGAGCACCCTCTACTTCTCTTTTGGGTTCGATAATTTGTTGGTAATAGCCACACAGAAACTCACAGACCATACTCACAGTTATGGGTTTTGTTAGCAAAGTAACAGGTTACTATTCAGGTTCAGGAACACTCAGGATACAGTTCTTCAATCCAGACAGCCTCTTCTCATCTGTACCGGTAGGTAGGTCTCTCTCTGGCCGGGCCTCTGCCCTGCTCTGGCAAATGTTACAAAGCTCTTTTAGCTCTGCCAATAAGTCCCCAGAGGCACCACACCCACCAGTAAACCTCCTGCCTGAAGGTACTCAGCTTTCTCAATCCGTGGGCCGGGAAGCCCACCACGCCATGTCCTGCTGGTCTCCTGGCTCTGCTGCTCCTGTTTCTCGGCCACTGCTTCTCACTGTCTCCGACTGTACAGCTCTTCCTCTCTGTCCTGGTTCTTCTGCCTCTCTGCCTTCCGTGTTACAGCTCCTCTGTCTCCTGGATCTAGGTTCTCAGTGTAGGGATCCTGGGTCCCAAGGACACGCTCCACTCCTGGCTCTACTTTCTTAGTGGTGTTGAAATATTCTCTTCCTGCTTCTGGGATAGCTCATTTTAAGCCTAGCAGGATGGCAAAACTAACCAATCCCTTCCTTAGAGTTCCATATACCTTATTTGCATGGTCTCATCCCCACAAGGGAACCATGCACCTTATTTACATTATTAGCAAGCTCTCCAATCACCGTGGTAGGCCACAAGCACCTCATTTGCAGTTTCACCCAGTCATTTGGTGGGAGTTACAAAAACTATGATTGTTCTTGTTGTTAGGTGCCGTCGAGTCGGTTCCAACTCATAGCAACCCCATGCACAACAGAACGAAATACTGCCCAGTCCTGAGCCATCCTTAAAATCATTGTTATGCTTAAGCTCATTGTTGCAGGCACTGTGTCAATCCATCTCGTTCAAGGTCTCCCTCTTTTCCGCTGACCCTGTACTCTGCCAAGCATGATGTCCTTCTCCAGGGACTGATCCCTCCTGACAACATGTCCAAAGTATGTAAGACGCAGTCTGGCCATCCTTGCTTCTAAGAAGCATTCTGGCTGTACTTCTTCTAAGACAGATTTGTTCATTCTTTTGGCAGTCTATGGTATATTCAATATTCTTCGCCAACACCACATTCAAAGACATCAATTCTTCTTTGGTCTTCCTTATTCATTGTCCAGCTTTCACATGCATATGATACGATTGAAAATACCACGGCTTGGGTCAGGCGCACCTTAGTCTTCAAGGTGACATCTTTGCTCTTCAACACTTTCAAGAGGTCCTTTGCAGCAGATTTACCCAATGCAATGCATCTTTTGATTTCTTGACTGCTGCTTCCATGGCTGATTGTGGATCTAAGTAAAATGAAATCCTTGACAACTTCAATCTTTTCTCCATTTATCATGATGTTGCTCACTGGTGCAGCTGTGAGGATTTTTGTTTTCTTTAGGTTGACGTGTAATCCATACTGAAGGCTGTGTTCTTTGGTCTTCATTAGTAAGTGCTTCAAGTCTTCAATTTCAGCAAGCAAGGTTGTGTCATCTGTATAACGCAGGTTGTTAATGAGTCTTCCTCCAATCCTGATGCCCTGTTCTTCCTCGTATAGTCCAGCTTCTCGTATTATTTGCTCAGCACACAGACTGAATAGGTATGGTGAAAGAATACAACCCTGACATACACCTTTCCTGACTTTAAACCAATCAGTATCCCCTTGTTCTGTCCGAACAACTGCCTCTTGATCTATGTAAAGGTTCCTCATGAGCACAATTAAGTCTTCTGGAATTCCCATTCTTCGCAATGTTATCCATAATTTGTTAGGATCCACACAGTTGAATGACTTTGCATAGTCAATAAAACACAGGTCAACATCCTTCTGGTATTCTCTGCTTTCAGCCAGGATCCATCTGACATCAGCAACGATATCCCTGGTTCCACGTCCTCTTCTGAAACCAGCCTGAATTTCTGGCAGTTCCCTGTCGATATACTGCTGCAGCCGTTTTTGAATGATCTTCAGCAAAATTTTGCTTGCGTGTGATATTAATGATATCATTCTCTAACTTCCACATTCGGTTGGATTACCTTTCTTGGGAATAGGCATGAATATGGATCTCTTCCAGTCAGTTGGCCAGGAAGCTGTCTTCCATATTTCTTGGCATAGACGAGTGAGCACCTCCAGCGCTGCATCCGTTTGTTGAAACATCTCAATTGATATTCCATCAATTCCTAGAGCCTTGTGTTTTGCCAATGCCTTCAGAGCAGCTTGGACTTCTTCCTTCAGTACCATTGGTTCCTGATCATATGCCACCTCTTGAAATGGTTGCAAATTAACTAATTCTTTTTGGTATAATGGCTCTGTGTATTCCTTCCATCTTCTTTTGATGCTTCCTGTGTCGTTTAATATTTTCCCCATAGAATCCTTTACTATTGCAACGCGAGGCTTGAATTTTTTCTTCAGTTCTTTCAGAGAAACACCGAGTGTGTTCTTACCTTTTGGTTTTCCATCTCCAGCTCTTTGCACATGTCATTATGATACTTTACTTTGTCTTCTTGAGCTGCCCTTTGGAATCTTCTGTTCAGTTCTTTTACTTCATCAGTTCTTCCTTTTGCTTTAGCTGCTCCATGTTCGAAAGCAAGTTTCAGAGTCTCCTCTGACATCCATCTTGGTCTTTTCTTTCTTTCCTGTCTTTTCAATGACCTCTTGCTTTCTTCATGTATGATGTCCTTGATGTCATTCCACAACTCGTCTGCTCTGCGGTCACTAGTGTTCAATGCGTCAAATCCATTCTTCAGATGGTCTCTAAATTCAGGTGGGATATACTCAAGGTCATATTTTGGCTTTCGTGGACTTGCTCTGATTTTCTTCAGCTTCAGCTTGAACTTGCATATGAGCAATTGATGGTCTGTTCCACGGTTGGCCCCTGGCCTTGTTCTGACTGATGATATTGAGCTTTTCCATCATCTCTTTCCACAGGTGTAGTCCATTTGATTTCTGTGTGCTCCATCTGGCGAGGTCCACGTGTATAGTCGCCGTTTATGTTAGTGAAAGAAGGTATTTGCAATGAAGAAGTCGTTAGTCTTGCAAAATTCTGTCATTCAATCTCCGGCATTGTTTCTATCACCAAGGCCATATTTTCCAACTACTGATCATTCTTCTTTGTTTCCAACTTTCACATTCCAATCGCCAGTAATTATCAATGCATCTTGACTGCATGTTTGATCAATTTCAGACTGTAGCAGCTGATAAATATCTTCTATTTCTTCATCTTTGGCCCTAGTGGTTGGTGTGTAAATTTGAATAATAGTCGTATTAACTGGTCTTCCTTATAGGCGTATGGATATTATCCTATCACTGACAGCATTGTACTTCAGGAGAGATCTTGAAACGTTCTTTTTGACGATGAATGCAACATCATTCCTCTTCAAGCTGTCATTCCCAGCATAGTAGACTATGTGATTGTCCGAATTAAAATGGCCAATACCAGTCCATTTCAGCTCACCAATGCCTAAGATAACGATGTCTAAGCATTCCATTTCATTTTTGATGCTTTCCAATTTTCCTAGATTCATACTTCGTACGTTCCAGGTTCCGACTGTTAATGGATGTTTGTAGCTGTATTCTTCTCATTTTGAGTTGTGCCACATCAACAAATGAAGGTCCTGAAAGCTTTACTCCATCCACATCACTAAGGTTGACTCTACATTGAGGAGGCAGCTCCTCTTCAGTCATCTTTTGAGTGCCTTCCAGCCTGGGGGGCTCATCTTCCAGCACTAAATCAGACAATGTTCTGCTGCTATTCATAACGTTTTCACTAGCTAATGCTTTTCAGTTTGTCGTACTGTGGGGGCTTGCATGTTGCTGTGATGCTGGAAGCTATCCCACCGGTATTCAGATACCAGCAGGGTCACACATGGAGGACAGGTTTCAGTTGAGCTTCCAGAGTAAGAAGGACCTAGCAGTCCACTTCTGAAAAGCATTAGCCAGTGAAAACTATGGTTAGAAGGGCCATATTAAGTAATTCACCACACCAGACTACCAAATCAGTACTTTTGATGAAGAATAGATCCATTTGTTTAGTAATTCTTGGCTGGGCATCAAAATCACAATCTCCCAGGGAGTTTAATTAAAAACAGCTCCTTTCTGCACACCCTTCTCCATTCAGAGAAGTACCAAGAATCTGTAGACTTAATAAACAGATTGGTAACACTGCATAATCTATCCTTTTCTTGCTAAACAGTGGCAGATGAGAATGTGCTTCTGTATCGTAATCTTAATGGGATTACTCACTTGTTATTCAACAGATGGTTATCAAGTGCCTACTGCAAAACCCTATGCGTTCTCTTCCAGAGGCAAGACTGCACAGGAGGTGTGGAAAGTATAGATTTCACCACTCCCAGGGGTGGGGGTGCTGGGGGCGAGTGGGTGTGTTTGTTGGTCTAAGTGTAGGCTGGTGGCTGGGCTTTGGGGAAGGAAACATGTGTGGGTGAAGCTTAGGGATCTTGAAGCACTACAGTGGCAGGAATCACGGACCCAGCCCAGCTCAGGGACAAGTACGTGTGTCTAACAAACAGAGAGACAGCACAACTTCTAGGTCTTCTTAGGTGACTGCTACTGGGGGGTCCCCACAATCCGGGATGTAGGGTGGGGCACACTCCTTTCCTTCTGGGCCCTTCCAAGCCCGAAAACTATAATGCAGATGAAACACATGTGAGATGTGCGCCACAGACAGCCAACAGTTCAGTCATAAAAAGAGATGACAGATTTCACCGTCATTCACGACCCACCCAAATGTCGTGTTCTCTGGGCACTTTCCCTGGCAGTTCCTTCTAAACGCAGGTGTTGTTTCCATGTTCTCCATGGCACCTTAAATATAATAACAACAGAGAAAAGAAACTACTACTGCTTACTGCAGCTTACTATGGGCTAGTGCTAAACACTCCACTGCATGACCTCATTTAATTCTCCCAACAGTGCAGGGAACTCAGAGAAGTTAAACAACTAGATAAGGACCACATAATTTGTTAAACAGAGTGGCCTTCAACTTTCTTTTCTTCCTTGCATGCCCCATAAAAAATTTTGAAAAATTGTATAATACTAGAAACAGTCGTATGTGTATGGCGACTTAATTTATAACAGGGGCACTACTGAGAGTGGGAAAAGGAGATCTTTTTAATAAATGGTGGATATCCACATGGGAAAAACATGAAATTGAACCCTACTTCATGCCATTTACAAACATTAAAACCAGGTGGATAAAAGATCTAAATGTAAAAGGCAAAATACTGTAATGTTTTAGAATACAGGAAACCATCTTTGTGACTTCTGAATAGAAAAGAATTTAAGTCACTGATAGCACTCATGATAAAATAAAATGATAGATTTAACTACAGCAAATTTACAAACTTGTCTTCATAAATATACTCCATAAAGAGTATACAAGATAAACCACAAAGTGAAAGAAGATATTTGCAACAAATGTAACTACGTACTCACCGCATTATTGTGATGCAAAGTTGTAAAGGATACGGCAAAAGCGCTAAATGGTACTAGTACTTTGGAAAAATTTGGTATTTTTCTGTACATATGTTGTATTTCACAATAAAAAATTTAGAAAAAAAACCACCACCTAAAAATGCGTATCCCGTTGCACATTTTTAACTTGACATCTGAGAATTCTCATCTGACTTGTCTTTATTTTTTTTTACTTAAACAAGAACGTTCACAGCAACCTTACTCATAGTAGCGAAAAACTGGAAACAACCCAAAGGTCTATCAACCTAATGAATAGTGTATTTTCATACAGTGGAACACTAAACCAAAAAACCCACTGCCATCGAGTCAATTCTGACTCACAGAGACCCCACAGGACAGGGTAGGACTGCCACATAGGGTTTCCAAGGAGCGCCTAGTGGATTAAAACTGCCAACCTTTTGGTCATCTGCCAAACGCTTAACCACTATGCCACCAGGGTTTCCAATGGAACACTACTCAGCAATAAGGACCAAGCTTTTAACCCAACAACATAGATGATTCTCAAACTTTGTTGTGCAAAAGAAGGCAGACACAAAGAGTACCTATTGTACGATTCTATTTACATGAAGTTCAGGAATAGACAAAGCTAATCTAAGATGATCAAGATGAAAACAGCAGTTTCAGGATGGGGGTAGCAGGGTGGGAACTGACTTGAAAGGTGCACAAGGGAACTCTATGAGGTAATTCATATGTTTAAGTTGATGCAAAAGATGTAATTTCTGTTATATTACAAATATTAACCTTTTAAAATAAAACTGTTATATCACAGTCTCATAAGGTAAAATTACCACAAAGTTATAGCAAAGCAAGCAGAAAGGTTTTATTTGGCATATGTTCCAAGAGGCAAAAGTGGAAAATGGACAAGCACGCTGCCAGAGCTATGTCTGCTGAGTCTAAGGAATGCTACAGAATCATCAGTATACGTAGACATTACAAATGGCTAAGATCATTAGAAGTTTCACCTGTTCACAGATTGACTAAAAATTGCTAAATCACAGTGATTCTACATTTTGAATTGTCTTTCTTAATAACCATTAGTACGAGTTTCAGTAATGATAGTAGGGTTTTCACTAGTCCAAAAAATCTTATTATTTACTAAATGCTAATAGAAAAAGATAAAGAGTAGAAAATACATGGGTCTTCTGTGCTCTAAGTATTTGTTTATGTAAAAGGTTCCCTAAGATTGTCCCAGCTATTGTTTTTACACCTCAGGGCCCATTCGATGGTCACCTGTGAGTCCTTGGCGCCCTGGTGGCACAGCGGTTAAGAGCTCAGGCTGCTCAAATCCACCAGCTGATCCCTGGAAACCCTATAGGGTAGTTCTACGCTGTCCTATAGGGTCAATATGAGTAGGAATCGATTCAATGGCAATGTTTCTTTTTGTGTGTGAGTCCTTGTTGCTCCACCTGGGTCACATTCTTTATACGCAAGGACAGGGAATAATGGCTCCAGTTTTTACTGATAAGTCAACTGTCAGAAATATATCCAATGAAATATAAATACCATGGTGATTTGATATCCATCACTCATTTAAAAATAAAGAAGACACGTACAAGCCCATCTTTTTTTTATGTAAGAATAAAAATATAAATATAAACACATACAATAGGTATATAAAAGACACTGGAAATCTACAAACCTAAATTTTTTCTTGTGGGACTATGGGTGATTTAAATGCTAACCTTTCACTTTTTGTCCCCCCTAAGTATTCTTCAACAAAATGTGCTATTTTTGTAATTAAAAAAATTACATGTCTTACATGTCTAGGGGTTTCTGGGATGCCAGGCATACTTTTATTTCTTGATCTCAGCTGCAGTAACCCTGGCCTTTGCTTTATAATTATTTGTTAAAATGTAAATTTGTTTAACAAACTTTTCTTCACTTATACTACATTTCACAATTAAAAAAAAAGGGTTTACAAACAGAGGGAGAAAAACTAAATAAACCTTTAACAAAAGAAGAAATTGAAAATGTCATTTAAAAACTCCCAACAAAAAAAAAGCCCTGGCCCTGACAGTTTCACTGGGGAATTCTACCCAACTTCCAGAGAAGAGTTAACACTACTACTACTAAAAGTATTTCAGATCATAGAAAAGGATGGAATACTCCCAAACGCATTCTATGAAGCCTGTATAATCCTGATACCAAAACCAGGTAAAGGCACCACACAAAAAAAGAAAATTACAGTCCAGTATCCCTCATGAACACAGATGTAAAAATCCTCAACAAAATTCCAGAGAATTCAACAATGTATCAAAAAAATCACTCACCATGATCAAGTGGGATTCATACCAAGTATGCAGGGATAGTTCAACATTAGAAAAACAATAAATGTAATCCATCACATAAATAAAAGTCAAGAGCCACATGATCTTAACAATTGATGAAGAAAAGGCATTTGACAAACTCCAAAACCAATTTATGATAAAAACTGTAAGCAAAATAAGAAGGGAAATTGCTCAGCATAATAAAGGGCATTTATACAAAGCCAACAGCCAACATCATCCTAAATGGAGACAGTCAAAAAGCATTCCCCTTGAGAACAGCAACCAGACAAGGAAGCCCTTTTCACCACTCTTTTTCAACACTGTGCTGGAGGTCCTAGCCAGAGCAATTAGGCTAGAAAAAGAAATAAAGGGCATCCAAATTGGTAAGCAAGGAGTAAAAGTATCTCTATTTGCAGATGGTATAATCTTATACGCAGAAAACCCCAAAGAATTCACAAGGAAACTACTGGAACTAATAGAAGACTTCAGCAAAGTATCAGGATACATGATAAACATACAAAAATCAGTTGGATTCCTCTACACCAACAAAGAGAACTTCAAAGAGGAGATCACCAAATCAATACCATTTATAATACCCCCAAGAAGATAAAATACTCAGGAACAAATCTAACCAGAGATGTAAAAGACCTATACAAAGAAAACTACAAGACAGTACTGTAAAAAACCAAAAGAGACCTACATAAGTAGAAAAACATACATTGCTCATGGATAAGGAGACTCAACATTGTGAAAATGTCTATTCTACCCAAAGGGATCCACAGATACAATGTAATCTGATCCAAAATCCAATGCCATTTTTTAATGAGATGGAGAAAAAAAATCAGCAACTTCATATGAAAAGGGAAGAGCCTCCAGATAAGTAAAGCATTACTGAAGAAGAACAAAGTGGGAGGCCTCACACTACCTGATTTTAGAACATATTATACTGCCACAGTAGTCAAAACAGCCTGGCATTGGTATAACAAAAGATATATAAACTACCAGAACAGAATTGAGAATCCAGACGTAAATTCATCCACCTATGGGCAGCTGATATTTCACAGAGGCCCAAAGTCCATTAATTGGGGAAAAGACAGTCTGTTAACAAATAGTCCTGGCATAACTGGATATCCATCTGCAAAAGAATGAAACAAGAGACATACCTCAGACCATGCACAAAAACTAACTCAAAATGGATGAAAGACCTAAATACAAAATCTAAAATGATAAAGATCATGGAAGAAAAAACAGGGACAACACTAGGAGCCCTAATATGTGGCATAAATAGAATATGAAACATCACTAACAATGCACAAAAGCCAGAGTAAAAACTAGACAACTGGGAGCTCCTAAAAATCAAACACTTATGCTCATCAAAAGACTTCATTAAAAGGGTAAAAAGACAACCTACAGACTGGGAAAAGATTTTTGGCTACGACAAATCTGATCAGCATCGAATCTCTAAAATCTATAAGATACTGCAAAATCTCAACAACAAAAAGACAACCCAATTAAAAAATGGGTGAAGGATATGAACAGACACTTAACCGAAGGAGACATTCGGGAGCTACATGAGGAAATGCTCATGATCATTAGCCATTAGAGAAATGCAAATCAAGACTACAATGACATACCATCTCACTCCAACGAGGTTAGCATTAATCCAAAAAACAAGAAATAATAGAAGTTAGAGAGGTTGTGGAAAGACTGGAACACTTACACACTGCTGGTGGGAATGTAAAATGGTACAATCACTTTGGAAATAGATTTGATGCGTCCTTAAAAAGCTGGAAATAAAAGTACCAAATGATCCAGCAATCGCACTCCTCGGAATGTATCCTAGAGAAATAAGAGCCAGCGCACGAATAAATACATGCACAACCATGTTCACTGCAGCACTGTTCACAATAGCAAAAAGATGGAAACAACCTAGATGCTCATTAGTGGATGAATGGATAAACAAATTATGGTATATTCACACAATGGAATACTATGCAACAATAAAGAACAACGATGAATCTTCAAAACGTCTCCTAACATGGATGAATCTGGAAGGCATTATGCTGAGTGCAATTAGTCAGTTGCAAAAGGACAAATATTGTATAAGACCACTATTATAAGAACTCAAGAAATGGTTTAGACACAGAAGAAAACATTTTTCGATGGTTACAAGATTGGGGAGGGACGGAGAGGGGTATTCATTCACTAGTGCATAAGAATTATCCTGGGTAAAGGGAAGGACGATACACAACACAGAGTAAGTCAGCATAACTGGACTAAACCAAAAGCTAAGAAGTGTCCTGAAAACAACCAAACACTTCGAGGGACAGAGTAGCAGGGGCGGGGTTCTGGGGACCATGGTTTCAGGGGACATCTAAGTCAAATGGCATAACAAAGTTTATTAAGAAAATGTTCTGCATCCCACTTTGGTGAGCGGTGTCTGGGGTCTTAAAAGCCAGCCAGCGGCCATCTAAGATACTTCAACTGGTCCCAATCCACGTAGAGCAAAGGAAAATGAAGAATACTAAAGTCACTAGGAAAATATTAGCCCAAGAAACAAAACGGCTCCATAAACCAGAGACTCCATTAGCCTGAGACCAGAAGAACTAGATGGTGTCCTGATACCACCACGACCACCCTCACAGGGAACACAACAGAGTCCCCGACAGAGAAGGAGAAAAGTGGGCTGCAGAACTCAAATTCTAGTAAAAATAACAGACTTAATGTTCTGACTGAGGCTGGAGGGACCCCCCCCCCCGCCGCCCACCGAAGACATAAGCCCCGAACTCTGTTGGCCCGTAACTGAAACCACTCCCGAGGCCAGCTCTTCAAAGACTTTATTTAAATTAATTTAAAGATTAGATTGGACTAAAAAAAGCATAAAATGATACTCGTGAAGAGAGTGCTTCTTAGCTCAAGCGGATACATTAGAGATTAGAAGGCAAGGAGGGACAGGAGCTGGTTGAATGACACTGGAAATTCGGGGCGGAACGGAGTGTGCTGTCACATTGTAAGGAGAACAACTAGGGTCACATAACTATGTGTGTATAAACTTTTGTAGGAGAAACTAACTTCAACTGTACAATTTCACTTAAAGCACACAAAGTGTTTAATAAGCTGTGTATTATGTTTAAATACCTTATACATAGTTCCACGTCTCTAGTACCAAACCTCCCAAAATCAAACTCGCTGCCATGGAGTGGAATCCAACTCTTGGCGACCCTACAGAGTTTCCAAGGCTACAATCCTTATGGAAGCGGACTACCTCGTCTTTCTCCCGCGGAGACGCTGGTGGGTTTAAATCAACAACCTTTTGGTTAGCAGCAGAGCGCCTAACCACTGTACCACCAGGGTTCCTTGCCTCCACTATTCTGTATGTACCGCTGCCGCCGAGCCGATTCCGACTCATAACGACCCTATAGGACAGAAGAGAACTGCCCCGGCTGGTGGATTCCAACTGCCAACCATTTGGTTGGTAGCCGAGCTCCTAAGCACTGCGCCACCAGAGCTCCGTCTTTAGTGTAAACTCTCCCCCCCAACCCACCCCCACCTCCCTTTCCCGCCGACTCAATTCCAACTGCTTGTCTGTAAATTGAGGGCAAAAGTTGCCACTTGACCGCTCGCTAATCAACCTTGGTGGCGCAGACTCCGAGTCCCAGCAGGCATTGCGCCGGTACACCGGGAACTACGGAGTCCGAGAGGTGGCCTGGGGCTCTACATTCCTTTCCCTCCCAAAAGCCCGCGGGCGGCTCAGTGCACGGTTCACATCATGGCCGCCGGATCCGGGACGGCGGGTCCTGCTTCCGGATCGGGCGTCGTGCGTGACCCATCGGCGTCACAGCCGAGAAAGGGGCCCGGCGGCGAGAGCGCGCGGCGATCGGGCACGATGGCGGGAGGAGGCGGGAGTAGCGACGGCAACGGGCGGTCGGCGGGTCGGCGGGCATCCCGCAGCGGCGGGCGGGCCCGACGGGGGCGCCACGAGCTGGGGCTGGGGGGCGCCGCGGAGCGCGGCGCGGGGGAGGCGAGGCTGGAGGCGGCGGTCAACCGCTGGGTGCTCAAGTTCTACTTCCACGAGGCGCTGCGGGCCTTTCGGAGTAGTCGGTATGGGGACTTCAGGCAGATCCGGGACATCATGCAGGGTGAGGGCCGGCCGGCGGAAGGGGGCTGAAGCGCGGGGGATGGGAATCCGTGAGGACCGGGTGCCGGGGCTGGGGGTCGCCGAGTCAACGATGTCTTCTTTCCTAGCTTTGCTTGTCAGGCCCTTGGGGAAGGAGCATACCGTGTCCCGGCTGCTGCGGGTTATGCAGTGTCTGTCTCGCATTGAAGAGGGTGAAAATTTAGGTATGGCTGTTTTTGTGTTTTTCTTTGGGCTTACGTAGGGTTGTGTTGTTGTTTTAAAACTTACATCGGGAATTGAGGATTCGGGGCTAAGGTGTGATATTAATATTTTCATCGCGGTGGTCTTTTTTCATTCTACGACGTGCTTGTTTTCTGGCTCTAGTTTTATTCAGTTAAGGTTCTCTTGGTTGCTTTTCTGTTGTTTTTGTGTTTTTTTTGTCTCACACCTGTTTCCTGCTTGCTCCAACTGTTCTGTTAGCTAAGGTGACTTATGTTAAGGTAGACATTTTTTCCCCATGGTAGACTTTTTTCTGGTATCTGAGCACACTTTATTTCTGAATTCAACTTGACAGCTGTGTAACAAACTGTCTTCAGTTTCTGGCCACTTGGACCTGAGAAGTATGTGTGTATCCTGAAATTTAAGAGGCAAATGCGTATGCTAAAATATATTTTTATTTTTTTACCCTTGTTGGAAAGTGTTAAAAAATGGTCACTTTATATTCATTGATTTCATTCATTGGATTCTACCTTTTCCCCACTTCTCCCAAAAGTTGAAGTCCGTGTTTGTAAGCCTGTAGCCAGCATGTCAGCAAATTAAATGCAAATCCTATATGTTTGCATAAACATACATATATAGATAAATATACATATATACATGTTGTGGTATGTGGTATATATACATATACATAAGTGTAACGTTTTCACGGCCTAAAAAATTGCTTAAGGTGAAAACTGCTCTTTGTCCTAGATTGTTCCTTTGATATGGAGGCTGAGCTCACACCCCTGGAATCAGCTATCAATGTGCTGGAGATGATTAAAACGGAATTTACACTGACAGAGGCAGTGGTCGAGTCCAGTAGAAAACTGGTCAAGGAGGCTGTAAGGATCTGTTTTTACTTTTCTTTTGATAAAAATTAGAGGTCTTTGAGGATACAAGTGCTTAATTTTTTCTGTGTGGGGTGGAGGAGAAGCAGGGATGATTGGAGCATGTTCGCATACTCACGTACACACACAGATGTTATCTCTCTAGGCATCCCCTACCTCCCATACTTGGAAAGCACCATTAACGTCAAGTGCTCAGCCTTTGAGATTTTAGTCTCTTCCATGTGACCCTACCAAGAGGGGCTGCAGTACACAAGAAGTGGGTTGGCATTGAAGATTGACATTTCAGAGGTTAGTGAAAGGGCTAGAAATAACTATGGCATAGGGTCATCCTTGTTTATCATAAACCAAGGAGAATAGCTGGGGCCTTGGAAAATGTGGGACTGACTTTGTGCTATTATTTCTTGCAGTTGTCTATTGAAAGAGAGGCCTAGGAAGCATTCCCTTTGAGCAGAGAGATTAGAGTCAGAGATGCTGGGATAATCAGCCAGCTAGAAAAAAAGTAATGGTAGGAGGCTGGCATAGGCAGCGTTCTTGAAACCAGGAAAAACGCTAGCATAGGAATTTGGGACTATCAAACTGTCATGGCCCAGGTGGCTTCAAGTAGTTGAACTTGTTTTCATCTAAAACATAGATGTGGCCATGGGAACTAGCCAGGAGGTGGAGATCATCGGGGGCCATCTTAGAGACTGATCTCTGAGTTATTAAATGATACTTTATTACTTAAGTCATCTATTTTTTTTTTTTTTTTTCAATTTCTCATTTAGAGTCATAGACTGCGTTAATGGTCATTTTTGGGACAATAACATGGGATGCTTAGTCTCAGTGAGGCTTTTTAATGCATTTAAGCTTTATGAAGTATCATCATTTAAAGTATATTAAATTTTTTTTTTTTTTAAGTATATCAAGTAAGTTATTTGTTACTCTAGGAGTTCACAGTGTATGGTCTGGAGGTCTCTGGGACCCTTTCAGGCGATCTGTGAAGTTAAAACTGTTTATGTAACAATTGTAAAACACTGACTTTTTCACCACATTGACATTTGCACCGATAGCGCAAAAGCAATCATCCTTGAGTAAATATCTTACTAGTATTTTGCGTGGTAAAATGAGAAGTGCACGTAAAGCGTTCTGCCGCATAGCACGACGTGGTTGTCTCGTGGAAAAGCACGCGTGTGATTGTTTGAGTTGTAAGTTCAGCTAGCTTTTTTTCTTTGTTTTAGTTTTTTTTATGGAGCACCATTTTTACTTGAAAGAACGACTGACAAACTTTGATTATTCAGACTCAGGTTTTTGGCAGTAATTTTATTGAAAATGAGCAAAGTGAACCTATCACTTCAAGGAAAATGATTAGCGCTTTTTGTTGTCAGTGACAAAATTCAGGCTTTTCAATGAAAATTATAATTTTGGCAATCTTGTATTCATGAGCTTGATAGCTTCCCAATGCTTAGACTTTTCTGATGAGATTGGTGATGATATTAATAAATATGATTTTTAAAAGTATTTTTAATGAATATGTCAACATTTGGAAGAGCTGCATAATTCAGTCAAGCCGTATTTTCCTAATGATCGCTGCACACTGTTTAAAAATCGTTCATGGGTAAGTGCAAGGTAGACTAATGGATTTTGACGTAACAGTGTGTGAAAAGTTTACTTGTCAAGGCTTGGTGTAGAATCAAAGAAGAAAGTCTACAATTGTCTGAAAAGACTATTGAAATACTCCTCTCTTCCAAATTCACATCTGTGTAAGGCCAGATTTCATTATATACCTCAACCGAAACAAGATATTACAGCAGAATGAATGTAGAAGCAGATATGAGAATCCAACTGTGTTCTAGTAAACCAGACATTAAAGACATTTGCAAAAATGTAAAACAATGTCATCCTTCTCATTAAACTTATGTCTTAGAAAATAGTTATTTTTCATGAAAATGTTACTTATGTTAACATGTAATGAGTTTATTGTTATTTTTAATGAATTAATAAATGCTTTAAAATTTTCTCAGTTTTCTATTTCTGATACAGTAAATATCAACAGATATGTTGTTGTTGTTAGGTGTCATCAAGTCGGTTCTGACTCATGGCAACCCTGTGTACAACAGAACAAAACACTACCCAGTGCTACACCATCCTCACAGTTGTTGCTATGTTTGAGCCCATTGTTGCAGCCACTATGTCAATTCATCTAGGTGAAGGTCTTCCTCTTTTTCGCTGACCCTCCACCTTACCAAGTGTGATGTCCTTCTTCAAGGACTGGTTCCTCCTGATAACATGTCCAAAGTATGTGAGACAAAGTCTTGCCATCCTCACTTCCAAGGAGCACTCTGGCTGTATTTCTTCCAAGACAGATTTATTCAATCTTTTGGCAATCCATGGTATATTTAATATTCTTCGCCAACACCATAACTCAGAGGCATCAATTCTTCAGTCTTCCTTATTGATTGTCCAGCTTCTGCATGCATATGAGGCAATTGAAAATACCATGGCTTGGGTCAGGCGCACCTTAGTCCTCAAACTGACATCTTTGCTTTTCTTCACTTTAAAGAGGTCTTTCGCAGCACATATGGCCAATGCAATATGACATTTGATTTCTTGACTGCTGTTTTCATGTGTGGTGATTATGGATCCAAGTAAAATGAAATCCTTGACAACTTCAGTCCTTTGTTCATTCATCATGATGTTGCTTATCGGTCCACTTGTGGGGATTTTTGTTTTCTGTATGTTGAGGTGTAATCTGTACTGAAGGCTATAGTCTTCGATCTCCAGTAAGTGCTTCAAGCCTTCTTCACCTTCAGCAAGCAAGGTGTCATCTGCATATCACAGGTTGTTAGTGAGTCTTCCTCCAATTCTGATGCTGTGTTCTTCATATAGTCCAGCTTCTAGGATTATTTGCACAGCATACAGATTGAATAAGTGTGGTGAAAGCACACAACTCTGACGAACACCTTTCTGATTTTAAACCATTCAGTATCCCCTTGTTTTGTTCGAACAACTGACTCTTGGCCTATGTACAGGCTTCCCGTGAGTGCAATTAAGTGTTCCAGAATTCCCATTCTTTGTAATGTTATCTATAATTTGTTATGACCATACAATCAAATGCCTTTGCATAGTTAATAAAACACAGGTCAACATCTTTTTGGTATTCTTTGCTTTTAGCCAAGACACAACAGACACATAACCTACATAAACAAAAGCTTTTGGGGGTCCTTATTAACATTTAAGAGTATAAGGAATCTTGAGACCAAAAAGTTTTTGAGAACTGCTTCTACAGGATGTTAGTTATGTTGAGACTACATTGGTTTTCTTTTCATAACTAAAAGATTGCTCAGTTAGATTTCTTTGGAGAATAGGAGAGGACAATGTGTATGACAGGATTCTGGGGAAGCATTTAATTTATAGCATTCTCTCCTGTACCTTTGATGACAGCACCTTCATTTTCTTTTGGGGCCTTACCTCATTTTATGGTCTTGGTGGACCTGTAAATCAAGGGACTCTGCTCCTATCTGGGGAGCTGATGCATCAGACACCATCTCTTAGGACTTTAATTCTTGAAACGAAAAGCTTTATCAAGGCTTTTTGAACATTCCTACTTCCCAGAACAGCCTGGTGTCTTTCTCTTTCTGTTTTAATTTTTTTGTGTGTGTTTCTTTTTTATTTTACTTTTTAAACTTTTCAGTTCTGTGAGTTTTGGCTTTCTCTTCTTTTGTTAATATGCCTTGCATGTCCCCTGAACTATCTCACCAGTATTGAAAATCTATGCTTGGAATTTTCTTTTTGTTAACCAGAAACCATTGCTATTGCTTACACTCTAAGAACCGTAACAGTTACATAAGAGAAGAAACTACTTATTTTTGTAACTGCCAAGTGAAAAAGCAGTGGTTCATCTCTTTAAAAAGAAAAAATTCACAGGAAATTAATATACAGCTTTAAAAGATAAACTCATAGCACAAACTTTGGAACCAGATTTTCAGTTTAGATTTTGAAAGCTTTCAGGTTTTTCTGTTTTCACAAATTAAATATAGTAGGACCTGTGGTACAGTTCTAGGGAAGATGAAGTAAGCATTTCCTCCCACCTCTCTTACTTAATGCAATTATAAATCCTGGACAGAATGCATGGAGCTGCTGTCTGAGGACTCTGAAAAGTAAGCAGTAGTAGACAAATGGGAAAGGAGATCAGAATTTGAAGTTCTGCCAAACCATTGATGAATTTACCATTTTTTATGTCCGGCTTGGACTCAAAGGCAGCCTGAAACTTGGAAGTGTTCTCCAGGTGTGAACAGAAAGAGCTCCAAGAGATGCCCTCTCTTTCTGGTCTGAGAAGCATGAAAGGAACCTTAAGGGTCAGAGAAGGTGAGAGAAATCCCTCTTTTTTTTTTTCTTTTTTCTCGTCCCAGCCTTCAGACCTCACTGGCAGCAGTGGTGGCCCAGTGATGACGGTGGCAGCTGGGAAGACACCTAAAACTGGAAGAGATAACTCTTTCTTTCTTCTCAGAGGAGTTGTGACTCCCCAGAACTTGGGACAAATCCCTGTTGCTTTTTTCGCTCTGTCCTGCCGGTGGGCTGTGGATGCGGATGCAGTTGTGGAAGTGCATGGCTGACTGGGGACACAAGCCCAGGAAGCAAGGCTGGTTCAATATTTGAAAATTGATCAATTATCTACCATATTAGTCTAAAGAAGAAAAATCACATGATCGTATCAGTTGATGCAGAAAAGCCTTTAACAAAATTCAGCATTAGTTCATCATAAACACTCAGCAAACCAGGAATAGAAAGGAGCTTCTTCAACCTGATAAAAATTATCTACAAAAAGCTTGCAGCTAACATCATTCTTAATGGTGAAAGACAGAATGCTTTGTCCTAAGATCATAATGCAAGGGTGTCCATTTCACCACATCTATTCAGCATGATGCTGGAAGGCCCAGCCAGTGCAATAAGGCAAAAAAAAAAAAAGAAAAAGCATACAGATTGCAAAGGAAGGAATAAAACTGTCTCTTTGCAGATGACATTGTACAGATTATCCCATAGAATATACAAAAAAGCATCTGTAAATTTATCAAGGTCAGATCAAGGTGCAAAAATGAATTGTATTTCCATATACTAAACTAGCAATGAACCATTTGAAATGAAATCAACAAAACAATGCCATTTACTCCAAAAAAAGGAAGAAAAAGAAATACTTAGATATAAGTCTAGCAAAACATGCAGGAACTGTATGTGGAAAAACAAAATGCTTATGAAAGAAATCGACCTAATGGAAAGACATACTATGTTCATGGATTGGAAGACAATATAGTTAAAATATCAATTCTCTCCAATTGATAAACCAGTTTAATGCATTTCCAGTCATAATCTGAACAAGATTTTCTATAGGTACAGACTACCTGATTTCAAAATTTATGTGAAAAGACAAAGGAACAAGAATAGCCATTTTGAAAAAGAAGACCAAAGTTAGAGGACTCTAGTACCCAATTTTAAGAATTACTGTAAAGCTATAGGTCTCATGAAAGTGGGGTATTGGTGAATGGATAGACATACAGATTGGAGGAGCTGAAAGAGAGTCTAGAAATAGACCCCCAGAAGAGTCTGGAAATAGAAACAAATAAGACAAATTGATTTTTGACGAAGATGCAAAGACAGTTCAATGGTAAAGAATTATATGGAAAAAGGATAGTCTTTTCAACAAATGGTGTTGAAACAATTGGACATCCATATGCAAAAAAATGAACCTTGACTTAAAACACATCTTTTATGTAAATTAAAATGAATCATAATAAGTCTTTTAGAAGAAATAATGAAAAAATTATTATGCCCTGGGATTAGGCTAGTTCTTAGATATAACAACAAAAGTAATGAATACTGGACTTCATCCAAATGTAACATTTTTGCTCTGCGAAAGACATTGTTAAGTAAAACACAAGCTGCAGACTGAGAGGAGATATTTGCAAGTCAAGTCTGATAAAGGACTTACATCAAAAATATATAAAGAACTCTCAAAAGGCAACAGGCAATCCTATAAAACCCTTTGTAAAAATGGACAAAAGACTCAACAAAGAGAATATATGGCAACTAAGCATATGAAAAAATGCTCAATATTTAAACTAAAACCACAATGAATACCAGTACATACCTATTAAAATGGCTAAACTTTAAAAATATTAATACCAAGTGCTGGTAAGGAAGTAGAGCAACTGGAACTCTCATTACTGATAATGCAAAATGGTACAGCCACTCCAGAACAGTATATTTCTTATAAAGTTAAGCATATACTTACCATGTGACCTAACAATCCTACCCCTGAAGAAATGAAAACAAGTACTTGAATGTTTTAGTAGCTCTAATAATAATCACCAAAGTGTCCTTTAGTAGGTGAGTGGATAAACAAACTGGAGTGCATCCATGCAATGCACTACTTCACCACTACTCAGTGGTAAAGAAGAATGAACTATTGATACCACAACAACATGGATGGATCTCAGAGGCATTATGCTGAGTGAAAGAAGCCAGTCTAGGGCTACATCCTTCAAAAAACAAAAGCTACATACTGTATGATTCCATTTATATGATATTCTTGAAAAGACAAAACAATGATGGAGAAAAGATCAGTGGTTGCCAGGGGTTAGAAATGGAGGAAGGGTGTGACTACAGAGGGGTAGCACAAGGGAAGTTTCTGGATTGATGGTTTTTTATTCTCATTATGGTAGTGATTACAGGAATCTGCACATGTGTTAAAACTCAGAGTGTATACCCCCTAAAAAGTTAATTTTACTATTTGAAGAAGAACAGCATCAGGGTTGGAGGAAGACTCTTTAACAGCCTGTGATATGCAGATGACATAACCTTGCTTGCCGGAAATTAAGACAATTTGAAGCAGTTAATGATGAAGACCAAAAACTACAGCCTTCAGTATGGATTATGCCTGGACATGAAGAAAATGAAAATCCTCACAACTGGATTGATAAACAACATCATGATAAATGGAGAAAAAGTTAAGTTGTTCAGAGTTTTATTCTCCTTGGATCAACAATATCCATGGAAACAGCGATCAAGAAATCAAATGACATTGCATTGGGCAAATCTGCTGCAAAAGGCCTCTTTAAAGTTTTTAAAAGCAAAGATGTTACTTTGATGACTAAGGTTCACCTGACCATGGTATTTTCAGTCACCTCATATGCGTAGAAAAGCTGAACAATAAAAAAGGAAGACAGGAGAAGAATTGATGCATTCAAATTGTGGTGTTAGCGAAGCATACCGTGGACTGCCAAAAGATGAGTTTAGAAGAAATAACAACCAGAATGCTTCTTACAAGTGAGGATGGCGAGACTTCACATTACTGTTATGAATTGAATTGTGTCTACCAGAAATAATGTTTTGGAATCCTAACCCCTATACCTGTGGATGTGATTCCATTTAGGGATAGGGCTTTCTCTGTTACGTTAATGAGGCCATATCAGCGTAGGGTTTCTCCTAAACCTAATCACTTTTAAATTAGAAAAAGAGCAAATTAGACACAGAATTTAACAGAGACCGGGGAAGATAGATGCCATGTGAAGATCGCCAAAGAGCTGAGAAACGCCTGGGCAACAGAAACTGAAACAAGGATCTTCCCCCAGAGCTGACAAAGCCTTTCGCTATAGTCAGTGCTCTGAATTTGGGCTTCTAGCCTTCTAAACTGAAAGAATAAATTTTTATTCTTTTAAAGTCATCCACTTGCAGTATTTCTGTTACAGCAGCACTAGATAACTAAGACATATTTTGGACTTGTTGCCGAGGAAAGACCAGTCCTTAGAAAAGGACATCATGTTTGGTAGAGAGTCATTGAAAATGAGGAGAACCCTCAGTGAGATGAACTGACACAGTAGCCACAGCAGTAGACTCCGACATGCCGACGATCCGATCGTGAAGGCGGCACAGGACGAGGCAACTTTTTGTTACACAGAAGACTGCTGTGGGTTACAGCTAACCTGACAACAACGCCGGCTTCCTTTTGTCCTGTGTGCTTGTGCTGAGCATGTTATGGTCGGAATCACCAGAAATTAGGACTTAATAGATTTCTGTGCTATTTTGCCTTTTTAGTCTGTATCTCCTTAAACATTTCTTCCCTGTGAAGATTGAAAATATTGCCCAGTTTTCCTTCTGTTTTTCGTATGTGTGGTCTTTTTTTTTTTTTAAAGAATCTATTTGTCTATTTGTATCTCTCTTTTTCTTTGAGACCAGATTTAGGGTACTTTATCCTGTTAGATTAAATGCTCACACCTTTTAGTTGGTTTTTCTAATATTTTCAAATGTGTGTATATATTGTTAAAATTTTCTTTTTTAAATTTTCAATCACTGTTGTTTTTCCTCTACATGTATTCTCTCAGGGCTTCTTTACAGAAGGACTCTTCTTTTTATCTCTGACTGATGAGACCTTCTCATCCTCCTTGGAACTTTGTCTTCTTTGCTGCCTGTAGATGATCTGGGGCTGCTAGTCTCCACAATTGCCTGCACACTCTAACTGAAGTTGCCAGCCGGGTTTATTATAGGGAGAGGCTGAGTTAGTTCTTCTGCAGATCTGGCCTCAGGTCTTTCCAGAATGGAAGGAGCTCTGTGGTCAGCAAATTGCTTATTTTTTTCACAGTATGCTCCCCCTAAAATTACATCAAAGCTTTTGCTTACAAAAGAACAGAACTAGTTGTGAACTTAGAGGTACCTAGAATAACTCTGGTCCATTTTGCCTTTTCTTAGGTGCCCTATTTGAGATTGGGTACATGGTCCACAATGCAGGGGATCAGATTTTTGCTGTATCAGCCATTTTAAAAAATCCAATGTAACGTTGAAATGCTACTACCCTACAAACTAACAGGCAACTTACCTTTGTGCAGGGTTACAGTTACAATGCTTAAATTAATAAATGTTAGTGTTTAAATGCAAGAGTTTGGTATAATGTGAGAAAGCTCTTGGGTATGTAAGATTCATTTGTACTTTTTAGTAGTTTATTTTGCTGTTTGATATTCTGATTACACCTGCCATTATTACAATAGTAAAAACAAGTTTTTTTCCCCCTTTTGTAGGCTGTCATTATTTGTATCAAAAACAAAGAATTTGAAAAGGCTTCAAAAATTTTGAAAAAACATATGTCCAAGGACCCCACAACTCAGGTAAATATGATAAATTTTCACTTTCGCGACTTAAATCCAACTCACTGCTTTTTGTGGGGAAGTAGGGAAAGGGTTCTTTGTAAGGAATATTATCTAAATATTTAACATCTTTTATACCCAAAGATTGTTAAATTGGCACCAAAAATGTGTTTTTCATTAGACGAATTTACGTAAATCATCTACTTGCCCCATTCCTGTCTGGTTTCTGACAGAACATTTATTTAAGCGCTAGGCACCAGATACTAAGCTAACAAGTTTTGTAACATTTCTAACCTTGCTTACATACTATAAATGCTGATCCTGCAGACTTGAGGGGAATCTGCCTTGGTAAAAACTCAACACCTCAGTTTTCTGGTGTCAAAAGCTCTGTCAGTACCTGCCCTTTGTATTTTTCTTTCTTTTAAAATTTAAAATTTATTTTTTGAAAAGGTAATACAGGTACATAATACAAAATTGAAAAGGAACAACAAAAATTTAGTAAAAATTCTGCGACCCTTACCTGTGTAGTTTTCCTCCTCAGAAGCAACCTGTTATTTTTTTTCTTTTATTCTTTCAGAGATAGTCTATGCGTATGCTGCAAGCAAATGTGTGTGTGTGCATGCGCACACACGGACACATGCACACGGTCATTTTTCCTGTTTTCATAACACGTTACAGCATATCGTGCACACTTATCTTGAACCTTTTTTAAATTTTTTTTTTAACTTAATTTATGCTGGAGATCATTCTATATTCGTTCACAGGAAACTTACTCAACTTTTTTTTTTTTATAGCTACATAGTAACACATTGTGTCCGAACCATTATATATCAACCGGTCTTTTGTGTTAGGCTTCTCTCCCTATATGTGTGACAGTGATTTTCACTGGCAGTGTTGTAAAAGCTCTGATAGTGTTCTTTCTCGACTCGTCATCATGGAATTTTTACCACATTCTCCTTTCTCATGTTGCAAATATTGGTCCTTTGTGTAGAAGCTAAGGAATGATCTCCTGAACATTATCCGTGAAAAGAACGTGGCCCATCCTGTGATCCAGAACTTTTCCTACGAGACCTTCCAACAGAAGATGCTGCGCTTTCTGGAGAGCCACCTGGATCACGCAGAGCCCTACCTCCTCACGGTGGGCCTAGCCTTTCCTCTCTGCCTGTAATGGTCATGTGCTTTGAGCATGTGCAGGGACAGCTCTTTTCAGAAGCTTTTTGAAAAGAGTGAATGTATGAAAAAGATTCTAAATTAATAGTCACTGTCTTCCTTAATTAAATGCCTTAAATATGCAGAAGCAGGATCCTGGCAGAGGCAAATGGGACACATCTGGACTCCCTCCCCTCACATTTTTACTTCCTTTACATGTGATTGATCTGTTATATTTAAAGTGGGAGAACATTCACTTATAATTGATGCTTCCCCAAAAGAGGTGAAATTTGAACTGAGCTTTGGGAGGAAGAGAGTAGATGTGGCATGACAGTGTTGTTAACAGCAAAAAGACAAGGCTTTGGAGAAAAGTTGTGATTAGAAGTATCAGGTCAGCAGAGGCCAAATGAAGATATTCTTTAATTGGATAAAAGAGATAAACATAAAGAACAGAAGCAGGGAGCCTCTGGGCAGCCTGTGGAAAAATCAGAACCCAAGCTGTCCTAGATGGTGTGCCATAACGGAACACTGGGCGAGAGGATTTGGGCTTCTATTTTTTTAACCAGGATTTTGAATATGCTGAAAATATCTTATCTCATACATGTATAATCTGCCAGGCCCATATTAGGATAATGTCAGTGATCTAGCAGTGATTTTGGAAATCTTAAATTACTTGAAAAGCAGATAGTTTGG
Organism: Elephas maximus indicus; assembly: GCF_024166365.1. NCBI lineage: Eukaryota > Metazoa > Chordata > Mammalia > Proboscidea > Elephantidae > Elephas > Elephas maximus. The sequence goes on along the minus strand of NC_064839.1, from coordinate 35,625,045 downwards.
AATATTCTGGGAGCAAGTGTCAGGATATTTGAGCCTGGCCTGTTCATTTGCATTCCAGGTAACTGAAAAACAATAACCTTCCCCTATTGATATGTGAGGCTAAAACTCTCTCTGCTCTTAAGACATCATACCCAAACCTTACAGATATACATGTGCGAACTGGAAAAATACTAGACAGACTGGACATGTATAAAACTTAAGCCAGAGGGTGACAAATGAACAGTTGGTGTTAGAATGAGATTGGCCTACTGAGGGCTTTTACGCATGTTATAGGCAAGAATTTCCAAACAGTTGATACTAAGGCAAAACACATTTGTGGAAATACAATCATTGCCAGTTCTATACACAAACTAGAAGACATAAATATTTATTAGTTACCCTAACCAAAAACATTTTTTGAGTCTTGTATATGACACCAAAGACATACATTCCTGGGTGAGGGATGAAATTGGTAGGATGGAAGAAAAGAGGAAATGTGGAGTAAAATCATGTAATTATTGGATGTCGGAAAGATTAAAGAACTCTTGAAATGTCAAGATGGTTAACACCACTCAAATAGAGATTGTCTTTAATAGAGAAAACTGTGAACCATTTTTGGAGATGTTACTGTTTTTCAAGGAAGTAAAGAAGGAGAAATTTGAGACAATTTTAAGGTCTCTTCCTTTTTACATCCTCCTCCAGTTTATGACTAGATTCTATTTGTAAGTGATCTTGTTTGCGTATTGAGTATGTTCATGGTGAAAGAAGCAGAAAATTATAGTGAAATTCTGTGACCTCCCTTTTCCTGATGACATTCTTCCTTCCTAAGATGGCCAAAAAGGCTTTGAAATCTGAGTCCGCTGCCTCAAGCACAGTGAAGGAAGATAAAGAGCCAGCACCAGAGCCTGTGGAAAAGACACTCAGAGAACCTACAAGGTGAGAGGGATGCCCTTTTGTAATCCTGTGTGAAACATGGGGTTAATCAGTTGGAAGCATAGTGTCCTTCTCAAAACAGGATCAGTTCTCTCAGTGACTTGGCCTGTTGACATGTTACTGGGTTACTTATACAAGGCTCTGTGGGAAGTATAGAGCACACCCTGGGAAAATGAGAATATTGAAAAGAGGATGTCTGGGATCTCTTCTAGAAGTCCCTCACTGGCTCTTGCTCAAAGATCCTTTCCTTCTGTTTCTCATTCTTGCCTCGTACATATCTACTCAGTAGTTCCCTCTGGATACATGATCTCTTAGTACACTTGAGAAGCAGTACTCAGATCTGTGAATCAGATTCCCAAGACCAGTTGCTAAAGTAGGGGGTCACAAGTTTAAATGCTTTTGGGGAGCCTGGCAGAAAATGTACAGGAGGAAAGTGGACCTAGGATGAGACAGTCTAGAGTGTGGGACTGTATGAACCAGAGAGGGGATGCTTTTTCAGCTTCATGTGATTGTCGCTATGTAGGAATGTCTGAGGATACCCAAACTTCAGTTCAGATATTTATGGGACATTTCCCAATTTCTGAATGATGTTAGTCCAATTTTTAAAAAAAAATTTATTGTGTTTTAGGGGAAAGTTTGCAGCACAATTAGTTTCTCATTCAAAAATTTATACACAAGTTATTTGGTGACATTGGTTACAATCCCTGCAAGGTGTCAAAACTGTGCCCCCTTTCCCCTTCCACCCTGAGTGTCCGTTTGTCTAGGTTTCCTGTCCCTTCCTGCCCTTTTGTCTTTGTTTTTGGGCCGATGTTGCCCACTTAGTCTCGGATACTTGTTTGAACTAAGAAACATGTTCCTTACGTGTGTTATTGTTTGTTTTAAAGGCCTGTCTAATCTTTGGCTGAAAGGCGGACTTTGGGAGTGGCTTCAATGCTGAGTTAGCAGGCTGTCCAGGGGCCATAATCTCGGGGGTTCTTCCAGTCTCTGTCAGGCCAATAAGTCTGGTCATTTTTGTGAATTTGAATTTTGCTCTACATTTTTCTCCTACTCTGTCCAAAACCCTCTATAGTAATCCTTGTCAGAGCAGTCAGTAGTTGTAGCCAGGCACCATCTAGTTCTGGGCTCAGGCTGGTGGAGGCTGTGGTTCACGTGGTCCATTAGCCCTTTGGAATGATATTTTCCTTGTGTCTTTGGTTTTCTTCATTTTCCTTTGCTCCAGGCGGGATGGGGCCTATAGATGGATCTTAGATGGCCGCTCACAAGTTTTTAAGACCCTAGACACTACTCACCATAGTAGGATATAGAATATTTTCTTTGTGAGCTGTATTATGCCAATTGATCTAGATGTCCCCCAAGACCACGGTCCCCAGCCCTCAGCCCAAGTAACGTGTTTGGATGCGTCTAGGAAGCTTCTATGGCTTTGCCTTAGCCAAGTTGTGCTGACTTCCTCTATATTGTGTGATGACTTTCCCTTCACCAAAGTTGACAGTTGTCTACTACCTAGTTAGTGAGTTCTCCTCCCCACCATAGTGACCATCAAAGGTAGTTTTTTCCTAATTGTAAACCTTTTCTTGGTTTTCATAATAGTGGTCTCATACAATCTTTGTCCTTTTGTGATTGTCTTATTTCACTCAGCATAATGCCCTCCAGATTCATCTATGTTGTGTGGTGTTTCCCAGAGTCATTATTGTTCTTTGTCGTTGCATAGTATTCCATTGTATGTATATACCATAATCCATTCATCTGTTGACATGCACTTAGGTTTATTTCCATCTTTTTGCCATTCTGAATAATGCTGCAGCGAACGTGGGTGTGCATATGTCTGTTCATGTGACGGCTCTTCTCAAGGATGTATTCCCAGGAGTGGGATTGCTGGATTGTATGGTATTTCTATTTCTAGTTTTTTAAGGAGGCGCCATTAGTCCAATTTAAAAAAAAAAAAAAAACTTCACATAGGTTAGGCCAGTGAAACACATCTGCCAGCTGGGTTTGGTATGCAGGATGCCAGTTTACTCCTTTCCTAACAGTTTTTACTTAAAGCGTATTAACCCATTGCCAAAACCCGTTGCCATCAAGCCGATTCCAAGGCATAGTGACCCTACAGGACAGAGTATAACTGCCCCGTAGGGTTGCCAAGGCTATAAATCTACAGATGCAAACTGCCACATTTTTCTCCCGTGCTGTGGCAGGTGAGTTCGAACTGCCGACCTTTCAGTTTGCAGCCAAGCGCTTAACCACTGCACCACTAGGGCCCCTTTTAAAGGATATTAGCTGTTTCAAATGATAGATAAACTTTATTTTTAAAAGGCAGTTTCTCATTGTTCCAAGACTGCAGGACATACTCCTTACTCTGAGAATTCTCAAGATCCTGTTCATAAGTGTACTATAGGAGAAAGGGGCAGAGTGGAGACCAGCGTTTTACTTCTGCCACATGAGGGTTGGATGGGGATGGCTAGGAGAAGAGTCTAGACTTCAGGGTGGGATTGCTGGATTATCATTTGGTTGCCTAGGTGGATTTACAGTTGCTAAGCACTACTCAGGGTTCTTACATAATAGAAAACATTGTTTTAGAGGGTTAGACTGGCACATAGGCTAAGGAGGCCTCTGGAGGGAGTACCATTGCCTGTGGTTCCTTTAAGGTTTTTACTTAAACTTGGAGTTTAAACTCCATAATCCAACTTATACATCACATTTAAAGCGTTTATTTATGGTTGTTGTAAGAGGTATTTATAAATAAAGGTTGTGTTAATCTCCCTCTTACTTTTTTTTTTTTAATGGAGAGTCCTCAACTTGAGTCCTCTGAGTCTAATTTGAAGCTCTTCACACTTTGAAAAAGCTGTTTGAATGGTTGAGCATCAGCCGTCATGAAATTGATCTTTGCATGTCTCTCTTTTTTAGGGAGCTACAGAATACTCCAACCACCTTTGGGATTATGACTCTGAAAGCAGCTTTCAAGGCCCTATCCAGTGCGAAGGATTCTGAGGCAGCCTTCTCAAGACTAGACCAGAAGGATCTGGTACTTCCTAATCAAGCATCTCTACCATCCTCAGCCCTCAAAAACAAGAGACCAAGAAAAAATGAAAGTTCAGCCCCTGCTGAATGTGAGGGTGGCTCTGAACTGCAGCCCAAGGCCAAGCGCATGACAATAAGCAGATTGGTTTTGGAGGAGGACAGCCAGAGTATTGAGCCCAGCACAGGCCTCGACTCTTCCCAGGAGGTCGTTCCAGCATCACTATCCAAGCCTGCCGCACTCAACCAACCCCTTCCCAAGGAGAAGAATCTCAAGTATGAAGAACCTCTTTGTAGCAGTTTTGGGGCTGGTTGCTGGTCCTGGTTGGGCCTGGTATCACTTCCATGAACGAAGTAACCATCAGCTAAGTTACATACCACCAAGGCTTGCTCAGACTGTTAGAATGTGACTCAGGAGTCGGGAGTGATGACATAGCCATCCTTGCCAATTCTGAAGCCCCACGTGTGGGCTTCCAGGCATTGCACTAGGGTGTGAGTGAGAATGGAAAGGTTTCAGAGCCTCCTACTCATTTTTTAGGAAACTTCTGAGTGTCCTGACTACTAAATACTAATCTTATTTGTTAAAAGAAATTTGCTTGAATTGGGCCATGTTACACTTTCACTCTTAAAAGAGTCTGATGTTAACAGTTTTGCACCTTTTACTAATCTACATTCTGCTAGGTACTGTGGGGCAGTGTTTAGAATGCTTAATTTTGTTTCCCATAATATGACCACAGCCTGGCTTTGAGTTTTGCTCCCCTCTGTGTTCTGTTGTGGATCCTTCTCCCAGACAAACTGGTCTGCTTTCTCTCTCTGGAACATGCTGTGTTTGTTTCTACTACTGGACCTTTGCTTCTTCCCATTACCCACATTGGACTGTCACCCCTCCGTCATTACTTGTCAGATTCCCATTTGTCCTTCAGAGGGAAGAGAAGCTGATATTGATGAAGTGCTTTCTGTGGGCCAGCCACTTTCATAGATTATTGAATCTCTACAATCTACAATCCTAACGCTGTGAGGTGATACTTTCGTCCCATTTTATAGATGAAGAAGGCTCAGAAAAGTTACTAACTTATCTAAAGTGACACAGCTTAAGAGTGGCAAAACTGGCCTTTGGGACTTTTAAGTCAAGTCAGTCATGATACAAAAGCCTATGTCCCAAACACCACATACACCAAGCTGCCTTTCTTAAAATTCTTCCTCCATGAATGCTTCCCTGGTCACCTTTGCTGTAGGTTGTCCACCTTCCTGGACTCCCAGAGCTGTTGCCATCTGTGCCACTGGTCTGTGTTGTAGTTGTGTGGGGACCTATTCTCTGGCATGTGTGTGCTAGGTCCCCTGATGGGCTGCGACTTCTAATAAGTGGTTTATACTCAGGCACAAATTGGCACTATCTGTACTACTGCCTGCATTTGGAAGTCAGTCTTTTTACTAGCAGATAAGCATAGCTGCTGGGCAGTTTTATTCTCATTAGATACATGATCTCATTTACAATCCTGTGAAATGTAGGTATTGCTCCTATTAACAGATCAGGAAGCCTGGGGGAGAGGGCGTGATCACAGTGGTCTTGTAAAGGATTTGTGAAGGTCTGTCCTCTCATGTGCCAAGGGTATGTAATGAAGTGTCATGGGTACTTTCAAGTGAGGGTTGGGAAAATACAGCCTTTGGGCTAAATTCATCTGCTCCCTGTTTGCATCAGTGAAGTTTACTGGATCACAGGCATACCTATTCATTTACATATTGTCTATGACTGGTTTTGGGTAGTTGTGATAGAGATAGTATGGGCTGCAAAGCCAAAAATATTATCTGGCCCTTTACAGAAAAAGTCTAGTGACCCCTGCTCTAACAGCAGTTCATGCGAGGTGCCCTGGGAGCTCAAGGGAAGAAGACCTGAGACTGCTCAACAAAGTTGTAGGTGGTGCAAACCTGGCCTTGAAGGAGGAGTAGGAGGTCATCAAGCATACTAGGGGCAGGGGATTCTAGGCAGTGGCGGCTGATTTCATAAAGGCATGACAAAGCCTCATATACCCAGAAAATGAAGGGAGAAAAGTATGGATGCATAGATGGGCCAGATCTGGAGTTTCTGTCTTATTCTATCATTCAGAGATTCTCAAACTGGGCTTCATAGTATCACCTACAGAATGTTTTTAGAAATACGTATTCCCAGACCCCCGACTACTGCATTAGAAAGGGGGGGAGGTGGCAGTGTTCTGGAGTCTACTTTTCTGAATATGCCCCCAGATAATGCTAATGTAACTAATCTAAAAAGTTGATGGATGCCACCAAAGGCTTTGAACAGGCAATGGCATCTGCTTTGTACTGGAGGAAGGGAGGGAAGGTGGTTGGAGACTGATGCCTGGTATGGAGTGAGGGTCTGGAAGAAGTCGTGTGAAGAGTCAAGAGGAGGGAAAGGCAGGATTAGGGCTTATCACCTGGAGGGTAGGGGCCATGACTAACAGATCTTTATATTCCCCACAGCACCTTGCACATGGTAAGAGTTGAATAGATACTGACCAAATAATAGGTCTGGGTTCTTCCAGTTTAAGGGATGACACCAAAACTTCTGTAAGAGGCCAGAGAGCTAATATGTTTATATGGCTTTATTTGCCACGTAAGATCTTTGTCATGCAAGTTTTTTTTTTTTAAACCCTTCAAAAACATAAAAACCATTCTTAGTTCAAGGGACTTAGAAAAACAGGCAGCCACAGGCTATAGATTGCCAGTCCCTGCCAGGCTGTTGCTCATCAATTCTAACTTAACCAGTGAGGAGTGTTAGGAACACGAAGTGACCTGACTTGCCCAGGACCACATAGACACCTAACGGTTAAGATTAGAACTCAGATCTCAGCCCTTTACATGACAAAAATCAAGAAAGGCAGTCAACACAACACTGTCATATGAAAGACTTCCCCAAAACCAAAGCCTATGCAGAGGTAATCAATGCAGAGTTCAGAGAAGGGAGCAGTTACTAAAGTGATCTTAGAAGATTGTATGCAGAAAGAGGTTACAGCCACTCGTGTGAACATGACTGACTAGAGGACACAAGCTACAATCAGTTGTATCCCAGCACTTGGACAAGTACATAGAAAACTTAAACTGTAACTCAGTCTGACCTTTGGAAGTAGAAATTAACAAAGCTAATATACTGTAAAGGGAAAACCTCTTTTTTGTTTTTTTACTTTATCTCAAGTAAACTAATTTTTCTCAGGAATAACATCTGGGGGTATGATTCAAATTAAAAACAAAGGGAAGTAAATAGTCCACCATTTGTCTCAGCTGCTTGGTTAGGTAATTTTATGGCAAATTTATGGAACTCAAGGAATTTTTTCAAGCAGCACCTATGTACTGCTTAAGCAAATTGCTTTCATACTTGCACAATTCTCAGACAGCCTTAAAGATAACAATTCCTTTTTCATAGGGTAGAACGGAACAGAAATCTGTATCTGCTCTCTTGGTCAACTTTCCAGGTCATTGTGAGCTTTGTAGATTACTTAAAACTTTTAATACAGACACGTTCTATGTTTTGTAAAAGATGTTATAATTCTGAGGTCGAATCTGTGCAGTGTTCTGTCCCCAGGGCAGTTGTATAGGTATATGTTTAGTGTTCAGAGTCATTAATCAGGTAAGCACAGTCAAAGTTGAGTAGAAGAGATGAGCTATAATTTTAATTTCTTTAATAGTTGGGGTTTCAGATTATTTTTTACTCTTTGGGACTTTTTTGTCTATACCAAAGTACTTAATGTTTCATGTTAACAGGGAGGATTCTTGTTTGCGTATTATTCTAATCTTTGATGGTATAAATTCTTTGTACTTCTTTGATAATCCCAGTATTAGTTTAGCTAATATTTCTACAGCTCATTTTAGGGTATGTGCTAGGTATTTGGGATATACAAATGAAGATACGGCCCCTGCCTTCAAGGGGCTTATCGTTAGGGGTACACTGTGAAATAATAGTTTAATAAAGTGTAAGTCTTGTGCTACAGGGGCAGCAAAGGCGAGTGCTTTTTGTGTGTGCTTGGGTAGATAGTGAAGTCTTTGAGGATGATGGCCTTGAAAGATAGGATTTTTTTTGGCAGGTAAGGGAATCCCAAGTATGGAGGGAGGCAGGAAAGTACAGAGCTTATTGAAGGACAATGGAGAAAAGCAGAGTGGCTGCTATGGGTGTGGCCAGGGGAGTTAAAGAGAAGAAGGGCCTCCATGGTGGTAAGGCAATGGGAAGCCATCCCAGAATAGAAGAGGGATATGATTTTAGGGTAGTTCTAGTGGCTTTGGAAAGGGAAGGAGCTAATGGTAGTTGAGAGCCTAGGGTAATAACGGTTAAAGATAGCATGGGCTTGAACTAGGGGAATGGGAAGGGAAAGATCAGTCTGGGGATAGAAATAGGGCAGGTCTGTGAAGGAAAGGGGCTTAGTAGCACCACAGTTTGTAAGGTAGAAGGATGCTGAGACCTGTAAAAGAGTTAAAAAAAAAAAAAAAAAAAACCAAATTTTGAGGGGGCAATGAAGTATTTGGTGTTGAGTTTGCTGGGAGGTCCTGTAGTCTGGGGAATGTCCAGCCAGCTTGTGGAAAAGGACATTGGATTTGGGAGTTGCGTGTGGGTGAACGTCAAATGTGGTCACAGCAAGACAAGGAGGATTGTGAGCCAAGGGCAGAATATGGGCAGGCCCAGGGTGAATTTGTTTTATACCTTGTCTTCTTGTTGATCTCCCCTCAGAGTACCCAAAGGCAAGTGGAACAGCTCTAATGGGGTTGAAGAAAAAGATACTTGGATAGAAGAGGATGAACTGTTTCGAGTTCAGGGTAAGCGAGGAGATTCTTAGCTTCTCCTTGACCCTTGCTGAAATATACATGCATATTATTGTCACATGTTAATGTTCCAGAAACTGCATCTCCAATTAGAAAAAGTTTAAAAGATTGTTGACCTCATTTTGATTCATAAGGAGTCAGTTTTATGTCCTTTCTCTTTAAACAATGGAGACTCTCGAAGCAGTACTTTATGTTTAAAGAAAATTCTTTTATTTAATAAAATCTATGGTATTGTAGTTGATGTCCTTCTTAATGTGGTTTATTTAGAAAAGGTAGAAATGCCTTCCCCTGCATTTCTTGTTAAAGTAAAATATGTTTTTACCAGTTTCTACATAGGAATGTCTTTTTCTGAGAAATTTTACTTTTCCATAATTAATACCAAATGTCATAGCATTTGCATTAAAATCTCTCCCACTACTTACTTTACATCTGAATGGAAAATATCCAAATGCTAAGCATCAGTTTTGGGGGTTCTGTAGGAGCCGTGGTGGCGCAGTGGTTAAGCACTGAGTTGCTAACCAGAAGGTTGGCAGTGTGAACCTACCAGTTGCTCCATGAGAGAAAAGACCCGGCCATCTGCTCCTGTAAAGATTACAGCCTAGGAAACCCTATGGGGTAGTTCTGCTCTGTTATGTAGGGTCACTATGAGCTTGGATCATCTTAATGGCACATAATAACAACGACATAGACTTTTTAACATAAACAATGGTAACCCTTTGCCAATCCCAAAGGTTTTGTCCCTGAAAAGCATCTTCATTGGCAGAAACATACATGGCAAGGTCAGGATCACACAGAAAATGGAAGTCAACAGAAAAACAATAAAAATAGCATTAAATGTTTAAAAACAGTAAGATATTAAAGTTCTGGAAACATCCATCTCCAGCGCAGTACGGATTTGTTACCTTTAGAAATCTGCTCCCACTATGATATGAAACACTTTCTTATTTAAAAATAATCTGCTTCTCAAAGTATCCTCTTCCTGATGAGAAGACATTGCTGGGACAATGGCGTTTGCTAAAGCAGATGCTAAAGCAAGTTTCATGCTTTTGCAGCTTTGCCTTTTCTTACGGCTTTTTAAACAACTCTTGATGGCTTGGAATGGCACGTCTTTTATACTTACACACCCTCCTGTAGCCCACTGGCCTTTTAAAAAAATTATCTCGGTGCATGTTTTGTTTTGTTTTTTATTGTACTTTAGATGAAGGTTTACAGAACAAACTAGTTTCTCATCAACAGTTATAGTACACACCTGGTTGTATGACATTGGTTAACAACCCCACGACATGTCAACACTCTCCCTTCTCAACCCTGGGCTCCCTGTTACCAGCTTTCCTGTTCCCTCCTGCCTTCCAGTCCCTGCCCCAGGACTGGTGTGCCCGTTTAGTCTTGTTTTGTTCCATCGGCCTGTTCAATCTTTGGCTGAAGGATGAACCTCAGGAGTGACCTCATTACTGAGCTGAAAGGGTGTCCGGGAGCCATACTCTTAGGGTTTCTCCAGTCTCTGTCAGGCCAGCAAGTCTGGTCCTTCTTTTTGAGTTAGAATTTTGTTCTGCATTTTTCTCCAGCTCTGTCCAGGACCCTCTATTGTGATATGCATGTGTTTTGAGACCTGATCTCTTACCCATATGATGAGAAGATGGAACTTGAGCAGATCTTGCATGTTTCGTGGGAGTGGGAAACAGTAGTTGCCTTGTTCTTTTGTTTAGGGAACTGAACCAAGTTGTACTTACGTAAAATGATCAGGGATTTGAAAATTCTAGTGTAAAACAATAAAACCGTGTTACTTCAAAGCAGCCATTAACAAGGGGTTATTAAGCAGAAATTATACATACACATAGGTTTAAATATCACAATCCCTCAGTAATTTTAGAAGATGATGTTGGTTTTGTTAAAGAAACTGAAATCCATCATAATAGACATTTTTTGAATTGCTGTTTATAAAACACTTGCTTTGTACAGATTCCCATGGGGTAAAATGACTGATGTCTTGCAAATTAAAGATAAAAAGAAACTATCCTTTAGTAGTGTCCTTTCTCTTGTCAGTGTTTGTGAAATTTGAATTGTTTTCCCTTTGGGAACACCCTGTGTCTTTTTTTGTGGTTTGGGCAGAGTTAGGAGCTCTGAAATGAGTCTACTTTTAATGTTTTTCAGCAGCACCTGACGAAGAGAGTGTAACCAGCATAACAAAAAAACAGGTAATTTAAAAATTCTCTTTTCTGATCTGTGGGGTAAAACAGAGGTAAAGTCAGTCCCCATTTCTAGGCATAGACTACCCACGTACTCCTTAAAAGTCTGTTTTGAGAGTTTCATATAATCCGAACTGAGTTAAACAGCTGTCCTCTGGAGGAAAAACCTAGGACAGAAGCCTGACACACTTTCTGAACCACGAACATCACATGTTTGAAATTTTAAAGACAGAAGTGATTATTAGTTGATGAAATGACAGAGACATTGAAAATCATTAAAGGCCCAAATCCACAGTGTTAATTGTCACGTTTTACAAACAGAAACCCTGCTTTAGGGCTCAGGTTATGCTCTTGGATTCTTCTAGGGTTCTTGATTTTTCTCCAGTTTATTGGAGAAGCTGTGAATAAGTGGGTAACCAGCTTGTGATGAGGCTCGATTTTCTTTTGCAGAAGTGGACGGTAGAAGAAAGCGAGTGGATCAAGGCTGGAGTGCAGAAATACGGAGAAGGAAACTGGGCTGCCATTTCTAAAAATTACCCATTTGTTAACCGAACAGCTGTAATGATTAAGGATCGCTGGCGGACCATGAAAAAACTTGGCATGAACTGAAACAGGCTTTCATTTCCACGCATTAACAGGAGCATGGTTTCTAATAATAGCCCAATAGTCTGCTGTTTCTTTTGGAAGCTGGGCTGGGATGAGAATTCTGGGAAACCTCCTTCTGTGTGAGGGAGGCCCCAGTTCCACTTCAGTGCTGTTGGAGATCATGGAGCTAAGAAGCAAAGCCAAGCCTACCCCATGTCCTTGGCAGAGAATACAGGCGCAAAGCTTGTATATGCCAGAGTATCATTAATATTCCCCTCTTTAGTGGTTTGCTTGAATTTAAATCCCCAGTAATCAGTAGAACCTTCTCCTAAGAAATGGTGGAGTCTATTAGGAGCCACATGACTCCATGACCTGTTAAAACCAGCAACACGAGCATTTTTTGGAGTGAACTCGTTCCAGGTAAAACTTTGGCCTTCTGAAGCAAATACAAAGGAACTTCGTTTGTCATGAGCCCAGACTGATGAGAGACCAGGCCTTGTGGAATCAGGAGTCCCTTACAAACCATTTAGCCAGCTGTGACATCCACACCTAGACCTGACTGCCTTGGCATTTGCTTTTAATATTTCCTGGGCTACATAGGAAGGTTTAACCTTCACTTCCCATGTGGTTGAACCAGTGTGTTTTTTGGTAAAATGGTGATTGTAGATAAGCTTAGCTCCCTCTCTCTTCCCCCTATCCTCCCTGACCAGTTCCCTTCCTTATTGCTGGACTTAAAAACAACCTTGATTGAATATAAATGCCTAATTCCATTCTTTATGAAATGGTTACTTCTGCCTGATTCCCTTAATTGTGCTGTGTTAGTGTCTTGCACTGGAATTCAACATTCCCTTCTTTTTTTGTACTTTGTTGTGCTTGCTGTCTCTCTTGGACATCCTTAAAGACTGTCTTTTTAGCAAAAAAATTTCAGTAAAGTGTTTTCTGTAATCTTTTTTTAAAAGATGAGAATTATTGTCTATAACTTGTAGCATTGTTCATTAAAGTCTTGCTTCTCTCAGATTTAAGTAGTTGTTTAATTGCAGCATAGCATGTGTCAGCAGATGGGGGTAGCAATATCTTGAACAAGTTTTGTGGAACTGCACTGGTCAAGAAGCTGGTGTTGCACTGTATTGGATTTTCTAACCCTAATCCATGGAAGCCTTGTCAAACAGTTAATGTGGAGGTTTCCTCTTTTCAGTTTCCTCACATAACATACTTTTCCTGGAGCCAAAAGAATTTCCCCTTTCTCACCTCTGAGTGAGTGAAGGGCAAGGTTTAAAGAAATGCTGAAGTCTTAAAATTCATCCCATAGTTACAAGTTGGAAACTTTTACAGCATTGTTACCTATCAACTATGGATTTTGGGGTTTATACTACGCTGTTTATCAACCAACCTCAAAATAAACCACAGTGAGAAGGTAAGAACTTAATCTCCTCTCAGTCCAGCCACCTGATTGCAGCTAGTCGTGGTCTGCCAAACGGGATTAGAATCCAGAGCTTTTTTCCCCTCAAATTCTCACATCATTAGAGGGTACTCTCTAAGTAGAAGAGTCAAACTCTGAGGCATTTAGGGAAGAAAATATTCTAACAGTGTTTCTCAAATATGATGAAGAGACCCTTCAACATTTTTTTCACTTAAGTTTTTATTATACTGTTAAATGTATATAAACATAAAATTATGCTTAGAGCTTTTCTAACACTAAAAATTAATGTGAACTGGTGACTGTTTTGTTGAACCTAAGTTGCTGCTTACAACATAAGGAGCATCAGGACTATGGCAGCTGTGGGACTTGGGTGGGGAGTAGCTGTGACCTTCTGTACTGACATGGTGACAGTCTTTGCCCCTGCATCTTGGACTGCTGCAGAGCCACTGTGTCTCCAGAGTACCATGGTGTCATTTGGCCTTTGCACAAACTGAATACTACAGTTCTGAAGTCAGGTTTTTACTTACTAGCTTGTGATGGTTAAAAGTACCAGTTGGAGTCAATGCAGTGAATTCTGAGACAGTGCTTGGTTAGAAGGTACTAATCCTGCTTTTTTTTTTTTTAAGAGTCTCACTGAGAAAAGAGGTTGAAGAGGTAATAAACTCCCAACAACAACAACAACAAAGCCCTGACCCAGACGTCTTCACTGGAGAATTCTACCAAACATTCAGAGAAGAGCTCACACTACTCAAACTATTTCAAAGGATAGAAAAGGAAGGAATAGGAATACTCCTGAATTCATACTATGAACCCATCATAACCTGATACCAAAGCCAGGCAAAGACACCACAAAAAAACAAAATTACAGAGAAGTGTCCTTAATTAATATAGACATAAAAATTCTCAACAAAATCTTAGCCAACAGAATTCAGCATCTTGTTAGAAAAGCAACACCACGACCAGGTGGGATTCCTACCAGGTATGCAAGGTGGTTCAACATTAGAAAATCAATCAACGTAATCCAACACATAAATGGAAGAATCGCGTGATCATCTCAACTGACACAGAAAAGACATTTGATAAAGTCCAACACCCATTCCTGATAAAATAGGAACAGAGGGGAAACTCAAATAATAAAGAGCATTGATACAAAACAAACAGCCAACATCATTCTCAACGGAGAGAGGCTGAAAGCATTCCCCCTGAAGATAGGAACAAGGTAAAGATGCCCTTTATCATCAATCCTATTTAACATTGTGCTGGAAGTCCTACCTAGATTAGTAAGGCAAGAAAAAGATACAGAGCATCCAAGTTGGAAAGAAGTAAAACTACCACTATTTGCAGATGATAAGGTACTATAATGTAGAGAACCCTTAAGATTCCACCAGAAAACTACTGGAACCGCTAGAAACATTCAGCGGAATAGGATACAAGATAAACACACAAAAATCATTCGGATTCCTATACACCAACAAAAAGAACTTAGAAAAGGAAATCAGGAAAACAATGCCATTTATAATAGTCCCTAAAATAATAAAATACTTAGGACTATATCTAACCAGAGACATAAAAGACCTTTACAAAGAAAACTACAAAAACACTACTGCAAGAAACAAAAAGAGACCTGCATAAATGGAAAAATATACTGGAAGACTCAACATTGTGAAAATGTCAATTCTACCCAAAGCAACCTACAGATGTAATGAAATCCCAATCCAAATAACAGCATTCTTTAATGAGATGGAAAAACTAAGCACCAACTTTATATGGAAAGGAAAGAGGCCCCAGATAAGGAAAGCATTGTTGAAGAAAAAGAACAGAGTAGGAAGTCTCATACTGCCTGACCCCAGAACCTACTATTATACTTAACAGTAGTCAAAACAGCCTGGTACTGCGGCAACAATACACACATAGACCAATGGAACAGAATCGTGAACCCAGACATAAATCCACCTATAATCAGCTGATCTTTGACAAAGGACCATTCCATTAAATGGGGAAAAGACAGTCTTTTTTACAAATGCTGCTGATAAAACTGGACATCTATCTGTAAAATAATGAAATAAGACCCAAACTTCACACCATACACAAAAACTTACTCAAAATGGATCAAAGGCCTTAATATAAAACTTAAAATGAGAAAGATCGTGGAAGAAAAAGTAGGGACAGTGGCACAAACACCAGAAGAGAAACTTGATAAATGGGAACTCCTAAAAATTAAACACTTAGGCTCATCAAAAGACTTCAACAAAGAGTGAAAAGCGAACCTACAATCTGGGGAAAAAAAAAAAATTGGCTACAACATATCTGAAAAGGGTGTAATCTCTAGTCTATAAAAATACTTCAACACCTCAACAACAGACAAATAATCCAATTTAAAAATGGGAAAACAATATAAATGAACAGATGCTTCACCAAAGAAAACATTCAGACAGCTAAGACACATGAGGAAATGTGATCATTAGCCATTAGAGAAAGGTAAGTCAAAACTACGATGAGACCAGACTTCCTGGTCTGATGGAGACTGAAGGAACCCCTGAGACTATGACCACCAGACACCCTGCTAACTCAGAACTGAGGCCACTCCCAAAGTCCACCTGTCAGCCAAAGATTAGACAGGCCTATGAAACAGTAACACACATGAATGTGCTCCTTGGTTCAATCAAGTATTTGAGGCCAAATGGGCAACATATTACCAAAGCAATGATATGAAGGCAGGAAAAAATGGGAAAACTGGCCAAATGGGCATGGGGAACCCAGGCTGGAAAGGGGGAGAGTGCTGACACATTGCAGGGATTGCAACAAATGTTACCAAAAAAGGGGTATAAATTTTTGAATGAGAAACTAGCGCTGTAAACTCGCACCTAAGCATAATATTAAAAGAGATAAAAAACAGGAATTACAATGAGATACCGTCTCACCCCAACATTACTAGCACTAATCTAAAAAATAGAAAGTAAATGTTGGAAAGGTTGCAGGGAGATTGGAACTCTTAAACACTGTGGGTGGGAATGTAAAACGGTGTAACAACTGGAAAACAATATGGCACCTTCTGAAAAAGCTAGAAAGTGAAATACCATATGATTGAGCAATCCCACTCTAAGAAAAATATTCTAGAAAAATAAGAGCTATTGCAGGAATAAACGTATACACACCCATGTTCATTGAAGCACTGTTCATAATAGCAAAAGAATAAAAACAACCTAAGTGCCCATCAACAGATGAATGGATAAATTATGGTGCATACACACAATGGAATACTGCATAAAAATAAGGAACAATGATGAAGCCATGAAACATCTCACAACGTGGATGAATCTGGAGAGCATTATGCTGAGCGAAATAAGTCAATCATAAAAGGACAAATATTGTATGAGACCACTATTATAAAAACTTAAAGGTTAGAACACAGAAAAAAATCTTTGATGGTTACTACAGTGGGGAGAAGAACTCACTAGATAGACAACTGTCAACTTTGGTGAAGGAAAAGAACACAATACAGAGGAAGTCAGCACAACTTGACTAAGGCAAACCTATAAAAGCTTCCTAGAGGCATACAAACACCTTGAGGGAATGAGTTACTGGGCCTGTGGGCTGACGACCATGGTCTTGGGGAACATCTAGGTCAACTGGCATACAGTTTATAAAATGTTCTAGGAAGGCGGGGCCAAAATAGTGGAGTAGTCAGACACTTCTGGTCATCCCTCTTACAACAAAGACCTGGGAAAACAAGTCAAACTATTATATATATGACAAGCTAGGAGCCCTGAACATCTAAGGCAAAGTTGGGAAATGGAACTGAGTGGCACAGGGAGGAAACGACAGTTCAGAAGCAGCGAAGAGTTGTCGGAACTGACTCAGCGGGAACTGGCACCCCTCAGGCACGATCCTCTGGAGCGACCATGGCAGGGCTGGTGGTAGCATTCGGGTCACAGTTTCCTCACCGAGAGACAGCCACACAGTCTACTCAAACCTCCAGAACCAGAGAAGAACAGAGCTCTTGGCAAAAGCAAAGTTCTTGCATTTATTTTAAAAAGGTCCCAGCCCCCAAGCCAGCTGTTGATTTCCCTGGGCCTGAGATACATCCAGCTGCGGGCTCAGCCATTCTCCCACCCTTGGAGAAGGAATAAATTAACAATTGGGCAAACAAGGTTGTGTCATCTGCATAACGCAGGTTGGTAGTCAGTCTTCCTCCAATCCTGATGCCACGCTCTTCTTCATACAGTCCAGCTTCTATTATTTCCTCAGCATACAGGTTGAATAAGTATGGTGAAAGAATACAACCCTGATGCATACCTTTCCTGAGTTTAAACCAATCAGTAACCCCTTGTTCTGTCCGAACAACTGCCTCTTGATCTATGTAAAGGTTCCTCATGGGCACAATTAAGTGTTCTGGAATTCCCATTCTTCCCAATGTTATCCATAATTTCTTATGATCCATACAGTTGAATGCCTTTACATAGTCAATAAAACACAGGCAAACATCCTTCTGGTATTCTCTGCTTTCAGCCAGGATCCATCCGACATCAGGAGTGATATCCCTGGTTCCACGTCCTCTTCTGAATCCAGCCTGAATTTCTAGAAGTTCCCTGTCAATATAGTGCTGCAGCTGTTTTTGAATGATCTTCAGCAAAATTTTGCTTGCGTGTGATGTTAATGTTATTGTTCTATAATTTCCACATTCGGTTGGATCACCATTCTTGGGAATAGGCATAAATACGGATCTCTTCCAGTCAGTTGGCCAGGAAGCTGTCTTCCTTATTTCTTGGCATAGACGAATGAGCACCTCCAGTGCTGCATCCATTTGTTGAAACATCTCGATACTCCATCAATTTCTGGAGGCTTATTTTTTGCCAGTGCCTTCAGAGCAGCTTGGACTTCTTCCTTCAGTACCTTTGGTTCCTGATCATATGCCACCTCTTGAAATGGTTGAACATCGACGAATTCTTTTTGGTATAATGACTCTGTGTATTCCTTCCATCTTCTTTTGATGCTTCCTGCATCATTTAATATTTTCCCCATAGAATCCTTCACTATTCCAACTCGAGCCTTGAGTTTTTTCTTCAGTTCTTTCAGCTTGAGAAATGCTGAGTGTGTTCTTCCCTTTTGGTTTTCCATCTCCAGCTCTTTGCACATGTCATTATAATACTTTACTTTGTCTTCTTGAGCCACATTTTGAAATCTTCTGTTCAGTTCTTTTACTTCATCAATTCCTTTTGCTTTAGCTGCTTGACGTTCGAGAGCAAGTTTCAGTCTCCTCTGACATCCATCTTGGTTTTTTTCTTTCTTTCTCGTGTTTTCAATGACCTCTTGCTTTCTTCATATATGATGTCCTTGATGTCATTCCACAACTTGTCTGATCTTCAGTCACTAGTGTTCAATGCATCAAATCTATTCTTCAGATGGTTTCTAAATTCAGGTGGGATATACTTAAGGTCATATTTTGGTTCTTGTGGACTTGCTCTGATTTTCTTCAGTTTCAGCTTGATCTTGCATATTAGCAATTGATGGTCTGTTCCACAGTCGGCCCCTGGCCTTGTTCTGACTGATGATATTGAGCTTTTCCATCATCTCTTTCCACAGATATAGTCAATTTGATTTCTGTGTGTTCCACCTGGCTAGGTCCATGTGTATAAAAATTTAAAAAATGATAAAAAAAAAAAAAAAGTCGCCATTATGTTGGTGAAAGAAGGTATTTGCAATGAAGAAGTCGTTGGTCTTCCAAAATTCTATCATTTGATCTCCGACAAGGCCATATTTTCCAACTACTGATCCTTCTTCTTTGCTTCCAACTTTGGCATTCCAACTGCCAGTAATTATCAATGCATCTTGCTTGCATGTTTGATCAATTTCAGACTGCAGCAGCTGATAAAAATCTTCTATTTCTTCATCTTTGGCCCTAGTGGTTGGTGTGTAAATTTGAATAATGGTTGTATTAACTGGTCTTCCTTGTAGGTGTATGGATATTATCCTATTACTGACAGTGTTGTACTTCAGGATAGATCTTGAAAGGTCTTTTTGACAATGAATCCAACAGCATTTCTCTTCAAATTGTCATTCCCAGCATGGTAGACTATATGATTGTCTGATTCAAAATGGCCAATACCAGTCCATTTCAGCTCACTAATGCCTAGGATATCAATGTTTATGCATTCCATTTCATTTTTGACAATTTCCAATTTTCCTAGATTCATACTTCGTACATTCCAGGTTCTGATTGTTAATGGATGTTTGTAGCTGTTTCTTCTCATTTTGAGTCGTGCCACATCAGTAAATGAAGGTCCTGAAAACTTTACTCCATCCACATCATTAAGGTTGAATCTACTTTGAGGAGGCAGCTCTTCCCCAGTCATCTTTTGAGTGCCTTCTAACCTGGGGAGCTCGTCTTCCAGCACCATATCAGACAATGTTCTGCTGCTATTCATAAGGTTTTCACTGGCTAATGCTTTTCAGAAGTAGACTGCTGGGTCCTTCTTCTTAGTCTGGAAGCTCAGCTGAAACCTATCCTCCATGGGTGACCCTGCTGGTATCTGAATACCAGTGGCATAGCTTCCAGCATCATAGCAACACACAAGTCCCCACAGTACGACAAACTGACAGACACGTGGGGGTACAACCAGATACCTGTGCCTAAACTAATCACCCCCACAGCTCTAAGACTGTAGGAGAGAGCCTGTACCACACGCTTGATAACCAACTACCTGGACACCTGAGCTGAATCCATACAAGAAAAATGAATGAACTCCTAGGCTCATACACCTGGTCACAGCTCTAGCTATCTGGTGACAGGGCATTAGAGCTTCAAGGGTGCAAAGAATCAAGCCAGCTCACTTAAGCAGCCTATTTGGGCATATCAAAATAAAGCAAGAAGCTAGGATACAGTAAGAAACATAAAATAAATACAGTAACTTAAAAAAAAATTTTTTTTTTTTTTTTTTTTTATAGATAGCTCAGAGACAACACTCAATATAAATCGTGTAAAGAAGCAGACCACAATCGCTTCAACAAGCTCTCGAAAGAACCGAGGAGTCTTGTGGATGAAGATGTCTTCCTGGGATTACCAGATACAGGCTACAAAAGATTAATATACAGAACTTTTCAAGAGATCAAGAAAGAGATCAGGCAAGATGCAGAACAAGCTAAGGAACACAGAGATAAAGCAGTTGAAGAAATTAAAAAGGTTATTCAGGAACATAATGAAAAATTTAATAAGCTGGAAAGATCCATAGACAGCAAACAGAAATTCAGAAGATGAACAATAAAATTACAGAATTAGACAACACAATAGAAAGAGAGAGGAGCAGAATTCAGTATGTGGAAGGCAGGATCTGTGAACTTGAAGATAAAGCACTTGGCACCAATATATTTGAAGAAAAATCAGATAAAAAGAATTAAAAAAAAATGAAGAAAACCTTAAGAATCATGTGGACTCTATCAAGAGAAATAACCTCTGAGTGATTGGAGTACCAGAGCAGGGAGGGATAACAGAACATACAGAGAGAATTGTTGAAGATTTGTTGGTAGAAACTTTCCTGATATCATGAAAGATGAGAAGGTATCTATCCAAGATGCTCATCGAGCCCCACATAAGGTAGATCTCACAAGACAGTCAGAAAGATATAATCAAACTTGCCAAAACCAAATATAAAGAATTTTAAGAGTGGCTAGGAATAAACAAAAAGTCATGTACAAAGGAGAGTCAAAAGAACAAGTCCAGACTACTCGACAGAAACCATGCAGGTGAGAAGGCAAGGGAATGACTTATATAAAGTATTGAAGGAAAAAAAACTGCCAGCCAAGAATCATATATCCAGCAAACCTGTCTCTCAAATATGAAGGCAAAATTAGGACATTTCCATAAACAGAAGTTTACGGCATTTGAAAACACCAAACCAAAACTGCAAGAAATACTAAAGGGGATTCTCTGGTTAGAAAATCAAAAATATCAGATATCAACCCAACATAAGAACACAGGACAGAGAAAGCAGATATCAACCCAGATAGGGAAATCACAAAAATAAATCAAGATAAAAAGATGCTCAAAACAGGAAACAGCGATAGCATTACATAAAAGATGACAGCATCAAAACAATAAAGATGGACTAAAAAATGGAGTTATACATCTTTCATATGAGGAGGAAGTCAAGGCGATATAAAGAAATAAAAGTTTGGTTTAAACTTTGAAAAATAGGGGTAAATATTAAGGTAACCAAAAGGGAGACTAACAATCCTACACATCAAAACAAAATACAAGAAAAACATAAAGACTCAGCAAAAACAAAATCAGCAATGAATAAGAGGGAAAGACAACATATAAAGATGAACTACTCAGCACAAAAAATTGAGTGGAAAAAAGAAACCATCCACGACACACACAAAAAGACATCAAAATAACAGTACTTAACTCCTATCTATCCATAATTACACTGAATGAAAATAGACTAAATGCACCAAAAAAGAGACAGAGAGTGGCAGAATGGATTAAAAAAAAAAAAAAAAGATCCATCTATATGCTGCCTACAAGAGACACACCTTAGACTCAAAAACACAAACTAAAACTCAATGGATGGAAAAAAATATATCAAGCAAGGAACAATCAAAAAAGAGCAGGAGTGGCAATATTAATTTCTGACAAAATAGACTTTAAGCTTAAATCCACCAAAAAGGAAAAGGAAGGACACTACATAATGATTAAAGAGACAATATACCAGCAGGATATAACCATATTAAATATTTATGCACCCAGTGACAGGGCTACAAGGTACATAAAATAAATTCTAACAGCATTGAAAAGTGAGATAGCGCCACAATAATGGTAGAAGACTTCAACACACCGCTTTCAGTGAAGGACAGAACATCCAGAAAGAAGCTCAATAAAGACACAGAAGATCTAAAGGCAACAATCAACCAACTTGACCTCACAGACACATACAGAACACTCCACCCAACAGCAGCCAAGTATACTTTCTTTTCTAGCACACATGGAACATTCTCTAGAATAGACCACATATTAGGTCATAAGGCAAGCCTTAACAGAATGCAAAACATTGAAATATTACAAAGCATCTTCTCTGACCATAAAGCTATAAAACTAGAAATCAACAACAGAAAAAGCAGGGAAAAGAAATGAAACACTTGGAAACTGAACAACACCCTGCTCAAAAACGACTGTGTTAGAAAAGACTTTAAGAATGGAATAAAGACATTCATAGAATCCAATGAGAATGAAAAGACTTCCTATCAGAACCTTTGGGACACAGCTAAAACAGTGTTCAGAGGTCAATTTATATCAATAAATGCACACATACAAAAAGAAGAAAGGGCCAAAATCAAAGAAGCATCTCTACAACTTGAAAAAATAGAGAGCAACAAAAGAAACCCTGAGGCACCAGAAGAAAGCAAATAATAAAAATTAGAACAGAATTAAATGAAATAGAGAATAGAAAAACAATTGAAAGAGTTAACAAGACCAAAAGCTGGTTCTTTGAAAAAATTAACAAAATTGGCCAAACTGACAGAAGAAAAACAGGAGAGGAAGCAAATAACCCAAATAAGAAATGAGATGGGTGATATCACAACAGACCCAACTGAAATTAAAAGAATCATATCAGATTAATATGAAAAATTGATACTCTAACAAATTTCAAAACCTAGAAGAAATGGATAAATTTCTAGAAACACACTACCTACCTAAACTAACACAAACAGAGATAAAACAACTAAATAAACCCATAACAAAAGAAGAGATTGAAAAGGCAATGAAAAAAGTCACAACAACAACAACAAAAAAAGCCCTGACCCTGACGCTTCAGTGGATAAGCTCTACCAAACTTTCAGAGAAGAGTTAACACCACTACTACTAAAGGTATTTCAGCACATAGAAAAGGTTGGAATACTCCAAAACTCATTCTATGAAGCCAGCATATCCCTGATACCAAAACCAGGAAAAGACACCACAAAAAAAGATTAGAGACATATATCCCTCATGAACATAGATGCAAAAATCCTTAACAAAATTCTAGCCAATAGCATTCAACAACATATCAAAAAATAATTCACCAGGACCAAGTGGGATTCATACCAGATATGCAGGGATGGTTCAACCTTAGAAAAACAATTAGTGTAACCCCATCATATAAATAAAACAGAAGAAAAGAACTACATGATCTTATCAATTGATGCAGAAAAGGCATTTGACAAAGTTCAACACACATTCATGAAAAACTCTTAGCAAAATAGGAATAGAAGGAAAATTCCTCAACATAATAAAGGGCATTTATACAAAGCCAATGGCCAACATCATACTAAATGGGGAGAGACTGAAAGCATTTCCCTTGAGAATGGGAACCAGGCAAGGATGCCCCTTATCACCACTCTTATTCAACATTGTGCTGGAGGTCCTAGCCAGAGCAATTAGGCTAGAAAAAGAAATAAAGCGCATCCAGACTGGTAAGGAAGAAGTAAAAGTATCTCTTATTTACGGATGACATGATCTTATACAAAGAAAACCCTAAAGAATCCTCAAGAAAACTACTGAAACTAATAGTTCAGCAGAGTATCAGGATATAAGATAAACATAAAAAAATCAGTTGGATTTCTCTACACCAACAAAGAGAACGTCAAAGAGGAGATCACCAAATCAGTACCATTTACAGTGGCCCCCAAGAAGATAAAATACTTAGGAAAAAATCTAACGAGAGATGTAAAAGACTTATACAAACAAAACTACAAGACACTACTGCAAGAAACCAAGAGAGACCTACACAAGTGGAAAAACATACCTTGCTCATGGATAGGAAGACTCAACATTGTAAAAAAGTGTATTCTACCAAAAGCAATCTATAGACACAAAGCAATTCCAATTCAAATTCCAACAGTTTTTAATGAGACAGAGAAACAAATCACCAACATCATATGGAGGGAAAAGAGGCCCCGGAAAAGTAAAGTATTACTGAAAGAGAAGAACAAAGTGGGAGGCCTCACACTACCTTATTTTAGAATCTGTTATACTGCCACAGTAGTCAAAACAACCTGGTACTGGTACAAGAGAAACATAGACCAATGGAACAGAATTGAGAATCCAGACATAAATCCATCCACATATGAGCAGCTGATATTTGACAAAGGACCAAAGTCAGTTAAATGAGGGAAAAGACAGTCTCTTTAACAAATGGTGCTGACATAACTGGATATCCATCTGCGAAAAAAACAAAAACCTTCCTCACACCATGCACAAAAACTAACTCAAAATGGATCAAAGGGGAGAGCAACTAGGAGTATATAGCAAGGTGTATACAAATTTTTGTATGGGAGACTGACTTGATTTGTAAACTTTCACTTAAAGCACAATAAAAGTTTTTTAAAAAAGAAATTGATTGGATACACTTTCATGAGCAGCACTTTGGCTCCCAAATCTGGGAGGCATGGGAATTCCCTCATCCCACTTTATAGATGAGGTCACTGAGAGATGAAGTTGCTGTAAGAGGGTGCAAGGCTGCACAGATGTAGTTGAAGCCATCTAATAAAACAGTACTTAAAAACAAACAAAAAAATGGATCAAAGACCTAAATATAAAATCTAAAATGATAAAGATCATGGAAGAAAAAATAGGGACAATGCTAATACATGGACAATACAATGCCCTAATACATGGCAAAACAGTATACAAAACATTACTACAAACACCAGAAGAGAAACTAGATAACTGCGAGCTCCTAAAAATCAAACACCTATGCTCATCCAAAGGCTTCACCAAAAGAGTGAAAAGATTACCTACAGACTGGGAAAAAGTTTTTAGCTATGACATTTCCAATCAGTATCTGATCTCTAAAATCTACATGATACTGCAAAAACTCAACAACAAAAAGACAAATAACCCAATTAAAAAATGGGCAAAGGATATGAACAGGTACTTCACCAAAGAAGACATTCAGGCAGCTAACAGATACATGAGGAAATGCTCACCATCTTTAGCCATTAGAGAAATGCAAATAAAACTGAAATGAGATACCATCTCACTGTAACGAGGCTGGCCTTAATCCTGAAAACACAAAATAATAAATGCTGGAGAGGTTGTGGAGAGACTGGAACACATACATACTGCTGGGGGGGATGCAAAATTGTACAACCACTTTGGAAATGGATTTGGTGCATCCTTAAAAAGCTAGAAAGAGAAATACCATAAGATCCAGCAATCCTACTCTTTGGAATATATCCTAGAGAAGTAAGAGCCTTTATACAGATATATGCACATCCATGTTCATTGCAGCACTGTTTACAATACCGAAAAGATGGAAGCAACCAAGGTGCCCATCAACAGATGAATGGATAAATAAAGTATGGTATATTTACACAATGGAATACTGCACATCAGCAGAGAACACTGATGAATCTGTGAAACATTTCTTAACGTGGAGGAATCTGGAAGGCATTATGGTGAGTGAAATTAGTCAGTTGTAAAAGGACAAATATTGTATGAGACCACTATTATAAGAGCTTAAGAAATAGTTTAAACAGAGAAGAAAATATTCTTTGATGCTTATGAGGGTAGGGTGGGAGGGAGAGGGGTACTCACTAATTAGATAGTAGATAAGATATTTTAGGTGACGGGATGGACAACACATAATACAGGAGAGATCAGCACAACTGGACTAAACCAAAAGCAAAGACGTTTCTTGAATAAACTGAACACTTTGAAGGCCAGAGTAGCAGGGGCGGGGGGGATCTGGGGACCAGGGTTTCAGGGGACATCTAGTTCAATTGACATAATAAAATCTATCAAGAAAACATTCTGCATCCCACTTTGGTGAGTGGCATCTGAGGTCTTAAATGCTAGCAAGCAGCCAAGATGCATCAATTGGTCTCAACCCACCTGGAGCAAAGCACTATGAAGAACACCAAAGACACAAGATAATTATGAGCCCAAGAGACAGAAAGGGCCACATAAACCAGAAACATCAGCCAGAGCCCAGAAGAACTAGATGGTGCCCAACTACAACTGATGACTGCCCTGACAGGGAACACGACAGAGAACCCCTGAGGGAACAGAAGAGCAGTGGGATGCAGACCTCAAATTCTCATAAAAAGACCAGATTTAATGGTCTGACTGAGACTACAGGACCCCAGAGGTCACGGTCTCCAGACATTCTGTTAGCCCAAGACAGGAACCATTCCCAAAGCCAACTCTTCAGACAGGGATTGGACTATGGGATAGAAAATGATACTGGTGAGGTGTGAGCTTCTTGGCTCAAGTAGACAGATGAGACTATGTGGGCAGCGTCTGTCTGGAGGGGAGATGGGAAGGCAGAGTGGGACAGAAGCTAGCTGAATTGACACAGGGAATACAGGGTTGAGAGAAGGAGTGTGCTGTCTCATTAGGGGTGGAGCAAGTAGGAGTACATAGTAAAAAAAGGTGTATATAAATTTTTGTATGAGAGACTGCCTTGATTTGTAAACTTTCACTTAAAGCACAATTAAAAAAAGAAAATGTTCTACATCCTACTTTGGTGAGTACTGTCTGGGGTCTTAAAAGACTGCCAATAGTCATCTAAGCTGCATTTATTGGTCTCACCCTGTCTGGAGCAAAGGAGAATAAAGAGAACCAAAGACACAAGGAAAATATCACTCCAAAGGACTAATGGACTACATGAACCACAGCTTCCACTAGCCTGAGCCCAGAAGAACTAGATGGTGCCCAGCAACCACCACCAACCACAATGACAGGGATCACAACAGAGGGTCTGGACAGAGTGGGAGAAAAATGTAGAGCAAAACTCAAATTCACAAAAAAAGACCAGATTACTGGTCTGACAGCCCATGGAGGAATCCCCGAGATTATGGTCCCCAGAAACCATACTAACTCAGAACTGAAGCCATTTCTGAAGTCCACCTTTCAGCCAAAGATTAGATAGGTCTATAAAACAAACAGTAATATATGTGAGGGACGTGAATCTTAGTTCAATCAAGTATGCAAGATCAAATGGGCAACGCCTTCCTAAAAGCAAAGATGAGAAGGAAGGATGGGACAGGAAAACTGGATGAACGGACATTAGGAGCCTGGGGTGGAAAGGAGGAGAGTGCTAACTCACTGCAGGGACTGCAGCTAATGTCACAAAACAATCTGGGTATAAATTTTTGAATGAGAAACTAATTTGCACTGTATACTTCCACCTAAAGCACAATAAAATTTAAAAAAAGATTAGAAAAAAAAACTATTACTGAAATAGCATTTAGACATTCTCAGAACTCAGGGAGTGACAGTTTAAGAAAAACCGTACTTGGGGTTAAAAGTGAGAGGCCCAGTGATAGCCCAGCCCTCAGCTCTGCCAGGTGTGGTGTGGGACCATGAGCAAGCCACTCTTAAGTTTCTGCATCTATGGATAATAGGTAATAGTACCTCCTACTTGTAGGGTCATTGTGAAAATAAGTGCAGGTAAACCTCTTAGCGCAGTGCCTGTCATAAACTCCGTTAAAAAATCCATTGCTGTCCAGTTCATTTTGACTCAGCGATCCCATAGGACAGAGTAGAACTGCCCCATATGGTTTCCAAGGAGCAGCTGGTGGATTCAAACTGCTAACCTTTTGGCTAGCAGCCAAGCTCTTAACCACTGTGCCATCAAATGAACCTCTTTTTCTTGTGGGTGAAGCTATGGATAAAGGAATAGAGACTGACAGTTTGAACACTATGTTGCCGTTATGTGCAGTAGAATCTGTTCTGAAAAATAGTGACCCCCATGTACAATAGAACAAAACACTGCCTGGTATTGCACCATCCTCACAACGAGCTCATTGTTGCAGCCACTGTGTCAATCCATCTCATCAAGCTTCTTCCTCTTTTTTGCTGACCCTCTACCTTACTAAGCGTGATGTCCTTTTCCAGGGACTGGTCCCTCCTAAGAACATGTCCAATGTACATGAGATGAAGTGTCACCATCCTCACTTCCAAGGAGCACACTGTACTTCTTCCAAGACAGGCTTGTTCATTCTTGTGGCAGTCCCCAGTATAGTCAATATTCTTTGCCAATGCCATAATTCAAAGGCATCAGTTCTTCTTTGGTCTTCCTTATTGTTTGGCCAGCTTTCACATATATATGAGGTCACTGAAAATAATCATAGTGTAATGGTTAAAATTGTGTGTCAGCTTGGCTGGGCCATGATTCTCACTGGTTTGGCAGTTATGATGTAATCTGGCAGTTATATAATGATGTAATCAACTCCATGATGAGATCTGCTATGAGCAGCCAATCAGCTGAAAGGCAGTTTCCTTGGATGTATGGCCTGCCTCCAGTATATAAATGGACATTCCAGTGATGTTTTTGCTCTACATCCTGCATCCCACTCATCATTACGTGAACTCTTATTCTTGGAACTTGAGCTAGTAGCTTACCTGCCAATCTTGGGATTCATCAGCCTCCGAAGCCTGTGAGCCAGCAGACTGCCATCTGCCCTGCTGATCTTGAGTCCGTCAGCCCCTGCAGCTACCTGAGTCAAGAAAACCCTCCAGCCTCATCCTCAGATTTGGGACTTTCCATCCTCTAAATCCACATGAGCCATTTCCTTGATATAAATCTTTCCCTCTCTACATATAAGTGCTTCACTGGTTTTACATCTCTAGAGAACCCAGCCTAAGACATTTGGTACCGAGAGTGGGTCTACAGAAACAAAATTGTAAGGATGAGTTTTCTAAATTGGTTCCTAAGTCTTGTTAGTCTTAAAAATATTGATGACTCTTCGACTTGACAGCACTGGGTTTTTTTTTACTGGGGTCTGCTTCCAGTAGTAAAGAGGGCACTGCTAATCAAAGGTGTGAGGTGGCAAGAGAAATACACAAAATATCACCACCAACAGATCAAATATTGGTGAGAAGCGATTGCATGTTTGGTATGTTTCTATTTTGTCAAAACGAGAAGTAAAAGGAAGCTGGTTGGCTGGTCCTACTTTCACTAGCAAAGTGGTGAGCTCAAAGCTTCAGAGTCACAGCTCAAGTGCCACAAAAATGACCTCATATTTACCACTTGTGCCCTGAAAGGAAGACTTATTTCTTATAGTAACAGAACTAATATTGCCAAAAACAAAAACCCAGAGTCTTACCATAAAAGTGGCTGAATTACAATGCCAATGAATTCCCAACCTTGAACGGTATCTGTTATGGATTAAATCGTGTCCCTCAAAAATGTGTGTCAACTTGGCTAGGCCATGATTCCCAGTGTTTTGTGGTTATCCTTCATTTTGTAATCTGATGTAATATTCCTATGTGTTGTAAATCGTGGAGCTCTGGTGGGGCAGTGGTTAAGCATTCAGCTGCTAAGCAAAAGGTCGACAGTTTGAATCCACCAGCAACTCCTTGGAAGCCCTATGGGGCAGTTCTACTCTGTCCTATAGGGTCACTATGAGTTGGAATTGACTTGACAGCAACGGGATTTTTGTAAATCTTAATCTCTATGGTGTTAATGATGCAAGATTATAGGCAGTTATGTAACTGAAGAAGGGAGCAATTTACAAGACTAGGTTGTATCTTGAGTCAATCTCTTTTGAGATACAAAAGAGAGAAGCAAGCAGGGAGAAGAGCCAGGAGTGGAGCACGTCCTTTGGACCAGGGATCCGTACTCCGAGAAGCTCCTAGACCAGGGAAAGATTGATGACAAAGACCTTCCCCCAGAGCCAACACAGAAAGAAAGGATTCCCCTGGAGCTGGCATCCTGAATTCAGACTTGTAGCCGCTTAGATTGTGAGAGAATAAAATTCTGTTTGTTAAAGCCATCCACTTATGTTATTTCTGTTATAGCACCACTAGATAACTAAGACAGAGTTTGGTACTAGGATTGTAGTGCTGCTCTGACAGATACCTACAATGTGGAAGTGGTTTTGGAATTGAGTAATGAATAAAGGCTGGAAGAGTTTTAAAGTAGCTAATGGTAAAAGCTTATATTGCCTTGAACAGACTGTTGTGGAGTTATGGACATCAGAAAGAATTCTGGTAAGGGCTCAGAATTAAGTGAGGAGAGCTGTAACACTGGAGACAGCGCAGACAGTGAGAAGCAGCAGAAAAATGGTAGCAGCAAAATCAGGAGAGCGGCATGAGATGCACAGGAGCTGACCCATGGAGCAAGATAGTTGAATGCAGTTGGTCAGGAGGCTTCCTGGCAGAGTAGGGGTGCCTCCAGGCACTTATTGGTAGAGCTAAAGAGCTTTGTAACACCTGCCCAAGCAAGGCAGAGGCCAGGCTGGCCCAAGAGGACAGAGGGGCCAAGAGGCCAAGGAACCAGGAGGCAGAAGCTGGAGAGACAAGGAACACAGAAAGTAGAGCTGCCTTGGTCTCAAAGGGTAGGACCACGACCTCTGAGATCTCAAAGGGTGGGGCCACGACCTGCTACATTTCAGAGTCAGATCTTCACCAACTCGGTTCCAGAGTGTGGGGCTGTCATTCACAAATGCTAGGGGATGGGCTGGATCTGCTGCCCAAAGCTGAGGGGGCAGGGCTGCCATGCCCAAGGGACAGAAGAATGGGGTCTTCTGGGGCCCAGGGGATAGGGTCGCCACTCAGACTAGGAGAATGTGGTTGCCCAAATCTGAGGGAGCAAAATTGCTGTCCCAGTAGGCCTGGAATGCAGAGCTGAACCCAGGATTGAGGGGCCTCCACCCCGAGTTCTGGTGAGTGTAGCAACACCCAGAGTCTGCAGGGCAGGGGCATTGCTTAAATGGCCTCAGAGAATAGGGGATTATTTTCAAGCCTTGAGAGCTAATGTGCAGCCCTGGTGGCACAGTGGTTAAGAGCTCAGCTGCTAACCAAAAGATTGGTAGTTCAAATCCACCAGCTGCTCCTGGGAAATCCTATGAGGCAGATCTACTCTGTCCTGTAGGGTTGCTGTGAGCCAGAACTGACTTGATGGCATGGGCTGAGAGCTAATGTAATATGTTCTGCTGACTTGCTTGGAGCCTGTTATCCCTTCTTTCCCTACAATTTCTCCCATTTGTAATGGTAATATCTAGCTTGTGTCTGTTCCACCATTGTGCTTTGGAAGCAGATAACTCGTATTCCAGACCTCACAGATGAAGAGGAATTTTTGGAATTTGGACTTGGAGTTAATTTAAGACTTTTGGAATGATGTGTGTTTTATATGTGGCAAGGACATGAATTTTGGGGGGACCAAAGGGTGGAATGTTATGGGTTGAATTGTGTTACCCAAAAATGTTCATCAATGTGACTAGGCCATGATTCCCAGTATTGTGTGGTTGTCCTCCATTTTGTGATCTAATGTAATTTTCCTATGTGTTGTAAATCCTAGCCCCTATGATGTTACTGAGAGCCCTAGTGGCACAGTGGTTAAGTGATATGGCTACTAACCAAAAGGTCAGCAGTTCAAATCCACTGGCTGCTCCTTGGAAACCCTAAGGGGCAGTTCTAGTCTGTCCTCTAGGGTCACTATGGGTCAGAATCAACCTGAGAGCAACAGGTTTGGTTTTAGTTTTGGTTTATAACGTTAGGATTGGAGGCAGTTATGTTAATGAGGTGGAACACAATCCACAGGTTTAGGCTGTATCTTGAGTTAATCTCTTTTGAGATATAAAAAAGAGAAGTGAGCAAAAAGGAGGGAGACCTAATTACCACCAAGCAAGAACAGCCAGAAGTGGAGCACGTGCTAAGCCACCCTCCCCAGTAAAACCATTAGCCCTTCCACTCCCACCTGATAAGATTAACTTAGCTGTGTCTGAAGAGCATTTGTCTGAGTTATCCCTTGGGAAGGCATCTGAATCACTCCCTGGGGCATCACATGAGGCAGATGTTTTACAAGACATTGCTGAATGTTCTCAGATTACATCCCCACCACCCATTTTTGCTTCTAGACCTACATCTAGACCTAAGTCCCAGCTAGCCCCAAAAGGTGGAACACAAAGTGTGACCAGGAGTAGGTATGCTACACTCTGAAAGAACTGCTTGACTTTTCTAATATTTACAAACAGAAACCTGGAAAATATGTGTGGGAATGGCTATTAAGGGTGTAGGATAATGGTGCAAGGAACATAAAGTTGGATCAGTCTAAGTTTATTCATATGGGCCCCATAAGCACAGATTCTTCATCAATATTTCAGCTCAAAAGGTTAGAAAAGGATCTAATAGTTTGGCTGTTTCACTGAAGCATGGCTTATGCAGTGGCCTACAGTAAATCAAGCTCAAGTACCAGACCTGCTTTGGTATACTGTAGAAGATAGTACCCAAAGGCTTAGGGAAACCAAAGGCTTACGGAAATTGGCATGCTACAGTGAATTTATCAGGTTAGACCCACAGACCACACATGGAGTGCCCAGAGGACACATCTTTTACCACAACAGCGAAGAACAAATTTGTGAAGGGAGCCCCAGCATCCTTGAAGATTGCTGTGATCGCTATTTTATGTAAGTCAGATTTGACAGTGGGAATTGCCCTAACTGAATTAACACACTTAAATACAATAGGGCTGATTGGACCCCTTAGTGTTAGGGGCCGAGGGGCAGCACTCAATCAACAAAGACAAGGTGGGGGTGGTTACCATAATGGACAGCTGAGTCAGGGTAGTCATCAGAATAGTCTGACTCATAGGGGCTTATTATGGCATTGGCTACTTAGTCATGGTATCCTTAGGGGTGAAATAGATGCAAAATCTACTAAACATTTACTTCATCTGTACAAACAGAAGAATTCTAGGTCAAGTGAACAGCAATCTAATTTGAATGACCAGAATAGAGTCGCAGCCCCTCAATCATCCCTAAATTGAGCCAGTTTACAAGACCCACAACCTATTGAATGAAGGGGAGTTTGGGTCCCCATGAGGAAAGATCCCTTCACATTCCCACAAATTTATACTGTTAATTTTTCTCCTGGCCTTCCCCAAAGGGATCTATGACCTTTTACAAGAGTGACTGTTCACTGGAGAAAAGGAAACAATCAAATTTTTGGAGATTACTGGACACTGGCTCTGAACTGACCCTAATTTCAGGAGACCCAAAATGTCACTGTGGCCCACCAGTCAAGAGTGGGGGCATATGGAGGCCCGGTTAATGGAGTCTTAGCTCATGTCCATCTCACAGTGGGTCTAGTGGGTCCCTACATCCATCCTGTAGTGATTTCTCCAGTTCCAGAATGCATAATTGGAATAGAAATACTTAGCAAGTGGCAGAACCCCCACATCAGGTCCCTGACATGTGGAGAAAGGCTATTCTGGTAGGCTAAGGGGAAATCATTAGAACTGCCACTACCTAGGAAAATACTAAACCAAAAGCAATGCCATATCCTTGGAGGAACTGCAGAGATTACTGCCACCGTCAAGGACTTGAAAGATGCAGGGGTGGTAATTCCCACTACATTCCCATTCAACTTGCCTATTTGGCCTATGCAAAAAATAGATGGATCTTGGAGAATGACAGTGAATTATTGAAAATTTAACCATGTGGTCAAATTGCAGCTGCTGTTCTAGATGTGGTTTCATTGCTTGAGCAAATTAATACATTTCCTGGTACCTGGTACGCAGTTATTGATCTGGCTAATGCTTTTTCCTCCATACTTGTTTTGAAGGACCACCAGGAGTAGTTTGCCTTCAGTTGACAAAGCCAGCGATATACCTTCACTGTCCTACTTCGGTGGTATATCTACTCTCTAGCCCTATGTCATAATTTAGTCTGCAGGGACCTTTGATCACCTTTCCATTCCATAAGACATCACCCTGGTCCACTACACTGATGACATTATGCTGATTCGACCTAGTAAGGAAGAAGCATCAATGACTCTAAACTTACTGGTGAGACATTTGTGTGTTAGAGCATGGGAAATTAACCCAAAAAAATTCAGGTGCCTTCCACCTCAGTGAAATTTCTAGTCCAGTGGTGTCAGGCATGTCAACACATTCCTTCTAAAGCAAAGCATCTGGCCCCTCCTACAACTAAAAAGGAGGCACAACACCTGGTGGTGGGCCTCTTTGGATTTTGGAGACAACGTATCCCTCATTTGGGTGTGCTACTCCAGCCTATTTATCAAGTGACTTGAAAAGCTGCTAGTTTTGAGTGGGGCCCAGAACAAAAGAAGGCACTGCAACAGGTTTAGGCTGCCGTGTAAGCCACTCTGCCACTTCGGCCACATGAAGCAGCTGATCCAATGGTTCTTGAACAGCAGATAGAAATGCTGTTTGGAGTCTCTGGCAGGTCCCTATTGGTGAATCAGAGCACAAACCCTTAGGATTTTGGAGCAAAACCCTGCCATCCTCTGCAGATAACTACTCTCCTTTTGAGAAACACCTTTTGGCTTGTTACAGGGCCTTAGTAGAGACTGAATGCTTAACCATGGGACACCAAGTCACCATGGCCTGAACTGCCCATCATGAACTGGGTATTGTCTGACCTACAGAGTCATAAAGTTGGATGTGCATACCAGCACTCCACCATTAAATGCAAGTGGTATGTTAAAGGTGGAGCCCAAGCAGGACCTGAAGGCACAAGTTGCATGAGGAACTGGCCCAAATGCCCATTGTCCCTACTCCTGTCACATTGCCTGTCCTCTCCCAGTCTGTACCTATGGCCTCATGGGGAGTTCCTTCTGATCAATTGACTAAGGAAGAGACTCGTGCCTGATTTACAGATGGTTCTGTGTGATATGCACGCACCACTGAAAAGTGGACAGCAGCAGAACTACAGCCCCTTTCTGGGACCTCCCTGAAGGACAGTGGTGAAGGGAAATCCTCCCAATGGGCAGAACTTCAAGCAGTGTACGTGGAGGTTCACTTTGCTTGGAAGGAGAAATGGCCAGATGTGCAATTGTATACTGATTCACGGGCTGTGGCCAGTGGATTGGGTGGATGATCAGAGACTTGGAAGGAACATGATAGGAAAATTGGAAACTGGGAGGTATAGTGAAGAGGTATGTGGATAGACCTTTCTGAATAGGCCAACGAAGTGAATATATTTGTGTCTCCTGTGAATACTCACCAAAGTGTGACCTCAGCAGAGGAAGATTTAACAATCAAGTAAATAGGATGACACATTCTGTGGACACCAGTCATTCCCTTTTTACTAGCCACTTCCATCATTGCCCAGTGGGCTCATGAACAAAGTGGCCATGGTGGAAGAGATGGAGGTTATGCATGGGCTCAGCAACATGGACTCCCACTCACCAAGGCCAACTTGGCTATAGCCACTTCTGAGTGTCCAATCTTCTAGCAGCAGAGACTAACAGTCCTTGATATGGTACTATTCCTAGAGGTGATCACCCAGGAACCTGATGGCAAGTTGATTACACTAGACCACTTCCATCATCCAAAGGGCAACATTTCATTCTTACTAGGATAGACACTTATTCTGGATAGAGATTTCCCTTCCCTGCATGCAATGCTTCTGCTAAAACTACGATCCTTGGACTCACGGAATGCCTTATCCAGCATCATGGTATCCCACACAGCATTGCCTGAGATCAAGAGACTCACTTCATAGCAACTGAAGTAAAGCAGTGGATCCGTGTTCATGAAATTCACTGGTCTTACCGTGTTCCCCATCATCCTGAAGCAGCTGGCTTGATAGAACGATGGAATGGCCTTCTAAAGACACAATTACGGCACCAGCTAGGTGGCTGTGCCTTGCAGGGTTGGGGCAATATTCTTCAGGAGGCTGTATATGCTCTAAACCAGCATCTAACGTATAGTGGTGTTTTTCCCATAGCCAGGATTCTTGCATCCAGGAACCAAGGAAGGGGTGCAAACGGGAGCAGCACAATTTGCAAAAGTTTTGCTTCATTTCCCAGCAACCCTATGCTCTGTGGGTCTAGAGGCCTTAGTTCCAAATGGAGGAGTGCTCCTACTTAGTCACACATCACTGATTTCATTGAACTGGAATTTAAGAATGCCACTTGACCCCTTTGGGCTCATGTGTCTGGATCAACAGGCAAAGAAAGGAGTTACCATATTGGCTGGTGTGATTGATCCTGATTACCAAGAAGAAATCAGATTGATATTACATAATGGAGGTAAAGAAGAGTATGTCTGTATCTTAGTTACCTAGTGCCGCTATAACAGAAATACCACAAGTGGATGGTTTTAACAGAATTTTATTCTCTCACAGTCTGGGTTGTTAGAAGTCTGAATTCAGGGTGCCAGCTCCCGGGGAATGCTTCCTCTCTCTGTTGGACCTGGGGGAAAGTCCTTATCATCAATCTTCCCCTGGTCTAGGAGCTTCTCAGCACAGGGACCCTGAGCCCAAAGGACATGCTGTGCTCCCAGGGCTTCTTTCTTGGTGGCATGAGGTCCCTGCTTACTTCTCTCTTTT
The DNA here is from genome assembly GCF_024166365.1 of Elephas maximus indicus. NCBI lineage: Eukaryota > Metazoa > Chordata > Mammalia > Proboscidea > Elephantidae > Elephas > Elephas maximus. Next base: position 35,588,847 of record NC_064839.1, on the reverse strand, counting down.
ATATCTCAAAAGAAATTGACTCAAGATATAACCTAAACCTGTAGATTGAGTCCTGCCTCGCTAACATAACTGCCTCTAATCCTGCCTCATTATCATGGTAATGGTTAGAACTTACAACACACAGGATAATCACATCAGATCACAAAATGGTGGACAATCACACAATAATGGGAATCATGGCCTAGTCAAGTTGAGACATATTTTTGGGTGACAAAATTCAATCCATAAAAGTCTGGAATACAGGATATTCCTTAGGGCATCTGCTAATACTACCATACCCTGTGATTAAAGTCAATGGAAAACTACAGCAACCCAATTCCCACATGACTACTAATGGCTCAGACCCTTCAGGAATAAAGGTTTGAGTCACTAACCAGGCTAAGAACCACAACTAGCTGAGGTACTTGCTGAGGATAAGAGGAATACAGAATGGGTGGTGGAAGACAGTAGTTCTAGATACCAGCTACGACCAGGTGACTAGTTGCAGAAAGTAGGAATGTAATTGCTATGTTTCTTTCTTGTATGTGTGCATCAAAGGTTTTTGTTTTCTTCACTTTTAAGATGTAAAAAGGACTAATGCATTTTTGGTTGTATACGTGTTAGCTGTATGATGTTACACTCCCGTTGCCATTGAGTCAATTCTGACTCATATATAGTTGTGTTAATTTAGAGATTATGTATGGTTTAAGATGTGTACTGCTGCCAAGTTAGCAAAGGGTGTAATGTGATGGTTAAGGTTTTGGGTCAACTTGGCTGGGCCATCATTCTCAGTGGTTTGGCAGTTTGATGTAATTTGGCAGTATGATGTAATCAACTCCATGATGAGATCTGCTATAAGCAAACAATCCATTGAAAGGGAATCCTTTGGGGGTGTGGTCTGTCACCAGTATATAAATGGATGTTCCAGCAAGACTCTTGCTCTGGATCCTGCATCCTACTCACCATCATGTGATATCCATTTCTTGGGACACGAGCTATCACCTTACCTTCAGATCTTATCAGCCTCTGCAGCCTGTGATCCAGTGGACTGCCTGCCGTCTGGCCTGCCAATCTTGAGATTCATCAGCCTATGTGAGTCAGAAGAAGCCTCCAGCCCGATGCCTGACCCACATACTTGGGATTTGCCAGCCTCTACAACTGTGTGAGCCATTTCCTTGAGATAAATCTCTTTTTCCTCTCTCTCTCTCTCTATATATATACACATGCTTCACTGGTTGAGCTTCTCTAGAGAACCCAGCCTAAGACACATGGCTTGGGTCAGATGCACCTTAGTCCTCACACCTTAGTCCTCAGAGTCACATCTTTGGTTTTCAACACTTTAAAGAGGTCTTTTGCAGGTGATTTGCCCAATGCAACACACTGTATGATTTAATGACTGCTGCTTCCATGTGTGTTGATTGTAGATCCAAGTAAAATGAAATCCTTGACAACTTTAATATTTTTCCTGTTATCATGATGTTGCTTATTGGTCATGTTGAGGTATAACCCATACTGAAGTGGGTTTTGGATAGCTTTTGATGACCATATCTCGTCAGGTGGAAGGTTGCAGAATCACAACGAGGAGGATTATCAGTGGAGAGGTTTTCAACTCTGTCTCTTGCTGCTCACTGTATTCATCCATTTAAATTTTTGCACATATTTGAATCCTGTGCTTTGCTATCTAAGCTGCAGAAAAATGCCTGTACTAACAGTTCTTGTCCCATGGGTCTTACAGGAGCAATATGTATCACCTAGCAATTTGACATGAATAAAGAGAAAAATCTCAACCAACTTTTGTCAGTATATCCAGGTGGTTGTAAATAAACTTACCCAGTATTTCATCCCCAACAAGCAAGAATGGATAATGGCCTGAAGGATGGGTGGAAATATCGATTCTGAGGTAGTAGCTTCTATGTATCAGCTATGAAGTAAGTTTGATAAGACATTAAGCTTTTGAGGTAAAAGTTAAAACTATTCCTGTGAATCAAACATGGGAGTATCATGCCAATTCTATCATGGAATATCTATGTCTCACCCTGAAATTGGCCTAAATATGAACTGTGGAGTTAATGATTACCCTAGTGGTTGTGTGAACTACTTGGCTCCACCGGGCTGCAAGCAGTACACTTGAGGAGGAATTTCCAGAAAGCAGCATGTCCCCTTTGTTCTTTGGTGTTGGGCTGGTAGTTCTGAACCTAGTGGTCTCTGCTAGGAGCCAGAAGACAGAACCCCCAAGTAGCTCCAGGGAACAGCCGGTCTTCCGTGGAGCAGACCGTTATGATTTTGCCATCATGATCCCACCAGGAGGCATGGAATGCTTTTGGCAATTTGCCCACCAGACTGGCTACTTCTATTTCAGCTATGAGGTGGGTAGTTGTGCACTTGCCTTTTTTTGCTTTTGTCAAGTGGGTCAGGTTTTAGACTAAAACAAAGTTTTGGTCTGTATTATGCTGTGATTTCCTACCTACTAATGAAACGGATCTGTAGCTAGATAGAAACTGCCAGTGATGAATAATCATTAATGGGAGCTAAAACATATGGCTTGGCTTCTCCAACTGGGGGCTATGGAAGTGTGCTCTAAGCCCCAGAACAGGATGCTCAGCACAGGGTACCCCTTCTTGAAAAGGTAACGAAATTTACTCATATTTAGAGATGAGAGGGAGCAAATACATTTTCAAACTATTAAAACATGGATGTGGTACAAAGTTGAATGAAATGGTCACATGAACTTTGTAGACTCAGAAATTTCACAGAAAGCTGCTTCAGTTCAAGGAGGAGGGGGAGCGACATCTGTTTTGCTGTCTTTAGGGGTAATTTCAGCAAATTGGAGAACTGCTAGCGCAAGATTTCTCTATTCAATCAAACAATCCTATTTCCTTTAGGAAGGTAAATGTTTTCAAATTACCTGGTTATATTGAAACTCTGGACCCCTGGTGGTTAAGAGCTCAAGGTTAATAGTTCAATCTACCAGCTGCTCCTTGGAAACCCTATGGGGCAGTTCTCTCGGGTGGCTATGAATCAGAATTGACTTGATGGCAACGGGTTTAGTTTTTTGTTGTTGTTGTTATTGAAACTCTAGTACTTGAATCTGCACCACTCAGGGGCCAATCAGCTGTAAAAAGGAACTAGTCAGGTGGAAAAATAGATCATCTTAAATATCCTTTAGCAGTTGAATTTCTGAAATGCCTCAAATGCCAAGTAGTTCTATCCATTTGATCTTACTCCATTGTGCCCAAGGAAGGTGAGATCAATAGTAAAGTTAGGGCTGTTCATTTCCTTTGTTCTTGATCTAAGGAACCTGTTAACTTTCTAGTTTTTGTTTACATAGTAACAGACTATGTTGATCTCATGCTATTCCACCGTAATTTAAAATTCACTTAGAATTTTTTCTTATCTCTGAATTTATATAACAGTAGCTACTAGTCAGCTCCTTGTAGCCTGAGTTCATCAAGACCCAGCTTAGTGACGAGTGTTCATGGAGTGCCTGCTAAAGGCATGGCTGTCAAGCAGCAAATAAGCCCAAGTCTGGGTCACCGCCAGGAAGCTCAACAACCAAGCAAGTTCAGTCAAGAACTCTACAGCCAGAATAATACGTACCAACTGATACACAGCTGCTGTGCAACATTTCTTTCTCAGGAGCATGAGTGCTTTGGCATTTTGGGCAAGACAACTCTTTGTTCCTGCAATATTGTCCCAAACAGCACAGGACATTCCGAATTGCTGCAACCCCATCATTATGACAACTAAAAAGAGCCTCTGTTCAATTCCAAACCCCCTAGAAGGCAGGGGTGGGGAGGGAGGACCACCTCTGATTGAGAACCATTGTGCTGCTGATTATGGGGTGTCAACCTTATCACTTAGGACTTTTCTCCTTCTTTAATGTGTCTTGACAGGTTCAGCGGACACTGGGAATGTCACATGACCGGCACGTTGCTGCCACCGCACATACCCCACGAGGTTTCCTGATAGACACCTCCCAGGATGTTCGGGGTCAGATTAACTTCTACATCCAAGAGACAGGTCTGTTCACATGACCACAGCTATTAGTATAATAATCATAGATTTCTATAAAATTGAGGAAATAATGAGGAAGTACTTAAGTACTTAAAATGTGAAAACCCAGCTCTTTCCATATAGGGATGACAAAATGGAAAATAATTCAGGTTTCAACCCATTAAATGACCAGTTTTCTTGGAGACTGTTGACATCCAAAAACATCCAGTGACAGTCCACTGGCAGTTTGGGATTAAGGTCTCCAGCTGACTAATTATCATGATAACTCCAGGGTCCAGAAGCTCAGTTTTTTTTCATCATCCCCAACTGATCAGACTGGGAAAGTGACCAAAACAGAGAGGTCCATTTATAATACAGAATCTCAACGAATAAATTTATTATGGGGTGGCATTTCTTTCCGGTCATCCGAATACTTGAGTCAGTTACCTAAAGGCAGATTTAGAACAAAAGAAAATGGGTGGTAATGTGAAATATCTGCGCTCTACAACCAAGCACATTTCTCTAGTCACCAGAAGACTCCTACAGCCAGATAGAACCGACCTCCACCTCAAACAGCACCCGCCATGCTTTAACCGCCGTTTTTACTAGTTAACCTAACCAGTTGCCATTGAGTCAATTCTGGCTCATGGCAACCCGGTGTGTGTCAGAGTAGAACTGTGCTCCATAGGGTTCTCAATGGCTGATTTTTCAGAAGTAGATCACCAAGTCTTTCTTCCGAGGCACCTCTGGGTGGACTCAATCCCCTGAACTTTCAGTTACCAGTCAAGAGTGTTAACTGTTTACACCACCCTCGGACTCCTTTACTAGTCAGGAGCACCAAAATAGACAGCATTTCTCAAAAAGGGCACCACTGACACAAGACAATCCTTCACTGCATAGCACAGGATAGTCACCATTACAGGATATTTAGCATCCCTGGCCCTTAAATGCTGGTCATGCCTTCTAATCATTTTGACAATCAAAAATACTGCCACACATTTCTAATCCCAGCACCATGACTCTGACACGCACAGAGGGAGACAACCCCAGTTGAGAACCAGTACTAGTACACACCCCAAAAAATCAACACCCTGTACAAACCACCTTATGGAGAGTTCACTGTAGCAGGAAAATTTCTTTCATTCACAATGCATCAATTTTCTCCCTAATTTCAAGCTCAAGATGGTCGTCCCCAGCTTTAATGGTGTACAATGAGCAGGAAATTAACATCATGCTCTTAATCTCAGCTCAATTTGTTGAGTCTTAATCTTCCAAAAAAGGTGTTACTTAATAAGAAATTGTAGGTTGGAAAAGAGGAAGAAAAGTCTTCTACCTGGTATAGAACTATATTTACCATTTGGTAAAATACTTATGAAAAATGATTATATTTAGTAAAACGAGTTTAGTGTAAGATCGGTGTCTTGCACGTCGAAACTTGGATCTTCGCACTTCCCAAGTGAACAGAAAGTGCTATACTAGCAAATGTGACACTAGAGAAAAGGTATCTCTAGGGGAAACTTAACAAAGGGTGGGAGATCAGATACTTGGTAATGATCTAGGAATCCCTACAGGTTTTTATCAGCTTTGTCTAAGAAACCAGCAAAGCCGCTTTGGTTCTGTACAAGTGTATCTAAACTTTGGAGTCTTCTATGAGGGGCCTGAGATGGACCAGAAAAAGAATGAAAGAAAACAACTGAATGATACCCTGGATGCAATTGAGGTAATTGTTTCATGTGAGAAACATATGCAGAAGCAAATTTTAAATTTGGAGGGATTAAAATGATGGGAGTAATACCACTGGAGTGACTACTCATTTGGGTAGAAACCAAACAGGAAAGGAGATGCTGTCCTTTGTTCTTCTTTGTATATGACAGAAGACAGGGGCCAGTTTATAAAAAAAAAAAAAAAAAAACAACCCATTACCATTGAGTCAATTCATACTCATAGCAACCCTACAGGACAGGGTAGAACTGCCCTATACGGTTTCCAAGGAGCGCCTGGTGGATTCAAACTGCCAACCAGCTGTAGCTCCGAACCACTGCACCACCAGGGTTTCCCAGTTTATCAAAGGGCCTTTAATAATCTTTTATGACTTGAGGCTCTTGAAATCTCTCGTCTCATACCAGGGGTTGGCAAATTAGCTCATAGGCCAGATCTGGCCCACGTGTTTTTTTTTTAATTGAGATACGATTTACGTGCCATAAAATTCACCATTTTAAAGTGTTCAGTTCAGTAGTTTTAAGTATTCTCAAGGTTGTGCAGCCATCACCACTATTACCACCCGCCCCCCAACTCCATAACCATTAGCAGTTACTCTCCATTCCCCTCTCCCTTCAGTCCCTGGCCACAACTTACCTACTTTCTGTCTCTATAGATTTGCCTATTCTAGACATTTTACACAAATGCAATCATATGTGACCCAGTGTCTAGCTTTTTTCATTCAGTATAATGTTTACAAGATTCATTTATATTGTAGCTTGTATCAATATGTCATTCTTTTTATGGTTGGACAGTATTCCATTGTAGGCACATACATTTTGTTTATCCATTCATCTGTTGGACCACGGATAATTCTATGCATATTACTGTGAACAATTCTATCAACATTGGTGTACAAGTATCTGAAGCCCTGCTTTCAAGTTGTGTGGGTATATATGTAGGAGTGGAATTGTTAGGCTATATGGTAATTGCTTAACTTTTTGCAGAATCACCAAACTGTGTTCTATAATGGCTGCATTTTACAATCCCACTAGTAACGTATGACAGTTGCAATATATCCACATCCTTTCCAATGCTTATTAATGTCTTCTTTTTGATTATAGCCATCCTAGTGTGACTTGACAGCACTGGGTCTGGTCTCTGGTCCAGCGTGTATGAAGTAGTATCTCGTTTTGAGTTGTATTTCCTTAGTGTTTGATTTTTTTTTTTTTCCCATATGTTTACTGGCCATTTGTTTATCTCTTTTTGGAGAAATGTCTATGCAATTCTTTGCCTATTTTTAAATTGAGTTATACGTCTCTTTTTGCTGAATTTTAAAGGGTTTTTTATATATCCCAGATACTAGATCCTTGTTAGATTTGTGATTGCAATTATCTTCTCTCATTATATAGGCTGTCTTTTCACTTTCTTGATAGTGTCCTTTGAAACCCAAGTTCACTGCCTGTTTCTGTGAAGAAAGTTTTATTGGAACACAGCCATGCTCATTCACTTACATACTATGGCTGCTTTTGTAATAAAATGGCAGAGCTGAGTAGCAGCAAGGGACCGTATGTATGGCCTGCAAAACCTAAAATATTTACTAGGTGGCAGTTTTAATTAAAGGTTTGCTAGCCCCTGTCTTTTACCACATATAGAGAGGAGCAAAAGATATCACCTGGATGGTGCAATCATGTGCTAAGTACCTACAGAGATTCTGTAGAAAAGCTCTCTAGCTTGAGACCTGAAGCTTTCAGTATAAAAAACATTTTTGTAACTTAAAGTCCAAGTCATTTTTTTCATATACAGCCAAACTAATAATTTATCAATAACTACACAGCCTTATTACATATTATAAAGCCTTGAAAAAAAAAAAAAAATATGAGTAAGTTACTAACTTCCAGATAGGTTAGTGCTTGTGAGCACCCAGATGAGCACAAGGTTGGTTGGGGGACCCTTTTTTTTAAATTTATTTTCTCTCCCAAAGGAGAGTACACAAAAAGTGCAAAACAATATTTTTCACATGTGGCGATACTACAACTTTGCCCGGATGAGGAAAACGGCTGACTTTTTCCTTCTCCAATCAAACTATTACTATGTAAACTGGTGGTCGACAGTCCAGAGCCTTGTTATTGTTCTTTCTGGAATCTTGCAGCTGTATTTCTTGAAGCGTCTCTTCAATGCTCCAGCAACTACAGATACAAAAAAGCCAAGATGCTAAGCTAGGAGCACCCTGGCTCTTTTCTTCTGGGGCAGAAAACGGTCAAATCAGCTTTGTAAAGTTACTGGGAAAAATCAATTTCTCATGGTACAGTTTTACTCTTTTGCTCTCACCTACAAAGACACAATGGCAATAAAAGAAAATGTAAAAAAATTGAGCTTGGCTATTTTTAAGGTATGCTACCATCAAAATACTGTCCATCATATAGCAGTGTTTAGAGATTAACAGAAAAGCTGGAAAGGCTAAAAGGTGAAAAAGTTGGAACAAAATCAAGTCACGGTTTGAACATAAAAACAAGAGTTGATAGAGTGCCCTTTTGCAGTTGAAAAAATGTTGTTATTTCTAGAGATTTCACCTTTAGAATAAAAAATGAGCAGTATATTCATCAAAAAAAAAGTTTTATTTATTTTGGATTTTTGTATGTAAAATTATGAAAATAATTTTGGAAGGTATGGGGAAGAAGGAACTGAATTATATTTCAGGGTCTATCATTAGTGCTTTTTGTCCAAATCAGCTAGATAAGATTCATAAAAGAAATGATGTTTTATGAAGTCAAGGTGATGAAAAAGACACTTCAACTTGAGATCATACCATCCAAGAAAAGAGCAACAAAATAGCTCGCAAAAACCGAGATAGTATAATCAAATTATACTCATCAGACTAGGGTCTTAGGAACAGAAACACTCAGTACACGCAATATGAAAATATTTATTGAACATCTACCACTTGCCAGGCACTGTGCTAGGTGCTTACGATCATGACCTCCAATTTTAAAAACTACATAGGTAGATGATTAAAGCTGTTCTTAAATAAAACATAACAGCTTAGAAAAGCTGAATGACTTGTCCAAGGCTATAGTGATGGTAAGCAATAAAATTAGGGTTTGGATCCAGGTTTTTTTCCACATCACACAGCACTTACTATATACAAAAATAGAATAAATTGCTCTTATTATTTTGCCAAATCTCATCCGTAAAATCCCAACTATGGCCTACTGTTCTGATATGACAATATCTTCCATAATATTAAGAAATAACAGAGAAATCCATCATGATCTTATCATTAGTGTGGAAAGCAAAGTGTTATCACAGATAACAGTAATAAGCTACTCTTGTCCTTAGTTTCAAAGATGAAGAACAAGAAAAGCCCTCTGATTCAAATAAAAAACACATTATTCTATTTAGTCACAAACACAAATATCTAAAACCTCATTTTTGAACCATTTCTGTATAGCAAGAATCCAGCCTGCATTTGCCAATAGAGAGAACATTAAACCAGGAAGTCCCTGAAGAGGTCAAACTGTTGACAAAACTCAACATGACGATGGCACCTACACAGACACAGGAAACAAACCCAGGCCCTTCCACACAGCCACAAGTCCTTGCGATGATTTTAAGTCAACGTCTCTTCGTGTCGCACGTATTCCCCAACGTCTGCTTGATGAAATATCACAATCGCCATGGGGTCTACTTTCCTGCAGTCTTGTGTAGACTTTGCTGCCACCCCAAAACCCTGGGATTCAAAAGAAGAGACACTGATTCACTGAGTCATTCGATAAGCATGTATTGAGGGCTGGGAATAATAAAGATGGGGAAAAAAACAAAACACAGTCCTTGCCTTTGAAGAATTCAAAGTGCACTGAGAATTGAGTCTCTCAGCATACAGTTTGAAAACACATCCTTCTTGCATAAAAAGGTACTCTTTTTTTTTTTAAAACACATAAATACCATCTCTACTCACCAAAGGGATGTCTGCCATGGAGTACACCACAACTCCCTGGTACTGAGAGGTATTTTCAGTAATTCGACCGAGACCAGATTTCAGCACATGGTTCCCATATAAGAAGGACTGTTCTGCTCCAGGTTTTATCCACACTTTATACTACAAGAAAGAGAATTAACCTGTCGTTATTTCCTTGAAACAATTTCAAGCAACAGAGAGAGAGATGAAAGTTTAAGCATAGTAGCAGTACCAGTTGCCATGGAGTCAATTTGGACTCATGGCAACCCCATGTGTGTCAGCATCCTATGTGTGTCAGTGGCTTCACAGGATTTTCAATGACTGACTTTTCAGAAGCAGATGCCAGGTCTTTCTTCTGAGGTGTCTCTGGGTAGGTGAGCAGCTGACAGCATTAACTGTTGGCACAGCCCAGGGACTCCTTAAGCATATTAAAAAAAAATATGCTTCCCTTAAATTGTTCACTCCCTAAACAGAACTGCCAACAGTATCTTCCCTCAACTCTATGAACAACTTCTCTCATGGACCATGTAGCAGCTCTTTCACTGTAGTGCACTACCTTCCTTATCACAGCCACCTATTTGCTTTTCAGTCTTCAGCTGGTCTGCATAGGCTCTCTACCTTGCTGGTGGTAACTAGGACGACGCAGGCACACACCAGTCCAACACCCATAACCCTAGGCCCGCTCAAGCAATGAAAACCTATAAACAGCACCATGTGCTGGTACAGACGTAAGAACTGTCAAGACTCCGTGGGACAGAAACTGCCCAGTAACGTGCATTCTGATGTGGCCCTCATTCATGACTTTCTCTGTCCCCAGAATGGAAACCATCCCACAAACCTTGGCATAGGGCGCAAGGTAATCTAGAGCTGTGATGTGCAACCGGAACTTGTGGGTCTTAGTAAATTTTCCGAAGCAGGTCCCCAGCGACACCAGCTTGTCCCCAGAAATGTTGGCGGCCAGCTTCAAGATCTTCTCACTGAAGGTCCGTAAGGAGAAGAAGGTGTCGGATGAGTGAGGCGTTGCGGGACCCAGGCCCCCACCCCGGTCCATACTACTCGCCCGGCCCCGTCTCACCTCATATAGTACACCCGGTCGTTGTGCAGTCTGAAACAGTACGTGCCGTCGGGTCTGTCAACAAGCAGCTGAAGATTCTCCCCGATGCTGAGGATAGAATAAGGGCGGGAGGCAGCGCCCGCACTGAATTGTCCCGGCACTGCGGCCCCGCCACCCACGCCCCTACCCATCACACACATTCTTCGTTCCCGCGCGCTCTTACTATTTCGCGATCTTCTCGAACATTACACGGGTCTCCTCTTCAGTCAAAGGCCGCATTTTCCCGCTAGGCCAGAACACCTAATCCTCGTGCTCAGTCGCCGGAAGCGATAGTCGGCCGCCAGCCGCTCCCGGCAACCCCAAAGCCTGCCTCTCTAGCCGCTCTTCAGTCGTTCTCCACGCCAGCGCCTCGTAGCCTGGACGACCGCCAGGAAAGAGAAGTCTGTCGGGTAAGGAGCCATAGAGACTGGAAATGAGCACTGTTGTTTCCGGTCCTATATTCGGCGCGAGCGCCGTCTCTAGTTCGGAGGGGAAACAACGCTGCTGCCGGAAAGATGGCGGCCATGGCGACTCTTCCGTCGTCAACTACCGCCTCGGCTGTGGCGACGGCTACAGCAGCAGCTCTCGGGGAGGTGGAAGATGAAGGACTTCTGGCATCGCTCTTCCGGGACCGCTTCCCCGAGGCCCAGTGGCGAGAGCGACCCGATGTGGGCCGCTACCTCCGAGAGTTGAGCGGCTCTGGGTTGGAGAGGCTGCGGCGCGAGCCGGAGCGCCTGGCGGAGGAGCGGGCGCAGCTGCTGCAGCAGACACGCGACTTGGCCTTCGCCAACTACAAGACCTTCATCCGCGGAGCCGAGTGCACCGAGCGCATCCATCGCCTCTTCGGCGACGTGGAGGCGTCGCTCGGCCGTCTGCTCGACCGTTTGCCCAGCTTCCAGCAGAGCTGCAGGTGCGGCGGCCCGGGGCTAAAGGGTCTTATAACGTTTATGATGATAGAAACAGCTGACACTTACAAAGCGCTCTTCTCTGCGCGCTTCATTAATCCATTTAATTCTCACAACAGCCTTTGAGGTAGGTACTGTTATTCCCATTTTATATATGAGGAAGCTGAGAAACAGGTTAGAGACTCATCCAGGGGCACAGCTGCTAAGTTTTGAAGCCAAAGCTGGAACCCAAGAGCGCATCCCTCCCTCATAGGGCTGTTGTGAGCACTAAAGAGAATCCATGCAAAACACTTATCATTGGCATGCAGTTAACATTCTATAAATAGCAGCTTAATAGATATGTGCATATTTATATAAAACAACTTGCACCAGTGGTCATCTGCTCCAAAACTTTTAGTGATAGGAAACTGACAAGGAAACTCTTGCATTTTGGGACAGCAAAATTACCAAAACTCCCTCTTTTGTGCCAAATTCTGCCTTCCTATATCCTCAATCCACTTATTCCTCATTCTGCCTTCTAGCCCTTCATGAAAAAAATTTAATTTTTCTTTTGAGCCTTTGGATATTTGACAGCAGCTTTTGTATCCTGCCATGCTCTAGAACAGATAAGAATTTCATAAAGTAGCTCTCTGCTATTATGGAGGAAAAATGGAGACAGTAGACTGGTGGGAACTAAGATTGAACAGTAGCCTAGAAGATTGAGAGACTGGGAGAACTTGGGGATAAGACATTGACTTCTAACTTTTACGAAACTTCTGCTTTTATGAAAATAATTATAGTAGATATTATTAAAGAACATTTACTCTGTGTCAGGGTCTTTACCTGAATCAGTTTCATCTTCACAGTCTTATAAGGGGTGCTGTTATTTTATCAGTGAAGAAACCGGTTCAGAGAGCTAAGTCCCTTGCCCCAGCTAGTAAGTGGCAGACAGATCTGGGTTCACATCTGTGCTCTGTTGTTTATTAGTTGTGACCTTGTACAAGTTGCTTAACCTCTCTAGCATTAAAGTTTCTTTAAGAGCAATAGCACTTACTGCATAGGTTTGGTATGAGGATTAAATAGATAAACCATTCAGCCCAGTACTCAATTCTTATTAGATGGTAGGAAACCAATTGTAACTAAGGTTTGGGTGTAGAGCAATGTGGGACCAACATTCTCCTGATTGGTACTAGGAACTTTGTGAAAGAGGCTGAAGAGATCAGCTCTAACCGCCGGATGAACACCCTGACTCTGAACCGGCACACAGAGATCCTAGAAATCCTGGAGATTCCTCAGCTCATGGATACTTGTGTCCGAAACAGCTATTACGAAGAGGCCCTGGAGCTTGCAGCCTATGTACGCCGACTGGAAAGAAAATACTCCTCCATTCCTGTCATCCAGGTAGCCAATTTGCCCAGACAGGATTCAAACTGATGTTCTCACAGCTAGTATTTCTGTGGTTGTCACTGAACTTTTAGGCAGAAACCATAAGGAAACATGTTTCATATCGGTTTCTAAAAGCCAGGCAGGTTTGAACATAAAACATTTATTAATTCAACTAATACGTATCAATCATGTACCGAGTACTAATCTAGGCACTACGGATATAGTGTGAACAAAACAGGGGAGGCCCTGGTTCTCTCATGAAGCTTGCATTCTCATGGGAAGTCTGATAATTGACAAGTGAATAAATTGTATTATCATTTGAGGTAGTGATAAGTGTTTGGGGGAAAAAAAAACCAGGGAAGGGAGTAGAGGGAGACTGGGGTGTGTTACATTCGGTAGAGTAGTCAGGAAAGGTCTTTCTGGAGAGGTGACATTTAACTGAGACCAAAGTGATAAGGAGGAGCCAGCCACATTAAGATCTGGGGAGGGAGCAAACCAGGAAGTGGGAAGAACAAGTACCGCAGGCCGAGGTGAGGAGTAGGCATGTTTAGAGGATACAGACACAGCGAGTGGAACTGGATTATAGTGAGCACGGGAAGACCATTTGGAAGCATATGGAGCTGCAGAGCCAGACCAGGTGAATGGTTGAACTTTATTGATTACAATGGGAAGTCATTGGAGCGTTCTAAGCATTTAAGTAAGTGAGTGGCCCAACCAGATCTTTGTTGGTGAGCCTGGAAGCATCACTTTTAGGAAACCTACTTCCTATGTCAGGAAACCAGTGGAAGTGGTAGTCTGCAGTGTTCAGGGTTAGTGGAATGTGTTCCAGGGAGTGTTTTCACCAGCGTGGTATAACTTAACCCCCTGTGTTGTCAGGGCATTGTGAACGAAGTGCGCCAGTCCATGCAGCTGATGCTGAGCCAGCTGATTCAACAGCTGAGGACCAACATCCAGCTCCCCGCCTGCCTCCGTGTCATTGGCTACCTGCGGCGCATGGATGTCTTCACAGAGGCTGAGCTAAGGGTGAAGTTTCTTCAGGCGCGAGATGCTTGGCTGCGTTCCATCCTGACTGCCATCCCCAATGATGATCCCTATTTTCACATCACAAAAACCATTGAGGCCTGCCGAGTCCACCTCTTCGATATCATCACCCAGTACCGTGCCATCTTCTCAGATGAGGACCCACTGCTGCTCCCTGCCATGGGGGAGCACACTGTGAATGAGAGTGCCATCTTCCATGGCTGGGTGCTACAGAAAGTCTCACAGTTCCTGCAGGTGCTAGAGGCCGACCTTCACCGGGGGGTAGGCGGCCGGCTGGACTCCCTGCTAGGCCAGTGCATGTACTTTGGGCTTTCCTTCAGTCGAGTAGGGGCTGATTTCCGGGGCCAGTTGGCTCCTGTTTTCCAGCGGGTGGCCATCAGCACCTTCCAAAGAGCCATTCAGGAAGCTGTGGAGAAGTTCCAGGATGAAATGAACTCTTACACTCTCATCTTGATTCCAGCCATCCTGGGCAGCAGTAACATTCCTGCTGCCATGCCGGTGGCTCAGCCGGGGACACTGCAGCCACCCATGGTGCTGTTGGACTTTCCACCCCTTGCCTGCTTCCTCAACAATATTCTGGTTGCCTTCAATGACTTGCGCCTCTGCTGCCCCATGGCCCTGGCGCAGGATGTGACTAGGGCGCTGGAGGATGCTCTTGCCAAGGTGAGTACATTCTGTTGGCTTTCCACTGCTCTGGCCTTGTTTGGTAATAGGTGACCAGAATTTAGTAATAAACCAGCCCATATGATAGTTGTGCTTGCTGATTTGGAGAAGTTTAGCATAATTTCACAGGTTTTTCGGAGAAACTCTGACTAGTCCCTCCTTCGTGGAACCTAGAACAATCCTGTAGAAATGATTCAGTAATATAGTAGAGTTTTTTTTTTTTTTTTGCCTGCATAACAATTTACTACAGAGTTAGTGGCTTAAGACATCATACGTTTATTATCTCAGTTTCTGTGGGTCAGGAGTCCAGGCACAGCATAGTTGGGTCCTCTCCTCAGGCTCTCACAAAGTTGCAGGCAAGTGGCGGCCCATCTGGAGTTCAGGGTCCTCTTTTAAGCTCATTCAGGTTATTGGCAGGATTCATTTCCTTGCAGTTGTAGGAATGAGGCCCTCAGGTCCCAGAGGCCACCGTGCTCCATAGGCAGTTCACAGCATGGCTGTTGGCTTCATCAAGGCCAGCTAGAGAAAGCCTCTCCTGCTTGAGTCTCTTTCAAGGAAAGCCTGGACCCACTTTTAAAGGCTCATCTGATTAAGTCACCCCATTCTTTTGATTAGGGACTTGCGAAGGACTTTAATTATATTTGCAAAATCTTTTACCTTTGTAATATTCTGTTGGTTAGAAGCAAGTCACGGGGTCTACCCGCACTCAAGCGGAGGGAATTATGCAAAGGTGTGGATACCAGGGGGACAGTAATCATGAAGACCACCTCAGAATTCTTCTTACCGCAAGTAATGATAATATCTTAGTATGGAGCACGGTTTTTACACATTCTAAACCTTTAGCTATTAAGATGCTTCTTAAAATTGATGGCATCAGTTGCTGTCAGCCAGGTGGCATTTGTGACATGACCTTACTCAGTAGAAACCTCTTCTAGTTTTGCTTCATTGGCATGGATCCATCCCATTCTGGTCTGTTCCTGATAGGAGTCGAGAACCATATATTCTTTGTTTAATTTCATGACACTCCTCCGCTGGAATCGGAAACTACACCAGTAATGGAATAACATGGGTGAAGTGGTGGATTTTAGGAGCTTCACCATAATTCTGAGATTAAACAAAAATAGGTAATAGAACGCACTTTTTAGAACCGTTTTCTTCATGACAACTTGAAGGCTGCACATTTCTGCTTGGTTTCATATACTGCCTGTGATGGTACACTGTTGCAGGTGACTGATATGTCCTCTTTCAGGCAACCAAGGTAATCCTGGCCTTCCATCGCGCTGAGGAGGCTGCCTTCACCAGTGGGGAGCAAGAGCTGTTTGTCCAGTTCTGCACTGTCTTCCTGGAAGACCTTGTTCCTTACTTAAATCGATGTCTCCAAGTGCTTTTCCCACCAGCTCAGGTAGCACAGACTTTAGGTAAGAGAAAGGAAAAACATCTTTTTAAACTGCTTTATTGAGCTATAATTCACATACTAAGTAATTCACCTGTTTTAAGTGTCCTTTTTTTAGTAAATGTGCAGAGGTATATGGTAATTATCACAATCCAATTGTAGAACATGTCCATCACCCCAAAAAGAGCCCTCATTTTCATTTGAAGACATTCCTCATTCCCATCCTCAGCCCCAAGCAAGCAATACTCTACTTTCTAGCTCTTTAGAGATTTGCCTTTTCTGGAAATTTTATATCAACGAACTCATACAATAAGTGGTCTTTTTTGTCTGGCTAAGTGGAAGAAGCCGGCCATAAAATGAATGAATGATTTCATTTATATAAGATATCCAGAGAAGGGGTTTTTAACCTATTATTCCCAATTTGCCTGAACTTCCCTGTGCCCACTCTCCTGCCTGTGGTGGGAGTGGGGAAGTGGTGGACGGCACAGCTTTCCAAATGGCAGTGGGTCCGTGATCACGTTACCGAAGGGTGGCTGCTCTCTGCTTTCCCCCAGCTTTCCCCTTGGGCTCTGTTACTGAGAGGCCCATTGCTCACTGAGGTTCTCTTAGCTCTTATTTGATCTGCGCTATACTGTGCTGTCCCAGAGTACCTTCATAGTCTCCCTTTACAGTATAGCTGCCTGCCCCATATCACAAAAATGGCTTTTGCTGTATTTAAGTAATTGTGTGTGTTACCGCCTCTCTTTTTTTCCTGTGACATCTGTATTAAATTTTATTAATACATATTCGTTTTCATTTCACTTTCTCTTCTATGTGTCCCAGGCATTCCACCCACTCAGCTCTCCAAGTATGGCAACCTTGGGCATGTGAACATCAGTGTCATCCAGAAGCCTCTTGCCTTTATCCTACCAAAGAGAGAGGCGGTGTTCTCTCTAGATGAAAAGGAATTAGTGCCTGAACTCACAGCCGCAGCCCCAGCCCCAGAACTTTCTGTGGAAGAACCAAGCCTGGAATCTATCCCTCCAGTTTCTCCTGAGGGTGGGCCGGCGGATGCTGAATCAGTGCTGCAGCCGGGGGAGCCGCTGCCAGAGGAGCTACTGCGGGGGGAGGCATTGGAGGCAGATCTACCTAGCGTGAGGACTTAACAGGTGTTCTCCGCTCCCAGAATTGGGCCCGGCGCCTAGTGCCTCGGCGACCAGGGGCTCTACATGTGGCCTCTGGTGAGAGGAGAGTTGTTGGCAGTTTGGAGGTAGGGAGACCTCGCCTAGGAATGCACAGGACAGCAGAGGGCTGTTTCCGCTGGTATTCAAGAGAAGAAAATTAAAGGGGGGCGTCCTGGTTATCCATGGCATATAAGTGATTATACAACTAAAAAATGGGATTAAATAATAAAGCTGATTGTCACTGGGTGGCGGCACGTTCTGTCTTCTGGGCGGAGCCGGGGCTTCCCGGAAGGAGCGGGGAGCTACGTTTCCCGGCGTCCCTGCCAGCGGAAGCGATCGTCTGTGGGCCGGGGAGGGAGGTGTAGGTTGCCGGGTTCCTGTTCGCGGCTCGCGATGAGCCGGCTGTGGGGCAGGCTGCTGCTGGGGACGCTGCGGGCGCCTTGTAGCGCGGTGCTCGGCCTGCCGTGGCGAGGGGACGCGGGGGCCGGCGCCGGCCGGACCTGCAGCTCCACACCAGCCCCGCACGGCCTCGAGGGCCCGGCGCGCGCGCGCTCTTACTGGCGCTACTTGAGGCGGCTGGTTCGGGGTCCGCCAGAGCAGCCGTACGCTCACGTGTGCCAAGTCGGGGACCCAGCTCTGCGCACTGCGGCCGCCCCGGTGGAGCCGGCGCAGCTAGCGGGGCCCGAGCTGCAGCGGCTGGTGGAGCGGCTGGTGCAGGTGATGCGGCGCCGGCACTGCGTGGGGCTGAGCGCGCCGCAGCTCGGGGTGCCGCTGCAGGTGCTGGCTCTAGAGTTCCCCGAAGCGCTCCTCCGCGCCTACGCGCCGCGCGTGCGCGAGGCCCGCCAGATGGAGCCCTTCCCCCTGCGCGTGTTCGTGAACCCCAGTCTGCGAGTGTTGGATAGCCGCTTGGTCACCTTCCCTGAGGGCTGCGAGAGCGTCTCCGGCTTCCTGGCCTGTGTGCCCCGCTTCCAAGGCGTGCAGATCTCAGGTGCGGGGGCCCTGGGGCACCTCCCATCTCGTCAGCTCTTAGTTTCCACAAAGCTTAAGTTAAAACTCATCAGCTGGGTCTCCTGGCATCAACAAAGAACGGGTTCGGGAGTGAACCGGCCTCAGGACTGACAGATCGTGCTGGGGCACTAGCCTTCCCTGAGAGCACAGCCAGCTCCAGTGAGGGATGTGGAGTGGGGGCTGCGAGGGTGTCCTTGTTCCGTTGTTATCTCGTACTCCGTCCTTTGCTTTATGCTGCCAGAAAATACCGAGACCCCCTCCCCCCGCTGCAAGTCCAAGGGGGAGCCAGACGGGGCACGGAATGATTCCGAGCACCACAAATATGAAAGGCGCCAGACTGACGCAGCCGACGGAGAGAGAGAGAGAGAGAGGAATTTCTGCTGACGCATAGTTAACCCTCATTTTGAAATTTGGGTGAGGAGAGGGAGGCGCAACTTGGAGATTGCCCCAGGGCGCTCGAATGGGGAGGGGTGCAATTTAAAGATTGCCCTTGAGCACTGCTACCTTCCCTGCACTCTCGCACGCTGCCTCTGTCTTCTCTCTCACACACTGACCTGCTGGGGTTGAAGAAGTGAGACCAGCTTTGCCCAGCCCAGGAAGCTTTTGTGGAATGTAGTTCTTTGCTGGGGTTGGGATGATTTCTCGAGCAATCCAGTTGGTCCAAGGTCAGAAAGTCGACTTTATTTTATAGTGGTGGTGGTGGTAGTTGCTGTCGATTTGGACTTAGGAGGACCTCATGTGCGCATAGTAGAATGGCTCCATAAGGTTTTCAAGGCCTGTTACCTTTTGGAAGCAGATCGCCAGTTATGTCTTCCAGGGTGCCTTTGGGTGGGTTTCAACCACCAACCTTTTGGCTAGTGTACTGTTTTTAGGAATTGAAAGTAAACAGCAATACTTCAGAAGGGAGGAGTGTTCAAAGTGGAAGCATTTTAGGCAGACAGTTTCTCATCTCTCAGCCCCATGGTGAACCAGCAACCTAATCAGAGGTGAGAACCAGGCTGGATACTTGGTAATTCAACCTGAGGTGTCTTTTCTAGGAAGAATAGGGCTGCTGTCTACGTTCCCTTTCTGATGTTGCTCTTGTGAATAGAATGGGTGGTTTGGGGAATAGGGTAAGGAAGTTAAGAGTGTTGCGATTGGGCATGTCCTCACCAAGGCCGTCACTCCCTTTGCAGGACTGGACCCAAGAGGAGAGCAGGTGGTGTGGCAGGCGAGCGGGTGGGCGGCCCGCATCATCCAGCATGAGATGGACCACTTGCAGGGGTGCCTGTTCATTGACAAAATGGACAGCAGGACCTTTACAAATATCCATTGGATGGAGGTGAATGACTAAAGCTTTCCTGCTGCATAAGGATTCTGAAAACCAGGACACACACACTTTGGCTTTGAGCTAGGGATGTTACTT
Source organism: Elephas maximus indicus (assembly GCF_024166365.1). Classification (NCBI taxonomy): domain Eukaryota; kingdom Metazoa; phylum Chordata; class Mammalia; order Proboscidea; family Elephantidae; genus Elephas; species Elephas maximus. The sequence continues at coordinate 35,569,183 of NC_064839.1, read as the reverse complement.
GGCATCAACTTGGTATTGGCTTGGATCCGACAGGAAACAATGGACTGCCAGGGATGCCAAGACCAGTTGCAGGAAGATATTAGAAATGTTTGCCTGAAATCAGCTGTGGACACAATATTGCCTTTAACTTGAGAATAAAAACAAACCCCCTGAAGCAGTGGACTTTTCCTGACAATTTTATATGGAGAGAAGTGAGGGCAAGTAAATAACCATTCTCAGTAGAAATGACTTCCTAAGACCCGTGTCATCTATTCCCAAAGCCAAGATGTTATAATAACATAGTCCCAGAATATCTGTTGGAAATCCTTGTTTAAAAAATGCAGATAAGGCTGTTGACCATCTTCACCAAGTTCTTATTTTTACAAAGGGTTTGTATGTATGTGTCTAACCAATAGAGTCTATGGTTTGCCTTGGACACCAGCTTTCTTGTGGAAGTAAACACGGGACAGTGTTAATGTAAAGAAGTACCCACACATTTTAACAGGTTCAAATGTAGTTTAGGTCTCCACCTTTCTCCTTCCACTTTTAACAGACTTGGGGAAGATGTTTCTGCTCAGTTTTCTTGGGCAGCTAGTACCAGGCTCATTCACTGGGTAGAGGCCATGGAGCAGGGCTGGGGGTGGGTTGATAGTTGAGAGGGAGCAAGAAGCCTCTTCCTTAGTCATAATTACGATAGAAACAGGATGCAGAACTTGTCCTTCTTTGTCACAATTAATTTGGAAAAATAGCATCTGGCTGACCAGAGTAAGGAACTGGAGCTTTGTGAAGAGGTGAAGACACTTCAGTTTTTTTTTTTTGTTGTCTTACCTCATTTTTATGTCCTGAGGAGTTTTGTGATGTGAACCTTTACCAAACAAAGTCCTCAAGATCAATGTAGACATGCAGCAAGTCCAGAAAGTTGTCTAGAGAAAATGTGTTTTAAACAGCAGTTTATTAAACAAACCCAGGCAAGACCTACTCTCCCCTAAGGCTTTCTCTAAACAGGTCAACTCCGGGGACTTGGGCCAAGCAAAGTAAACTGATTCTGTGCATTAAAGCTTCAGAAAGGAATCATGACCAAGCACTGCCCCAAGTGAGTTTAGACTCAGACTTTGGGGAATTTTGTAGAAAGTTTTACTTTATAATGAAAACATGGATCTTTACAAAAATCAGAATTCACTGAGCCTCCTTTTATTTGGATAATGTTCCCATGTTCCTGCAGAGTGGCACTGGGACATTCTATTGCTTCCATATAGTGTTCTAACAGCCCTTAGTAACATCTTTGTGACACAGATCAGTAGCATTTGCCCCCAGCTTCCTGACAGGGAGGCCTAAGGGTAAGTGACTGCTCAGAGTGGTATGTGGAGGAAGCCTGTTGTTAGGTGCCTTCAAGTCAATTCTGATTCCTAGCGACCCCGTGTAGAACAACGAAACACTGCCCAGTCCTGCACCATCCTCACAATTGTTATTACACCTGAGTCCATTGTTGCAGCCACTGTGTCACATCCATCCCGTTGAGGGTCTTCCTTTTTTGCTGACCCCCTATTTTACGAAGCATGATGTCCTTCACCAGGGACTGGTCCCTCCTGATAACATGTCCAAAGTACATGAGACTAAGTCTTGCCATCCTTGCTTCTAAGGAGCATTCTGGCTGTACTTCTTCCAAGGCAGACTTTTTAGTTCTTCTGGCTGTCTATGGTATATTCAGTATTCTTCGCCAACACCATAATTCAAAGGCATCGATTCTTCTTACATCTTCGTTTTCATTGTCCAGCTTTCATGTGCATATGAGGCAATTTGAAATCAACATGGCTTAGGTCAGGTGCACCTTAGTCCTTACAGTGATATCCTTGCTTTTTAACATTTTGAGGTCTTTTGAGTAGACCTGCCCAATGCAACGTGTCACTTGATTTCTTGACTGCTGCTTCCATGGGTGTTGATTATGGATCCAAGTAAAATTAAATCCTTGACTGCTTCAATCTTTTCTTCTTTTATCCTGATGTTGCTTATTGGTCCAGTTGTAAGGATCTTTTTCTCTATGTTGAGCTGCAATCCATACTGAAGGCTGTGGTCTCTGATAATCATCAGTAAGTGCTTCAAGTCTTCTTCACTTTCAGCAAGCAAGGTTGTGTCATCTGAATATCACAGGCTGTTAATGAGTCTTTCTCCAATCCTGATGCCACGTTATTCTTCATATAGCCCAGCTTCTCGGATTATTTGCTCAGTGTACAGATTTTAATAAAAATAAAGCATGGCAAAAGGATACAACCCTGACACACACCTTTCCTGATTTTAAACCATGTGGTATCCCTTTGTTTTCTTCAAGCGACTGCCTCTTGGTTTATGCACTGGTTCCTCATGAGTACAATTAAGTATTCTGGAATTCCCATTCTTCATAATGTTATCCATAATTTGTTATGATCCACACAATCAAATGCCTTTGCAGTCAATAAAACACAGGTAAAATTCCTCTTGGTCTTCTCTGCTTTCAGCCATCTGACATCAGCAGTGATATCCCTCATTCCATGTCCTTTTCTGAATCCAGCTTGAATTTCTGGCAATTCCCCATCACTGTGTACTGCTGCAACTACTTTTGAATGATCTTCAGCAAATCTTTACTTGTGTGTAATACTAATATTGTTCAATAATTTCCACATTCTCTTGGTTCTTTGGAATGGGCACAAATATGGATTTTTCCAAGTCAGTTGCCAGGTATCTGTCTTCCAAATTTCTTGGCACAGATGAGTGAGTGCTTCCAGTGCTGCATCCGTTTGTTGAAACATCTCAATTGGTATTACGTCAGTTCCCGAAGCCTTGTTTTTTGCCAGTGCCTTCAGTGTGGCTTGGACTTCTTCCTTCAGTACCATCGATTCTTGATCATATGCTACCTCCTGAAATGGTTGAATGTCAACCAATTCTTTTTGCTACAGTGACTCTGTGTGTTCCTTCCGTCTTCTTTTGATGATTCCAGCGTCGTCTAATATTTTCTCTGTAGATTCCTTCACTACTGCAACTCAAGGCTTGAATTTTTTTCTTCAGTTCTTTCAGCTTGAGAAATGGCGAGCGTGTCCTTCCCTTTTGGTTTTCTAACTCTAGGTCTTTGCACATTTCATTATAATACTTTGTCTTCTCAAGCTGCCCTTTGAAATCTTCTGTTCAGCTCTCTTACCTCATCGTTTTTTCTGTTCTTTTTAGTTACTCTATGTTCAAGAGCAAGTTTCAGTTTCTTCTGACATCCATTTTGGTCTTTTATTTCTTTCCTGTCTTTTTAATGACCTTTTACTTTCTTGATGTATGATATCCTTGATGTCATTCCACAACTTGTCTGGTCTTTGGTCATTAGTGTTCAATGAGTCAAATCTATTCTTGAGGTGGTCTCTAAATTCAGGTGGAATATACTCAAGGCCATACTTTGGCTCTTGTGGACTTGTGCTAGTTTTCTTCTGCTTCAGCTTGAACTTGCATAAGAGCAATTGATTGTCTATTCCACGGTCGGCCCCTGGTCTTGTTCTGACAGATGATACTGAGCTTTTCCCTCATCTCTTTCCATAGATGTAGTCAATTTGATTTCTGTATATTCCATCTGGGAAGGTCCACGTGTATAGTCGGTGTTTATGTTGTTGAAAAAAGGTTTTTACAATGAAGAAGTCATTGGTCTTGCAAAATTCTATCATGTGCTCTCCGGCGTCGTTTCTGTCACTAAGGCCATATTTTCCAACTACTGTTCCTTGTTTCCAATCACCAGTAATTATCAGTGCATCTTGATTGCATGTGTGATCAAATTCAGACTGCAAAAGTTGGTAAAAATCTTCAATTTCCTCATCTTTGGTGTTAGTGGTTGATATATAAATTTGGGTAACAGTGGTATTAAGTGGTCTTTGTAGGCATATAGATATTATCCTATCACTGACTGCATTGTACTTCAGGGTCGATCTTGAAATATTCTTTTTGATGATGAATGCAACGAGCCAGTCCTCTTCAATTTGTCATTCCCAGCATAGTAGACCATATGATTGTCTGATTCAAAATGGCCAATACCAGTCCATTTCAGGTCACTAATGCCTAGGATATTGATGTTTATGCATTCCATTTTATTTTTGAGGACCTCCAGTTTCCCTAGATTCATACTTCGTACATTCCATGTTCTGATTATTAATGGATGTTTGTAGCTGTTTCTTCTCATTTTCAGTGTGCTACAAATGAAGGTCCCGGAAATTTGACTCCATCCATGTCATTGAGGTCGACTCCACTTTGAGGAGGCAGCTCTACCCCAGTCATATTTTGAACACCTTCCAACCAGAGGGGATCATCTTCAGACACTACATCAGACAGTATTCCACTGCTATTCATAAGGTTTTCACTGGCTCATTTTTTCAGAAGTAGGCCGCTAGGTCCTTCTTTCTAGTCTGTCTTACAGTCTGGAAGCTCAGCTGAAACCTGTCTACCATGGGTGACCCTGCTGGTATTTGAAATACTGGTGGCATAGCTTCTAGCATCACAACAACACACAAGCCATCACAGTACGCCAAACTCACAGACGTGTAGGAGGAGGAAGCCTAAGACTGTCTATGTTGCTTACAAAGTATGAGACTGACTATTGTAACCAGATTCGCATAGGAAGGATTTGATCGACTAGCTCAAGACACTACAGCCCAAAGGCAATAAATCCTTGCATTTTCTATAAAGATTCTCCCGCCTAAGAGATATCAACCACAAAAACCACACACATATGCCATCAGTGTATTGAGCTGATGACAGTTTTAGAAATCAAATTCCAAGTGACACCCAACGTAGGCAGAAGGCTTAGAACAGAATCCTCAGGTAGGGAAGAAGGGAGTTGCAGAGTAAGCATTTATGGGAGTAATTCCTCCACACGTTAGCCATGTGTATCACAGATAATGTCAGGTCATGTGTTGGCATCAGTTGGCCAGAAGTTAGTTTAGCATCAGTGGTGATCAAGACCTTCATTCCCCTGTCACTGAGGCATAGCTTAACTAGAGCTATGGGGATGAACTGGAGCAGCTCCAAACTTTCTGTAACCCCATGATTTGTCAAGGTGTTTAAGCAGACTAAATGAGACAGGTAAAAGAGTGAGTACTTTCTGATTCAAATAAAGATAACTGGAGGTAGAACAGAAAAAACACTTGTAACTAGCTAAGTGCCAGCTGTAGGCCTTGGGTGTCTTACCATCAGGAGGCACAGATTCCGGAAGGCAAAGCAAACGTGTGAAGCAGTCCATGGGCAGGCGTGTGCCCCTTCTAAACAGGGAGCACTCCTCAGCTGTAGCTGAGAGGTGGCCTCATGGGAATGCAGGCCCAGCATTACACTAACCTTTCAGAAACCAGAAAGCTCAATTTTTACTCCTGAGTTTTAAGTGCTAACAGCTGACCAAACCAAACCCTTGCAGGCCAGGTCTTCATAGTTTACAGATTTTGATCTGGAGGCTGGACAATAGAACTGTCCACGTTCCTTAAACACCTCAGCCAAACCTGAGGTCTCAGGGGGAAAGGGGTCCTGCAAACCCCACTGTGAGAACAGGCCTGAGATGACTCCCTGCTCTGCTTACTAGAGAAGAGAGAAGCTGAGAGAGAAAACCAGACGGTCTTTTTATCAGAAGCAAGAGTGGACTTCTAAGAGCCCTAGGCAAAAGTCAAAGATGAGAACACTCAGGGGCTCCAGAAGGGAAAAGGATTTATTAGACCATTTCCAGGACAGGAACCCAGGGGCAGTGGCTGGGCTCAGTGTTGTCACATTCAGAGGGAAGACAAGGGAGCAGTGAAACCCAGCTAACTGCGGCCTTCGCGCATTCTCACCTACATAGCTTTGTGCTCACAAAGACTGTCTCCTCCTCCTGCAAGAACGACATGAGGCCCTGGATGCACATTGAGGGGGATCTTTGTAGGCAGTGTGGGCTGGGGACCCAGGGGCATCAGCCAGTCTGTTCTCCAGTTCAACTTGGGTCTAAATGGGGGGCAGGGCTGGCAAGCCACCCTAAAGGGTTTGCTGCACCCACCCCACAACAGGGCCGTTCCCACTCCTTGATGCCTCCAGGTGATTTTATTTTTTATTTATAAACAAGACAAAAATCCAAGCAGCATTAATTTAGGGGAACACAAAGGTTTTAAAAAAAAAAGACATGGGCAGGAACAGGAGTTGGTGAGCATCCAGAAGAGAAGGAGGAGTAAGAGCCAGGATTCCACTGTGAGCCAAATGTGCTTTGTAGCGTCTCTGTGGCTAAGGAGGCCCTTCCTGCCTGCTCCCTGCTGGCAACCAGGCAGCAGAGGGGACGCTGTAGTGACTTTAGGACAGCTCTGGAGCTCTGTCTGGCCACCAACGTGAGCACTGTGGATTTGCCCCGATCAACCTCCCACCTTCATTATCACCCAAGTGAAGAAGCTTTTAACTCTCTTGTCCAAAGTCCTCTGAGAACTTCTTCACTTTCAGAAGATCGTCTGCATTCACAGTGGGCCGGGTGGTGGCCAAAGACCGGAGCATGTCGGACTGCAAGACACGAGTAGACAGCTGAGGAGGGGCTGAGCACCCGGTCCTCAGCCTCCCCTTGTCTCAGACCCATGCAGTTTAGGGTTGGAAGAGGCCTGACTTTGAGGTTACCCAGATGCCCTCCCCTAAATGCAAAACTCCCTACAGTTGTCCACTTCTGCTTGAATGGCCCCTGTGACAGGCATTCTGCCTCTGCCAGGCAACCCATGTCATTTCCAGATGGGCCTATTTCTGATCTGAGAGAAGCTAAGCAGCCCATCATCACCATTAGCAGCTCTTTCTTAGCTACACGCCCACCCCACCAATCATAATGGCAGACACCTGGCAGAACAGGCGAGACAGTTGACAAAACTAAGGTAACAGAGGGGACAAGACTATTCAGGTGAGTGGCTGCCTTTGGACTATATCAAATCAAATCACACTGACATATATTTACTGGTCTCTTCCGTGTGCAAAATAAGCCAAACCCATGGCATGATGCAGTCGCATAATCTGATCTTTACTCTTTTTGCTGAAGAAAATAAAACACTAACTGCTACATCCTGGGTCCTCACTGAGTCTAATGGCAGTAGCCCCAGCTACCCAGAGCCACAAACGCCATTCTCTGTTTAGGAGAAGGCACAGCAGCCCAGGACAGCAAAGCAGAGAAGCTTATTTTTATCCTAGGACCCAAGCTCCAATTTTCTGGGCTCTGTGCAGTCCTCTCTCCCAGTTGGTTACTTACCATGCAAACCACAGGCTCTAAGAGTTTGTCACTAGGGACATCCATCCAAGTCATCTCCATGGCCCCCAGGTCCCCTGGTGAACATGGGGTCAGGAGGTCATCAATCATAATGCTAGGGTTGGTGCGGGAAGGGCCACAGACCTGAAAGCAAAAGGGAGTTTGGCTGGAGTGGCTACCAATCAGTGTTTGGGGGTAGGGACAGAAAGCCTCAGATTTCTGAATCCTAAAGAGAAGGTAATGGTTGGTATGAACGCCTGGGTTTCTGGGCCATCTAGGTGATCAGAGGTTTGAGGAGGGATAGGCCCTACTAAAGCTCTTAGGCTGAGTAGTCAATGTGACTCAAGGTCTGAGTTCAGAGGTTCATTATCAGCATGTTGCTCCAGTCACTGTCTCCAGAATCTGTCTGTAGCCCCAGATACCTTGATACCCTCCTCATTAACTCCACTGAATCTCAGTACAATGCAGGGATACCAAAGATGTTTTTCCAACCAATTCTGCTCCATTGGCAACATTTCTCCAAATATCCTCAAGGCTCATTCCCTTACATCCCTCAAGTGTTGCCCACCCCACTCCACACATCGGCAAGCCCCAACCTCCCTTCACCTGCTCTATTTCCCCGCTCACCGCCCTCTAAGACACTAGTGTTTTGTTTATTATCTGTCTCTCCCCACCAGGAAGAGGGCTGCTAGAGGGCAGGGACTTTTGTCTTTTGTGGCCACTCATGTCTCCCTAGCGCCTAGAAAAGTGCCAGGCACATAGTAGGACCCATAACAGACACTCAACAAAGAACTGCTGAATAATGGATGAGTCCTTACCATCTGTAATTTTATATCCAACACTTTTCAAACATTAGGTGTCCACCATGCACAGAAAGCAGAGCTGACTGGAGGCTGCAGAGGACAGCACCCCATCCTCTAGACATGCACAATCTGAGATGGCCGCACTTGGGCAGGAAGAGCTGCAAGGAGGGCGAGAGTGTGTGCAAGCCCCCTGGAGCGAGGGCTTGCTTTGCATTTGCCCTTGGTTCTCTAGGAGACTGGGAATGTGTCACCTAAGCAGCCAGGCAACAGGGCCAGGGAGCTGACAAAGAAAACCAATTGCCCTCCTTTCCTGTGACAGTTTCCAAGCACCTCCTTGCCGGCCTACTCACCTTTTTGAAGTGTGTTGCCGACTGTACTTTTCTAACGGGCTGCATGAGGCAGTCCCGCACAATGATGCTGATGTCTGCGCCCGAGTAGCCTTCCGTCTTCCGGGCCAGTTCCTGGATGTTGGCATCCGTGAGGTTGTGGGGAGTGCTCCCCAAATGCAACCGGAACATCTGGGCCCGGGCAGCTTCCTCTGGCAACGGGATGTAAATCCGCTTTTCAAACCTAGGGAGCCAAGCACACGGCAGAAATTGAAAGCAGGTGATGGAATGGTATCAATGGAAAGGGGAGGCATGGAGATTTTAGATTCTACAGAAGTGAGATGACTTTATGGGCCAGTGATGCCAAGCAGCATGGCCCTAAAGCAGACTTCACAAAGGGCTCTATTCCTCATACAGACATGGAGAAGCCTCGGGAAATGGTTTAGGCTGCAGCCAAAGGGCTGCCTGGAGCAGGTGGACTGTGGCTGAAGAAAGACTTCAGCCCCTAGCACCTGCTGGGAAAGACTCACCTCCTTCTAATAGCTGAATCCAGTACCCATGGGATATTTGTGGCACCAAGAACCAGAGTCCCATCATTGTTATTCCCCACCCCTGTGCAGAAAGGGAAACAAAGATGTTGACTCTGAAAATACCTTCCACGATCAGTTAGAACCTTTGGGGAAGAACCTCAGGAGCTTCGTGTGTCCATGACCTAAAGCCACCACTGGCAGAGGTTCCAACTAAAATTAAGCCATGTGCTAGCCTGGAAGTTGCTGGGGATGAAGGGACCTATGACCCTGCTATGACAGGATGGACAGAAAGGCAGCCGGCAAAGGCCTCTGGAACCTCTCATCATGAAAGCCCATCTAAGATGGAGCCCTTCAAAGATGGAGCTGAGAATCTTCCCCTCCATTCTATGGGTGATCAAATTGAGCCACAACTAAATAATGAAGCCCTAGGCTGGCTTGAAGTGGAACGAGAACCAACGCAGCAACCCAGGGCTAGCACTCACCCTGCATCTGGACCAAGAACTCTGTTTTGATCCTTCGGGCAGCCTCACTCTCATTTTCATTTCGGGATCCACAGAGGGAATCCACCTCATCGATGAAGATGATGGAGGGCTTGTGCTGCCTGGCCAGCTCAAACAGATTCTTTACTAGCCTGTGCAGGTGAGAATGGGATTGGGATCTGGACACTCACATGCCCACCCAGGGTCTCAGTCACCACCTCTCTCCTCTTGCCCTTCCCACAAGGAGACTGAGACCATGGTCATGCTTGGATTTCAGAAAAAACGGTGGTAACAAATCCTCTGGCAGCACTGTACCAAGGAGAAGAGCAAGCCGTGGTGTCAGCTCCAATCTTGGTAGCCATAGTCATTAGCTCTAGACTTAGGACAAGTCCCTTCCCTTCCTCTGAGTCTCAGTTTCGTCATCTGCAAAATGGGAGTTGGTGTAGGGAATAAATTAACTAAAGTGTAATGAAGTGCCCCGACAGGGGATTCTCAACTAATAATTAATGTCAGTTCCTTCTCCTTCCCTTCTGGAGTACTTTCTTTCTTCCAAAGTCCTTTCAATTGGCTTGTCAAGACAATGCCCCATTCAATAAGCTAGCAAGACATCATTCTCCTGGCTACTTCTCCCTGAATATCCACCAGCAGCTACTCTGGAAGGCGACTCTGAGGCACAGGGAAACTGCAGCGCTAGTGGCTGGTGGGGCCCCAGAGGGCAAGACCTGATGGCTGACTTACTTCTCACTCTCTCCCAACCACTTAGACATCAAATCTGAGGAGGACACAGAGAAGAAGGTGGTGTTATTGGCCTCTGTTGCCACAGCTTTGGCCAGATAGGATTTCCCTGTGCCAGGGGGTCCAAAGAGCAGTATTCCTCGCCAAGGGGTACGCTTGCCTACAATAAAGAATAAACCAAAGTGAGCTGCTTTCTGATCAGGGAAAGTGGACAGAAAAAAGCAGAGAATCCTTAGTCACTATAAACACAGTCAGAAATAAAAGGTTCTATAATTGATTGTAGAAGCAAAGGAGTAAAGGCAACTAAGTTACCTGCTGAGAGCTTAGCCCTAGTCGTTGCTAATGACCCCCATGACCTTCTAAAGTGACACTGGCTGTGGTACTGGTTCCTGACCCTGCCCACTTACTGGGATGGTAAATTCAAAGTTTAGTCACAAGGGTTTTTGACATCAGAGAGAAGCCAAGGAATAGAGGATCACAGTCAGCGAGCCCTGGGGCCTCTCTCTTCCTTCTCCTGGGAAGACCAGAGCCCTTACCCTCTCAGGGCGAATGGAGGTGAGCTGCCACCTGCTCCTAGATACCTTCAGAGTGGCTACCTCAGAAGCCTCATATTTTTACATGTGGGCTTAAAGTGGCTCAACTCTCACCTGTGAACAAATGTGGGAATTTAATTGGCAAAATGACAGCTTCTTTAAGGGCCTCCTTAGCCCCCTCTAGCCCAGCCACATCACTCCACCGAATGTTGGGCTTCTCCATCACAACAGCACCTGCAACAGGGAGGCAGAACATTCAACTCCAAGCCTGGCCAGTGAACATGAGCCAATCCACCAGGAGACCCTTGGCATGTCCCCTTCCCATTGCCATGGGGCCTGAGCCTCTTACCCATCAGTTGCTCTTGCAATTTCTTTTTCTCTGGATTATCCCCTTCACTGTCACTATCACTGCTAGGAAAGGAGAGACAAGATGATAAGTTGGCATTTCATTCTGGGAGCAATAGGCCATTGGCACAGAGGCTCTGAGTGAGACCAAGCTCTGGCTACTAGCACAGGGGCAAAGGAACACTTCCTATGCTCAACATCGGGGAGTGGCTGGCAAGTAGGTACCTTGATGACATTAGGGCCACGTTATCAGCAACTCACTTCTGGGCCCCCCCAGGAAACACTCTCATAACCCACCCTTGTTTCTTCATTAAGGAAAGAAGAATAGAGACGTCTGCCCTCTCCAGAATGCTGGGGAGAGAAATGTGTTTTGGCTGCATTTAAACAGCAGCCAGTCAAGCAAATGCAGATGTCATTAGTCTTTCATACAGACTCTCGGGAACAGACAGCTGTGACTCCAAAGTATACCCATTCTTCATTTATCAACGTGGTTAGGTTCCAAAGACCAGGTCATTATGTAAAAATTGGCATTATGCAAAAATGGAGGATGAACACATCAGATCACAAAATGGAAGATAGCTATTTTATTACATTAACTGCCAAATTACATCATTACATAACTGTCAAACCATTGAGAATCACTGCCCAGACAAGTTGACACATAACTATAACCGTCACATCCCAGGTTACTTTTGCCTCGCACCTCAGCGCTACTGTCAGACAAACATCATTAACGCGCAAAATAGATTTTTCACTATTGCCATAAATGCAAAATGTCAAATAATGAGACAGTTGATAAGTGAGGAGTGGGTGTAGTCACATTCCAAAGGACAGGGAAGAGGTAAACATTTAAATGTAAAGGGGAGTGCCTGGGAAAAAGAACACAATAACTAGTCTATTCCAATGGCTGAGTCTTATCCTGAAATAATTTATTTGCCGTCCTCAAAATGGTTTCACCCTTCTTGGAGCTCCTTGGCCACCTGCCCCTTCCCAGGTGTGTTTCTCAGTCTGGGAAATAAAAACAGGAGCATACTCTCCATCAAGGAGGAGAGGGAGGCTCTGCTCACTGAGGCAGCTGACACGCCACCCTACGTTTCTTCATTCCATGACTCTCTCACCTCCAGGATACTGCTGGCCTTTATGTTCTCTGTGGGACTTACATCCACTAGCTGGAATCACCATGGTGGGTGAACCACAGATCCAAGGTGAAAGGCTGTGGAGAGAGCACTGGCTTTGGAATCAGAAACAGAGGCCCTGGAACATTGGGCAGGCTCTCCTGTACTAGCTCTGGCAAATCTCTGCTGCCTCATCTGTCGAGGAAGATGATAACTGTTTAATAATAATAATGATGGATACTCATTTAGTGCTAAGTGCCAAGCAAAAGGAGCCCTGGTGGCACAGTGGTTAATCACTCAGCTGCTAACAGAAAGGTCAGTGGTTAGAACCTACCAGCTGCTCTGAGGGAGAAAGATGTGGCAGTCTGCTTCTGTAAAGATTATTGCCTTGGAAACCCTATGGGGCAGTTCTTCTCTCTCCTATAGGGTCACTATGAGTTAGAATCAACTCGACAGCAATGGGTTTGGTTTTTTGGTTTTTAAGTGTCAAGACTTTTTCTAAGGACATTGTCCAGATCATTTCATTTGCTCCTTACAATAGCTACTAGCATGGAAATTCCATTCTCTCCCCCCTTTTGCAGACAAGGAAACTGGAGGCACAGGGGGGTCATGGCATATGTCCAAGGTGACAAGCTGGAAGTGGTCAACCTAAAGTTCTACCTTGACAGTTTAGCTGCAGAGTCCAGTCTTAACCTCCATGCTGGGCTCCCCATCTCCCCCACCACCAGCTTTTTTATACATTTCCAAAGGGATAATATATATATACACACACACATATATATATTATTTTTAATATATATATTTATTAATACATATTATATATATTTATATATATATGAAAGTATTCTGTTAAGTGCTTAATGAAAGCAGCTGCAAGCATTATTACTATTATGATAACTCCTCATAAGGAAGACACTGTGGAAGTCCAACGCAGCATTAGTTCCAAGAATGACAGTGACACATGAAAAGGGCACATGGATTGGGGACTCCGGGGCTGTCCTAAGCTAGCCAGCCTGTGCTCGGGGCAGTACACACTCCTCCCTCTGCACTTACCCCTTGCCCTCACTCTGGTTCTCTTTGACTGGCTTCTTGCCATGCTTCTCTTTGTTTCGTAGATAATCCTTCAGCTTCTCTGCCCGGTCTAGGTACTGCATGCACTTGGCGCGAATGCTCTCCTTGGCCTTGTCGCTGTGTGCCTCATCTGCAGGAGGGAACCAGAGAGGTATCCTGTGAGCCCTGGTGCCCACCCTCCTTCTGCAGAGACTCCTCGGCAGAGGACCCGAGCATGACTCACACTTGATGGCATGTAGGAAATACTCCACAGCATGCTGGTAGAGCCGAAGTGCCTCCTCGTAGTTCTTGGCTTTATCCTCTTCTGTAGCTTTTGTCACCAGATCAATGGCTTTCTGGAGAGGCAAAACGAAGAGTTCCGTACTCCCGTAGAGGCCCAGAAAGGCCCTGGCAGCAGGAAACACTGATGAGAGATACTGCCAGGACTGTGGATTTGTCAGTCACAGACCAGTATGTCAGCCTACTTTTCCAACATCAACTAACAAGGCCTGGAAAGGGAACTTTAAAAGCTAGTTGTCCCTCTTCACAATAAACACATGCTATTAAAAGCAACTTCCTACTCAGCCCCTGCTCTGGATTTCAGCAAGCAGAAGCCTGATCTAACACCTCAGGTAAGGTCTCAAAGGGAGAGTTCTCAGGACTTTGCATCCTGTGGCCTCAAGGGAAAGAGACACAGTCACAGACAGAGAGCCTAGGATCAGGAAACAGTGGGACAAATAGATTGCTATGCAGCTCAGCACGGAGGCCAGAAAGTGCACTTGGCCTTGAGGACCAGAGAGGAGCTAGCCAGACAGGGAAGTCCTTCATTGACCAGAGGTTTTCTATGGGATCGATTTAAAGGGACTTTTACTTCCTTCTACTGGCCTAAGTCAACTTGCTTCTCTAGGCTGAAGAGAGAAAACAGTTGTCCTAAAGACAGGTACCTAAGGAGGGGATGCTTGGGCACAGAGTTCACTATACCAGTAGTTCCAGTAAGGAAAGTGTTTGGTTATAGCTGAGACAAATATGTGCTGCTAATTGAGGGGCACTGTCCTCTGGAACCTTCTAAGAACTCAGAGTGAGTGAGTGAGTCTCTGTGAATCTTATAAATTCTGCAGGCCTGTGCCCCAGTCTGAACGAAAAGCATACTGGCTCTTTTCAGGCAGCTGCCCACACCCACATACCCACTTTTAGAAACTGCAGCTTCTCGAACCAGAAGCATTACCAGAAATTACCATCCTCTGTCAGATACAGCTCTGTTCCCCCGGCGTATACCCAGAACCCCATCCACAGTAAACAATAAACCTCCTGGCCAGCTTCTTGCGGGGCCGGGGCATTTGTGAAGTCCTTCCTTATTTGAAGGTAAGATGTCTCAGAAGGACATGGACTACAACACTAACAGACGGGGGGTAAATTAGGCCAAGCTGATGGCAAATGAACTCCAGACTAAAGAGATGAGAAAAAGGTGTAAAAGAGTATTGGCTCCTACCTTCAAGTTTCAGCTCCCTCCTCTACCTACAAATAGAAATTGGCTAGGAGCCCTGGACCTTCTTGGATGATTGGCTTACATACAAGCTTCACTTATCTAGTCTCTCTCCCCCGGAGAGCCCTTTAGATAAGACATGAGGCAGTGCTCCTGCCCCTGGTGGCTTCTCTTCTCCAGAATAAACACCCCCAGCTCCTTGGACTTTTTCCTTCCCTAGCTTCTATGTTGTTATTGTTGTTGTTAGTTGCCATGAGTCAATTCCAACTCATGGTGACCCCGTGTGTGCAGAGCAGAACCGTTCCACAGGGTTTTCAAGCCTGTGACATTTCAGAAGCAGATCACAGGCCTGTCTTCTGAGGCACCTCTGGGTTTGTTTGAACCACCAATCTTTCAGCTGGTAGTATAGTGCTTAACCATTTGCACATCCAGGGACACCCAAGCGTCCCTAGTCCTTTTGAAAGGTGAGGCCCAGAACAATACTAGGAGGTGGAGCACAGCAGGCCTGGCCCATGCCCTCCCTCCTTCAAAATACTCAATTAATACACCTAAGAGTACATTAGATTTTTCTGGCAATCACATGCAGTTTTTCCATATGCAGGAGGCTTTACCTTCAATTTGGAGAGGAAGAGCTTTGTATAACAGTATAGTAAGGTGACAAACAATACTGCCAGTCCTGCCACACTTCTAGTAACACGTATGGTGAAGAATTAAGGAAGAAAGTAAAGATGTGCTAACAAAGAGGTTGGCAAACTTCTGTAAAGGGCCAGACAGTAAACATTTTAGACTTTGCCAGCCATATGTTCTCTGTCACCATTACTCAACTCTGCTATTGTAGTGCAAAAGCAGCCACAGAAAGTATAAAAAGGAATGAGCGCTGTTGTGCCCCAAGGACACTTCATTCACAGATATGGAAACGTGAATTTCATGACTTTCACGTGTCATAAAATAATCTATTTTTTCAACCATTTAGAAATGTAGGAACCTACAACATGGATAAATCTTAAACATTATGCCAAGTGAATGAAGTCAGTCACAAAGCGTTATATATTATATGATCCCATTTACATAAAATGTCCAGAATAGGCAAAAATATACCAACAGAAAGTAGATTAGGAGTTGCCTAGGGCCAGGAGGGTTGTGGGGATGGGGAGTGTTAGCTAAGGGATGCTGGGTTTCTTTTAGGCTGATGAAAATGTTCTAGAACTGACTGTGGTGATGGTTGCACATATCTAGGAATATACCAAAAGCCACTGAACTAGACACTAAATGGATGAATTGTATGGTAAGTGAATTATATCTTAACAAAGCTGTTTTTAAAAATGTAAAAACCATTCTTAGCTCACAGGCCATACAAAAACTGGCTGGGCAGGCTGGATCTGGCCCGAAGACTGGAGTTTGCCCAGTCTTGTGATAAGGTATTAGAGCTCTATGGTTGGGATCTGGCTTTGTACCCCAGCTAACTCCTGGCCTAATACTGCACTTAATTCCATGCCTCCATTCCCACTTTTTCCTCCCCCCACATACGGGAATGCTACCATCCTTGATGCTCTGGCCAAATGCCCCCTCTTCTATGAAGTCTTGTCTAACACCCCCAAGCACTTCCTCATCACACACTGAGCACTAACAATGTACCAGACACTGTGTTACGAATGTTTGAACTGAAGTACTCAATCCAGACCCATTCTCACAACAACCCTATGAATTATGGTACTCCCATCTCCATTTCACAGACAAGGAAAAGCAAGATTCCAAGATCAAATAAACCAGTCCAAGGTCACATGCTACTGAGTGGCGGGGCAGATTCAAACCCAGGTCTGGAGGCTAAGCGTGTTTATGTTTTATGGCCCTGCAGGACTGGCAGCACCAGGTGAATGGGTCAGCCATTCATCCAAGTGCTGCCACCCCAGCAGCGCCCTGCACCACCAGAAGAGAAGTCGGAGACCAGGCAAGAAGCTGGGGCTCCTTCGAAGTGGGGCAGAGGGGCTTCCAGGACCCGGGGCAGAAGGTGGGAGTGAGCATCACCAGAGCGACTAGCCGGAACCAGGGCCGGAGATTGCCCTGGAGGGGCCTGTGGGCCCAGTGATCAAAACGACGGTACCGGGGCGCCGGATGCACGTAGCGGCCTCGGGGCTCGGCCCAGCCAGGGCCGGGGTGGACTGGGAAGGGAAGGCGCCCGTCGGCTCCTATCACGTGAACACAGACCGGGAGGAGCGGGAGGCGCAGACTGCCGGAGCGGGGCTGAGGCCGCAAGGCCCAGGCTTCGGGGGCGGCCGCCGGCCTGCCCGATTCCGCGGCCCGCAGGCCCCGCCGCGCCGAGGTACCTGGAGAGTTGACGTTGTCATTTCATCTCCTGGGTCCGCCCCACACCCCGCGGTGCTGCTTGCGGCCTCAGTTCGGGCCCGGAGAGCCCAGGTGCTGGGTCCGGCACAGGGAACCGGGGGGGTTGGGGCCGAGAGCTGGCAGGTCTGCCGCTCGCACCGGAGCCGAGTCCCACGGCAAGCGAGGAGCGCGGCCAGAGCGGTCGGGCCCGAGGCGCGCTGCTGCCCCTGGAGGCCTCGGCCGGTACTACAGGGACCGCTCCCCGCTGTGGTCGATTGGCCACCCCGCAGCTAGGCGAGGACTGGGCGGGACAGGGGGCGTGTCAGGGCGGGGTGGGCCTAGTAGGGGGAGGGCTGGGGCGGGGCCTGGGATAGGGGGGTGGGACCAATGCCTAGGTGAGCGAGGCGAGACCAAGGGCCGAAGTATCTGAACCCCATTTCCAATAAAATTTTTGGAACAGGTATGGCTAGAATGCTCCTTAGAAGCAAGAATGACGAGACATCATCTATTTTACGTTGGTTGTGTTATCAGGAGGGAGCAATTGTTGGAGAAAAGCATCATGCTTGGGAAAATAACAGGGTCAGTGAAAAAGAGGAAGCCTCTCAACAAGATTGACAAAGTGGCTGCAACAGTGGGCTCAGACCTAACAGTTGTATAGATGGGGCAGGACAGGCAACACTTCTTTCTGTTATACATAGAGTCGCTAAGAGTCGGAACCCACTCATGGGCACCGACGGAGAAGTTTACTCGCACAGTAAACCTAACTTCCCAGAGCTTTGGTCTCATCTTTTGTGTGTGTGTGTGTGTGTGTGTGTGTGTGTGTGTGTGTGTGTGCTTTAAGTGAAAGTTTATAAATCAAGTCAGTCTCCCGTACAAAAATTTGTATATACCTTGCTATATACTCGTTTGCACTGGTTTTTTTTTTTTTTTTATATACTCGTAGTTGATCTCCCCCTGGTGAGACAGCACACTCCTTCCCTCCACTCCCTATTTTCATGTCCATTCGGCCAGCTTCTGACCCCCTCTGCCCTCTCATCTCCCCTCCAGACAGGAGCTGCTCACATAGTCTCATGTGTCTACTTGATCCAAGATGCTCACTTCTCACCAGTATCATTTTCTATCCCATATTCCAGTCCAATCCCTGTCTGAAGAGTTGGCTTTGGGAATGGTTCCTGTCTTGGGCTAACAGAAGGTCTGGGGACCATGACCTCCGGGGTCCTTCTAGTCTCAGTCAGACCATTAAATCTGGTCTTTTTATGAGAATTTGAGGTCTGCATCCCACTGCTCTCCTGCACCCTCAGGGGTTCTCTGTTGTGTTCCCTGTCAGGCAGTCATCGGTTGTAGCCGGGCACCATCTAGTTCTTCTGGTCTCAGGCTGATGTAGTCTTTGGTTTATGTGGCCTTTCTGTCTCTTGGGCTCATAATTACCTTGTGTCTTTGGTATTCTTCATTCTCCTTTGATCCAGGTAGGTTGAGACCAATTGATGCATCTTAGATGGCTGCTTGCTAGCGTTTAAGACCCCAGCCTGTGTAAAGGACCCAGAGAGGCCACTGGTGGATTTCATGAAACTGAACAAAGCCTAGATTGCTGGAGCAGAAAATAAGGTGAAGTCTGATGTGAACTGGTGCTGGGGAGGTGGGCAGGTGCCAAGACATTTGGCTATAGTAAAGATTTTGGGTTTTATCCTAAAAACAATGATAAACCATATTTTAAATAAGTTTTTTTTGTTTTGTTTTGTCATTTTGCATTTTGGATAGAGGACTCTAAACCTAGTATAGAGAGCAGATTGGAAGGAGAGGTGAACTATTGCAATATGAAGCTGTTGGCATAGTCCAGAAGAGTAAGGGAAGCTTGGGCCAGGGGGAGGGCTATGGAGAAATGTATGCAGAGAGGAGAGGTTTGGAAGGCAAACAATAAACACTTAGAAATGGATTAGATACAGGGCATGAAGGGCAGGAGGGGTCAAGGATGACTCCTGGGTTTCTGGCTTTGGCAGGTGGACGGATGGTGGTGCTACTGAGATAGAGAACACTGAACAAAGGCCAGGTTTGAGAGATGGTGGGTGAAGATCTTGAATGTGAGGTGCTTTTGAAATATCCCTGTAAAAACAAGTGTCAGCTGGATATACTGCATCAGAAACTCAGAAGATGAGGGCTGGAGGTTCACATCTGCGAGACATCTGGATACGAGTAGGAATGGAAGCTATGTGAGTGAGAACTCTTAGGGAAGACTAGCGTGTAGGGTGAGGGGAGGAGTGAGCTTTAAAGTTTGTTGGCCAACCAGGGGAGGGTGAGCTTGCAAAAGAAGCTCAGAAAGAGAGCTGGAGAGGTAGGCCAGAAGAGTGTCTTGGTAGTCAGGGGAGGAGTGTCTCAGGGGGAGGATTGTTGATAAGGAGGTAAGGGACAGAAGTACCTAATGCAGCTGAGAAGGAGGCAATGATATGGAAGACCCCAATGACCTCAGCCTGGGAAGTTTCAGTGAAGTGATGGAGGCAGAAGCCATATTACAGTAGGCTTCTTGGAGAAACGGCTGATTTCAGGCCTGGAGCAGGAAAGTACAAGATGAGTCTTTGTTGTGCCAGAAATAAATGTTTAAAGAATGATGGGTCCATATCAAAAGGACACAGTAGCCAGTTTGAAGAGGATCCCCCTGGCTAAATCTAGAATTCTTTTGGGATATAAAAATAAATATATTGTTAATCCCATTTAAAATTGTTAACCAATTAAAAAATAGGAATCCAAGAATCTTTAACATCAATCAATCAATCAATAAATGTGTGGGGGAGGGGGAGAGGAAATTCTTACTTACAATAGAATGCTAACTGATAAATGTAGAAGGAATGATAGTAATAGTCACCATCTGGTAACCATCACAATGGTAGACAATACAGGTAAACCTACTGCTGTCGAGTCGATTCCAGACTCACAGCCACTCTATAGACAGAGTAGAACTGCCCCATAGGGTTTCCAAGGTTGTAAATCTTTACGGAAGCAGACTGCCACATCTTTCTCCTGCAGAGCAGTTGGTGGGTTTGAACCACCGACCTTTCAGTTAGCAGCCAAGGGCTTTAACCACTGTGCCACCAGGGTTCTATATCAACGGAGGCTAAGGCTAGTGGGTGGAGGTCTGATGAAGAACAGCATACTGGCATAGTATCAAAATACCTACACCACAAAAATGCTAATCAAATACACAGGGAAAAATGGTAGAGACACTAACTTGACTAGGTGATCAAAGTTAGCATCACCAGTGTGGGATGAGGTGACATACTCTGAGAAGGGCACAGCATCACTTCTTTGGTATTCTTGCCCAGAATTCCTGACCTGATCTATAATGAGGTCATATGGGATGGAACCAGGCAGAGGGTCATCCTGCAGAACGAAAGACCTAAGCTCGGTAAGATTGTCAAGGACATGAGAATTCGAAAAAAGACCGGGTCGCTGCTCCAGACTGAAGAAACTGATGAGGTATGACAACCAAATGCAACATGTGGCACTGGATAGGATTCTGGACCAGAAAGGAAAAAGGGACATTGTTGGGATGGTTGACATCATTTGAATGGGATCGGATGGCAGTGTGGCACCAATGTTGGTATCCCGATTGGGAGGGTTGTATAGTGGCAGTGTGGGAGTGTCTTTGCTTTTGGGAGGTACACACTAGAGAATTTACAGGTGATAGGGTTTCATGTCAGAAAAAGATAAATTTAGTAAATTGTTAACAATTGGGGAATTTGGGTAAAGGGGATGTAGGAGTTCTTTTTATTGTTCTTGAAATTTTCCTATAGGTTTGAAACTATTCCAACAAAAAAAAAAAGAAAAAATGCAAATCTAAAAGCAATTTTTTATTTACAGTATAAAGGTTACAAAGGTATATATGTATTTATATATATAATACCCTTAAGTTACAAATTTTCATTGTAATGTACAATGTTATATGTTGATTTGCAACTCAAAAGGAAGTGTTGTCTATGCATCTATATTTATAGAGTACACATAAAGCTTTTTTTAATTAAGAACAAAAATACCACCTTGTTTTACGCCACGTATTTTTGATTTGGTAGCCTGGTGACACCAGAAGATTTCAAACTTAAACCTTAAACAAGATTTTAAAAGAAGTCTTGTTTAAATAAAGGATTCTAAAAAGAAAAAACAATATCATATAATTTTAATTCTTTGTAGAAGTATTGTTCTTTCTAAGCCTTAATACTTAACAAAAATGAAAGTTGTATGGAACAGAATACATATGAGTGGGTATGATCAGAATTTGCACAGATTAGCCAAAGTAGGCCTTCGTACGTAGTGGTTTGCCATGTTATTTGCTAGAAGACCTTGGATCTGGTACCAAAAGGGAAATAGATTCTTTGGGCATCAAGGTCTTATAATGCTGCACTCATCCAAGAGATTGTAAACATAACACTGGAGTACTATACTACAGGAAAAAAATCTGAAACTGGTTATTATAAGGGCAGATCTGCTACAAGATGAGAAGAATAGCCTCAAGATTGGTGATTATGCCAAACCTGAAACTCAGTTGAAATCACTTACTTTTCCCCACATTCTGTAAATTCACAAAATAGAGGCGAAAAAACGTAGCTGATACCCATTCTAACAGGATAGAGATAAAAAGAAAAATACTTCTTCCAACGTAGGAGGAACAGATCCTTACAATACTTATGTGCTGGTAATGATACTGTACAATCATTAGCACCTAATTGTCAAAGGGTATGTTTAAAGTAAGAACCACGAAACTGAAGGCATGACCTAATTTTTCTGCACAATTCCAGGACACTTAAAAACAAAGAGAGAGGAGCTCAATTGATCATGTTATATGTATATATCACTCTAGTCACAGGTAGCTCAGGTACTTCCTGGGCATGATTAGGGATGCTGCCTGAAAAGGTAACCCTAGTGATACATGGATGGCAAGCTGGATAGAAAGGGACTATTACTGTCTGAAAATTATGAAAAAATTCAATTAACCTTATTTTCTTTAGGTGTCCTTTTTAATGGATTTGAATGCCAGAGTGTTCTAGAATAACAGGGATTTTGCTAAGTTTTAAAAGATTTTCACTTTGCTCTATCATTAATGGAGACACATTCTATCTACTATGTGAAAGAACTTTCAGCATATGAAATGTTTAAAGGACACTAGTGTGGAAATGAATGGGTCAATTTATAAATAGGCGGTAGTTGAATATTTAGCTTTGCTGTTTAGTGAAGCATTTTGTAAAAAAGACTTTCCCATTGACCACTTTAGGCAATAGAGCTTAATTTTTGTTGTGATTTATCTTACTAACAATACTTTCCTTCCCAAACTAAAGTGCTCAGCATAGATAAAGCCTAATCATCCCTTTAAACATTTTCCAGTTTGCCAGGTCCAGAGAAAGAGAACTGCAGACATACTTTGGTAAAAATACAAAGTGGCTAATTATTTAATCACTGATTGATAAATGGATGACACGCCATTATTATGAAATAATGGATTATATGCAACTTGAGGGCAAGAACTTTCTTTTGGATCCTTCAGAGTTCCTGGTCCCGAACTGTATATTAATTAATTCTCATTAAATGAAAGAATACGTGAATTAATGCCATTAATTAGACTTGCAGTTTCAATATTTCTTCAAGTCCCCAAAGAACCTTTTGTCTATTCAAGAGACTTCTACTACTTTGGAAGAGGTGATAGATCAATCAGGTTCCAAGGGTATATATGTGACTTGGATTAAGAAGGGCTCAAAAACTAAAAAACTAAACTAAACTTCTGTCAATGACATGGTAAGATTACTGCAAAACTGAGAAAGGTACTTAGAGGACTCAGAAAACAGAAATCTACCAGGATACCTAGTGTTGCAATATAATGAAGTATTGTTTCTCTATCATAGCATTCTAGTTTTAACCAATCTATTTTGGGGCAATTCAAGGATTATGGTTCATATGGTAGATTTTGTTGCATACAATCAAATGTTCATTGGCGAGCAAGCACTCATCTGCGAAAGGTATATCTATGCACTGCATCAAATACAGATTCACTTTTAAAACTAGACTATGCTTCGGTTCAGTCATCCGAAGTGGAAAGGAAGAGGTGGCAAGCGATTAAGCTGAAGTTTATCAATTTTGAAACAGAAGAAAATAAAGTATCTTGTTAAAATATTCTTTTAATACATAACAACCATTCTTCCTGTTGGCAGCTTAGCTAGTGTCAAAAAGAGACAAGAAAACAGATGTATTCTATGTGCCTATTTATTGTACCTTACCTTAACTTGAAATTCTATCCTTTATTAGAACAGGCTTGTATCACTGACTTTTTTTTTAGAGAAAGAATTTTAAAACAGCCACTTAAGCAGTCTATTACTAGTGTAAAATAAAGTTCACTTCAATCATTACACATAGGAATTCCTATATTGCTCAAAAATACATAATTCTGTTATACAGTATAACTATTTTAGAACTATCATCAAACATTTATTGTCTACATAGCCAGCACAATAAAGGATTAAAAAAAAAAAAAAAAAAAGCAGACTGCTGCTGTCATTTTTTAAAGACAGTATGGGAAAAGTCAAAATAATTGTAGATTAGCACACAATTAAAATAGGGGCAGAGAGAACATGACAGAAGATGGCTGATTCTTCTGCTTTCATTTTCAGGAGGAAAAAAAAAAGCTACAATAACAATTCAAGTTTAATGGAAAGAGATCTCCAAACCCAAGGTTGAATATAATACCACCTGGCACATAATATGATACCTGATAAAAAAAAAAAAAAATGATACCTGATAGACATATGTAAAAAGAATGACTATGACTATAGTCAAAATCAACTTGAAGTCTAAGCAGGATCCCCAGTTTAAATGTCTCTTTTCCTCACATAGGTATGCAGCTCCTACCAGAGCAATTTGCTTTGGGACTAAATAGATCTGGCATTTTACTTCATTAAGGATCAAAAAAAGAAGACCTTTGGCTTTCTAACCAGCCATTTCAGTTGTGGCCTCAATCACTGATGGCAGCGACATGGAAATGTATGCTGGTTATTTGGATAGTTTAAATGTTATGTACAATCAACAGCTTATAACCAGTGAAATAACATAACTCAGCATAAGTGTCCAAGATAAGATACAAAAAAGCAGAGAAAGTGCTTAAGTCTACAGGTCTTCCCTGAAAGCGTTAAAAATATTTAACTCTTTAAGTAGGTAGGGCTTTTATGAGAATTTGCATAGCAGCTTACAAAGTAATTTGCATTAAAAAATATGGACATTCTTCCATGTTTTTGAGAACATACAAGTATAATCACATGCATATAAATTAAACAAGAAGACCTGGAAGTTCTCTCAGGATTTAAAAATCTATCATAACCTTTTCTCAAATGTGGTCACACTTCTTGTCAATCAAAACCATTTACAGTGAAGCTTGTTTTTCTGGGAGAAACATAATCTTGTCCAGATTCCACACAGCTTAATTTTTTTTTTAAGAATAAATTTTGGCTTATCAGCTAAGTGCATTTAATCAGCTGGAAAAAGCTTTGTTACCATTCTGCTTAGGAGGATGAGTTAAGAAAACAAATAATCAGTAACAACTTTAGCCATTTGTTAGAGATTTTTTTCACTTATAAAAATATAGGAAATAAATAATTCAGCATCTCTTACCATGCAATAATTTTTAGCAACAAAGTTTGTGAAAGTACAGGTGATAGAAAACAGGCACTATCAGAGTTTACCTGGCCAAAGAAGTGCTAAACCATGGCTTTAAGATAGGTGAATGACATTGAAAGTATTATTTTTGATTGCCTGTACATGTACCAACGTTTAACCTGAAACTCTGTCTACTAGGTAGGTGAGTTTACAGTTACAACTATCTAATAAATACTGTATAAACATACATTAAAGTATTTCTTCATGTAAAATATTAGATGCTAGTTTCCAGGTAAGGTTTGATGACTTTTCAGGAAAGAACTTACCTTTTTCAGAAAAAGAAAAACTAAGCCTTTCCTTTTTAAACCTGTTGCATCGAGTCAATTCTGACACATAACAATCCTATAGGACAGAGCAGAACTTCCCCATATGGTTTTCAAGTCTGTAATCCTTACGAGAGCAGGCTGCCACATCTTTCTCCCACAGAGGGCTGGTGGGTTCAAACCACCAACCTTTCGGGTAGCAGCCGAGAGCTTCACCCCTGGGCCACCAGGGCTCCTTTTTTTTTTTTTTGGAAACCCTGGTGGTGTAGTGGTTAAGAGCTACAGCTACTAACCAAAAGGTTGGCAGTTGGAATCCACCAGACACTCTTTGGAAATTCTATGTGGCAGCTCTACCCTGTCCTACAGGGTTGCTGTGAGTTGGAATCGACTCAACAGCAACAGGTTTGTTTTGTTTTTTTCCTTTTTAAGTTTTCCTTTCCTTTTCTTTTTATGGAGAAAAGTTTTAGCAAAAGAGGAGGAACAATTTTCACACACCAATTGGCTGCTTACAGGCATCTATGTGGAATAAGGAGAAGATGTCTAGGCCCCAGATTTCGGTGGGCATAGGAAGTGGTCCATCTGAATGAAGGAACACTACTCTGCAATTTCCTTTCCACTCAACACACAAAAAGCCCATAACATCCTCAATAATTTTCATAATTCAAAATGAAAAACAAATTTAACGTTAGTTGGTTCTATAAAAGAGGTGGAATATAAAAAATGCCCATTTTTACTTATCATTTGAAAATAATTTGCCATATTTTGGCATCTAAATACAAAATACATATTTATCAAGGCTGTCACATTCATAAAAAGCACTTTGTTTATGGTTTGAAAATCTCACAAACACAACTTAATTGAAGAACAACCTGGTCATCCATGATTGGAAAGCTATTAATGTATGTAAAACAAGCAGCTTAAGGACTCTTGCTCTCGGGGCTGCTAGTGGACAAAGAAAACCTTCTCACATACTTTCGTTTCACATCAAGATTCAAAACATACTAAAAACCCTAAGACCCTTGGTGCTATACATGACAGTTTAAGCTTGAGCAAAAAGAGCAGAAATGCACACATGCCTTGTTTCTCCTGCCCACATTTAATCACAGCTTTCTTAATAGATCTTTTTCATATAACTAGTGAGCAGGGTTGCTCCAGAAGTTCCTCCCACAAATTTTGTCAGTGGCTTAGCCTTTCATAACAACACAGAAAACCTCAACCTAATGACTCTGCTGCTGACGTCTGTGACCGCATGGTTAAATTTCTCATGTTAATGATATTCTTGCTGCAAAGAGCGGCTAAACTCCCTTA
Organism: Elephas maximus indicus; assembly: GCF_024166365.1. Taxonomy (NCBI): domain Eukaryota; kingdom Metazoa; phylum Chordata; class Mammalia; order Proboscidea; family Elephantidae; genus Elephas; species Elephas maximus. The sequence goes on along the minus strand of NC_064839.1, from coordinate 35,543,007 downwards.
TCTGAAAGTATTATGTGTTGAAATCTTGCTTCCAGAAGTCCATAGTGGGACCTTCTAGGCTTGCTTTTCTTCCCTGATTTGCAAACTTATCTCATATGGAATCAAAATTAGGTTTATGAAAACATAAAAAGCTCTTGACAAACATATTCTAGTCTGGATTTTAATTTCTGCAATTTTAAATAAATCAGATAATTCATTTGGGGGCCTTCTAAAGCTATATGGAGCTGAGCGAAGAAGAGACATCTCTCCCCAACCTCTGCGTAGTGTTCCACTCGCTGGACATGGGGAAGGATGACTGATGTGCAGAGGGAAGACGCTGGGCTTCTCACAACTGCCTCTGGAGCTGGAACTGACTGGAACTCTCTGCTCAGGAGTCTGCATGTTCTCAGGCTCCATCTATTGTTCAGTCTGCGCTCAAACCACACAGCTCAAGTTTTGCAGAGTTGAGTTTTTTTTTTTTTCTTTTCTCCTATTTGAAATGCTACCCTCTTCCACCCTTCATAGTGTTCATATCCTCTTTCTGACACTCCTGATATATCTAGAAAATGAGAAGTACTCCTAGACCTTCCTTCAGAGAGCATAAAGAATATCCAAATTAGTTGAACTCTTCTTTGAGATTCAAGGATATTAATGTGCTAATCTTGAAGTTTTATATAGATATTACATTATTTTAAATGTTTTTCAGATATATACCTCATTCATAATTAGTAAAAAAACAAATGTGATTCTATAATACCTCAAAATCAACAATCTTAATTGCTACTATGTCCTAATGATGACATCTAATAATGCTTAATAAAACCCAGGTAGCTGTTCTATGGTCTCGTCACCTTGCACCCTGCAGGATAAGTTACTAAGCCAACACTGAGTCTTGAATTAGCAGCTGCTTGTCCATGCCACTCTGCTGCCACAAAGGGAGAGGACCAGGGACAAGATCCTGCATGGGTTCACACAGCCCAAAGCAACTCAACACGAATATGTCTGTGCTGAAAAGCTTACTTCACCCACAAAGTCTATAAACAAGCTGGCTCTTCAGGACTTGTCCTTCTTAAAGAGATTCGCCAACTAGAAAAGACAGTTAAGGAAACCTACCTCAAAGACTTAATTCCTCAAAACTAGGATAGATGATGTCCCTGGAATGGCAGTGATATCCAGTTATTCAAATAGTCGCTAATAAAAGCTCCACTAACCCTAACCAAAGGCACATCTGGTAAGCAATAAAAAATGGCTTAGGCTAAAATGAGAATTTTCTTTTAAAATAAGCCTTTTTTAATATTTCCTGGCTCCTACCTAAGATAAAATCAGAAGAGGCTAAAACGACCAAAACCTGTCTTGCAAAGCAGTGGTTCCCAACCTGCTTTTTAATTTGGTCACCACTAGATAGAGACTGGAAGGCAAGGCAAATAAAATTTTGCAAGTTATAAGTCCTAACATTAGCACTTCTGAGTGGCAAAGCTTGTGATAAGGTGGGAAGTGATGGCCGGAGTGGGATGTAGCAAGAGCCATGACAGGTGGAAAAACACCCTGGTAATGTACACTCAAGCACGTCACAGAGTGAAAGGAGCAAGTAAGGATGGTAAATTCCAATAAAACATATAACCCATCTGAAATGAACAGGAAGCAACTAGCTACCGCAAACTATTACCTGGGAAGGAACAGCTGCCTTGAACAAGAGATCAAGGCTAAGCCCAAAACAAATCCTACAGGAAGAAGAAAAAGAAAACAACTCTTGGATATCTGATTATGTCCAAAAAGCAAAACAATGAGCCACCCTTCTTAACAGGGGAAATAAGCCTAATTACTTATAAACCACATTACGGTACTAAAACGTAAATGAACAGCTTCATTTTGGAGCTTCTTAGAGGTCCTAGAATTTCTGGTCAAGGTAGCTTGTGGAAGGTAGGCTCTTCTTTAAACACAGTTGTGGTTCAGCAGTGATTTGCAGGTCCTTGTCAAGGCACTGTGTTGGAGGAGAGAGCAAAGAGCTTTCACTTTTGTGCTTTTTTTTTTTCCTCGATGTGGAAATACTTCTTGTGACATTCAAGGCTCTTTTCTGATTCTTTGCTGCTCACACAAGCAGTCCCATGCGAGTGACTTTGGCTGACAAGAAAGTGTGCAACACAAATACAATCGGCTTTGGACAAGAGTGCAGGTCCATGGTCTGCAGGGAAAGGACATTAATTATCACTACCATATACAGACAATTTAATAAACAAACTTATTTGGATACGGTGTTCTACTTTTTAAAAAGAGCTTGGATAAAGAATATGCCAAAGCTATGGAAACTCTTGGGAACTCAAAAGCCACAAATAAAAGTGTACTCTGAAGTAAGGTTATTCTACGTCATAATTAAACACTGGTGTAAAGTTTCACATCTACAGTTAAGATACAATTGTTGGTACACTGTGTACACCATGCGTGGCTGGAAGAACTAAAAAGTGGTGGATTTAAAATAAATACGAATATCCTATATGGAGACTATTAGTTGTAATTATATTTCCCAGATGGAACCACACTGAACTTAGCTGAAGCGTGACCATCTACGGGTGTGATTTTTGACACCCTTTATAGGTTTGTGGTGAGAATAATATCTCTTGAGGCTAGTTGTACCCTTCTAAGCACAGGACCCCAATCTGGACAGCTGCCACCAGATGAACAAGGAATCTGGGGTCAGGCTGCATGAGTCAACTGGTTAGCCAGCCTTTGGCACTGGTAACAGAGAACAGGAATAGGGCATAGTTTAGTTAACTGTGCTTTTAAAGGAATAGGGCACATAGTTTAGTTAATGGTGCTTTTAAAAGAAAGATACAACTTTATTAGAAGCCCAAATTATACAGCATTAATTTCATCACTAAATTTTGTATATATTAAATATAAAGCAAGGGTTAAAAATACGTAAATAGGTATAATCTAACACCTTGTTTGCTAAATGGCAACTGCTATTAAAAACTGGCTAATTTAATAGAAATGAGTTTAATAGAGAGAAGCATTTAACTCTCATTAATGCTTCTAGCCATGGCTTGGGTCAGGCCATGGTATTTTCAATTGCATCATATGCATGTGAAAGCTGGACAATGAATAAGGAAGACCGAAGAACTGATGCCTTTGAATTGCGGTGTTGGTGAAGAATATTGAATATACCATGGACTGCCAAAAGAATGAACAAATCTGTCTTAGAAGTACAACCACAATGCTCCCTAGAAGCAAGGATGGCCAGACTGCGTCTTACATACTTTGGACATGTTGTCAGGAGCGATCAGTCCCTGGAGAAGGACATCGTGCTTGGCAGAGTACAGGGTCAGCGGAAAAGAGGAAGACCCTCAATGAGGTGGATTGACACAGTGGCTGCAACAATGAGCTCAAGCATAACAATGATTGTAAAGATGGCTCAGGACCGGGCAGTGTTCTGTTCTGTTGTGCATGGGGTTGCTATGAGTCGAACCAACTCGACGAGACCTAACAACAACAACGCTTCTAGCTTTGAAAAGCCCTGGTCCATGGCCCGTCCATAGTCTCCTAACAAAAGGTTCATTTAAAATAAGGCTTCTAGCCACATTTTTTCCCATTTAGGCTGAACTATATTTTTTTATATACTAGCTCTTAGGTTTTTCTTATTTTTAAAATTCCAAGATTCTGTGTTTCCAAATTTACACCTACTGTGCCTATGTTAGTGGACATAAGATTTTACATATAAGACTTGAACTACTGACTTACTATTGATAAGGGAGAAAAGGCATAGTTGATACATAACTGACTGCTCCTGAAGTATGTTTGGTTCATCTCTCTAGTCTCTCTAAGGGAATCATGACGTTCTGTTGATATTTTCTCTCACAGACAAGGAGGCCAAAAAAGATGGCTGATTTGTATATCTCTATCTTTTTTTCTGATCAGCAGATTTCTGTAACAACCCAATCACTCTATTACTCTTAATTCTTATCACAACAAACTGATGGTAATAGTAATAAGAAAAAGTAAAAGATGGAATTTATTTAATAAAGTCTACTAGTTTTAGTATTTTATATCTTATTTTTGATAAAACTATGTTTCTTAAAGGGTCTACTTTTTATTTCTAACATTCAAACAAAACTGCTTTTTAAAAGCGAATGGTTTCTGAACATGGGAAATGAAGAAAAAAACAAAAACAAAAAACAAAACCAAACCCAATAGTATCTTGAAAACTGAAGAACAATTTCCTGTTTCCAAATGAAATGTCAGTCCTATAATTTTCTACACAAGAGGTAGGAAGTGATCAAAAAGAATGAGAATACATAAAGAATAAACATGTTTTTCAGAAACACTCTTACCAGCTCTCCCTCAGGACCACCAAAATCCAAATACAGATTTCTGATGCCATCATCAGCAGACATTTTCAGCCTTTCAAAAGGGTAGCGGTACAATAAGCTGCTAGAGCCTCCGTTTTCCCTGGAGATAGTGAACCCATTTTCATAGTGGACTGTGAGTCTTACCTCTTGGCTATTTAAGGTGCAGCCTGTTGGAAATAAGCAAAAAACTTCATTAGGAAAGTTCCTACTTCAGTTATCAAGTGCAAAAGGATTCTTCTAACTGTAGCAGAGGGAAAGAATCCTTTCTAGAGAATCTGTGATGCCTAGCCTATGTAAACCAGTTGCTGTAGGGTTCATTCTGGCTCATGGCGACCTCATGTGTGTAAGAGCAAATATGTTGCCTCTTATATATCTTATTGTATGTCTTATTTTTTTTTCCCCCTAAATTTTGTTTATTTTGTTGTGGTTGTTGAGAATATATACAGCAAAACATACACCAATTCAACAGTTTCTACATGTACAATTTATAGTGACATTGATTACAGATAAGTACATTTCAAAGCAAGATTAGAGTCTCTGAATAGATGCCATTGCTGTTTTCCCAGAAAATGACCCCTGGTGTCATAGTCAGACAGAACACTGGGCTAGATGGACCACAGCTCCAATTTCCCATGGGCTCTTTTTTGTCCATTTGGCTATGCATATCAAAAAAGATAAAGTTTTGATTAGAAAATGATATTAGCAATTGCTTCAGGTAAAAAAAAAAAATGCTTTTCTAAGGAAAAATAGATGGGTACCTGCTTTTCAAACTTTTCAGCCTAAGAACTTCTAATAGTAGAAGCCAGTGAATACCTGTCCCAGGGCATGGAGAGCTGGAGCTAGTACAGACCCACAGTTATCACAAACTTGGGTTTTATCTTTAAAATTCATGATGGTTTTGCAGTTTACTCTAGAATTTCTTGACCTATAAAGAAATGTTATGTGAAAAAATAATTCTAGAAGAAATAAAACTGACTTTATTTACATTCCTAGAATTGTGCAGCCATTCTCACCCTCCTTTCCTGAGTTGCTTCTCCCTCATTAACATAAACTCACTGCCCCTAAGCTTCCTATCTAATCTTTTGAGTTGTCAACAGACTCATTTTTATAGATTTAGGATTTGAGGTTCAGAGAATTTAGGATGCCCAAAGTCACCTAATTAATATGTGGCATTCAAGCCTGTGTCTCCTGACTCCACAGCTCATGCTCTTTCCACACTGTTCCAGGCTGCCTCCTGAAGGGCCTATTCATTACTTAGGTACTTAATTAAGTGCTCATAATGATCCTGAGGCTCCTATGTAGAAGGGGACATATTTTTTTCAGACCATGGGGCTATTATTGAGTATAATCACATATATTAAAGATACCCTTCTAGTAAGCTCCCTACTAGTAAAACATTTAATAAAGCCAGGAGGAAACAAAGGCTCATTAACTAATAATAAACCAATCAGTGTTACATCAAGGTGAGCAATGGTAAATACAACCTGTTACCTACTCTGTCTCTTTATAAAAAAGAGACTAATAGTGGTTACCAGTATATCATGGAGAAGCATTTGGGGACAAAGACCCTAATGACAAAGAAATTTTATGCTGTAAATCTTGTCCCTGCTGCTTTGGGGCCAGTCACTTGTAGAGGGGCTCTGGAGGCCTCCAGTGTTTCCAGCAAGATCCTGGCCTGTCCCTCAAACTGCTCCAGCACTGTTTGTCACCCAGGGCTCCTCCAGGTCTCAGGCCTTTCAGAACAACCTAGAAAAGAATAGACCTCACAGGTTTGACCTGGCCTAGGCTGCCCAGGACTGTCCTGGAGAAAGGCTGGGCAGCATTCCTAGTGACTGCACATATGAAAAGCCAGTCCATCAAGCGTAATCAAGAGGCTAATCACACCCAGGGTTACAAAGAACATGATGTTGTGTTCCTCTATTATAGCTGTTTGATCAAAGGTAGGAAGTAGGTCTTCCTTATTTTAATTTCTCTCATTACAAAGCACAGCGCTTTGTAGAAAATAAACACTCAGCAAATATTTGTTGATTTAATGAATTAAGAAAGGCTGATATATACTGTAAATGTCCTCCAGGAGTTTAGTCATAAGAATGAGTCATCTAGAGGGGGGAAATGCAGGACCTTAACTAAGGCACTGGCTTTAAGTCAGAAGCACCTAAATTCAAGGCCCAGCCACACTAGCTCCAATTCCATCATCTTGAAAATGGAGATAATGCCTGTCTTAGAGGGCTGTTTGTGAAGGTTAGATGATACATGTATCTTACCTATGCTTCAAAACAAACCTGACTTTCTGTTGATTTGATTTTTTTTTAGAGGGCTGTTTGTGAAGGTTAGATGATACATGTATCTTACTTATGCTTCAAAACAAACCTGACTTTCTGTTGATTTGTACCTAATGTTGTTTCTGCTTCTGTCTTTTCCTACCTTGGGAGCAGAGGGTATGCCTACCCTATTTATTCCTTTTATGGTTGAATTAGTTTATGTTTGGAATTTTTTGGTGATGTATGCTGAATCATTGACTGTTGGTAATTTTTTCTTAGGTATGATGGATTTTTACAAATATTATGTGGGACACCGTATGTCCCAGTGGACTCCTCAGACTCTTCCCCATTTTCCGGCACTTCTCGGCGCCATTGAGCAGGAAGTACATCACGAATGCCCCTTACACTGCTGTGAGCTATAAAATGTCTTACTTATTTGAATATCAACAAATCCTGGAAACCTCATCTTCCCAACAACACACATGAAATAGGAAATAAACTTTTAAGCTTTATCTTGCTGTTTGGAAGGCCGAGAGGCCAAGAAAAATGCAAATGGCACCTCTTAGAACCACTGAGCAGGCAGTACACAATGAACATGCACTTCAAGTGTTTTGGCCCTGAAAAGAACTCATTTACTTGAATATTTCTGAATGCCAGTAACTGTATCTTCCTAATAACACAAAGGAAATAGTATAATATCTTATACTATATTTCTTGTACTCTTCCTAAACCTTATTTCGCTGTACAGAAGCCCAAAGACACAAAAGCTTCACAAAAGCACTCCTCCAGGATGCATTCACTCACACAAATGCCTCCCAACACTCAAATGTGGTGCTGAACAATTTCTTTGTTTTTTACGCCGTTAATGCAAGTCTCTGCCCCACCACGTACTAAGTGGTTCTAATGCTTTCCAATAAACCTTCAGAAGCAGAAAAAGTACTTGGTCCCTAAAGTACCCGTGAGCACGAAAGGGCTATTTTAGTATTGCTAGTAAAAGCACAGAGTGTATACTGATAAATATTTCCCAAAGACGTGAATAAAAAGGGACGTAAGAGAATTTCTAAGAAATAGAGAACAACACGGTCAGAGCAAACTGCATATTTATTAATGTAACTCCTTCACATATGTCTACTACTTCTTTGTCTTCATATCACCAAAGCTACAGAAATATAAAGTACCTTCATAAAGTTCTTTATGATTTAAAAACTTTAATAGCTTGGGATATTAGTATGATGAAAATAAGTCTTAAAAACATTATTATTAGTTCAAGCAACTACACGCATGTGTATTTACAAAATCTGTGTCAAATAGAAAATGGCTTTATGTACCTGAAGAAGTTAATAGCATTCTTTTTCTATTCATTTTGAAGCTCATGTTTGCTAGAAGGAAAAAGTCCTTGTGTAAGAAAAGGATCACTGATAATTCTACCATACCTATAACCTAATAAAAAAAAAAAGGTTACTAAATGAATATTATGAAGATCATGTACTGCATTCAGTAGCTAAATCTTATAAGTTTTCACTGAAATTTTTCTGAATGAGAAAAGTATAACCAAACATGTAAGAGATACGAAACACAGCTTAGAAAGACAACATACAATATAGGGGAAGTCAGCATAACTTGACCAAAGCGAAGCCATAGAAGCTTCCTAGACATATCCAAAGACCCTGTGGGACTGAGTTGCTGGGGCTAGTGGCTGGGGAGCATAGTCTTGCGTGACATCTAAGTCAATTTGGTAAGTAGCATCTGGGGTCTTAAAAGCTTCCAAGCACCCATCTAAGATACATCTCTTGATCCCATCCTGTCCAGAGCAAAAGAGAATGAAGAAAACCAAAGACACAAGGAAAATATTAGCTCAGAGGACTTAAAGGCCGCATGAACCAGAGCCTCCACCAACCCGAGCCCAGAACAGCTAGATGGTGCCCAGCTATGATCATCAACTACTCTGACAGGGATCACAACAGAGAGTCCTGGACAGAAAAGGAGAAAAATGTAGAACAAAATTCAGATTCATGAAATGACCAGGCTTACTGGTCTGACAGAGACTGGAGGAACCCCCGAGACTATGGCCCCGGATACTTTGCTAACTCAGAACTGAAACCACTCTCAAAGCCCGCTTTTCAGGCAAAGATTAGACAGGCTTATAAAACAAGCAATAATACATGTGAGGAACGTGCTTCTTAGTTCAATCAAATGTATGAGACCAAATGGACAAGACCTGCCTGAAAGCAAGACGTGAAGGAGGAAGGAACAGAAACTGAATGAATGGACACGGGAACCCAGAATGGAAAGGGGGAGAGTGCTGTCACATTGTGGGGATTGCAACCAATGTCACAAAACAATACATGTATAAATTTTTGAATGAAAAATTAACTTGAGCTGTAAACTTTCACCTAAAATTTCACAATAAAATTTAAAAAATAATAATTTAGCTAACTATGTAATAAAAAAGTAATTTAAAAAATTGAAAAGAAAGAAACAGCTTAATTTGTTGCTTTTTGTCAACTTCCGAACTTCCTTTAGGCTGTGGACATCTGAATACGTGGTACAATGTGTCACAACTATAGTTTTAAGTAAACCTTTCTGAATCTCCCAACAATTTAACAGAAGGTGGTAACGTGAATCTGAAAGACACGCTAACTTACATATGTATGTGCCTATACATATGCACACACACATATTTTAAGGGAATTCTGGCTACCATCAAAGTGGTTTACCTTCAGCCAGTTTAACATATCTGGCACAGCTATGAACACATAGTAAATGATTGATAAGTAAACTAGTTGACTTGAATTGTGGAAATGAACATACTAGTGAGGCTATATTAAAATACAGCTGTGAATGAGACCAAAAAACTAGAAAATTACTAAAACTATGTTTGTTTTATCTATTTAAAAATATAAGGAACTAGGAAGTCCTTACTCTCTCTCCTCAAACCATCCATGTTTCAATAACTGTGAGCCTGGGACTGGGTAGCCTTTTTATTTCCTACAATATGAAGTTTAGCTGCTAGACACCAAAGGATCAAAATAAAACTAAAAAATTCAAGTTCCACTCTGTTTTAGGAAGTGCACTCCTCTGCATCTTTGCAGAAGGCATGGTGACCCCAGATACCAGTGATATGCCTGGTGCGCATGCCAGCCTGACCCCTCTGCTGTCCACAGGAACAGAGTAACACTGACTTTACACTGAGGATCTACCCATCCCAGAAGGCACAGTCCATGGCCAAGACAAAAACCAGAGCTCCAGAGCCCTTAAATGTGGTGACCGACAACTCCACAGAGAAAATGGGGAAGAGACACAGACAACAGGTGAGAAAGACAGTGTGATTAAAATCCAAGGTGGGGTCTTACTAGGTATTGGCATAATTGCTTCACTCATCACAGTGGTTGTGAGGAAAATACCAGGCAGATCCTAAATAGCTGAGTAATTGTGTCATTTTGACAACATTAAAAAAGCAAAACAAAACTTTCCTGTGCCTGTGTTAGAAGATGACCCTGGGCAATGCTGCCCATGCAGTTCTAAGGTTACAGTGTTCCCTCACTTTCCAAAAGAAACTGAAAGAAAGATGATTCACAATACTTGTTCTTGAAACATTTTCTCTTTTATATAAGTTTTGTAAAAGGAGGTGTATAAAATAAAATACATAGAAAACAGGGGAGCAAAACTAAGTAAACCAATTTGTAATCAAAAAAGTCAAGGTAATTCAAACCATGCTAGAAACTGTAATTGTATTTTCATTTTGAATATTCTTCATTTTTGTTAAAATAAAAAGGAATCTGGAAATATCTACTACATGTGTACACATGTTGTTGTTGTTGCGTGCTGTTGAGTCCATTCCAACTCACAGTGACACTATATGCCCCATAGGGTTATCTAAGCTGTAATCTCTACAGAAGCAAATTGCTAGGTCTTTTCTCCCATGCAGTGGCTGGTGGGTTCAAACCACTAACCTTCTGGTTAGTAGCCAAGTGCTTAACCATTGTGTCACCAGAGCACCTTATATGTACATATACCAAAAAAACTAAACCAAACTCATTGCCGTTGAGTCAATTCCAACTTACAGCGACCCTTTAGGACAGAGTAGAGCTGACCCATAGGATTTTCAAGAAGTGGCTAGTGGATTCGAACTGTTGACCTTTTGGTTAGCAGCTGAGCTCTTAACCACTGTGCCACCAGGGCGATTTTCAGGAAGTGGCTAGTGGATTCGAACTGTTGACCTTTTGGTTAGCAGCTGAGCTCTTAACCACTGTGCACCAGGGCTCCTTGTACATATGCATACACATAAACTTACCCCCAAGGGCCACTAAAAACATCATATTCATAGAGGCCAGCCACAAGAGGGCACTTTGACAATGGAAAGAGGCCATCAAGCTTATTTCCTTTGGATGCGTATTTGAGTATATACAAAAATTGTCAAAATTTGAAAAGAAACTCTTATTCCAAGTCCTTCATTTTTCTGTAGCCATAAGCTTGACAGATGCTCATACTTTAAGGGTGTCTATGGAGCCCTGGTGGCGCAGTGGTTAAGAGCTTGGCTACTAATCAAAAGGTCAGCAGTTCAAATCCACCATCCACTCCTAGGAAACCTTATGAGGCAGTTCTACTCTGTCCTATGGGGTTGCTCTGAATTGGAATCAACTTGACAGCAATGGGTTTGATTTGGGTTTTTTAATCCAAATCTTAGATTCCAAACCTTCTTAATGCTTAGTAAATAAATCCTTATGCTATTCAATGCAGATTAAAGTGATGAACTGTAAAATGCAGTGTTTTACATATGGTGTTACGAATATGCTTAGAACCATGTACGAGGCTTAGGAAAACTTTGCTAGTGAAACAGAAAAACCAGGTTTGTTTCCATCATCAAGACTTTAAGCTTCCATATTTCAGCATGCATAACAAAAATCAGAAATGAAATGTCATCTTCTATACCTAGAGAGACTTCCTTGATCAGCTCAGCAGCAGCATGACAACCCTGAACAAGTATCCTGGTCCAGGTTGACAGATCCCGATGTGTTTCCACCCTGAACAGATGCATTTCAATGCCTTGCCGAGAGCCTGTCCTGGTAGCAAACGTAAGGTCAGATCCAAATGAGGGTGATCGACATCCGGAGCCAGAATGAACCAACCTAGGACCACAAGCAGAGCAGGGATCAAAAGTATTAATGCTTTATCAGAGGAAAATGTTAGGAATTTATGCTCATTGATAATCAGAATATTATAAAAACCACCAGCAGTTTTTGGATAAGTACATTTCAAAGCAAGATTATAGTCTCAGAAGTAGATGCTATTCTGTTTTCCCAAAAAGTGACCCCTGTTGTCACAGTCACACAGGACTTTGGGCTGCATGGACCACAGCCCCAATTTCCCACAGGCTCTTTTATCTTCATTTGGCTATATATATCAAAAAAGATAAAGTTTTGATTAGAAAATGCTATTAGTAATATATTCAGGTAAAAAAATATGCTTCTCCAAGGACAAGTAGTTGGGTACCTGCTTTACAAACTATTCAGCCAAAGAACTTCTAACAGCTGAAGCCAATGAACACCTCTCCTGGGGGATGGAGAGGGGTGGAGATAATACAGACCCACAGTAAGCACAAACTTGGGTTTTATCTTTAAAATTCATAATGGCTTTGCAGTTTACTCTAGAATTTCTTGACCTATAAAGAAATGTTACATGAAAAAATGATTCCAAAGAAAAACTTTGTTCACGGATGCAGGATTTTCCATATGGAACATCCCAAAGAATTGACAAAAAACTTCCTAGAACTAATAAGGCAACAGGCTATAAAATAAATATATAAAAGTCAACTGCTTTCCTATACACCAGCAATAAACAATTGGAACCTGAATTTAAAAACTTAATACCATTTATACTAGCATCAAAAAAAGAAAAACTTAAGCATAAATTTTACAAAGTATGTACAGGATCTATACAAGGAAAACTACAAAACTCTGATGAAAGAAATCAAGGAAGATTTAAATCAATTGAAAGATATTCAATGTCCATGAATAGGAAGACTCAATACTGTTAAAAGGTAAATTCTCCCCAACTTGATCTATAGATTCATTGCAGTCCCAGTCATAATCCTGCCAAGTTATTTTGTAGATATATACAAACTAATCCTAAAGCTTATATGGAAGGGCAGAAGATCTACAAGTCAACACAATACTGAGAACAAGAACAATACTGGAGGACGGACACTACTCGACTTTAAAACTTACCATAAAACCTATAGTAACCAAGACAGTGTGGTAGGGGTGAAAGAATAGACAAATTAGTCAATGAAAAAGAATAGAGAGCCTAGAAACAAAAATACAGTCAACTGATCTTTGACAAAGGAGCAAAGGCAATTCAGTGGAGAACGGGTGGTTTTTTCAACAAATGGTGCTAGAACAATTGGACATCCTTTTGCAAAAACAAAAAGAATCTAGACACAGAACTTACACCATCGACAAAAAGTAGACATAAAAGTAAAATGTAAAACTTCTACAAGATAACACAGAAAAAAATCTACATGACCTTGGGTTTAGATAAGTTTTTAGATACAACACCGAAAGCACAAACTATGAGACAAAAAATTGACAAGTTGAACTTTATTAAAATTAAAAACTTCTGCTCTGATGACATGATCTTATACACAGAAAACCCTAAGGAATCCGCCAGAAAACTACTGAAACTAATAGGAGAGTTCAGCAGAGTATCCGGATACAAGATAAACATACAAAAATCAGTTGGATTCCTCTACACCAACAAAAAGAACATCGAAGAGGAAATCACCAAATCGATGCCATTTACAGTAGCCCCCAAGAAGATAAAATACTTAGGAATAAATCTTACCAGAGATGTAAAAGACTTATGCAAAGAAAACTACAGTACACTTCTGCAAGAAACCAAAAGAGACTTACATAAGTGGAAGAACATACCTTGCTCATGGATAGGAAGAATTAACATTATAAAAATGTCTATTCTACCAAAAGCGATCTATACATTTAATGCAATTCCGATCCAAATCCCAAGGATATTTCTTTAATGAGATGGAGAAACAAATCACCAATTTCATATGGAAGGGAAAGAGGCCCCGAATAAATAAGGCATTACTGAAAAAGAAGAACAAAGTGGGAGGCCTTACTTTACCTGATTTTAAAACCTATTATACCACCACAGTAGTCAAAACAGCCTGGTACTGGTACAACAACACATACATGGACCAATAGAACAGAATTGAGAATCCAGACATAAATCCATCCACATATGAGCAGCTGATATTTGACAAAGGCCCCAAAACAGTTAAAGGAGGAAAAGACAGTCTTGAACAAATGGTGCTGGCATAACTGGATATCCATCTGCAAAAAAATGAAACAAGACCCATACCTCACTCCATGCACAAAAACTACCTCAAAATGGGTCAAAGACCTAAACATAAAATTTAAAACGATAAAGATCATGGAAGAAAAAATAGGGACAATGTTAGAAGCCCTAATACATGGCATAAACAGTATGGAAAACGGTATAAAGAATGTAGAAGAAAAACTGGGAGCTCCTAAAAATCAACACTTATGCTCATCCAAAGACTTCACCAAAAGAGTAAAAAGACTACCTACAGATTGGGAAAAAGTTTTTAGCTATGACATTTCTGATCAGTGCCTCATCTCTAAAATCTACATGATACTGCAAAAACTCAACTGCAAAAAGACAAATAACCCTGTTAAAAAATGAGCAAAAGATATGAATAGACACTTCATTAAAGAAGACATTCAGATAGCTAACAGACATATGAGGAAATGTTAACGATCATTAGCCATTAGAGAAATGCAGATCAAAACTACAATGAGATTTCATCTCACTCCAACAAGGCTGGCATTAATCCAAAAAACACAAAATAATAAATGTTGGAGAGGCTGTGGAGAGATTGGAACACTTCTACACTGCTGGTGGGAATGTCAAATGGTACAACCACTTTGGAAATCGATTTGGCGCTTCCTTAAAAAGCTAGAAATAGAACTACCATACGATCCAGCAATCCCACTCCTTGGAATATATCCTAGAGAAATAAGAGCCTTTACATGAACAGATATATGCACACCCATGTTTATTGCAGCACTGTTTACAATAGCAACAACATGGAAGCAACCAAGGTGTCCATCAACGGATGAATGGATGAATAAATTATGGTATAGTCACACAATGGAATACTACGCATCAATAAACAACACTGAGGAATCTGTGAAACATTTCCTAACATGGAAGAACCTGGAAGGCATTATGCTGAGTGAAATTAGTCAGTTGCAAAAGGACAAATATTGTATAAGACCACTATTATAAGAACTTGAGAAATAGTTTAAACTGAGAAGAAAACATTCTTTTGGGGTTAGGAGAGGGGGGAGGGAGGGAGGGTGGGAGAGGGGTATTCACTAATTAGATAGTATATAAGAACTACTTTAGGTGAAGGGAAAGACAGCAAACAATACAGGGGAGGTCAGCACAATTGGACCAAACCAAAAGCAAAGAAGTTTCCTGAATAAACTGAATGCTTCCAAGGCCAGCGTGGCAGGGGTCAGGGGACCATGGTTTCAGGGGACATCTAAGTCAATTGGCATAATAAAATCTATTAACGAAACATTCTGCATCCCACTTTGAAGAGTGGCATCTGGGGTCTTAAATGCTAGCAAGCAGCCATCTAAGATGCATCATTTGGTCTCAACCCACCTGGATCAAAGGAGAATGAACACCAAGTACACAAGGTGATTAAGAGCCCAAGAGACAGAAAGGGCCACATGAACCAGCGACTACATCATCCTGAGACCAGAAGAACTAGATGGTGCCCGGCTACAACCAATGACTGCCTGACAGGGAACACAACAGAGAACTCCTGAGGGAGCAGGTGAGCAGTGGGAAGCAGACCCCAAATTCTCATAAAAAGACCAGACTTAATGGTCTGACTGAGACTGGAAGGACCCTGGTGGTCATGGCCCCCAGACCTTCTGTTGGCCCAGGACAGGAACCATTCCCGAAGCCATCTCTTCAGACATGCATTGGACTGGACAATGGGTTGGAGAGGGATGCTGGTGAGGAGTGAGCTTCTTGGATCAGGTGGACACTTGAGACTATGTTGGCATCTCCTGCCTGGAGGGGAGATGAGAGGGTGGAGGGGGTTAGAAGCTGGCAAAAAGGATGCGAAAAGAGAGAGTGGAGGGAGAGAGCGGGCTGTCTCATTAGGGGGAGAGTAATTGGGAGTGTGTAGCAAGGTGTATATGGGTTTTTGTGTGAGAGAGTGACTTGATTTGTAAATTTTCACTTAAAACACAATAAAAATTATAAAAAACAAAAAAAAAAACAAAAAAAAAAACTCCTGCTTTGTAAAAGACAGTATCAAGAGAATGAAAAGACACGCCAATGACTGGGAAAAAGTATTTGCAAAATACGTATCTGATAAAGGACTTGTATTCAAAACACACAAAGAGCTCTAAAACTCAACACTAGGAAAACAAACATCCCAATTACAAAATGGGGAAAAGATCTAAAGAGACACCTCGATCAAAGAAGATATACAAGTGGCGAATAAGCATATGGAAAAAAAAGCTGAATATCATATGTCATTGTTGCTGTTAGGTGCTGTTGAGTTGGTTCTGACTCACAGCAACCCTACGTACAAGAGACTGACACACTGCCCAGTCCTGCACCATCCTCACAATGGCTTTTATGCTTGAGTCCAGTGTTGCAGCCACTGTGGCTATCCATCCCACTGAAGGCCTTCTTTTTGCTGACCCTCTACTTTATCAAGTGTGATGTCCTTCTCCAGGGACTGGTCCCTCCTGATAACAAGTATATGAGATGAAGTCTCATCATCTTTGCTTCCAAGGAACATGCTGGCTGTACTTCTTCTAAGACAGACTTGTTTGTTCTTCTGGCAGTTCATGGTATACTCAGTATTCTTTGCCAACACCATAATTCAAAGGCATCAATCCTTCTTTGGTCATACTTATTCAATGTCTAGCTTACACATACATATGAGGTGATTGAAAATACCATGGCTTGGGTCAGGTGTACCTTAGTTCTCAAAGTGACATCTTGGCTTTTCAACACTTTAAAGGGGTCTTTTGCAACAGATTTGCCAAATGCAATATACATCGTTTGATTTCTTGACTGCTGCTTCCATGGGCGTCGATTGTGGATCCAAGTAAACTTGACAACTTCAATCCTTTCTCTGTTTATCATGATGTTGCTTATTGGTCCAGTTGTGAGGGTTTTTGTTTTCTTTATGTTGAGATGTAATCCATACCAAAGGTTGTGGTCTTTAATTTTCATCACTAAATACTTCAAGTCCTCTTCACTTTCAGCAAGCAAGGTTGTGTCATCTGCATATCACAGGTTGTCAATGAGTCTTCCTCCAGTCCTGATGCCCTATTCTCCTTTGTATAGCCCAGCTTCTTGGATTATTTGCTCAGCATACAGATTGAATAAGTACAGAGAAACGTTACAACCCTGATGCACACCTTTCCTGATTTAAACCACACAGCATTCCCTTGTTCTGTTCGAATGACTGACTCATGGTCTATGTACAAGTTCTGCATGAGCACAATTAAGTGTCCTGGAATTCCCATTCTTCTCAATGTTATCCATAATCTGTTAAGATTCACACAATTGAATGCCTTTGAATAGTCAATAAAACACAGGCAAACATCTTTCTGGTATTCTCTGTTTTCAGCCAGGATCCAGCAGACATCAGCAACGATATCCCTTGTTCCATGTTCTCTTCTGAATCTGGCTTGGACTTCTGGCAGTTCCCTGTTGACGTACTGCTGCAAACGCTTTTGAATGATCTTCAGCAAAGTTTTACTTGTGTGTGATATTAACGATATTGTTCAATAATGTCTGCATTCTGTGGGATCTCCTTTCTTTGGGAAAGAGCACACATATGAATCTCTGCCAGTTGGTTGGCCAGGAAGCTGCCTTTCCAGATTTCGTTTTTTTTTTTTTTTTAATTGTAATTTAGATGAAGGTTTACACAGCAAATTATTTAATTACTTCCCCATGTTGTTTTGTGACATTGGTTGCTAACCCCACGATATGTCAGCACTCTCCCCTTTTCGACCTTGGGTGCCCTGTTACCAGCTTTCTTTTCTCCTCCTGCCTTCTCGTCTTTGCCCCTGGGCTGTTATGTCTTCCAAATTTCTTGTCAAAGACAAGTGAGAACCTCCAGTGCCGCATCCATTTGTTGAAACATCCCAAATGGTATTCTGTCAATTCCTGGAGCCTTGTTTTTCTCCAGTGCCTTCAGTGCAGCTTGGACTTCTTTCAGTACCATTGGTTCTTGATCATAGGCAACCTTCTAAAATGATTGAACGTCGACCAATTCTTTTTGGTACAGTGACTGTGTATTCCTTCCATCTGCTTTTGATGCTTCCTGTGTCATTTAGTATTTTCCCCACAGAATCCTTCAATATTGCAACTTCAGACTTGAATTTTTTCTTCAGTTCTCTCAGCTTAAGAAATGCTGAGCATGTTCTTCCTTTTTAGTTTTCTAATTCCAGGTCTTCACACATTTCATTATAATACTTTATTTCGCCATCTCGAGTTGCCCTTTGAAATCTTCTGTTCAGCTTTTTTACTTCATTTCTTCCTTTTGCTTTAGCTACTTGACGTTCGAGAGCAAGTTTCAGTCTCTTCCAACAACCATTTTGGTCTTTTCTTTCTTCCCTGTCTTTTTAAGGACCTCTTGCATCCTTCATGTGTGATGTCCTTGATGTCATCCCGCAACTCGTCTGGTCTTCGAGCATTAGTGTTCAATGTGTCAAATTTATTCTTAAGACGGTCTCTAAATTCTGGTGGGATATACTCAAAGTCATATTTTGGCTCTTGTGGACTTGTTCTAATCTTCTTCAGCTTCAACTTGAACTTGCATATAAGCAATTGATGGTCTGTTCTGTAGTCAGTCCCCCACCCTGTTCGGACTGATGATATTGAGCTTCTCCACTGTCTCTTCCCACAGATACAGTCAATTTGATTCCTGTGTTTTACATCCAGTGAAGTCTACGTGTATAGCTGCTGTTTATGCTGTTCAAAAAGGTGTTTGCAATGAAGAAGTCATTGGTCTTGCAAAATTCTATCATGCACTCACCAGCGAAGTTTATATCACCAAGGCCTATTTTCCAACTACCAATCCTTCTTTGTTTCTAACTTTCACATTCCAATCAACAATTATCAATGCTTCTTGACAGCAAGTTTGATCAATTTCAGACTGCGGAAGTTGGTAAAAATCTTCATTTTCCTCATCTTTGGTACTAGTGATTGGTGTCTGAATTTGAATAGTAGTCGTATTAACAGGTCTTCCTTGTAGGCGTATGGATATTATCCTATCACTGACAGCGTTGTACTTCAGGATGGATCTTGAAATGTTCTTTTGGACAATGAATGTACAGCCATTCCTCTTCAATTGTCTTTCCCAACATAGTAGACCATATGATTCAAAATGGCCAATACCAACCCATTTGAACTCACTAATGGCCAGTTTTTTCAGAAGTAGACCACCAGATCCTTCTTATTAGTCTGTCTTAGTCTGTGTCCTAGTTATCTAGTACTGCTATGACAGAAATACCACAAGTAGGTGGCTTTAACAAAGAGAAGTTTGTTCTCTCACAGTCTAGGAGGCTAGAAGTCCAAATTTAGGGTGCCAATTCCAGGGGAAGTCTTTCTCTCTCTGTTGGTTCTGAGGGAAGGTCCTTGTCATCAATCTTCCCCTGGTCTAGGAGCTTTTCAGCATAGGAACCCTGGTCCAAAGGACACGTTCTGTGCCTGGTGCAGCTTTCTTGATGGCATGAGGTTCCTATCCGCTCTGCTTACTTCTCTCTCTTTTATATCTCAAAAGATACAACCTATTCTTGTAGATTAAGTCTGCTTTATTAACATAACTGCCATTAATTCCATCTCATTAATATCATTGATATAGGATTTACAACACATAGGAAAATCACATCAGGTGACAAAATGGTGGACAATCACACAATACTGGGACTCAAGAGGACTAGCCAAGTTGACACACACTTGGGTGGTGGGGACACAATTCAATCCAGAGTAGTCTCGAGGCTCCACTGAAACCTGTCCACCACAGGTGACCCTGGTGGTATTTGAAAAACCAGTGGTATAGCTTCCAGCATCACAGCAACATGCAAGCCACCACAGAACAACAAACTAACAGACACATGGGGTGATATGTCATTAAGAATGTGCAAACTAAAACAACAAGAAACTGACAATTCCAAATGCTGGTCAGGGTACAAGCAACAAAAACTCTCATTGCTGGTGAGAATGCAAAAATGGTACAGTCACTTTGGAAGACAGTTTGGCAGTTTTTTAAAAGCTAAACACAGTCTTACCATATGACACAGCAGTCGTGTTCCTAAGTATTTACTCAATGGAGTTGAAACTTCTGTGCACCAAAAACCTGCACAGGAATGTTTATAGCAGCTTTATTCATAATTGCCAAAACCTGGAAGCAACCAAAATGTTCTTCAATAGGTGAATGCATAAACAAACTGGTATACCCATATAAACAAACAAGTTGCATCAACTTGTTTGTTTATATAGATAAACAACTCATGGCTACCCCATATGTGTAAGACTAGAACTGTGTTTCATAGGGTTTTCAGTGGCTGACATTTGGGGTGTGGATTGCCATGCCTTTTTTCCAGTGTGCCTCTGAGTGGACTTGAACCTCCAACCTTTCAGTTAGCAGTTGAGCACATTAACTGTGTGCACCACCCAGGCACATTCATACAATACAAATTAATTCAGCAAAAAAAAAAAAAAAAAAAAAACGAGCTATCCTAGATCACAGATACGTGCTATTCTTGGTGATGGGAAAAATGGCACCGAATGTAGATGTAGTGATCACAGCATGATCAAAGTAAATGATGTCGCTAAGACGTGCTCATGAGGAAAGGATGCTCATACTACAGAATCTGACATATAGAAAGAAGGTAACAATTCCAACATAGACCAAAAACACATCTATGGATGAGTATAGGCATATACGTACATGGGTAGGTGTAGGTGTATAAATATGTGATAAAGTATATGTATGTGTAAATACAGATTAATGTGGGCAGACACATATATTCATTGAAGATACAACTACAGATACTTTTCAGACATAAACAAACATAGTCTGAGATTGGTTTTCTGGGTTTAAAAGCTTAGGACCATAGTCTCATGAGACAACTCGGTCAATTGGCATAATACAGTTCACAAACTTCATGTTTTGCTTTCTAGTGAAGTGAGTAACATCTGGGGTCTTAAAAGCTTGTGAGCAGACATCAAAGACACAACTATTGGTCTCTATGTGTCAGGAGCAAAAGAGTAAGAAGGTAATCAAAATCTCAGAGAAGAAACAAGTGTACAAGACTGACAGCCTATACAAGCCATAACCTCAACTACCCTGAGACCAAAAGAACTGGATGGTGTCCAGCTACCACCAGGGACTGATCTGAACAGGGTCACAACAGATGACCTCGGATAGAACAGGAGAAAAATGTAGAACGAAACTCAAATTCTCAAAAAATTCCAAACTAACTGGACCAACTGAGACCAGAGGACTCACTGAGACTCTCGCACTGAGACACCCTTTAAACCTTGAACCAAAACTATCCTGTTAGCACCTTTTAGCAGAAAAGCAGAGTGACACACAAAATAAAAGGATACTACCAGCACACCACACCTGTTAGACTGGTGCTCTACTAAAAAACCATCTGTAGAGTCCAGAAGCAAATATGAGAAGATAATGGGGGCAGGGAAACTAGAGTATTGGAAATGAAATGACCAGAATACAATTAAAGAGAATGTTGACACGTGAAAAATTTCACTAATATCGTTGATCAACTTGTGTGGAAATTGTCAAATGGGAACCTACCTTGCTGTGTAAACTTTTACCATAAGCACAATAAAATACTATTAACAAAAAACAAAGAACTATCGAGCCACAAAAAGACATGGAGGAAACTATCCAGTCTGAAAAGGCTACATACTGTATGATTCCAACTATATGACATTTTTGCAAAACCGTAGACAGTAAAAGGATCAGTGGTTGCCAGGGACTCGGGCACAGAGGGAAAGGATAAACAGGTAAAGCACAAGGGGTTTTTAGGGTGGTAAAACTATTCTGTATGAAGTTGTAATGGTTAATATACGTCATTATGAATTTATCAAAGCCCATAAAACCGTACAACACAAAGACTGAAACTTAATGAAAACTATGGACTAAATAGTTAATAATGGATCAGGATTTGTTCATTAATTATAACAATTATAGCCCACTAATGAAAGATGTTATAACAGAGGAAACTGTATGCCCATGGGATGGGATGGTATCATGGATTGAATTATGTCCCCCCAAAAATGTGTATATTAACTTGGTTAGGCCATGATTCCCAGTATTGTGTGGTTGTCCTCCATTTTGTAATTGTAATTTTATGTTAAGAGGATTAGGGTGGGATTAACACCACTCTTACTCAGGTCACCTCCCTGATCCAATGTAAAGGGAGTTTCCCTGGGGTATGGTCTGCACCACCTTTTATCTCTCAAGAGATAAAAAAGGAAGCAAGCAGAGAGTTGGGGACCTCATACCACCAAGAAAGCAGCACCAGGAGCAGGGCACATCCTTTGGATCTGGGGTCCCTGCGTCTGAGAAGCTCCTTGACCAGGGGAAGATTGAGGACAAGGACCTTCCTCCAGAGCCGACAGAGAGAGAAAGACTACTCCTGGAGCCAACACCCTGAATCTGGACTTGTAAACTACTAGACTGTGAGAAAATAAATTTCTCTTTGTTAAAGCCATCCACTTGTGGTATTTCTGTTATAGCAGCACTAGATGACCAGGACATGAAACTCTATGTACTATTATTCTGTAAAAAGAATTATTCTGCAAAGCTAAAACTACACTAAAAATAAAGTATTAAATATTTAAAAATGATTCCATAGTTCAGAAAAGTTTGGCAACAGCTGGGTTAAAGTTCTATATAGATTAGTACCACAGAGGAAACATATGATCTCATTTGTCAGAAATCACACAGCAGACAATGTTTTCCATACAGGATTTTTAAAAAAAATTTGGTGAGGAATGTACACCAAAAGAGAATAAAATGGCTGGTTCCTTCCTTCACCGCTGTAATAATAACCTGGGCAAGAAGATATATAAGAGCAAATGGATGCTTCTTATAGTACAATTTATTAGTGAGTCACTGTCAGTTCAGACAAAAAAGGCAAGAACGTATCTCTCAAAGAAAAGGCACTTTTCTTCTAATCTACCAACTGATTCAGCCATGTTAATTGCTGTACTTCTCACCCCCGTCGCTACACTAGAAATACCTGGTGCATGTTGTTGTCAGGTACTGTTGAGTCGGTTCCAACTCACATAGCGACCCTGCATACAACAGAATGAAACACTGCCCGGTCCTGTACCATCCTCACAATCGTGTTATGCTTGAGCCCACTGTTGCAGCCACTGTGTCAATCCATTTCATTGACGGTCTTCCTCTTTTTCACTGACCCTCTGCTTTATCAAGCATGATGTCCTTCTCCAGGGATTGATCCCTCCTGATTACATGTCCAAAGTATGTGAGATGTAGTCTTGCCATCCTTGTTTCTAAGGAGCATTCTGGCTGTACTTCTTCCAAGACAGATGTCTGTTCTTTTGGCAGTCCATGATGTGTTCAATATTCTTCACCAATACCATAATTCAAAGGTACCAATTTTTCTTCCGGCTTCCTTATTCACTGTCCAGCTTTTGCATGCATATGAGGTAATTGAAAACACCATGGCTACGGTCAGGCACACCTTAGTCTTCAAGGTGACATCTTTGCTTTTTTAACACTTTAAAGAGGTCTTTTGCAGCAGATTTGCCTAATATAATGCATGCATAGCTTTTAAAAACTAGCTGTGGCTCATACCCTCAAAAATTCAGATTTAATTGGTCTAGGGTGGGCCCCAGGCATCCTTACTTGATTAAAAGCTCTCCAGATGATTCAAATATGTAGCCAGCATTGAGAATCACTGAACCAGTGGTTCGCCGATTTTTTGGCCTCAGAACCGTTTCGTACTGTTAAAAATTACTGAGAACTCTAAAAATAATAAACCCATTACATGTTAACATAATTTACTGAAATAATTATTTTCAATAATAATGAAAACAGTGGCACTGTTTGCAAATCTCTCTAATGTCTACCTTAAAAAAATATAGCCGATTCTTCTATCTGGTTCTGCAATCTGTTACAGTATGTGAAGAAAACTTGGCCTCACACAGATATGTAGTTGGAAAAGGGAGAAGTCTTATCAGATAATTGGGGATATCCTTCTTTGATATGGAACCAAAACTAAACAAGTGGTGGTTTTTTAAGGTTATTTGCAATGTGGAATCTGAAACCTTATCAATAGTGTTTTTGTATCCTGTTACATTAAAAATCCATTGGTCTCTCTTGCATTTCAAATGAATATTTTTTACTCATGCATAACTTTGTAACATCATGTATTGGTCATTTGGAAAATATTTGTTCGCTAAATTATGCAGATTTTCTAAATGCTAAAAACATTTCATTATATAATATCAAAAAGCTGCTTATGTTAATATTACCACTGATGGCATCAGAAAAGTCTTTAAATATTGGGAAGCTGTCTAGCTCAAGGTGCAGATACAAGTTTTCCAGAATTCCAATTTTTGCTTAAAAGCTAGAATTTTATCATTGGCAACAAATACTGTCAGTGTTTTCCTTGACAGACTCTCTTGTTCATTTTAGAGAAAGTATCTGACAAATACCCAAGTCTGACTAGTCATAGTTTGTCAGTCAGTTGTTCTTTCAAGTAAAAAAATGGTGTTCCATAAAAAACAAAACAATAACAATAAAAACCAGGACAAAAACCCAGCTAGTTCAGCTCACAACTCAGTTCACACATGTGTTTTTCCTCGAGCAAACCATTATTCGTTAGTTGGGACAGAAGTGGTCTATAAGTACTTTCCATTTGATAACACAGAATATTAAAAAGATATATTTCATCTCAAGGGTTGAGATGAAATAAAACTAAGAATTTTTTTCTTCTTCAACAAAGACATTCTGAAGTGAAATGCATTTAAAAATCTTTAAATTGAAGTCGAGATGAAGGTTTACAGAGCAAATTCATTTCTCATTAAACAATTAGTATACATATTGCTTTGTGACATTGGTTGCCAACCCCACTACATGTCAACACTCTCCCCTTCTCGACCTTGGTTTCCGCATTACCAGCATTC
Organism: Elephas maximus indicus; assembly: GCF_024166365.1. Taxonomy (NCBI): domain Eukaryota; kingdom Metazoa; phylum Chordata; class Mammalia; order Proboscidea; family Elephantidae; genus Elephas; species Elephas maximus. The sequence goes on along the minus strand of NC_064839.1, from coordinate 35,518,145 downwards.
ATGTCTCCTCCTGTCGTCTTGTCCTTGCCCCTGGGCTGGTGTGCCCATTAAGTCTTGCTTTGTTTTATGGGCCTGTCTAATCTTTGGCTGAAGGGTGAACCTCAGGAGTGACTTCAGTACTGAGTTAAAACGGTGTCCGGGGGCTGTATTTTCGGGGTTTCTTCAGTCTTTGTCAGACCAGTAAGTCTGTTCTGAAATACATTTTTTGTTCCTGCAAGTACTTGGTGATAAAGAATACAATGACTCCTAGTACAGTTTGGTGCCCTACCTTGATTCATGCTAAAGCACCAGTGATATTACCCATATTGCTTTTGTTCCCTCAGTGTAAATATCAACCTAGTGAATAAAGAAAACAGCTTAGTATTACTAATAGTTCTGAACTCACAGACCCTCAAGAAAGAGATCCCCAGGGATCCATGAGGTGTGCTTTGAGAACCACTGCACCAAACTGATTACCACAGAGCCAACATGCCAGTTATAAACACTAGCTACCTCAGCAAGAGTTAAATAAGTTTCAAAATTACCAAGTAAGACACTATGTTGAGGAAAGCGACAGGGTATATTCTACCATATTCAGTTTGATTGCTAATCCCAAGTCAGACATAAAAATAGCCTAGGAGAATTTTTCTTACAGAGTTGATTATGAAATATTTGGCAGAAGGAATCTAATTCAAACCAGCTGCTGGACTCTTGCAGAGCAGCAGTTGGCTAGGACACACTGCCAAAAGGCCCCCTTTTTAGGGGAGGCCAGATGAGCTCATGTGAAGGCTTTTTAGCAGCTTTTGCCCCATAAGTCTTATAAGCTCAACACCGCTCCATTTCCCTGTTGTAAAGTAGCCTCACTTTGAATTTTTTCCAAGTTTCTAGGAAAAAACTACAAAATCCACATCATCTATAAAACCAAAGTGTCTGCCTTTCTGCCTGTGTGATATATCTGCTTTAATCTCAAGAAATGTGTAAAATAAAAATCCTTTTTATTTATCACTTTTGTGTATTAATTCCTCACGGACCTGAAATATTAGCTATTAAGAACACACACACGCACACACACACATACACACACACGGTTTTCGTTTCCAAGAATCTGTAAATATGCAATCCAATATAAATAGTAACTCATGTTAATTTACATCACCTTAAGAATGTTCTCTAAGCTGGCTGAATGGACATGGGAAATGCAGGGTGGGGAGGGGGAGTGTGCTGTCACATTATAGGGGTTGCAACTAGCGTCACGTAACAATATGTGTATTATTTTTGAATGAGAAATTAACTTGAGTTGTAAACGTTAACCTAAAGCACAATTAAAAAAAAAAAAAAAAAGAACGTTCTCCAATTTACTACCAGACACCTTTTTAACACAGTACTTAAGTCACTCCTGAGGTTTAACCTTCTGTCAAAAAATTAGATAGGTCTATAGGGCCAACAATAACACACGTGAGGGACATGCTTCATAGCTCGATCATGTATACAAGACTAATGGTCACACCAGCCCAAAAGCAAAGACGAGGATGCAGGAAGGGACAGGAAACTGGATGAATGGAAACAGGGAAACTGGGGTGGAAAAGGGAAGAGTGTTGACACATCGCGGGGTTGGCAACCAACGTCACAAAACAGTTTGTGTATTAATTGTTTAACGAGAAACTAATTTGCTCTGTAAACTTTCACCTAAATCACAATTAAAAAAAAAGAAGAATGTTCTTCAATTTAGAACTACAATTATTTCTTAATTTATCAGGTACTATCTTACGGCACTGGGTTTCTTTTATCTCCTTTTGTGGATAATCAAGATCCTTAATTTCTTTTCCTTTCCCTGTGTGTTTATGCTCTTTTTCCCCGTCATTACTCATAAGAACATGTTCCAAAGTATTAGAAAAATAATTAGTGAAAGTGAACATTCAGCCCTTTCTTCTTACTCATACAGATCTCAAACTCTGTCTTTCCCACACATTAAAAAGACATAAGTACACCACTTTCTGGCTTTGCCTCCCTCTACAGGATACCTCCTTTTTTGGGGGGGGGCGGTTTACAGGATACCTCCTGGTCTGGTTCCACCCTCTGGTCTCTCTCAGTGGCCACACTCTACCCCCTCTTGCTAGCTGAGGATGACTAGGCTCCACTTAATTCTAGCATGCAGTGACTTAAACCAATTCCACCTGACCAGCAGAGCCAGATGGAAAACCCAAACCTCTCATCTGCCTGTCATTTTTGCCCCTTAACCACTAGCATTCCTGCACAAGGGGTAGAGAATCTCTGCTGTACATTAATTAAACTTATTAAGAGCCAAAACATTCGGAGAGCTACAGGCACCGCCCATTTAACTAATGGCCAGTTCAATTTGCATGATCCAAAGAGTACATCTGAATTCCTCACATTTAATATGGAACTTTTACTACTTAGAAAAAAAGGTAGCACAGAGCCTCTCTTTTAACAATGGCCAGATTAAACCAATTATACTTTTTTAACAGAATTCTTCTTTGACATAATTTTCATTTAAAAATAATTATTATTACAGTTAAAGCAGCTAACATTTAATAGAGCACTTAAAATGTGTTAAGCACCATTCTAGGCACTTTACAAGTATTAACTTATTTAATAGTCACACCCACCCTATCTCATTTGGGTCCACTTTACAAATTAGAAACCTGAGGCACAGAAAGGTTAAATAACATGATCCCAATTAACTATAAGTTGTGGAATTGGGGTTCAAATTCAATTATGGATTGGCCTTAAAAAAAATACCCATTGCTATTGAGTCAGTTCCAACTCATATCGTCTTAGTCCTTTTCTATTCAATCTTGTTTTAATTATAATAGGTTTATTGAAACAGAATTAATATACTATATAGTTCACATTTTTATAAACAGAATAATACAGGTAAGGGTACTTGACAAGCTAAAGGAAATCCTAAATAAAGTGAAAGTCTCCCCATCATGCAAAGAATACTCTTTCTCACAGCTTTTTCTGCTCAAAGCAGGATACTCCCTCATTGTTTCCTATGGGACATACCAGATGGTTCTATCATTTAGCTCTTTTGGTTGTCAAATACTTTACTGTGGGGCTCCTTTTTAATGTGTAGTTTTTGAGTCACATCAACACTGGATTATTTTTTAAGCCCAAATAAGACTGAATATGTATTCTAGCTTCATATTTACTATCCCTTAAGACATCTTGGCCCTCAAATCCATTCTATATTCTCTCCCCTTCCAATTCCCCGCATCTGGCATGCTAGAAGCATCCTGTTGCTTCAGGTCAAATCAATGTTTATTTGATGGAACCAAAATTATGTGTTCTTACACTAGAAAGAGAAGTTGAGGAATATTTTGGCTGAGTGGTATGGTTTATCCACAGTACCACACTCTGGTTTAGATACCTTCATCACTCAGTCAAAAGGCTGCGACAATTTCAGTGGTTTTCTAGTCACTTCAATAAATTATAGGAAAAAAATCTATTTACTTAACTTCATGACTAAGCAAGTCTTGAAGGAAACAGGAAGCTGCTTCAACCACTTAAAAATACACACAAAAATAATACTGATGAACAATTTATCCTGAGCTAGGAGCTGCAAAAAGATCAAAAAGGTTGTGAAAGAAAACTTTTTGTCTAAATCAACTACATCAGTTACTTAAATGCTATTTTAGGCACTAAAGGTAATAGAATTCACTTTAAATTTTTTTAGTAGATTCAGACAAGGATAGACACTTTATTTTTTTGTTTGAAGCTTACCTTGTGGCAACAAGAGGGTAGCTATGGCATGGTGATGCCCAAGCATCCCTTGTCCATGGCATGCAGTCATAAAGCAGCAAATCCTTCTCAGTCACAGCCATGAGGACAGGTCTCCACTGTTGTCTTCCACCATCTAGTTTTGCCTGTTACGAAGGTAAAATTCAGAGGGAAAGCTAGCTATAATGATATGTAATTATAAAAGTCCCTTCAATAATGGCCTAATTTAGCGGGTTTCCATCTTGCCCTCTTCGTCCTAATAGACTTAAGATATGGGAAACATCAGGATTTTTCCTACTGATAGGGATTCTCCATTGGGAGGTGTGAAGTGGTCTGTGTAGCTTGAAGAGGCTCCTCCCCAGTGAGTTACAGACATTATCTAGTAATATAGTAATTTGTTCAAAATGATTAACAATTTCAGTATGTCTGATGTTGGAATGATATCTCCTAAGCACAGGATAGAAATACAAAGAAGTCTGTATAATCTAAACATCAATGTTTTTCAAAAATTTTTTATCAAGACCTACAATAAGAAATGCATTTCACATTGCAACCCAATACATGCACACATATATAACTGAATCAAAAGTTTTACAAAGCAGCACTAACTCCTATACTTTGTGCAATGCACTCTCATGTTCTATTCTATTTCATTTTTAAAAAATGATGATCATGATCTGCAATGTTGTATTTTGAAAAACACCGATATGTACTGTTGTCAAAGAGTTCTCCACTATATTTTTAGAATTTATGTTTCAGTTTCATTTGCATTTACTTGGATAAAGCTCAGTCATCTCTATAGAAGTTTAAAAATGGAGGAAAATAGCCACTACTTATCCATATTGTCATGGATCCAAGTCCAAAAAGCAAAAGACTCTGTTCAAGAAAAACCCTGTCATCATCAAAACGTTTGCCTCATTAAATGAGACCTTTGACCAGGGACTGCTTAACAACAGCACATCCTAATGCTGATCCTTCAGCTCACTATCACTGACAGCTTCCAGACTTAGAATTGGTCAGTCACTTCTCTTTTAAAGAGTTGTCTTCAGAGCCACTTTTCATTTTCTCTTCCTCAATGATTTCTGAAGGTAATTTGGACATGTGAGAGCACCTTAAAAATATATCTATAATCTGAAAAGTGGCCTGCATGGTTCAGTTCTATGTTTTAATACCCACCACTGTGACTTTTTCTGTTAGCCAGAGCCACGAGCTAATTTCTAGCAGTGGGAAGTGAACTCTAACCACTGAAGTGACCCCAGGTCTACCATGTACTGAAAGTAAAAAAAAATGTGACCTGACACTAAGAATTCAAGCAATGTATTGTAGAGATAATTACAGTTATCTTTCTAATGAGCCCCAATTTTCTAATACTCTACACTACCCAGCTTAGCAATAACCGGAGGAAGAATACCGGATCTAAGGAGATTCTCTTGGATTGTTACATTTTTGGATCATAGATACTCAAAGGGATTGCTAGTTCATGCTCCCTACTAAGTCTGTGTCTCTGAGATTGTAACAGACATTTTCATTACAGAAAATAATGTAAAATATTTCTTCCTAAAGAGTTAAAAAGATAATCTGATTTTTTAAAATTAACTTTGCTTTTCTAAGTGACAAGAAGGACGACTGGAGAAGAACTGATGCCTTTGAATTGTGGTGTTGGCAAAGGAAATTGAATATACTATGGGCTGTCAAAAGAACGAACAAATCTGTCTTGGAAGAAGTACAACGAGAATGCTCCTTAGAAGCAAGAATGGTAAGACTTTGTCTCATAAACTTTGGACATGTTATCAGCAGGGATCAATCCCTGGAGAAGGACATCATGTTCGGTAAAGCAAAGGGTCAGCAAAAAAAAAAAAAAGGAAGACCCTCTACGAGGTGGACTGATGCAGTGGCTACAACAATGGGCTCAAGCATAATGATCGTGAGGATGGTGCAGGACGGGGCAATGTTTCGTTCTGTTGTACACAGGGTTGCTATGAGTTGGAATTGACTCGATGGCATGTAACAGCAACAATAACAAGTGACGAGAGAGAGATTCTAAAGTCTAGACCAGAGTATATACATTTGGAAAGCCTAAATTAAATTTATTTCCTCTGAAAGAAGATATTTTCGATTATAAAGGTAAAAAATGCTAATGCCAATAGGAGCAATGTCCAATTTCAAGACAGAGAACTTTTTGTTTAAGTAACCAAAAAAGAAGGAAAAAGTGTTTATTCTCTAGATCTTTTGAGTCATTTGGGTTTTTTAAAAAATATCTTTCCTCTCTTCTACTTAGCATTTGAGAAAAATGAAACCTGAATAAGTCATTCTGTCTGCCTATTTGCCTTAACTAATAAGGTTATTGTTTGCTTTCACTGGAGTCAAAATGCTGCCTGCTATATATAGTATGTGTTTTTCATTGTGCTATCAGGACAGGTAGACTTGGGGCTCCACTACTTAGTTCTTGGCTGGAGAAAAAAAAGATACTGATGTTAGAGTTTTAGTTTGCTTGTGTTTCAACACCCATGCACACATACACCTGGCTAAACAACAGCCTTTTCCAAATTTTATTTTTTAACAGAGTTGGACAGAACTAAGGATGAGAAAATATTAACAGTTATTATTCATTCCCTAAATCCCTTAATCCTATAAATCTTTCTTTTTGACAGGCAATGTACTTCTGTTCTTTATTTTATAATCAAGAAAGAAAACAGCAAAAACTAAAGAAACCATTCCATTAATCTTGATTTAGTTGTGTTTGTTCCTAATTTGAGTCTTTACACAATTTGAGAATGATCAAGGTTGAAGTTCTAATCAATACCCAAATGCTTAAAAAAAACTGATTTTAGAACTAATACATGCCCCCCATTTGGTAGACTCAAAGAATATAACCAATTAAAAGGTGAACTACCAATCACATAAAAACCAGTATCAATAGAGAAAGAAATTCCTATGCAGAGAATTTATCATCAATCACCTCTTTGTAGTATGGGTATTTCCTGTTTTAAGCAAAACCAATTTATGACAATGTAAAATAGCAAAAAAAGATAAATTACACAAATATCA